>NW_027362917.1:3600000-4200000 GCF_046119375.1 Phyllobates terribilis | reverse complement strand
GTGTGTGTGTGGTGTGTACGGCATATACAGTGTGTGTGTGTGGTGTGTACGGCATATACAGTGTGTGTGTGGTATGTACAGCGTATACAGTGTGTGTGTGTGGTGAGTATGGCGTATACAGTGGATATGTGGTGCGTACGGCGTATACAGTGTGTGTGTGGTGTGTACGACGTATACAGAGTGTGTGTGTGGTGAGTATGGCGTATACAGTGGATGTGTGGTGCGTACGGCGTATACAGTGTGTGTGGTGCTTACGGTGTATACAGAGTGCGTGTGTGTGGTGCATACGATGTATACAGACTGCGTGTGTGTGGTGGTGCGTACGGCGTATACAGTGTGTGTGTGGTGTGTACGGCGTATACAGTGTGTGTGGTGGTGCATATGGCGTATACAGTGTATGTGGTATGTACAGCGTATACAGTGTGTGTGTGTGTGTGTTGTGCGTACGGCGTATACAGTGTGTGTGTGTGGTGCGTACGGCATATACAGAGTGTGTGTGTGTGGTGCGTACGGCATATACAGAGTGTGTGTGTGTGTGTGGTGTACGGCGTATACAGTGTGTGTGGTGTGTACGGCGTATACAGTGTGTGTGGTGTGTACGGCGTATACAGTGTGTGTGTGGTGTGTAAGGCGTATACAGTGTGTGTGTGGTGTGTAAGGCGTATACAGTGTGTGTGTGGTGGTGCGTACGGCGTATACAGTGTATGTGGTATGTACAGCGTATACAGTGTGTGTGTGTGTGGTGCGTACGGCGTATACAGTGTGTGTGTGTGTGGTGTGTACGGCTTATACAGTGTATGTGGTGTGTATGGCGTATACAGTGTGTGTGTGGTGTACGGCGTATACAGTGTATGTGGTGTGTATGGCGTATACAGTGTGTGTGGTGTGTACGGCGTATACAGTGTATGTGGTATGTACAGCGTATACAGTGTGTGTGTGTGTGTGGTGTGTACGGCGTATACAATGTGTGTGTGGTGTGTACGGCGTATACAGTGTGTGTGTGGTATGTACGGCGTATACAGTGTGTGTGTGTGTGGTGTGTACGGCGTATACAGTGTATGTGGTGCGTACGCCGTATTCAGTGTGTGTGTGTGTGGTGCGTATGGAGTATACAGTGTGTGTGTGTGGTGTGTACGGCGTATACAGTGTATGCGTGTGTTGCGTATGGAGTATACAGTGTGTGTGTGTGGTGTGTACGGCGTATACAGTGTATGTGGTGCGTACGCCGTATTCAGTGTGTGTGTGTGTTGCGTATGGAGTATACAGTGTGTGTGTGTGGTGTGTACGGCGTATACAGTGTATGTGGTGCGTACGCCGTATTCAGTGTGTGTGTGTGGTGCGTATGGAGTATACAGTGTGTGTGTGTGTGGTGCGTATGGAGTATACAGTGTGTGTGTGTGTGTGGTGCGTACGCCGTATACAGTGTATGTGTGGTGCGTACGCCGTATACAGTGTGTGTGGTGCGTACGGCGTATACAGTGTGTGTGGTGCGTACGGCGTATACAGTGTATGTGTGGTGCGTACGCCGTATACAGTGTGTGTGGTGCGTATGGCGTATACAGTGTGTGTGTGGTGCGTACGGAATATACTGTGTGTGTGTGTGTGTGGTGCATACGGCGTATACAGAGTGTGTGTGGTGCGTACGGAATATACTGTGTGTGTGGTGCGTACGGCGTATACAGTGTGTGGTGCGTACGGCGTATATGTGACACCCCAGGGGTCTGGTTGCCACAGTGATAAAGATATTACGTCTGAGAGCAGGTGGGAGGTCTCTTGGTCAGGAATCCTATGCATGCCACACCTCCTGCCCAGTCCTGGGAGGGGAAGAACTTCCCCTATATAAAACTGGGGCTGAGGCAGGGTTAGAGAGAAAGAGTACAGAGAGAAGAGGAGAAGCAGCTATAGGAAAGAGAGATCAGGAGCTCTGGGGAAGTCGTGCTAAAAGGAATCAGGGGCTGGCAGCTGTAGAGCTCGCCCTGATTGAAGAGTTACCACCGGACCCGGAGTCCGAGGCTGTGGGGACTAATCCTTACCCAGCAGCAGAAACCGACCGGCAGGGGATTTCAGGTCCTCTGGCCAAGAAACCCGAAGGCACGGTCACACGCGTGGGACCAGCACCGCCGTCGTGGAGCGGAAGCCACTAGAAGGCCCCGAGTCACCGGCCATACGGGTGAGCACCACACGGTACACTCAGGGACGTGGGCTACTTTTACCCGCCTCTAGCAAGGTAGCCAGAAGAGTACAATTAGTTGGGGAGGCCTACAACTCCGCCTGGCCAGGGGAAATCCCATCTGCTCAAAGACTGACCAGGCCCCGATCGCTAGCCAGTACTCCGGGAGGGTCTATCTTTATCACCAGTAAAGACCCTGAACTACACCGCATCGTCTCTGAGTGGTTCCTGCTACCCCCATCATCCACGTCGGCTACCCTGAGGCCATACCCCTCCCGTTGGGGGTTATACCATCTACACTGCACAATCGTACCACCGGCCTCAGCGGTCTGCCCTGCAGCGGCAGCTCCATAGCTGCATTCAACGGGTGGCGTAGTCGTCCAACATCTACTGCTAATACTCAGCCACACAGTTTGACTCCCTGGGCACGGACCGGGTCACCGCCACGAGACTACTACCCCCAACAGGCCCGGCTCCGGGTATCATAGAATCATAGAATGGTAGAGTTGGAAGAGACCTCCTGGGTCATCTGGTCCAACCCCCTGCTCAAAGCAGGATTCACTAAATCATCTCAGACAGATGTCTGTCCAGCCTCTGTTTGAAGACGTCCATTGAAGGGGAACTCACCACCTCTCGTGGCAGCCTGTTCCACTCATTAATCACCCTAACTGTCAAAAAGTTTTTTCTAATATCTAATCTGTGTCTCTTCCCATTTAGTTTCATCCCATTGCTTCTAGTCTTTCCTTGTGCAAATGAGAATAAAGATGATCCTTCTACAATGTGACAGCCCTTGACATATTTGTAGACAGCTATTAAGTCTCCTCTCAGTCTTCTTTTTTGCAAGCTAAACATTCCCAAATCCTGCAACCGTTCCTCATAGGACATGGTTTGCAGACCAGTCACCATTCTGGTCGCTCTTCTCTGAACTTGCTCCAGTTTGTCTATGTCTTTTTTAAAATGTGGTGCCCAAAACTGTACACAGTATTCCAGATGAGGTCTGACCAAAGAGGTGTAAAGACCAATAATGACTTCACGTGATCTAGACTGTATGCTTCTGTTAATACATCCCAGAATTGTATTTGCCTTTTTTGCTGCTGCATCACACTGTTGACTCATGTTCAGTCTATGATCTATTAGTATACCTAAGTCTTTTTCACATGTACTGTTGCTTAGCTCTATTCCTCCCATTCTGTATATGCTTTTTTCATTTTTATTGCCCAGATGTAGTACTTTGCATTTTTCCCTGTTAAAAACCATTCTGTTGGTTGCTGCCCACTGCTCCAGTTTATTTAGGTCTTTTTGAATCCTCTCTCTCTCTTCTCTAGTATTAGCTATCCCTCCTAGCTTTGTGTCATCAGCAAATTTAATCAGTTTACCCTCAATTCCTTCATCTAAATCATTGATAAAGATGTTGAACAATACAGGTCCCAGGACGGAGCCCTGTGGTACCCCACTTGAGACATTCATCCAGCTGGATGTGAAGCCATTTACAATCACCCTTTGAGTCCGATCACTAAGCCAGTTATGAATCCACCTAACAGTTGCCTGGTCCATTGCATACTTGGTCATTTTTTCAATAAGGATGGTGTGAGATACTTTGTCAAATGCTTTGCTGAAGTCAAGATATACTATATCTACAGCATTTCCCTGATCCACCCAGTCAGTGATTCTGTCATAGAAGGAAATTAAGTTAGTCTGACATGACTTGTTAGTTATAAACCCATGCTGACTCTGGTTAATCACTTCATTCTTATCCAGGTACTTACATACATGTTGTTTAATAATTTGTTCAAAGATCTTTCCTGGTATAGAAGTCAGACTCACCGGCCTATAGTTCCCTGGGTCCACCTTCTTCCCCTTTTTGAAGATAGGAACAACATTTGCTCTTCTCCAGTCTTCTGGGACTTCTCCTGTTCTCCAAGAATTTTCAAAGATTATGGAGAGTGGTTCTAAAATTTCTTCTACGATCTCCTTCAGTACTCTGGGGTGTAATTCATCTGGACCTGGAGACTTGAACTCATTTATGTTAGCTAAATATTCCCTCACAATCTTTCTGTTTACAGATAACTTGGATTCTTCTATTCCTTTAAAAGGACAGTGAAGATCAGTTGATGTTACATTTTCTTTCTGAGAGAAAACAGATGCAAAATAGGAATTAAAAAGTTTGGCCTTCTCAACATCCTCTCTTACCATTTCTCCATTTTCATCCTGTAAAAATCCTATAGCATCTTTGACTTTTCTTTTACTTTTGACATACCCCCAAAATCCTTTTTTATTGCTTTTGACATCTCTTGCAAGCCTTAATTCATTGTCAGCTTTAGCTAACCTGATACATGCCCTGCAGGATCTGCAGACTGCATTATAATCTTCTTTAGATATGCCTCCCTCTTTCCATTTAATAAACATTTCTTTCTTTCTTTTTAGCATGTGTTTAAGTTCTGTGTTCATCCATCCTGGTTTCCTTAAATGCTTCCCATTCTTCCTACTTTTCGGGATTGTTAACGATTGTGCTTTGAGAATCTCATTTTTAAAAATTTCCCATCCTTCCTGGACATTTTTGTCCTTAAGGACATCCAGCCATTGGATCCCTCCTATTCTCTTTCTGAGTCTCTTAAAATCTGCCTTTCTAAAATCTAACCTTGAAGTTTGAGTCTTCACATGTCTTCCTCCTCTAGTTATCCAAAATTCTATAATAGCATGATCGCTGCCTCCTAGGGTCCCAGCCACTTTTACCTCCTCAACCATTTCCTCCTTGTTTATAAGGATTAGATCCAAAGTAGCAGATCCCCTTGTTTTCTCCCCTACCTTTTGGAAGATAAAGTTGTCAGCAAGAGAGGATAAGAATTTGCTTGACCTGTTAGTTTTACTTGAGAGAGATTCCCAACAAATGTCTGGATAGTTGAAATCTCCCATGACCACTACGTCATATTTTTTTGAGAACTTGGTCATTTGATACATAAAGAGTTCATCCATATCTTCAGCTTGCCCAGGTGGCCTGTAGTAAATGCCTACAATGGTGTCCTTTCCGTTGTTCTCTCCTTGTATTCTTACCCAAACAGTTTCCACAGAACTCCCAGTCTCTGAAGCTTCAATCTCTGTGCAGATATACGCTTTTCTAACATACAATGCGACACCTCCTCCTCGTTTATCAAGTCTGTTTCTTGCAAATAAGTTGTATCCTTTTAGCCTTTTATTCCAATCATGTGTATCGTCCCACCAAGTTTCAGTGATTCCAATGACATCATATTTCTTTTCCTGCGTTAGTAGTTCTAATTCTCCTTGTTTGTTGCCCATGCTTTGTGCATTTGTATAAAAACATTTTAGTTTGTGATTGGTTTCTCTTCCTCCCATATTTTTATTATTTAAATTGTTTTGTCTTTGTTCTTCCTTTCCACTTCCAGTAGCAGAGATCTCAATAGTATTTGTCAGCTGTATGGCTTTTTCTGGCCTTTTGCTTCCCTTCCCACATTGTTCTAGTTTAAAGCTCTCCTGATGAGTGCAGCAAGGCAATTTCCAAATACATGTTTTCCAGTCTTCGTAAGGTGCACCCCATCTCTAGCAAGTAGTCCATCGTATAGGTAATTCATTCCGTGATCCAGAAATCCAAATCCTTGTTGACGGCACCATCGACGTAGCCAGTTGTTCACCTGTAGAATCTTATTCCACCTCATTGTTCCATGGCCATCCACTGGGAGGATGGATGAGAAGACCACCTGCGCTCCCAATTCTTTCACTTTCTTGCCCAAGTCTTCAAAGTCACTGCAGATGGTTTCCAGGTCCTTTCTTGCGGTGTCATTTGTCCCCACATGTATTAGCAGGAATGGGTAGTGATCTGTAGGTCTGAAGAGTCTTGATATCCTGTCAGACACATCTTTAATTTTTGCTCCTGGAAGACAGCACATTTCTCTTGAGGTTATGTCTGGTCTGCAGATAGCAGCCTCTGTTCCTCTTAACAGGGAATCCCCCATGACCACCACTCTCCGTTTTTTCTTCACAACATTCTTCTTTCTCCATCCAGGAGGATTCTGAGGGCTTACAAGGTTATTCATTGCTGGCAAAGTCTTATCTTGCTGTATTTCTTCATGGTTCTCCTGCGAGAGAGCCTGGTACTGGTTCCTGAGCAGTATAGGTGCTGACTGCCTCTCGATCCTCCTGCTTCGGTGGGTCACATGCTTCCATTCCTCTGTTTCCTCAGGTGCAGTTCGAATTTCTTCTCTTTCTGAATCATGAAGAGATAATTCTGCTCTGTCTAAGAACTCTTCACCTTCCTTAATGATTTTCAAGGTAGTTAACCTCTCTTCTAGATTTCGCAACTTTTCCTCCAACAGGGACACAAGCTTGCATTTCTGGCATGTGAAGTTTGGCTTTTCCACTGGCAAGTCTGTGAACATGTAGCAGGATATGCAGCTCACCAAATGGCTCCTGGACTCTTTCATGTTCTTACTGTTAATGTTCTGAAAACAGTGAAAAAAGCATCAAAAAAAAGCTTCAAAATGCGCGCGCCGGTAGGCGCGCGGTTTACCGATGTCCTCTTTTCAGCTCCAACAGCCAAAATCCAGTGTTCTTTGAGCTCAAGGAGACTCTTCACTTACCCCAAAATGCAGTGGGAATATGCAAATTATCTCCTCAGGACTCCTCCCCTGGTTTGATTAGGGTGATTAATGAGTGGAACAGGCTGCCACGAGAGGTGGTGAGTTCCCCTTCAATGGACGTCTTCAAACAGAGGCTGGACAGACATCTGTCTGAGATGATCTAGTGAATCCTGCTTTGAGCAGGGGGTTGGACCAGATGACCCAGGAGGTCCCTTCCAACTCTACCATTCTATGATTCTATGATTCTATGATAATATCTCATTGGGATTCAGTCACCTGTAAAAACACAACCTATATGATAATATGTTCCTGCTACATGCTATACACACCAATAACACACTAGGGCCAAAATTACTTATCTCAGGGATAATGACTGTGGTTAGTCTTTCCACAGTTTATTGTAAAAGCTGTAGTCAGTCAGTCCACAGTCTACTGTAAATGTTGTGGTTAATCAATCCACAGTGTAGTGTAAATATTAGAATCAATCGGTCCTTAGTTCAACAAAAATACTGGGGTTAATAAGTCCACAACTAGTGTTAATGCTGGGATGAGCCGGTCTATAATCTATTGTGAATGTTGTAGTCAGTTAGACCACAGACTAGTGCAAATGATATAGACAGTCAGTCCACAGTATGGTATTATTACTGTGCTCGGTCGGTCCCCACCTAGTGTAAATACAATGGTCAGTCAGTGCACAGTCTATTGTAAATGTTGTGGTCAGTAATTCCAGAGTATTGTATAACTACTGTGCTCAGTCAATGCACACCTAGTGTAAATGCTGTGTTCTGTCAGTCCCTGGTCTAGGGTGAATGCTGTGGTGAGTGTCGCGTAATCATGGTATTGATTGTGTCACCGCTCAGATCAGGTGGGTTATGAAATAAAAGACAGAGGATAATGAGAAGAAATGATCCTTATATCTGTACCTGAGATATGGTGGTGTTATACTAGGAGTTGTGTATAGAAGATGTACATTTGAAAAAACACATACAGTATATTGTCATGTATCAGGAAGGTGGGTGTTATTACACCTCCGCCAGTCTAGAACTTAAGCCTAGACCAACGATTATCAGTAATTAATACGAGAATTAATTACCTGTTATGTGATTCCTTTGATTCTCTTCTTGGAGCCCACAAACAAAAATTTCACGTTCTTCTATCTCTTTGGGATTCAGTCACCTGTAAAAAGACAACCTATATGATAATATGTTCCTGCTACATGCTATACACACCAATAACACACTAGGGCCAAAATTACTTATCTCAGGGATAATGACTGTGGTTAGTCTTACCACAGTTTATTGTAAAAGCTGTAGTAAGTCAGTCCACAGTCTTCTGTAAATGTTGTGGTCAATCAATCCACAGTGTAGTGTAAATATTAGAATCAATCGGTCCTTAGTTCAACAAAAATACTGGGGTTAATAAGTCCACAACTAGTGTTAATGCTGGGATGAGCTGGTCTATAATCTATTGTGAATGTTGTGGTCAGTTAGACCACAGACTAGTGCAAATGATATAGACAGTCAGTCCACAGTATGGTATTATTACTGTGCTCGGTCGGTCCCCACTTAGTGTAAATACAATGGTCAGTCGGTGCACAGTCTATTGTAAATGTTGTGGTCATTCATTCCAGAGTATTGTATACCTACTGTGCTCAGTCAATGCACACCTAGTGTAAATGCTGTGTTCTGTCAGTCCCTGGTCTAGGGTGAATGCTGTGGTGAGTGTCGCGTAATCATGGTATTGATTGTGTCACCGCTCAGATCAGGTGGGTTATGAAATAAAAGACAGAGGATAATGAGAAGAAATGATCCTTATCTCTGTACCTGAGATATGGTTGTGTTATACTAGGAGTTGTGTATAGAAGATGTACATTTGAAAAAACACATACAGTATATAGTCATGTATCAGGAAGGTGGGTGTTATTACACCTCCGCCAGTCTAGAACTTAAGCCTAGACCAACGATTATCAGTAATTAATACGAGATTTAATTACCTGTTATGTGATTCCTCTGATTCTCTTCTTGGAGTCCACAAACAAAAATTTCACATTCTAATATCTCATTGGGATTCAGTCACCTGTAAAAAGACAACCTATATGATAATATGTTCCTGCTACATGCTATACACACCAATAACACACTAGGGCCAAAATTACTTATCTCAGGGATAATGACTGTGGTTAGTCTTGCCACAGTTTATTGTAAAAGCTGTAGTCACTCAGTCCACAGTCTACTGTAAATGTTGTGGTTAATCAATCCACAGTGTAGTGTAAATATTAGAATCAATCGGTCCTTAGTTCAACAAAAATACTGGGGTTAATAAGTCCACAACTAGTGTTAATGCTGGGATGAGCCGGTCTATAATCTATTGTGAATGTTGTGGTCAGTTAGACCACAGACTAATGCAAATTATATAGACAGTCAGTCCACAGTATGGTATTATTACTGTGCTCGGTCGGTCCCCACCTAGTGTAAATACAATGGTCAGTCGGTGCACAGTCTATTGTAAATGTTGTGGTCAGTAATTCCAGAGTATTGTATAACTACTGTGCTCAGTCAATGCACACCTAGTGTAAATTCTGTGTTCTGTCAGTCCCTGGTCTAGGGTGAATGCTGTGGTGAGTGTCGCGTAATCATGGTATTGATTGTGTCACCGCTCAGATCAGGTGGGTTATGAAATTAAAGACAGAGGATAATGAGAAGAAATGATCCTTATCTCTGTACCTGAGATATGGTGGTGTTATACTAGGAGTTGTGTATAGAAGATGTACATTTGAAAAAACACATACTGTATATTGTCATGTATCAGGAAGGTGGGTGTTATTACACCTCCGCCAGTCTAGAACTTAAGCCTAGACCAACGATTATCAGTAATTAATACGAGAATTAATTACCTGTTATGTGATTCCTCTGATTCTCTTCTTGTAGTCCACAAACAAAAATTTCGCATTCTAATATCTCATTGGGATTCAGTCACCTGTAAAAACACAACCTATATGATAATATGTTCCTGCTACATGCTATACACACCAATAACACACTAGGGCCAAAATTACTTATCTCAGGGATAATGACTGTGGTTAGTCTTGCCACAGTTTATTGTAAAAGCTGTAGTCAGTCAGTCCACAGTCTACTGTAAATGTTGTGGTTAATCAATCCACAGTGTAGTGTAAATATTAGAATCAATCGGTCCTTAGTTCAACAAAAATACTGGGGTTAATAAGTCCACAACTAGTGTTAATGTTGGGATGAGCCGGTCTATAATCTATTGTGAATGTTGTGGTCAGTTAGACCACAGACTAGTGCAAATGATATAGACAGTCAGTCCACAGTATGGTATTATTACTGTGCTCGGTCGGTCCCCACCTAGTGTAAATACAATGGTCAGTCGGTGCACAGTCTATTGTAAATGTTGTGGTCAGTAATTCCAGAGTATTGTATAACTACTGTGCTCAGTCAATGCACACCTAGTGTAAATGCTGTGTTCTGTCAGTCCCTGGTCTAGGGTGAATGCTGTGGTGAGTGTCGCGCAATCATGGTATTGATTGTGTCACCGCTCAGATCAGGTGGGTTATGAAATTAAAGACAGAGGATAATGAGAAGAAATGATCCTTATCTCTGTACCTGAGATATGGTGGTGTTATACTAGGAGTTGTGTATAGAAGATGTACATTTGAAAAAACACATACAGTATATTGTCATGTATCAGGAAGGTGGGTGTTATTACACCTCCGCCAGTCTAGAACTTAAGCCTAGACCAACGATTATCAGTAATTAATACGAGAATTAATTACCTGTTATGTGTTTCCTCTGATTCTCTTCTTGGAGTCCACAAACAAAAATTTCACATTCTAATATCTCATTGGGATTCAGTCACCTGTAAAAAGACAACCTATATGATAATATGTTCCTGCTACATGCTATACACACCAATAACACACTAGGGCCAAAATTACTTATCTCAGGGATAATGACTGTGGTTAGTCTTTCCACAGTTTATTGTAAAAGCTGTAGTCAGTCAGTCCACAGTCTACTGTAAATGTTGTGGTCAATCAATCCACAGTGTAGTGTAAATATTAGAATCAATCGGTCCTTAGTTCAACAAAAATACTGGGGTTAATAAGTCCACAACTAGTGTTAATGTTGGGATGAGCCGGTCTATAATCTATTGTGAATGTTGTGGTCAGTTAGACCACAGACTAGTGCAAATGATATAGACAGTCAGTCCACAGTATGGTATTATTACTGTGCTCGGTCGGTCCCCACCTAGTGTAAATACAATGGTCAGTCGGTGCACAGTCTATTGTAAATGTTGTGGTCAGTCATTCCAGAGTATTGTATAACTACTGTGCTCAGTCAATGCACACCTAGTGTAAATTCTGTGTTCTGTCAGTCCCTGGTCTAGGGTGAATGCTGTGGTGAGTGTCGCGTAATCATGGTATTGATTGTGTCACCGCTCAGATCAGGTGGGTTATGAAATTAAAGACAGAGGATAATGAGAAGAAATGATCCTTATCTCTGTACCTGAGATATGGTGGTGTTATACTAGGAGTTGTGTATAGAAGATGTACATTTGAAAAAACACATACAGTATATTGTCATGTATCAGGAAGGTGGGTGTTATTACACCTCCGCCAGTCTAGAACTTAAGCCTAGACCAACGATTATCAGTAATTAATACGAGAATTAATTACCTGTTATGTGATTCCTCTGATTCTTTTCTTGTAGTCCACAAACAAAAATTTTGCATTCTAATATCTCATTGGGATTCAGTCACCTGTAAAAAGACAACCTATATGATAATATGTTCCTGCTACATGCTATACACACCAATAACACACTAGGGCCAAAATTACTTATCTCAGGGATAATGACTGTGGTTAGTCTTTCCACAGTTTATTGTAAAAGCTGTAGTCAGTCAGTCCACAGTCTACTGTAAATGTTGTGGTCAATCAATCCACAGTGTAGTGTAAATATTAGAATCAATCGGTCCTTAGTTCAACAAAAATACTGGGGTTAATAAGTCCACAACTAGTGTTAATGCTGGGATGAGCCGGTCTATAATCTATTGTGAATGTTGTGGTCAGTTAGACCACAGACTAGTGCAAATGATATAGACAGTCAGTCCACAGTATGGTATTATTACTGTGCTCGGTCGGTCCCCACCTAGTGTAAATACAATGGTCAGTCGGTGCACAGTCTATTGTAAATGTTGTGGTCAGTCATTCCAGAGTATTGTATAACTACTGTGCTCAGTCAATGCACACCTAGTGTAAATGCTGTGTTCTGTCAGTCCCTGGTCTAGGGTGAATGCTGTGGTGAGTGTCACGTAATCATGGTATTGATTGTGTCACCGCTCAGATCAGGTGGGTTATGAAATAAAAGACAGAGGATAATGAGAAGAAATGATCCTTATCTCTGTACCTGAGATATGGTGGTGTTATACTAGGAGTTGTGTATAGAAGATGTACATTTGAAAAAACACATACAGTATATTGTCATGTATCAGGAAGGTGGGTGTTATTACACCTCCGCCAGTCTAGAACTTAAGCCTAGACCAACGATTATCAGTAATTAATACGAGAATTAATTACCTGTTATGTGATTCCTCTGATTCTCTTCTTGGAGTCCACAAACAAAAATTTCACATTCTAATATCTCATTGGGATTCAGTCACCTGTAAAAAGACAAACTATATGATAATATGTTCCTGCTACATGCTATACACACCAATAACACACTAGGGCCAAAATTACTTATCTCAGGGATAATGACTGTGGTTAGTCTTGCCACAGTTTATTGTAAAAGCTGTAGTCAGTCAGTCCACAGTCTACTGTAAATGTTGTGGTTAATCAATCCACAGTGTAGTGTAAATATTAGAATCAATCGTTCCTTAGTTCAACAAAAATACTGGGGTTAATAAGTCCACAACTAGTGTTAATGCTGGGATGAGCCGGTCTATAATCTATTGTGAATGTTGTGGTCAGTTAGACCACAGACTAGTGCAAATGATATAGACAGTCAGTCCACAGTATGGTATTATTACTGTGCTTGGTCGGTCCCCACCTAGTGTAAATACAATGGTCAGTCGGTGCACAGTCTATTGTAAATGTTGTGGTCAGTAATTCCAGAGTATTGTATAACTACTGTGCTCAGTCAATGCACACCTAGTGTAAATGCTGTGTTCTGTCAGTCCCTGGTCTAGGGTGAATGCTGTGGTGAGTGTCGCGTAATCATGGTATTGATTGTGTCACCGCTCAGATCAGGTGGGTTATGAAATAAAAGACAGAGGATAATGAGAAGAAATGATCCGTATATCTGTACCTGAGATATGGTGGTGTTATACTAGGAGTTGTGTATAGAAGATGTACATTTGAAAAAACACATACAGTATATTGTCATGTATCAGGAAGGTGGGTGTTATTACACCTCCGCCAGTCTAGAACTTAAGCCTAGACCAACGATTATCAGTAATTAATACGAGAATTAATTACCTGTTATGTGATTCCTCTGATTCTCTTCTTGGAGTCCACAAACAAAAATTTCACATTCTAATATCTCATTGGGATTCAGTCACCTGTAAAAAGACAACCTATATGATAATATGTTCCTGCTACATGCTATACACACCAATAACACACTAGGGCCAAAATTACTTATCTCAGGGATAATGACTGTGGTTAGTCTTTCCACAGTTTATTGTAAAAGCTGTAGTCACTCAGTCCACAGTCTACTGTAAATGTTGTGGTTAATCAATCCACAGTGTAGTGTAAATATTAGAATCAATTGGTCCTTAGTTCAACAAAAATACTGGGGTTAATAAGTCCACAACTAGTGTTAATGCTGGGATGAGCCGGTCTATAATCTATTGTGAATGTTGTGGTCAGTTAGACCACAGACTAATGCAAATGATATAGACAGTCAGTCCACAGTATGGTATTATTACTGTGCTCGGTCGGTCCCCACCTAGTGTAAATACAATGGTCAGTTGGTGCACAGTCTATTGTAAATGTTGTGGTCAGTCATTCCAGAGTATTGTATAACTACTGTGCTCAGTCAATGCACACCTAGTGTAAATGCTGTGTTCTGTCAGTCCCTGGTCTAGGGTGAATGCTGTGGTGAGTGTCGCGTAATCATGGTATTGATTGTGTCACCGCTCAGATCAGGTGGGTTATGAAATAAAAGACAGAGGATAATGAGAAGAAATGATCCTTATATCTGTACCTGAGATATGGTGGTGTTATACTAGGAGTTGTGTATAGAAGATGTACATTTGAAAAAACACATACAGTATATTGTCATGTATCAGGAAGGTGGGTGTTATTACACCTCCGCCAGTCTAGAACTTAAGCCTAGACCAACGATTATCAGTAATTAATACGAGAATTAATTACCTGTTATGTGATTCCTCTGATTCTCTTCTTGTAGTCCACAAACAACAATTTCGCATTCTAATATCTCATTGGGATTCAGTCACCTGTAAAAAGACAACCTATATGATAATATGTTCCTGCTACATGCTATACACACCAATAACACACTAGGGCCAAAATTACTTATCTCAGGGATAATGACTGTGGTTAGTCTTTCCACAGTTTATTGTAAAAGCTGTAGTCAGTCAGTCCACAGTCTACTGTAAATGTTGTGGTCAATCAATCCACAGTGTAGTGTAAATATTAGAATCAATTGGTCCTTAGTTCAACAAAAATACTGGGGTTAATAAGTCCACAACTAGTGTTAATGCTGGGATGAGCCGGTCTATAATCTATTGTGAATGTTGTGGTCAGTTAGACCACAGACTAGTGCAAATGATATAGACAGTCAGTCCACAGTATGGTATTATTACTGTGCTCGGTCGGTCCCCACCTAGTGTAAATACAATGGTCAGTCGGTGCACAGTCTATTGTAAATGTTGTGGTCAGTAATTCCAGAGTATTGTATAACTATTGTGCTCAGTCAATGCACACCTAGTGTAAATGCTGTGTTCTGTCAGTCCCTGGTCTAGGGTGAATGCTGTGGTGAGTGTCGCATAATCATGGTATTGATTGTGTCACCGCTCAGATCAGGTGGGTTATGAAATAAAAGACAGAGGATAATGAGAAGAAATGATCCTTATCTCTGTACCTGAGATATGGTGGTGTTATACTAGGAGTTGTGTATAGAAGATGTACATTTGAAAAAACACATACAGTATATTGTCATGTATCAGGAAGGTGGGTGTTATTACATCTCCGCCAGTCTAGAACTTAAGCCTAGACCAACGATTATCAGTAATTAATACGAGAATTAATTACCTGTTATGTGATTCCTCTGATTCTCTTCTTGGAGTCCACAAACAAAAATTTCACATTCTAATATCTCATTGGGATTCAGTCACCTGTAAAAAGACAACCTATATGATAATATGTTCCTGCTACATGCTATACACACCAATAACACACTAGGGCCAAAATTACTTATCTCAGGGATAATGACTGTGGTTAGTCTTTCCACAGTTTATTGTAAAAGCTGTAGTCAGTCAGTCCACAGTCTACTGTAAATGTTGTGGTCAATCAATCCACAGTGTAGTGTAAATATTAGAATCAATCGGTCCTTAGTTCAACAAAAATACTGGGGTTAATAAGTCCACAACTAGTGTTAATGCTGGGATGAGCCGGTCTATAATCTATTGTGAATGTTGTGGTCAGTTAGACCACAGACTAGTGCAAATGATATAGACAGTCAGTCCACAGTATGGTATTATTACTGTGCTCGGTCGGTCCCCACCTAGTGTAAATACAATGGTCAGTCGGTGCACAGTCTATTGTAAATGTTGTGGTCAGTCATTCCAGAGTATTGTATAACTACTGTGCTCAGTCAACGCACACCTAGTGTAAATGCTGTGTTCTGTCAGTCCCTGGTCTAGGGTGAATGCTGTGGTGAGTGTCGCGTAATCATGGTATTGATTGTGTCACCGCTCAGATCAGGTGGGTTATGAAATAAAAGACAGAGGATAATGAGACGAAATGATCCTTATCTCTGTACCTGAGATATGGTGGTGTTATACTAGGAGTTGTGTATAGAAGATGTACATTTGCAAAAACACATACAGTATATTGTCATGTATCAGGAAGGTGGGTGTTATTACACCTCAGCCAGTCTAGAACTTAAGCCTAGACCAACGATTATCAGTAATTAATACGAGAATTAATTACCTGTTATGTGATTCCTGTGATTCTCTTCTTGGAGTCCAGAAACAAAAATGTCACATTCTAATATCTCATTGGGATTCAGTCACCTGTAAAAAGACAACCTATATGATAATATGTTCCTGCTACATGCTATACACACCAATAACACACTAGGGCCAAAATTACTTATCTCAGGGATAATGACTGTGGTTAGTCTTGCCACAGTTTATTGTAAAAGCTGCAGTCACTCAGTCCACAGTCTACTGTAAATGTTGTGGTTAATCAATCCACAGTGTAGTGTAAATATTAGAATCAATCGGTCCTTAGTTCAACAAAAATACTGGGGTTAATAAGTCCACAACTAGTGTTAATGCTGGGATGAGCCGGTCTATAATCTATTGTGAATGTTGTGGTCAGTTAGACCACAGACTAATGCAAATGATATAGACAGTCAGTCCACAGTATGGTATTATTACTGTGCTCGGTCGGTCCCCACCTAGTGTAAATACAATGGTCAGTCGGTGCACAGTCTATTGTAAATGTTGTGGTCAGTCATTCCAGAGTATTGTATAACTACTGTGCTCAGTCAATGCACACCTAGTGTAAATGCTGTGTTCTGTCAGTCCCTGGTCTAGGGTGAATGCTGTGGTGAGTGTCGCGTAATCATGGTATTGATTGTGTCACCGCTCAGATCAGGTGGGTTATGAAATAAAAGACAGAGGATAATGAGACGAAATGATCCTTATCTCTGTACCTGAGATATGGTGGTGTTATACTAGGAGTTGTGTATAGAAGATGTACATTTGAAAAAACACATACAGTATATTGTCATGTATCAGGAAGGTGGGTGTTATTACACCTCCGCCAGTCTAGAACTTAAGCCTAGACCAACGATTATCAGTAATTAATACGAGAATTAATTACCTGTTATGTGTTTCCTCTGATTCTCTTCTTGGAGTCCACAAACAAAAATTTCACATTCTAATATCTCATTGGGATTCAGTCACCTGTAAAAAGACAACCTATATTATAATATGTTCCTGCTACATGCTATACACACCAATAACACACTAGGGCCAAAATTACTTATCTCAGGGATAATGACTGTGGTTAGTCTTTCCACAGTTTATTGTAAAAGCTGTAGTCAGTCAGTCCACAGTCTACTGTAAATGTTGTGATCAATCAATCCACAGTGTAGTGTAAATATTAGAATCAATCGGTCCTTAGTTCAACAAAAATACTGGGGTTAATAAGTCCACAACTAGTGTTAATGTTGGGATGAGCCGGTCTATAATCTATTGTGAATGTTGTGGTCAGTTAGACCACAGACTAGTGCAAATGATATAGACAGTCAGTCCACAGTATGGTATTATTACTGTGCTCGGTCGGTCCCCACCTAGTGTAATTACAATGGTCAGTCAGTGCACAGTCTATTGTAAATGTTGTGGTCAGTCATTCCAGAGTATTGTATAACTTCTGTGCTCAGTCAATGCACACCTAGTGTAAATGCTGTGTTCTGTCAGTACCTGGTCTAGGGTGAATGCTGTGGTGAGTGTCGCGCAATCATGGTATTGATTGTGTCACCGCTCAGATCAGGTGGGTTATGAAATTAAAGACAGAGGATAATGAGAAGAAATGATCCTTATCTCTGTACCTGAGATATGGTGGTGTTATACTAGGAGTTGTGTATAGAAGATGTACATTTGAAAAAACACATACAGTATATTGTCATGTATCAGGAAGGTGGGTGTTATTACACCTCCGCCAGTCTAGCACTTAAGCCTAGACCAACGATTATCAGTAATTAATACGAGAATTAATTACCTGTTATGTGATTCCTCTGATTCTCTTCTTGTAGTCCACAAACAAAAATTTCGCATTCTAATATCTCATTGGGATTCAGTCACCTGTAAAAAGACAACCTATATGATAATATGTTCCTGCTACATGCTATACACACCAATAACACACTAGGGCCAAAATTACTTATCTCAGGGATAATGACTGTGGTTAGTCTTTCCACAGTTTATTGTAAAAGCTGTAGTCAGTCAGTCCACAGTCTACTGTAAATGTTGTGGTCAATCAATCCACAGTGTAGTGTAAATATTAGAATCAATCGGTCCTTAGTTCAACAAAAATACTGGGGTTAATAAGTCCACAACTAGTGTTAATGCTGGGATGAGCCGGTCTATAATCTATTGTGAATGTTGTGGTCAGTTAGGCCACAGACAAGTGCAAATGATATAGACAGTCAGTCCACAGTATGGTATTATTACTGTGCTTGGTCGGTCCCCACCTAGTGTAAATACAATGGACAGTCGGTGCACAGTCTATTGTAAATGTTGTGGTCAGTCATTCCAGAGTATTGTATAACTATTGTGCTCAGTCAATGCACACCTAGTGTAAATGCTGTGTTCTGTCAGTCCCTGGTCTAGGGTGAATGCTGTGGTGAGTGTCGCGTAATCATGGTATTGATTGTGTCACCGCTCAGATCAGGTGGGTTATGAAATAAAGGACAGAGGATAATGAGAAGAAATGATCCTTATCTCTGTACCTGAGATATGGTGGTGTTATACTAGGAGTTGTGTATAGAAGATGTACATTTGAAAAAACACATACAGTATATTGTCATGTATCAGGTAGGTGGGTGTTATTACACCTCCGCCAGTCTAGAACTTAAGCCTAGACCAACGATTATCAGTAATTAATACGAGAATTAATTACCTGTTATGTGATTCCTCTGATTCTCTTCTTGGAGTCCACAAACAAAAATTTCACATTCTAATATCTCACTGGGATTCAGTCACCTGTAAAAAGACAACCTATATGATAATATGTTCATGCTACATGCTATACACACCAATAACACACTAGGGCCAAAATTACTTATCTCAGGGATAATGACTGTGGTTAGTCTTTCCACAGTTTATTGTAAAAGCTGTAGTCAGTCAGTCCACAGTCTACTGTAAATGTTGTGGTCAATCAATCCACAGTGTAGTGTAAATATTAGATTCAATCGGTCCTTAGTTCAACAAAAATACTGGGGTTAATAAGTCCACAACTAGTGTTAATGCTGGGATGAGACGGTCTATAATCTATTGTGAATGTTGTGGTCAGTTAGACCACAGACTAGTGCAAATGATATAGACAGTCAGTCCACAGTATGGTATTATTACTGTGCTTGGTCGGTCCCCACCTAGTGTAAATACAATGGTCAGTCGGTGCACAGTCTATTGTAAATGTTGTGGTCAGTAATTCCAGAGTATTGTATAACTACTGTGCTCAGTCAATGCACACCTAGTGTAAATGCTGTGTTCTGTCAGTCCCTGGTCTAGGGTGAATGCTGTGGTGAGTGTCACGTAATCATGGTATTGATTGTGTCACCGCTCAGATCAGGTGGGTTATGAAATAAAAGACAGAGGATAATGAGAAGAAATGATCCGTATATCTGTACCTGAGATATGGTGGTGTTATACTAGGAGTTGTGTATAGAAGATGTACATTTGAAAAAACACATACAGTATATTGTCATGTATCAGGAAGGTGGGTGTTATTACACCTCCGTCAGTCTAGAACTTAAGCCTAGACCAACAATTATCAGTAATTAATACGAGAATTAATTACCTGTTATGTGATTCCTCTGATTCTCTTCTTGTAGTCCACAAACAAAAATTTCACATTCTAATATCTCATTGGGATTCAGTCACCTGTAAAAACACAACCTATATGATAATATGTTCCTGCTACATGCTATACACACCAATAACACACTAGGGCCAAAATTACTTATCTCAGGGATAATGACTGTGGTTAGTCTTTCCACAGTTTATTGTAAAAGCTGTAGTCAGTCAGTCCACAGTCTACTGTAAATGTTGTGGTCAATCAATCCACAATGTAGTGTAAATATTAGAATCAATCGGTCCTTAGTTCAACAAAAATACTGGGGTTAATAAGTCCACAACTAGTGTTAATGCTGGGATGAGCCGGTCTATAATCTATCGTGAATGTTGTGGTCAGTTAGACCACAGACTAGTGCAAATGATATAGACAGTCAGTCCACAGTATGGTATTATTACTGTGCTCGGTCGGTCCCCACCTAGTGTAAATACAATGGTCAGTCGGTGCACAGTCTATTGTAAATGTTGTGGTCAGTCATTCCAGAGTATTGTATAACTACTGTGCTCAGTCAATGCACACCTAGTGTAAATGCTGTGTTCTGTCAGTCCCTGGTCTAGGGTGAATGCTGTGGTGAGTGTCGCGTAATCATGGTATTGATTGTGTCACCGCTCAGATCAGGTGGGTTATGAAATAAAGGACAGAGGATAATGAGAAGAAATGATCCTTATCTCTGTACCTGAGATATGGTGGTGTTATACTAGGAGTTGTGTATAGAAGATGTACATTTGAAAAAACACATACAGTATATTGTCATGTATCAGGAAGGTGGGTGTTATTACACCTCCGCCAGTCTAGAACTTAAGCCTAGACCAACGATTATCAGTAATTAATACGAGAATTAATTACCTGTTATGTGATTCCTCTGATTCTCTTCTTGGAGTCCACAAACAAAAATTTCACATTCTAATATCTCATTGGGATTCAGTCACCTGTAAAAAGACAACCTATATGATAATATGTTACTGCTACATGCTATACACACCAATAACACACTAGGGCCAAAATTACTTATCTCAGGGATAATGACTGTGGTTAGTCTTTCCACAGTTTATTGTAAAAGCTGTAGTCAGTCAGTCCACAGTCTACTGTAAATGTTGTGGTCAATCAATCCACAGTGTAGTGTAAATATTAGATTCAATCGGTCCTTAGTTCAACAAAAATACTGGGGTTAATAAGTCCACAACTAGTGTTAATGCTGGGATGAGCCGGTCTATAATCTATTGTGAATGTTGTGGTCAGTTAGACCACAGACTAGTGCAAATGCTTTTCTTCAGAGCACCCGAATAGACCAGTGAGCGACCCCTCTCTTTTTTCTATTAATCATTTTTGGGATCCCGCTCCTGGAGCATTGCAGCAGGTACGTGTTCACACTATTAGAAGTTTGACAGCCTTTTTTCTGACCATGTGTCCCTCCCATTCAGTCATAGGTGGTTTTAACTAGCTCTACCAGCCCATACATTGTAGGTTAAAAGCCCAAGCATAGACATATTGTCCATACAGGCTTACAGCCCAAGAGTGGCATATCCAGTGGTAGCGTAGCGTAGTTACCCATCATACGAAGGTGACCTTGTCATGGTTGATGGGCACACATAAATTGGCCAAATTATGCGCAAAAAACCTTCATTTTTCAAAGTGACATTAGTCTAGATACAATATTTCTTATATATTCATGTATGGAGTGCCGAAGTTCTTTTTGCAATTGAGATTACTCTTTTCTTCAGAGCACCCGAATAGACCAGTGAGCGACCCCTCTCTTTTTTCTATTAATCATTTTTGGGATCCCGCTCCTGGAGCATTGCAGCAGGTACGTGTTCACACTATTAGAAGTTTGACAGCCTTTTTTCTGACCATGTGTCCCTCCCATTCAGTCACAGGTGGTTTTAACTAGCTCTACCAGCCCATACATTGTAGGTTAAAAGCCCAAGCATAGACATATTGTCCATACAGGCTTACAGCCCAAGAGTGGCATATCCAGTGGTAGCGTAGCGTAGTTTCCCATCATACGAAGGTGACCTTGTCGTGGTTGATGGGCACACATAAATTGGCCAAATTATGCGCAAAAAACCTTCATTTTTCAAAGTGACATTAGTCTAGATACAATATTTCTTATATTTTCATGTATGGAGTGCCGAAGTTCGTTTTGCAATTGAGATTACTCTTTTCTTCAGAGCACCCGAATAGACCAGTGAGCGACCCCTCTCTTTTTTCTAGTGCAAATGATATAGACAGTCAGTCCACAGTATGGTATTATTACTGTGCTCGGTCGGTCCCCACCTAGTGTAAATACAATGGTCAGTCGGTGCACAGTCTATTGTAAATGTTGTGGTCAGTCATTCCAGAGTATTGTATAACTACTGTGCTCAGTCAATGCACACCTAGTGTAAATGCTGTGTTCTGTCAGTCCCTGGTCTAGGGTGAATGCTGTGGTGAGTGTCGCGTAATCATGGTATTGATTGTGTCACCGCTCAGATCAGGTGGGTTATGAAATTAAAGACAGAGGATAATGAGAAGAAATGATCCTTATCTCTGTACCTGAGATATGGTGGTGTTATACTAGGAGTTGTGTATAGAAGATGTACATTTGAAAAAACACATACAGTATATTGTCATGTATCAGGAAGGTGGGTGTTATTACACCTCCGCCAGTCTAGAACTTAAGCTTAGACCAACGATTATCAGTAATTAATACGAGAATTAATTACCTGTTATGTGATTCCTCTGATTCTCTTCTTGGAGTCCAGAAACAAAAATTTCACATTCTAATATCTCATTGGGATTCAGTCACCTGTAAAAAGACAACCTATATGATAATATGTTCCTGCTACATGCTATACACACCAATAACACACTAGGGACAAAATTACTTATCTCAGGGATAATGACTGTGGTTAGTCTTGCCACAGTTTATTGTAAAAGCTGCAGTCACTCAGTCCACAGTCTACTGTAAATGTTGTGGTCAATCAATCCACAGTGTAGTGTAAATATTAGAATCAATCGGTCCTTAGTTCAACAAAAATACTGGGGTTAATAAGTCCACAACTAGTGTTAATGCTGGGATGAGCCGGTCTATAATCTATTGTGAATGTTGTGGTCAGTTAGACCACAGACTAATGCAAATGATATAGACAGTCAGTCCACAGTATGGTATTATTACTGTGCTCGGTCGGTCCCCACCTAGTGTAAATACAATGGTCAGTCGGTGCACAGTCTATTGTAAATGTTGTGGTCAGTCATTCCAGAGTATTGTATAACTACTGTGCTCAGTCAATGCACACCTAGTGTAAATGCTGTGTTCTGTCAGTCCCTGGTCTAGGGTGAATGCTGTGGTGAGTGTCGCGTAATCATGGTATTGATTGTGTCACCGCTCAGATCAGGTGGGTTATGAAATAAAAGACAGAGGATAATGAGACGAAATGATCCTTATCTCTGTACCTGAGATATGGTGGTGTTATACTAGGAGTTGTGTATAGAAGATGTACATTTGAAAAAACACATACAGTATATTGTCATGTATCAGGAAGGTGGGTGTTATTACACCTCCGCCAGTCTAGAACTTAAGCCTAGACCAACGATTATCAGTAATTAATACGAGAATTAATTACCTGTTATGTGTTTCCTCTGATTCTCTTCTTGGAGTCCACAAACAAAAATTTCACATTCTAATATCTCATTGGGATTCAGTCACCTGTAAAAAGACAACCTATATTATAATATGTTCCTGCTACATGCTATACACACCAATAACACACTAGGGCCAAAATTACTTATCTCAGGGATAATGACTGTGGTTAGTCTTTCCACAGTTTATTGTAAAAGCTGTAGTCAGTCAGTCCACAGTCTACTGTAAATGTTGTGATCAATCAATCCACAGTGTAGTGTAAATATTAGAATCAATCGGTCCTTAGTTCAACAAAAATACTGGGGTTAATAAGTCCACAACTAGTGTTAATGTTGGGATGAGCCGGTCTATAATCTATTGTGAATGTTGTGGTCAGTTAGACCACAGACTAGTGCAAATGATATAGACAGTCAGTCCACAGTATGGTATTATTACTGTGCTCGGTCGGTCCCCACCTAGTGTAATTACAATGGTCAGTCAGTGCACAGTCTATTGTAAATGTTGTGGTCAGTCATTCCAGAGTATTGTATAACTTCTGTGCTCAGTCAATGCACACCTAGTGTAAATGCTGTGTTCTGTCAGTACCTGGTCTAGGGTGAATGCTGTGGTGAGTGTCGCGCAATCATGGTATTGATTGTGTCACCGCTCAGATCAGGTGGGTTATGAAATTAAAGACAGAGGATAATGAGAAGAAATGATCCTTATCTCTGTACCTGAGATATGGTGGTGTTATACTAGGAGTTGTGTATAGAAGATGTACATTTGAAAAAACACATACAGTATATTGTCATGTATCAGGAAGGTGGGTGTTATTACACCTCCGCCAGTCTAGCACTTAAGCCTAGACCAACGATTATCAGTAATTAATACGAGAATTAATTACCTGTTATGTGATTCCTCTGATTCTCTTCTTGTAGTCCACAAACAAAAATTTCGCATTCTAATATCTCATTGGGATTCAGTCACCTGTAAAAAGACAACCTATATGATAATATGTTCCTGCTACATGCTATACACACCAATAACACACTAGGGCCAAAATTACTTATCTCAGGGATAATGACTGTGGTTAGTCTTTCCACAGTTTATTGTAAAAGCTGTAGTCAGTCAGTCCACAGTCTACTGTAAATGTTGTGGTCAATCAATCCACAGTGTAGTGTAAATATTAGAATCAATCGGTCCTTAGTTCAACAAAAATACTGGGGTTAATAAGTCCACAACTAGTGTTAATGCTGGGATGAGCCGGTCTATAATCTATTGTGAATGTTGTGGTCAGTTAGGCCACAGACAAGTGCAAATGATATAGACAGTCAGTCCACAGTATGGTATTATTACTGTGCTTGGTCGGTCCCCACCTAGTGTAAATACAATGGACAGTCGGTGCACAGTCTATTGTAAATGTTGTGGTCAGTCATTCCAGAGTATTGTATAACTATTGTGCTCAGTCAATGCACACCTAGTGTAAATGCTGTGTTCTGTCAGTCCCTGGTCTAGGGTGAATGCTGTGGTGAGTGTCGCGTAATCATGGTATTGATTGTGTCACCGCTCAGATCAGGTGGGTTATGAAATAAAGGACAGAGGATAATGAGAAGAAATGATCCTTATCTCTGTACCTGAGATATGGTGGTGTTATACTAGGAGTTGTGTATAGAAGATGTACATTTGAAAAAACACATACAGTATATTGTCATGTATCAGGTAGGTGGGTGTTATTACACCTCCGCCAGTCTAGAACTTAAGCCTAGACCAACGATTATCAGTAATTAATACGAGAATTAATTACCTGTTATGTGATTCCTCTGATTCTCTTCTTGGAGTCCACAAACAAAAATTTCACATTCTAATATCTCACTGGGATTCAGTCACCTGTAAAAAGACAACCTATATGATAATATGTTCATGCTACATGCTATACACACCAATAACACACTAGGGCCAAAATTACTTATCTCAGGGATAATGACTGTGGTTAGTCTTTCCACAGTTTATTGTAAAAGCTGTAGTCAGTCAGTCCACAGTCTACTGTAAATGTTGTGGTCAATCAATCCACAGTGTAGTGTAAATATTAGATTCAATCGGTCCTTAGTTCAACAAAAATACTGGGGTTAATAAGTCCACAACTAGTGTTAATGCTGGGATGAGACGGTCTATAATCTATTGTGAATGTTGTGGTCAGTTAGACCACAGACTAGTGCAAATGATATAGACAGTCAGTCCACAGTATGGTATTATTACTGTGCTTGGTCGGTCCCCACCTAGTGTAAATACAATGGTCAGTCGGTGCACAGTCTATTGTAAATGTTGTGGTCAGTAATTCCAGAGTATTGTATAACTACTGTGCTCAGTCAATGCACACCTAGTGTAAATGCTGTGTTCTGTCAGTCCCTGGTCTAGGGTGAATGCTGTGGTGAGTGTCACGTAATCATGGTATTGATTGTGTCACCGCTCAGATCAGGTGGGTTATGAAATAAAAGACAGAGGATAATGAGAAGAAATGATCCGTATATCTGTACCTGAGATATGGTGGTGTTATACTAGGAGTTGTGTATAGAAGATGTACATTTGAAAAAACACATACAGTATATTGTCATGTATCAGGAAGGTGGGTGTTATTACACCTCCGTCAGTCTAGAACTTAAGCCTAGACCAACAATTATCAGTAATTAATACGAGAATTAATTACCTGTTATGTGATTCCTCTGATTCTCTTCTTGTAGTCCACAAACAAAAATTTCACATTCTAATATCTCATTGGGATTCAGTCACCTGTAAAAACACAACCTATATGATAATATGTTCCTGCTACATGCTATACACACCAATAACACACTAGGGCCAAAATTACTTATCTCAGGGATAATGACTGTGGTTAGTCTTTCCACAGTTTATTGTAAAAGCTGTAGTCAGTCAGTCCACAGTCTACTGTAAATGTTGTGGTCAATCAATCCACAATGTAGTGTAAATATTAGAATCAATCGGTCCTTAGTTCAACAAAAATACTGGGGTTAATAAGTCCACAACTAGTGTTAATGCTGGGATGAGCCGGTCTATAATCTATCGTGAATGTTGTGGTCAGTTAGACCACAGACTAGTGCAAATGATATAGACAGTCAGTCCACAGTATGGTATTATTACTGTGCTCGGTCGGTCCCCACCTAGTGTAAATACAATGGTCAGTCGGTGCACAGTCTATTGTAAATGTTGTGGTCAGTCATTCCAGAGTATTGTATAACTACTGTGCTCAGTCAATGCACACCTAGTGTAAATGCTGTGTTCTGTCAGTCCCTGGTCTAGGGTGAATGCTGTGGTGAGTGTCGCGTAATCATGGTATTGATTGTGTCACCGCTCAGATCAGGTGGGTTATGAAATAAAGGACAGAGGATAATGAGAAGAAATGATCCTTATCTCTGTACCTGAGATATGGTGGTGTTATACTAGGAGTTGTGTATAGAAGATGTACATTTGAAAAAACACATACAGTATATTGTCATGTATCAGGAAGGTGGGTGTTATTACACCTCCGCCAGTCTAGAACTTAAGCCTAGACCAACGATTATCAGTAATTAATACGAGAATTAATTACCTGTTATGTGATTCCTCTGATTCTCTTCTTGGAGTCCACAAACAAAAATTTCACATTCTAATATCTCATTGGGATTCAGTCACCTGTAAAAAGACAACCTATATGATAATATGTTACTGCTACATGCTATACACACCAATAACACACTAGGGCCAAAATTACTTATCTCAGGGATAATGACTGTGGTTAGTCTTTCCACAGTTTATTGTAAAAGCTGTAGTCAGTCAGTCCACAGTCTACTGTAAATGTTGTGGTCAATCAATCCACAGTGTAGTGTAAATATTAGATTCAATCGGTCCTTAGTTCAACAAAAATACTGGGGTTAATAAGTCCACAACTAGTGTTAATGCTGGGATGAGCCGGTCTATAATCTATTGTGAATGTTGTGGTCAGTTAGACCACAGACTAGTGCAAATGCTTTTCTTCAGAGCACCCGAATAGACCAGTGAGCGACCCCTCTCTTTTTTCTATTAATCATTTTTGGGATCCCGCTCCTGGAGCATTGCAGCAGGTACGTGTTCACACTATTAGAAGTTTGACAGCCTTTTTTCTGACCATGTGTCCCTCCCATTCAGTCATAGGTGGTTTTAACTAGCTCTACCAGCCCATACATTGTAGGTTAAAAGCCCAAGCATAGACATATTGTCCATACAGGCTTACAGCCCAAGAGTGGCATATCCAGTGGTAGCGTAGCGTAGTTACCCATCATACGAAGGTGACCTTGTCATGGTTGATGGGCACACATAAATTGGCCAAATTATGCGCAAAAAACCTTCATTTTTCAAAGTGACATTAGTCTAGATACAATATTTCTTATATATTCATGTATGGAGTGCCGAAGTTCTTTTTGCAATTGAGATTACTCTTTTCTTCAGAGCACCCGAATAGACCAGTGAGCGACCCCTCTCTTTTTTCTATTAATCATTTTTGGGATCCCGCTCCTGGAGCATTGCAGCAGGTACGTGTTCACACTATTAGAAGTTTGACAGCCTTTTTTCTGACCATGTGTCCCTCCCATTCAGTCACAGGTGGTTTTAACTAGCTCTACCAGCCCATACATTGTAGGTTAAAAGCCCAAGCATAGACATATTGTCCATACAGGCTTACAGCCCAAGAGTGGCATATCCAGTGGTAGCGTAGCGTAGTTTCCCATCATACGAAGGTGACCTTGTCGTGGTTGATGGGCACACATAAATTGGCCAAATTATGCGCAAAAAACCTTCATTTTTCAAAGTGACATTAGTCTAGATACAATATTTCTTATATTTTCATGTATGGAGTGCCGAAGTTCGTTTTGCAATTGAGATTACTCTTTTCTTCAGAGCACCCGAATAGACCAGTGAGCGACCCCTCTCTTTTTTCTAGTGCAAATGATATAGACAGTCAGTCCACAGTATGGTATTATTACTGTGCTCGGTCGGTCCCCACCTAGTGTAAATACAATGGTCAGTCGGTGCACAGTCTATTGTAAATGTTGTGGTCAGTCATTCCAGAGTATTGTATAACTACTGTGCTCAGTCAATGCACACCTAGTGTAAATGCTGTGTTCTGTCAGTCCCTGGTCTAGGGTGAATGCTGTGGTGAGTGTCGCGTAATCATGGTATTGATTGTGTCACCGCTCAGATCAGGTGGGTTATGAAATTAAAGACAGAGGATAATGAGAAGAAATGATCCTTATCTCTGTACCTGAGATATGGTGGTGTTATACTAGGAGTTGTGTATAGAAGATGTACATTTGAAAAAACACATACAGTATATTGTCATGTATCAGGAAGGTGGGTGTTATTACACCTCCGCCAGTCTAGAACTTAAGCTTAGACCAACGATTATCAGTAATTAATACGAGAATTAATTACCTGTTATGTGATTCCTCTGATTCTCTTCTTGGAGTCCAGAAACAAAAATTTCACATTCTAATATCTCATTGGGATTCAGTCACCTGTAAAAAGACAACCTATATGATAATATGTTCCTGCTACATGCTATACACACCAATAACACACTAGGGACAAAATTACTTATCTCAGGGATAATGACTGTGGTTAGTCTTGCCACAGTTTATTGTAAAAGCTGCAGTCACTCAGTCCACAGTCTACTGTAAATGTTGTGGTCAATCAATCCACAGTGTAGTGTAAATATTAGAATCAATCGGTCCTTAGTTCAACAAAAATACTGGGGTTAATAAGTCCACAACTAGTGTTAATGCTGGGATGAGCCGGTCTATAATCTATTGTGAATGTTGTGGTCAGTTAGACCACAGACTAATGCAAATGATATAGACAGTCAGTCCACAGTATGGTATTATTACTGTGCTCGGTCGGTCCCCACCTAGTGTAAATACAATGGTCAGTTGGTGCACAGTCTATTGTAAATGTTGTGGTCAGTCATTCCAGAGTATTGTATAACTACTGTGCTCAGTCAATGCACACCTAGTGTAAATGCTGTGTTCTGTCAGTCCCTGGTCTAGGGTGAATGCTGTGGTGAGTGTCGCGTAATCATGGTATTGATTGTGTCACCGCTCAGATCAGGTGGGTTATGAAATAAAAGACAGAAGATAATGAGAAGAAATGATCCTTATCTCTGTACCTGAGATATGGTGGTGTTATACTAGGAGTTGTGTATAGAAGATGTACATTTGAAAAAACACATACAGTATATTGTCATGTATCAGGAAGGTGGGTGTTATTACACCTCAGCCAGTCTAGAACTTAAGCCTAGACCAACGATTATCAGTAATTAATACGAGAATTAATTACCTGTTATGTGATTCCTCTGATTCTCTTCTTGGAGTCCACAAACAAAAATTTCACATTCTAATATCTCATTGGGATTCAGTCACCTGTAAAAAGACAACCTATATGATAATATGTTCCTGCTACATGCTATACACACCAATAACACACTAGGGCCAAAATTACTTATCTCAGGGATAATGACTGTGGTTAGTCTTTCCACAGTTTATTGTAAAAGCTGTAGTCACTCAGTCCACAGTCTACTGTAAATGTTGTGGTTAATCAATCCACAGTGTAGTGTAAATATTAGAATCAATCGGTCCTTAGTTCAACAAAAATACTGGGGTTAATAAGTCCACAACTAGTGTTAATGCTGGGATGAGCCGGTCTATAATCTATTGTGAATGTTGTGGTCAGTTAGACCACAGACTAATGCAAATGATATAGACAGTCAGTCCACAGTATGGTATTATTACTGTGCTCGGTCGGTCCCCACCTAGTGTAAATACAATGGTCAGTCGGTGCACAGTCTATTGTAAATGTTGTGGTCAGTCATTCCAGAGTATTGTATAACTACTGTGCTCAGTCAACGCACACCTAGTGTAAATGCTGTGTTCTGTCAGTCCCTAGTCTAGGGTGAATGCTGTGGTGAGTGTCGCGTAATCATGGTATTGATTGTGTCACCGCTCAGATCAGGTGGGTTATGAAATAAAAGACAGAGGATAATGAGACGAAATGATCCTTATCTCTGTACCTGAGATATGGTCGTGTTATACTAGGAGTTGTGTATAGAAGATGTACATTTGAAAAAACACATACAGTATATTGTCATGTATCAGGAAGTTGGGTGTTATTACACCTCAGCCAGTATAGAACTTAAGCCTAGACCAACGATTATCAGTAATTAATACGAGATTTAATTACCTGTTATGTGATTCCTCTGATTCTCTTCTTGGAGTCCACAAACAAAAATTTCACATTCTAATATCTCATTGGGATTCAGTCACCTGTAAAAAGACAACCTATATGATAATATGTTCCTGCTACATGCTATACACACCAATAACACACTAGGGCCAAAATTACTTATCTCAGGGATAATGACTGTGGTTAGTCTTGCCACAGTTTATTGTAAAAGCTGTAGTCACTCAGTCCACAGTCTACTGTAAATGCTGTGGTCAATCAATCCACAGTGTAGTATAAATATTAGAATCAATCGGTCCTTAGTTCAACAAAAATACTGGGGTTAATAAGTCCACAACTAGTGTTAATGCTGGGATGAGCCGGTCTATAATCTATTGTGAATGTTGTGGTCAGTTAGACCACAGACTAATGCAAATGATAAAGACAGTCAGTCCACAGTATGGTATTATTACTGTGCTCGGTCGGTCCCCACCTAGTGTAAATACAATGGTCAGTCGGTGCACAGTCTATTGTAAATGTTGTGGTCAGTCATTCCAGAGTATTGTATAACTACTGTGCTCAGTCAATGCACATCTAGTGTAAATTCTGTGTTCTGTCAGTCCCTGGTCTAGGGTGAATGCTGTGGTGAGTGTCGCGTAATCATGGTATTGATTGTGTCACCGCTCAGATCAGGTGGGTTATGAAATTAAAGACAGAGGATAATGAGAAGAAATGATCCTTATCTCTGTACCTGAGATATGGTGGTGTTATACTAGGAGTTGTGTATAGAAGATGTACATTTGAAAAAACACATACAGTATATTGTCATGTATCAGGAAGCTGGGTGTTATTACACCTCCGCCAGTCTAGAACTTAAGCCTAGACCAACGATTATCAGTAATTAATACGAGAATTAATTACCTGTTATGTGATTCCTCTGATTCTCTTCTTGTAGTCCACAAACAAAAATTTCGCATTCTAATATCTCATTGGGATTCAGTCACCTGTAAAAAGACAACCTATATGATAATATGTTCCTGCTACATGCTATACACACCAATAACACACTAGGGCCAAAATTACTTATCTCAGGGATAATGACTGTGGTTAGTCTTTCCACAGTTTATTGTAAAAGCTGTAGTCAGTCAGTCCACAGTCTACTGTAAATGTTGTGGTCAATCAATCCACAGTGTAGTGTAAATATTAGAATCAATCGGTCCTTAGTTCAACAAAAATACTGGGGTTAATAAGTCCACAACTAGTGTTAATGCTGGGATGAGCCGGTCTATAATCTATCGTGAATGTTGTGGTCAGTTAGACCACAGACTAGTGCAAATGATATAGACAGTCAGTCCACAGTATGGTATTATTACTGTGCTCGGTCGGTCCCCACCTAGTGTAAATACAATGGTCAGTCGGTGCACAGTCTATTGTAAATGTTGTGGTTAGTCATTCCAGAGTATTGTATAACTACTGTGCTCAGTCAACGCACACCTAGTGTAAATGCTGTGTTCTGTCAGTCCCTGGTCTAGGGTGAATGCTGTGGTGAGTGTCGCGTAATCATGGTATTGATTGTGTCACCGCTCAGATCAGGTGGGTTATGAAATAAAAGACAGAGGATAATGAGACGAAATGATCCTTATCTCTGTACCTGAGATATGGTGGTGTTATACTAGGAGTTGTGTATAGAAGATGTACATTTGAAAAAACACATACAGTATATTGTCATGTATCAGAAAGGTGGGTGTTATTACACCTCCGCCAGTCTAGAACTTAAGCCTAGACCAACGATTATCAGTAATTAATACGAGAATTAATTACCTGTTATGTGATTCCTCTGATTCTTTTCTTGTAGTCCAAAAACAAAAATTTCGCATTCTAATATCTCATTGGGATTCAGTCACCTGTAAAAAGACAACCTATATGATAATATGTTCCTGCTACATGCTATACACACCAATAACACACTAGGGCCAAAATTACTTATCTCAGGGATAATGACTGTGGTTAGTCTTTCCACAGTTTATTGTAAAAGCTGTAGTCAGTCAGTCCACAGTCTACTGTAAATGTTGTGGTCAATCAATCCACAGTGTAGTGTAAATATTAGAATCAATCGGTCCTTAGTTCAACAAAAATACTGGGGTTAATAAGTCCACAACTAGTGTTAATGCTGGGATGAGCCGGTCTATAATCTATTGTGAATGTTGTGGTCAGTTAGACCACAGACTAGTGCAAATGATATAGACAGTCAGTCCACAGTATGGTATTATTACTGTGCTTGGTCGGTCCCCACCTAGTGTAAATACAATGGTCAGTCGGTGCACAGTCTATTGTAAATGTTGTGGTCAGTAATTCCAGAGTATTGTATAACTACTGTGCTCAGTCAATGCACACCTAGTGTAAATGCTGTGTTCTGTCAGTCCCTGGTCTAGGGTGAATGCTGTGGTGAGTGTCGCGTAATCATGGTATTGATTGTGTCACCGCTCAGATCAGGTGGGTTATGAAATAAAAGACAGAGGATAATGAGAAGAAATGATCCGTATATCTGTACCTGAGATATGGTGGTGTTATACTAGGAGTTGTGTATAGAAGATGTACATTTGAAAAAACACATACAGTATATTGTCATGTATCAGGAAGGTGGGTGTTATTACACCTCCGCCAGTCTAGAACTTAAGCCTAGACCAACGATTATCAGTAATTAATACGAGAATTAATTACCTGTTATGTGATTCCTCTGATTCTCTTCTTGGAGTCCACAAACAAAAATTTCACATTCTAATATCTCATTGGGATTCAGTCACCTGTAAAAAGACAACCTATATGATAATATGTTCCTGCTACATGCTATACACACCAATAACACACTAGGGCCAAAATTACTTATCTCCGGGATAATGACTGTGGTTAGTCTTTCCACAGTTTATTGTAAAAGCTGTAGTCAGTCAGTCCACAGTCTACTGTAAATGTTGTGGTCAATCAATCCACAGTGTAGTGTAAATATTAGAATCAATCGGTCCTTAGTTCAACAAAAATACTGGGGTTAATAAGTCCACAACTAGTGTTAATGTTGGGATGAGCCGGTCTATAATCTATTGTGAATGTTGTGGTCAGTTAGACCACAGACTAGTGCAAATGATATAGACAGTCAGTCCACAGTATGGTATTATTACTGTGCTCGGTCGGTCCCCACCTAGTGTAAATACAATGGTCAGTCGGTGCACAGTCTATTGTAAATGTTGTGGTCAGTCATTCCAGAGTATTGTATAACTACTGTGCTCAGTCAATGCACACCTAGTGTAAATGCTGTGTTCTGTCAGTCCCTGGTCTAGGGTGAATGCTGTGGTGAGTGTCGCGCAATCATGGTATTGATTGTGTCACCGCTCAGATCAGGTGGGTTATGAAATTAAAGACAGAGGATAATGAGAAGAAATGATCCTTATCTCTGTACCTGAGATATGGTGGTGTTATACTAGGAGTTGTGTATAGAAGATGTACATTTGAAAAAACACATACAGTATATTGTCATGTATCAGGAAGGTGGGTGTTATTACACCTCCGCCAGTCTAGAACTTAAGCCTAGACCAACGATTATCAGTAATTAATACGAGAATTAATTACCTGTTATGTGATTCCTCTGATTCTTTTCTTGTAGTCCACAAACAAAAACTTTGCATTCTAATATCTCATTGGGATTCAGTCACCTGTAAAAAGACAACCTATATGATAATATGTTCCTGCTACATGCTATACACACCAATAACACACTAGGGCCAAAATTACTTATCTCAGGGATAATGACTGTGGTTAGTCTTTCCACAGTTTATTGTAAAAGCTGTAGTCAGTCAGTCCACAGTCTACTGTAAATGTTGTGGTCAATCAATCCACAGTGTAGTGTAAATATTAGAATCAATCGGTCCTTAGTTCAACAAAAATACTGGGGTTAATAAGTCCACAACTAGTGTTAATGCTGGGATGAGCCGGTCTATAATCTATTGTGAATGTTGTGGTCAGTTAGACCACAGACTAGTGCAAATGATATAGACAGTCAGTCCACAGTATGGTATTATTACTGTGCTCGGTCGGTCCCCACCTAGTGTAAATACAATGGTCAGTCGGTGCACAGTCTATTGTAAATGTTGTGGTCAGTAATTCCAGAGTATTGTATAACTACTGTGCTCAGTCAATGCACACCTAGTGTAAATGCTGTGTTCTGTCAGTCCCTGGTCTAGGGTGAATGCTGTGGTGAGTGTCGCGCAATCATGGTATTGATTGTGTCACCGCTCAGATCAGGTGGGTTATGAAATTAAAGACAGAGGATAATGAGAAGAAATGATCCTTATCTCTGTACCTGAGATATGGTGGTGTTATACTAGGAGTTGTGTATAGAAGATGTACATTTGAAAAAACACATACAGTATATTGTCATGTATCAGGAAGGTGGGTGTTATTACACCTCCGCCAGTCTAGAACTTAAGCCTAGACCAACGATTATCAGTAATTAATACGAGAATTAATTACCTGTTATGTGATTCCTCTGATTCTCTTCTTGGAGTCCACAAACAAAAATTTCACATTCTAATATCTCATTGGGATTCAGTCACCTGTAAAAAGACAACCTATATGATAATATGTTCCTGCTACATGCTATACACACCAATAACACACTAGGGCCAAAATTACTTATCTCAGGGTGGGATAATGACTGTGGTTAGTCTTTCCACAGTTTATTGTAAAAGCTGTAGTCAGTCAGTCCACAGTCTACTGTAAATGTTGTGGTCAATCAATCCACAGTGTAGTGTAAATATTTGAATCAATCGGTCCTTAGTTCAACAAAAATACTGGGGTTAATAAGTCCACAACTAGTGTTAATGTTGGGATGAGCCGGTCTATAATCTATTGTGAATGTTGTGGTCAGTTAGACCACAGACTAGTGCAAATGATATAGACAGTCAGTCCACAGTATGGTATTATTACTGTGCTCGGTCGGTCCCCACCTAGTGTAATTACAATGGTCAGTCAGTGCACAGTCTATTGTAAATGTTGTGGTCAGTCATTCCAGAGTATTGTATAACTACTGTGCTCAGTCAATGCACACCTAGTGTAAATGCTGTGTTCTGTCAGTCCCTGGTCTAGGGTGAATGCTGTGGTGAGTGTCGCGCAATCATGGTATTGATTGTGTCACCGCTCAGATCAGGTGGGTTATGAAATTAAAGACAGAGGATAATGAGAAGAAATGATCCTTATCTCTGTACCTGAGATATGGTGGTGTTATACTAGGAGTTGTGTATAGAAGATGTACATTTGAAAAAACACATACAGTATATTGTCATGTATCAGGAAGGTGGGTGTTATTACACCTCCGCCAGTCTAGAACTTAAGCCTAGACCAACGATTATCAGTAATTAATACGAGAATTAATTACCTGTTATGTGATTCCTCTGATTCTCTTCTTGTAGTCCACAAAAAAAATTTCGCATTCTAATATCTCATTGGGATTCAGTCACCTGTAAAAACACAACCTATATGATAATATGTTCCTGCTACATGCTATACACACCAATAACACACTAGGGCCAAAATTACTTATCTCAGGGATAATGACTGTGGTTAGTCTTTCCACAGTTTATTGTAAAAGCTGTAGTCAGTCAGTCCACAGTCTACTGTAAATGTTGTGGTCAATCAATCCACAGTGTAGTGTAAATATTAGAATCAATCGGTCCTTAGTTCAACAAAAATACTGGGGTTAATAAGTCCACAACTAGTGTTAATGCTGGGATGAGCCGGTCTATAATCTATTGTGAATGTTGTGGTCAGTTAGGCCACAGACTAGTGCAAATGATATAGACAGTCAGTCCACAGTATGGTATTATTACTGTGCTCGGTCGGTCCCCACCTAGTGTAAATACAATGGTCAGTCGGTGCACAGTCTATTGTAAATGTTGTGGTCAGTCATTCCAGAGTATTGTATAACTATTGTGCTCAGTCAATGCACACCTAGTGTACATGCTGTGTTCTGTCAGTCCCTGGTCTAGGGTGAATGCTGTGGTGAGTGTCGCGTAATCATGGTATTGATTGTGTCACCGCTCAGATCAGGTGGGTTATGAAATAAAAGACAGAGGATAATGAGAAGAAATGATCCGTATATCTGTACCTGAGATATGGTGGTGTTATACTAGGAGTTGTGTATAGAAGATGTACATTTGAAAAAACACATACAGTATATTGTCATGTATCAGGAAGGTGGGTGTTATTACACCTCCGCCAGTCTAGAACTTAAGCCTAGACCAACGATTATCAGTAATTAATATGAGAATTAATTACCTGTTATGTGATTCCTCTGATTCTCTTCTTGGAGTCCACAAACAAAAATTTCACATTCTAATATCTCATTGGGATTCAGTCACCTGTAAAAAGACAACCTATATGATAATATGTTCCTGCTACATGCTGTACACACCAATAACACACTAGGGCCAAAATTACTTATCTCAGGGATAATGACTGTGGTTAGTCTTTCCACAGTTTATTGTAAAAGCTGTAGTCACTCAGTCCACAGTCTACTGTAAATGTTGTGGTCAATCAATCCACAGTGTAGTGTAAATATTAGAATCAATCGGTCCTTAGTTCAACAAAAATACTGGGGTTAATAAGTCCACAACTAGTGTTAATGTTGGGATGAGCCGGTCTATAATCTATTGTGAATGTTGTGGTCAGTTAGACCACAGACTAGTGCAAATGATATAGACAGTCAGTCCACAGTATGGTATTATTACTGTGCTCGGTCGGTCCCCACCTAGTGTAAATACAATGGTCAGTCGGTGCACAGTCTATTGTAAATGTTGTGGTCAGTCATTCCAGAGTATTGTATAACTACTGTGCTCAGTCAATGCACACCTAGTGTAAATGCTGTGTTCTGTCAGTCCCTGGTCTAGGGTGAATGCTGTGGTGAGTGTCGCGCAATCATGGTATTGATTGTGTCACCGCTCAGATCAGGTGGGTTATGAAATTAAAGACAGAGGATAATGAGAAGAAATGATCCTTATCTCTGTACCTGAGATATGGTTGTGTTATACTAGGAGTTGTGTATAGAAGATGTACATTTGAAAAAACACATACAGTATATAGTCATGTATCAGGAAGGTGGGTGTTATTACACCTCCGCCAGTCTAGAACTTAAGCCTAGACCAACGATTATCAGTAATTAATACGAGATTTAATTACCTGTTATGTGATTCCTCTGATTCTCTTCTTGGAGTCCACAAACAAAAATTTCACATTCTAATATCTCATTGGGATTCAGTCACCTGTAAAAAGACAACCTATATGATAATATGTTCCTGCTACATGCTATACACACCAATAACACACTAGGGCCAAAATTACTTATCTCAGGGATAATGACTGTGGTTAGTCTTGCCACAGTTTATTGTAAAAGCTGTAGTCACTCAGTCCACAGTCTACTGTAAATGTTGTGGTCAATCAATCCACAGTGTAGTGTAAATATTAGAATCAATCGGTCCTTAGTTCAACAAAAATACTGGGGTTAATAAGTCCACAACTAGTGTTAATGCTGGGATGAGCCGGTCTATAATCTATTGTGAATGTTGTGGTCAGTTAGACCACAGACTAATGCAAATTATATAGACAGTCAGTGCACAGTATGGTATTATTACTGTGCTCGGTCGGTCCCCACCTAGTGTAAATACAATGGTCAGTCGGTGCACAGTCTATTGTAAATGTTGTGGTCAGTCATTCCAGAGTATTGTATAACTACTGTGCTCAGTCAATGCACACCTAGAGTAAATTCTGTGTTCTGTCAGTCCCTGGTCTAGGGTGAATGCTGTGGTGAGTGTCGTGTAATCATGGTATTGATTGTGTCACCGCTCAGATCAGGTGGGTTATGAAATTAAAGACAGAGGATAATGAGAAGAAATGATCCTTATCTCTGTACCTGAGATATGGTGGTGTTATACTAGGAGTTGTGTATAGAAGATGTACATTTGAAAAAACACATACAGTATATTGTCATGTATCAGAAAGGTGGGTGTTATTACACCTCCGTCAGTCTAGAACTTAAGCCTAGACCAACGATTATCAGTAATTAATACGAGAATTAATTACCTGTTATGTGATTCCTCTGATTCTTTTCTTGTAGTCCAAAAACAAAAATTTCGCATTCTAATATCTCATTGGGATTCAGTCACCTGTAAAAAGACAACCTATATGATAATATGTTCCTGCTACATGCTATACACACCAATAACACACTAGGGCCAAAATTACTTATCTCAGGGATAATGACTGTGGTTAGTCTTTCCACAGTTTATTGTAAAAGCTGTGGTCAGTCAGTCCACAGTCTACTGTAAATGTTGTGGTCAATCAATCCACAGTGTAGTGTAAATATTAGAATCAATCGGTCCTTAGTTCAACAAAAATACTGGGGTTAATAAGTCCACAACTAGTGTTAATGCTGGGATGAGACGGTCTATAATCTATTGTGAATGTTGTGGTCAGTTAGACCACAGACTAGTGCAAATGATATAGACAGTCAGTCCACAGTATGGTATTATTACTGTGCTTGGTCGGTCCCCACCTAGTGTAAATACAATGGTCAGTCGGTGCACAGTCTATTGTAAATGTTGTGGTCAGTAATTCCAGAGTATTGTATAACTACTGTGCTCAGTCAATGCACACCTAGTGTAAATGCTGTGTTCTGTCAGTCCCTGGTCTAGGGTGAATGCTGTGGTGAGTGTCGCGTAATCATGGTATTGATTGTGTCACCGCTCAGATCAGGTGGGTTATGAAATAAAAGACAGAGGATAATGAGAAGAAATGATCCGTATATCTGTACCTGAGATATGGTGGTGTTATACTAGGAGTTGTGTATAGAAGATGTACATTTGAAAAAACACATACAGTATATTGTCATGTATCAGGAAGGTGGGTGTTATTACACCTCCGCCAGTCTAGAACTTAAGCCTAGACCAACGATTATCAGTAATTAATACGAGAATTAATTACCTGTTATGTGATTCCTCTGATTCTTTTCTTGTAGTCCACAAACAAAAATTTTGCATTCTAATATCTCATTGGGATTCAGTCACCTGTAAAAAGACAACCTATATGATAATATGTTCCTGCTACATGCTATACACACCAATAACACACTAGGGCCAAAATTACTTATCTCAGGGATAATGACTGTGGTTAGTCTTTCCACAGTTTATTGTAAAAGCTGTAGTCAGTCAGTCCACAGTCTACTGTAAATGTTGTGGTCAATCAATCCACAGTGTAGTGTAAATATTAGAATCAATCGGTCCTTAGTTCAACAAAAATACTGGGGTTAATAAGTCCACAACTAGTGTTAATGCTGTGATGAGCCGGTCTATAATCTATTGTGAATGTTGTGGTCAGTTAGACCACAGACTAGTGCAAATGATATAGACAGTCAGTCCACAGTATGGTATTATTACGGTGCTCGGTCGGTCCCCACCTAGTGTAAATACAATGGTCAGTCGGTGCACAGTCTATTGTAAATGTTGTGGTCAGTCATTCCAGAGTATTGTATAACTACTGTGCTCAGTCAATGCACACCTAGTGTAAATGCTGTGTTCTGTCAGTCCCTGGTCTAGGGTGAATGCTGTGGTGAGTGTCGCGTAATCATGGTATTGATTGTGTCACCGCTCAGATCAGGTGGGTTATGAAATTAAAGACAGAGGATAATGAGAAGAAATGATCCTTATCTCTGTACCTGAGATATGGTGGTGTTATACTAGGAGTTGTGTATAGAAGATGTACATTTGAAAAAACACATACAGTATATTGTCATGTATCAGGAAGGTGGGTGTTATTACACCTCCGCCAGTCTAGAACTTAAGCCTAGACCAACGATTATCAGTAATTAATACGAGAATTAATTACCTGTTATGTGATTCCTCTGATTCTCTTCTTGGAGTACACAAACAAAAACTTCACATTCTAATATCTCATTGGGATTCAGTCAACTGTAAAAAGACAAACTATATGATAATATGTTCCTGCTACATGCTATACACACCAATAACACACTAGGGCCAAAATTACTTATCTCAGGGATAATGACTGTGGTTAGTCTTGCCACAGTTTATTGTAAAAGCTGTAGTCAGTCAGTCCACAGTCTACTGTAAATGTTGTGGTTAATCAATCCACAGTGTAGTGTAAATATTAGAATCAATCGTTCCTTAGTTCAACAAAAATACTGGGGTTAATAAGTCCACAACTAGTGTTAATGCTGGGATGAGCCGGTCTATAATCTATTGTGAATGTTGTGGTCAGTTAGACCACAGACTAGTGCAAATGATATAGACAGTCAGTCCACAGTATGGTATTATTACTGTGCTTGGTCGGTCCCCACCTAGTGTAAATACAATGGTCAGTCGGTGCACAGTCTATTGTAAATGTTGTGGTCAGTAATTCCAGAGTATTGTATAACTACTGTGCTCAGTCAATGCACACCTAGTGTAAATGCTGTGTTCTGTCAGTCCCTGGTCTAGGGTGAATGCTGTGGTGAGTGTCGCGTAATCATGGTATTGATTGTGTCACCGCTCAGATCAGGTGGGTTATGAAATAAAAGACAGAGGATAATGAGAAGAAATGATCCGTATATCTGTACCTGAGATATGGTGGTGTTATACTAGGAGTTGTGTATAGAAGATGTACATTTGAAAAAACACATACAGTATATTGTCATGTATCAGGAAGGTGGGTGTTATTACACCTCCGCCAGTCTAGAACTTAAGCCTAGACCAACGATTATCAGTAATTAATACGAGAATTAATTACCTGTTATGTGATTCCTCTGATTCTCTTCTTGGAGTCCACAAACAAAAATTTCACATTCTAATATCTCATTGGGATTCAGTCACCTGTAAAAAGACAACCTATATGATAATATGTTCCTGCTACATGCTATACACACCAATAACACACTAGGGCCAAAATTACTTATCTCAGGGATAATGACTGTGGTTAGTCTTTCCACAGTTTATTGTAAAAGCTGTAGTCAGTCAGTCCACAGTCTACTGTAAATGTTGTGGTCAATCAATCCACAGTGTAGTGTAAATATTAGAATCAATCGGTCCTTAGTTCAACAAAAATACTGGGGTTAATAAGTCCACAACTAGTGTTAATGTTGGGATGAGCCGGTCTATAATCTATTGTGAATTTTGTGGTCAGTTAGACCACAGACTAGTGCAAATGATATAGACAGTCAGTCCACAGTATGGTATTATTACTGTGCTCGGTCGGTCCCCACCTAGTGTAAATACAATGGTCAGTCGGTGCACAGTCTATTGTAAATGTTGTGGTCAGTCATTCCAGAGTATTGTATAACTACTGTGCTCAGTCAATGCACACCTAGTGTAAATGCTGTGTTCTGTCAGTCCCTGGTCTAGGGTGAATGCTGTGGTGAGTGTCGCGCAATCATGGTATTGATTGTGTCACCACTCAGATCAGGTGGGTTATGAAATTAAAGACAGAGGATAATGAGAAGAAATGATCCTTATCTCTGTACCTGAGATATGGTGGTGTTATACTAGGAGTTGTGTATAGAAGATGTACATTTGAAAAAACACATACAGTATATTGTCATGTATCAGGAAGGTGGGTGTTATTACACCTCCGCCAGTCTAGAACTTAAGCCTAGACCAACGATTATCAGTAATTAATACGAGAATTAATTACCTGTTATGTGTTTCCTCTGATTCTCTTCTTGGAGTCCACAAACAAAAATTTCACATTCTAATATCTCATTGGGATTCAGTCACCTGTAAAAAGACAACCTATATGATAATATGTTCCTGCTACATGCTATACACACCAATAACACACTAGGGCCAAAATTACTTATCTCAGGGATAATGACTGTGGTTAGTCTTTCCACAGTTTATTGTAAAAGCTGTAGTCAGTCAGTCCACAGTCTACTGTAAATGTTGTGGTCAATCAATCCACAGTGTAGTGTAAATATTAGAATCAATCGGTCCTTAGTTCAACAAAAATACTGGGGTTAATAAGTCCACAACTAGTGTTAATGTTGGGATGAGCCGGTCTATAATCTATTGTGAATGTTGTGGTCAGTTAGACCACAGACTAGTGCAAATGATATAGACAGTCAGTCCACAGTATGGTATTATTACTGTGCTCGGTCGGTCCCCACCTAGTGTAATTACAATGGTCAGTCAGTGCACAGTCTATTGTAAATGTTGTGGTCAGTCATTCCAGAGTATTGTATAACTACTGTGCTCAGTCAATGCACACCTAGTGTAAATGCTGTGTTCTGTCAGTCCCTGGTCTAGGGTGAATGCTGTGGTGAGTGTCGCGCAATCATGGTATTGATTGTGTCACCGCTCAGATCAGGTGGGTTATGAAATTAAAGACAGAGGATAATGAGAAGAAATGATCCTTATCTCTGTACCTGAGATATGGTGGTGTTATACTAGGAGTTGTGTATAGAAGATGTACATTTGAAAAAACACATACAGTATATTGTCATGTATCAGGAAGGTGGGTGTTATTACACCTCCGCCAGTCTAGAACTTAAGCCTAGACCAACGATTATCAGTAATTAATACGAGAATTAATTACCTGTTATGTGATTCCTCTGATTCTCTTCTTGTAGTCCACAAACAAAAATTTCGCATTCTAATATCTCATTGGGATTCAGTCACCTGTAAAAACACAACCTATATGATAATATGTTCCTGCTACATGCTATACACACCAATAACACACTAGGGCCAAAATTACTTATCTCAGGGATAATGACTGTGGTTAGTCTTTCCACAGTTTATTGTAAAAGCTGTAGTCAGTCAGTCCACAGTCTACTGTAAATGTTGTGGTCAATCAATCCACAGTGTAGTGTAAATATTAGAATCAATCGGTCCTTAGTTCAACAAAAATACTGGGGTTAATAAGTCCACAACTAGTGTTAATGCTGGGATGAGCCGGTCTATAATCTATTGTGAATGTTGTGGTCAGTTAGGCCACAGACTAGTGCAAATGATATAGACAGTCAGTCCACAGTATGGTATTATTACTGTGCTCGGTCGATCCCCACCTAGTGTAAATACAATGGTCAGTCGGTGCACAGTCTATTGTAAATGTTGTGGTCAGTCATTCCAGAGTATTGTATAACTACTGTGCTCAGTCAACGCACACCTAGTGTAAATGCTGTGTTCTGTCAGTCCCTGGTCTAGGGTGAATGCTGTGGTGAGTGTCGCGTAATCATGGTATTGATTGTGTCACCGCTCAGATCAGGTGGGTTATGAAATAAAGGACAGAGGATAATGAGAAGAAATGATCCTTATCTCTGTACCTGAGATATGGTGGTGTTATACTAGGAGTTGTGTATAGAAGATGTACATTTGAAAAAACACATACAGTATATTGTCATGTATCAGGTAGGTGGGTGTTATTACACCTCCGCCAGTCTAGAACTTAAGCCTAGACCAACGATTATCAGTAATTAATACGAGAATTAATTACCTGTTATGTGATTCCTCTGATTCTCTTCTTGGAGTCCACAAACAAAAATTTCACATTCTAATATCTCACTGGGATTCAGTCACCTGTAAAAAGACAACCTATATGATAATATGTTCATGCTACATGCTATACACACCAATAACACACTAGGGCCAAAATTACTTATCTCAGGGATAATGACTGTGGTTAGTCTTTCCACAGTTTATTGTAAAAGCTGTAGTCAGTCAGTCCACAGTCTACTGTAAATGTTGTGGTCAATCAATCCACAGTGTAGTGGAAATATTAGAATCAATCGGTCATTAGTTCAACAAAAATACTGGGGTTAATAATTCCACAACTAGTGTTAATGCTGGGATGAGCCGGTCTATAATCTATTGTGAATGTTGTGGTCAGTTAGACCACAGACTAGTGCAAATGATATAGATAGTCAGTCCACAGTATGGTATTATTACTGTGTTCGGTCGGTCCCCACCTAGTGTAAATACTATGGTCAGTCGGTGCACAGTCTATTGTAAATGTTGTGGTCAGTCATTCCAGAGTATTGTATAACTACTGTGCTCAGTCAGCGCACACCTAGTGTAAATGCTGTGTTCTGTCAGTCCCTGGTCTAGGGTGAATGCTGTGGTGAGTGTCGCGTAATCATGGTATTGATTGTGTCACCGCTCAGATCAGGTGTGTTATGAAATAAAATACAGAGGATAATGAGAAGAAATGATCCTTATCTCTGTACCTGAGATATGGTGGTGTTATACTAGGAGTTGTGTATAGAAGATGTACATTTGAAAAAACACATACAGTATATTGTCATGTATCAGGAAGGTGGGTGTTATTACACCTCCGCCAGTCTAGAACTTAAGCCTAGACCAACGATTATCAGTAATTAATATGAGAATTATTTACCTGTTATGTGATTCCTCTGATTCTCTTCTTGGAGTCCACAAACAAAAATTTCACATTCTAATATCTCATTGGGATTCAGTCACCTGTAAAAAGACAACCTATATGATAATATGTTCCTGCTACATGCTATACACACCAATAACACACTAGGGCCAAAATTACTTATCTCAGGGATAATGACTGTGGTTAGTCTTTCCACAGTTTATTGTAAAAGCTGTAGTCAGTCAGTCCACAGTCTACTGTAAATGTTGTGGTCAATCAATCCACAGTGTAGTGTAAATATTAGAATCAATCGGTCCTTAGTTCAACAAAAATACTGGGGTTAATAAGTCCACAACTAGTGTTAATGTTGGGATGAGCCGGTCTATAATCTATTGTGAATGTTGTGGTCAGTTAGACCACAGACTAGTGCAAATGCTTTTCTTCAGAGCACCCGAATAGACCAGTGAGCGACCCCTCTCTTTTTTCTATTAATCATTTTTGGGATCCCGCGCCTGGAGCATTGCAGCAGGTACGTGTTCACACTATTAGAAGTTTGACAGCCTTTTTTCTGACCATGTGTCCCTCCCATTCAGTCACAGGTGGTTTTAACTAGCTCTACCAGCCCATACATTGTAGGTTAAAAGCCCAAGCATAGACATATTGTCCATACAGGCTTACAGCCCAAGAGTGGCATATCCAGTGGTAGCATAGCGTAGTTTCCCATCATACGAAGGTGACCTTGTCGTGGTTGATGGGCACACATAAATTGGCCAAATTATGCGCAAAAAACCTTCATTTTCAAAGTGACATTAGTCTAGATACAATATTTCTTATATTTTCATGTATGGAGTGCCAAAGTTCTTTTTGCAATTGAGATTACTCTTTTCTTCAGAGCACCCGAATAGACCAGTGAGCGACCCCTCTCTTTTTTCTATTAATCATTTTTGGGATCCCGCTCCTGGAGCATTGCAGCAGGTACGTGTTCACACTATTAGAAGTTTGACAGCCTTTTTTCTGACCATGTGTCCCTCCCATTCAGTCACAGGTGGTTTTAACTAGCTCTACCAGCCCATACATTGTAGGATAAAAGCCCAAGCATAGACATATTGTCCATACAGGCTTACAGCCCAAGAGTGGCATATCCAGTGGTAGCATAGCGTAGTTTCCCATCATACGAAGGTGACCTTGTCGTGGTTGATGGGCACACATAAATTGGCCAAATTATGCGCAAAAAACCTTCATTTTTCAAAGTGACATTAGTCTAGATACAATATTTCTTATATTTTCATGTATGGAGTGCCGAAGTTCTTTTTGCAATTGAGATTACTCTTTTCTTCAGAGCACCCGAATAGACCAGTGAGCGACCCCTCTCTTTTTTCTATTAATCATTTTTGGGATCCCGCTCCTGGAGCATTGCAGCAGGTACGTGTTCACACTATTAGAAGTTTGACAGCCTTTTTTCTGACCATGTGTCCCTCCCATTCAGTCACAGGTGGTTTTAACTAGCTCTACCAGCCCATACATTGTAGGTTAAAAGCCCAAGCATAGACATATTGTCCATACAGGCTTACAGCCCAAGAGTGGCATATCCAGTGGTAGCATAGCGTAGTTTCCCATCATACGAAGGTGACCTTGTCATGGTTGATGGGCACACATAAATTGGCCAAATTATGCGCAAAAAACCTTCATTTTTCAAAGTGACATTAGTCTAGATACAATATTTCTTATATTTTCATGTATGGAGTGCCGAAGTTCTTTTTGCAATTGAGATTACTCTTTTCTTCAGAGCACCCGAATAGACCAGTGAGCGACCCCTCTCTTTTTTCTATTATTCATTTTTGGGATCCCGCTCCTGGAGCATTGCAGCAGGTACGTGTTCACACTATTAGAAGTTTGACAGCCTTTTTTCTGACCATGTGTCCCTCCCATTCAGTCACAGGTGGTTTTAACTAGCTCTACCAGCCCATACATTGTAGGTTAAAAGCCCAAGCATAGACATATTGTCCATACAGGCTTACAGCCCAAGAGTGGCATATCCAGTGGTAGCATAGCGTAGTTTCCCATCATACGAAGGTGACCTTGTCATGGTTGATGGGCACACATAAATTGGCCAAATTATGCGCAAAAAACCTTCATTTTTCAAAGTGACATTAGTCTAGATACAATATTTCTTATATTTTCATGTATGGAGTGCCGAAGTTCTTTTTGCAATTGAGATTACTCTTTTCTTCAGAGCACCCGAATAGACCAGTGAGCGACCCCTCTCTTTTTTCTAGTGCAAATGATATAGACAGTCAGTCCACAGTATGGTATTATTACTGTGCTCGGTCGGTCCCCACCTAGTGTAAATACAATGGTCAGTCGGTGCACAGTCTATTGTAAATGCTGTGGTCAGTCATTCCAGAGTATTGTATAACTACTGTGCTCAGTCAATGCACACCTAGTGCAAATGCTGTGTTCTGTCAGTCCCTGGTCTAGGGTGAATGCTGTGGTGAGTGTCACGTAATCATGGTATTGATTGTGTCACCGCTCAGATCATGTGAGTTATGAAATAAAAGACAGAGGATAATGAGAAGAAATTATCCTTATCTCTGTACCTGAGATATGGTGGTGTTATACTAGGAGTTGTGTATAGAAGATGTACATTTGAAAAAACACATACAGTATATTGTCATGTATCAGGAAGGTGGGTGTTATTACACCTCCGCCAGTCTAGAACTTAAGCCTAGACCAACGATTATCAGTAATTAATACGAGAATTAATTACCTGTTATGTGATTCCTTTGATTCTCTTCTTGGAGTCCACAAACAAAAATTTCACATTCTAATATCTCATTGGGATTCAGTCACCTGTAAAAAGACAACCTATATGATAATATGTTCCTGCTACATGCTATACACACCAATAACACACTAGGGCCAAAATTACTTATCTCAGGGATAATGACTGTGGTTAGTCTTTCCACAGTTTATTGTAAAAGCTGTAGTCAGTCAGTCCACAGTCTACTGTAAATGTTGTGGTCAATCAATCCACAGTGTAGTGTAAATATTAGAATCAATCGGTCCTTAGTTCAACAAAAGTACTGGGGTTAATAAGTCCACAACTAGTGTTAATGCTGGGATGAGCCGGTCTATAATCTATTGTGAATGTTGTGGTCAGTTAGACCACAGAATAGTGCAAATAATATAGACAGTCCACAGTATGGTATTATTACTGTGCTCGGTCGGTCCCCACCTAGTGTAAATACAATGGTCAGTCGGTGCACAGTCTATTGTAAATGTTGTGGTCAGTCATTCCAGAGTATTGTATAACTACTGTGCTCAGTCAATGCACACCTAGTGTAAATGCTGTGTTCTTTCAGTCCCTGGTCTAGGGTGAATGCTGTGGTGAGTGTCGCGTAATCATGGTATTGATTGTGTCACCGCTCAGATCAGGTGGGTTATGAAATAAAAGACAGAGGATAATGAGACGAAATGATCCTTATCTCTGTACCTGAGATATGGTGGTGTTATACTAGGAGTTGTGTATAGAAGATGTACATTTGAAAAAACACATACAGTATATTGTCATGTATCAGGAAGGTGGGTGTTATTACACCTCCGCCAGTCTAGAACTTAAGCCTAGACCAACGATTATCAGTAATTAATACGAGAATTAATTACCTGTTATGTGATTCCTCTGATTCTCTTCTTGGAGTCCACAAACAAAAATGTCACATTCTAATATCTCATTGGGATTCAGTCACCTGTAAAAAGACAACCTATATGATAATATGTTCCTGCTACATGCTATACACACCAATAACACACTAGGGCCAAAATTACTTATCTCAGGGATAATGACTGTGGTTAGTCTTTCCACAGTTATTGTAAAAGCTGTAGTCAGTCAGTCCACAGTCTACTGTAAATGTTGTGGTCAATCAATCCACAGTGTAGTGTAAATATTAGAATCAATCGGTCCGTAGTTCAAAAAAAATACTGGGGTTAATAAGTCCACAACTAGTGTTAATGCTGGGATGAGCCGGTCTATAATCTATTGTGAATGTTGTGGTCAGTTAGACCACAGACTAGTGCAAATGATATAGACAGTCAGTCCACAGTATGGTATTATTACTGTGCTCGGTCGGTCCCCACCTAGTGTAAATACTATGGTCAGTCGGTGCACAGTCTATTGTAAATGTTGTGGTCAGTCATTCCAGCGTATTGTATAACTACTGTGCTCAGTCAATGCACACCTAGTGTAAATGCTGTGTTCTGTCAGTCCCTGGTCTAGGGTGAATGCTGTGGTCAGTCTCGCGTAATCATGGTATTGATTGTGTCACCGCTCAGATCAGGTGGGTTATGAAATAAAAGACAGAGGATAATGAGAAGAAATGATCCTTATCTGAGATATGGTGGTGTTATACTAGGAGTTGTGTATAGAAGAATGTACATTTGAAAGAACACATACAGTATATTGTCATGTATCAGGAAGGTGGGTGTTATTACCCCTCCGCCAGTCTAGCACTTAAGCCTAGACCAACGATTATCAGTAATTAATACGAGAATTAATTACCTGTTATGTGATTCCTCTGATTCTCTTCTTGGAGTCCACAAACAAAAATTTCACATTCTAATATCTCATTGGGATTCAGTCACCTGTAAAAAGACAACCTATATGATAATATGTTCCTGCTACATGCTATACACACCAATAACACACTAGGGCCAAAATTACTTATCTCAGGGATAATGACTGTGGTTAGTCTTTCCACAGTTTATTGTAAAAGCTGTAGTCAGTCAGTCCACAGTCTACTGTAAATGTTGTGGTTAATCAATCCACAGTGTAGTGTAAATATTAGAATCAATCGGTCCTTAGTTCAACAAAAATACTGGGGTTAATAAGTCCACAACTAGTGTTAATGCTGGGATGAGCCGGTCTATAATCTATTGTGAATGTTGTGGTCAGTTAGACCACAGACTAGTGCAAATGATATAGACAGTCATTCCACAGTATGGTATTATTACTGTGCTCGTTCTGTCCCCACCTAGTGTAAATACAATGGTCAGTCGGTGCACAGTCTACTGTAAATGTTGTGGTCAGTCATTCCAGAGTATTGTATAACTACTGTGCTCAGTCAATGCACACCTAGTGTAAATGCTGTGTTCTGTCAGTCCCTGGTCTAGGGTGAATGCTGTGGTGAGTGTCGCGTAATCATGGTATTGATTGTGTCACCGCTTAGATCAGGTGGGTTATGAAATAAAAGACAGAGGATAATGAGAAGAAATGATTCTTATCTCTGTACCTGAGATATGGTGGTGTTATATTAGGAGTTGTGTATAGAAGATGTACATTTGAAAAAACACATACAGTATATTGTCATGTATCAGGAAGGTGGGTGTTATTACACATCCGCCAGTCTAGAACTTAAGCCTAGACAAACGATTATCAGTAATTAATATGAGAATTAATTACCTGTTATGTGATTCCTCTGATTCTCTTCTTGGAGTCCACAAACAAAAATTTCACATTCTAATATCTCATTGGGATTCAGTCACCTGTAAAAAGACAACCTATATGATAATATGTTACTGCTACATGCTATACACACCAATAACACACTAGGGCCAAAATTACTTATCTCAGGGATAATGACTGTGGTTAGTCTTTCCACAGTTTATTGTAAAAGCTGTAGTCAGTCAGTCCACAGTCTACTGTAAATGCTGTGGTCAATCAATCCACAGTGTAGTGTAAATATTAGAATCAATCGGTCCTTAGTTCAACAAAAATACTGGGGTTAATAAGTAGTGTTGAGCCACCCCCGTAGTGTTCGAGTTCGGTTCGGTTAGTCGAACACCCGTGTGTTCGCCGAACTGTTCGTCGAACTGTTCGTCGAACACCTTCGAACACCGTTAAAACCAATGGCAGGCAAACAAAAACACATAGAAACACATAGAAAACACCTTCAAAGGTGTCCAAAAGCTGACAAACTGCTCAGAAGACATAACTAACACATGGAAAAGTGACAAGTACATATAGTCATGCGAAAATAAAAGAGGTGGAGGAGTAAAAGGAGGGGGAGACACAGATATAGGCATGTCATGCCCTTCTAAAATCCAAAAAGTGAGAAGCCGACACGGCCAGTCCGCTCCTGCCCGTGCCACCTCCGTGTCGCCGGGTTTGTGCCAGAGCCGCGGTGAACCCTGACGGCCAGCCCCCCTCTCCCAATACTGGTGCCTGTCCGCTGGTGAGTCGAGCGAGCCCCCCTGTGGTGGAGGCAGCTCTAAGCTTTTTAATTTAAATTGTCCCTCTAATTTGAATGAATACACTTTAAATCCATTTACAAGGATCTATTGGAGGGCAAGTCTCATGCCAGCAGCCGCGGTAATTCCAGCTCCAGTAGCGTCCACTAAAGCTGCTGCAGTTAAAAAGCTTTTATAAGGATCGAGCTCGGCTGTCCACCGCAAGGCATCCTACTGCCAGTCCCAGCCCCTATGCCTTGGGGTGCCTCCTGATGCTCTTCACTAAGTATCCCATGGTCCCGAAGCATTTCCTTTGAAAAAATTAAGTGTCTAAACTACAGGTGGTGCAGCTTGCTTAACAGCCGGGATAATCCGCTCACTAGCAGACACTGCTACTAGGCACAAAGTATTTCCTGGGCTAGATGCAGTTAAAAATTTGTAATTAGATACTCTCGTTGGATGCTGAGAAAGCATTCCATAGAGTCTCCTGGCACGCCATATATGATTCTCTTAAAAAGCTTGGGGTAGGGGTCTAGGGGACCCTTTTATAGCCAAAATCACGGCCCTGTATCGCAATACGTCACCTAGGCTGAAGATAAATGGAACTGTAGCACCCTGAGGGCTCGGTTGCTACAGACGTATTGCACCTCACCCAGAGGTGTGATATCTCACTCTCAGGTAAGGATGGAGTGTGGATCAGGACCCGACACCTGCATGCATTACACCACATTGCCGTGGGGCAGGGCGACCAATATGCCCCTGAGATGGGCACGACAGTCCCTGTCCCTGGCTGGAGTGGGGGGAGGGAACACTGAGGAAGGGGAACCCTGTAGTGCAGGAGCAGGGAGGAAGCAGTTCCTGGGTGCATTGAGAAGGGAGTATAAAAGGTGGGCACCATCTTAGTTCAGTGCAGAGAAGTCTGAGCAGAAGTGGCAGGGAGCAGGGGCTCTGCATGAGCTCTGCTCCGGAGGCGGGCCTAGTAACAGAGGCCCAGGCCTGGAAGAGGGAGAAGGAAGGAAGAGGAGCGGAGAAGGCTCCAGGAACGAGGAATGAAGGGATCCCAGGGGTGCGGACGGGCGAGTCGCCACCGCACGCCCGAATCCACCTGCGTGGAGGGGTCAGGCCAAAGGGGGAGACCGGTCCCCGAACTAGTGGAGGCAGGAAACGACCCTCAGCTAGAAACCGGAGGCTCTGACATTTTATGTGGCGCAGCCCCTCGCTACACCCGCTAGGAAGGCACCACATAGGGTCAGGGAAACTGGCGCCAAGTTTACCAAGAGGAGGCCCGAGGCAGCCGGACAGAAGTGTTGGTAAGAAAGGCCAGACAAAGGACACACAAAGGGGGTCCTGTGAAGTGCTCCAAAGTTATCTGGGAGTTGTCTGAGCCCCTCACCTGGTGAGCACAGTACGACGTGGGCAGCCGTTACCTGCAGACGTAGTCTGGATAATAAGAACTGTGAGTAAAGGCCCTGAACTGCATCACTGACTCCGTGTCGTTACTGCTGCTGCCCTGCACCATCACCCCCATCCTCCGCATACACTGCCCTGAGGCTATACTCCTCCCGTGGGGAGTTATGCTACGCTCTGCTGCACCCACAACACCAGCCTCAGTGGTCTGCCCTGTAGCGGCGGTTCACTCTGACCGCAATCCACGGGTGGCGTAGTCGGACATTTAAACATGAAAACCACATAAATAGTTCCGCCACTGGTTTGACCGCCCTGAGCCACGGAACTGGGTCGCCGCCACGAAGACTACAACCACCAGCATCCACCAAAAAGGGTCCGGCTCCGGGTGTCCCAAGGCCCAGGGGGTGCGTCAGAACATTTTCATCACCTTTCACAATCACCAATGGGACAAGGCAGGGATGTCCTCTGTCCCCTCTCTTATACATCCTAGTGACGGAGCACCTGCTCTCATCAATTCGCCATAACCCCAATATTAGGTGGATTGAGGTGGGAGGCACCGAGTACAAGTGCTCTCTATTTGCTGATGATGTCCTAGTATATATCACTCAATCACATATATCCATCCATGCTGTTATGGCTGAAATAGATCACTTTGTTACATGGTAAAATTTTAAAATCAATGCAGCGAAGTTTGAGGCCCTCGATGTCTCCCTCCCCAAATCCATATAGGATTCCATCCAGTCCAACTTTCCCTTTGCCTGGCCCTCACAGGGTATCAAATACTTAGGAATTCCTATTCATAGAGACCTCTCCCATCTATGTTATCTTAATTTTGGGCCCTTTATTGAACAACTCCATACAGACCACGGTTGGCAAGTTAGAACTGTAAGATTCACTACGTGAACCACTGGTGTTTTGTGGAAAAGCACATGTACACTGCGTTCCAAATTATTATACAAAAAGTGTTTAGGAGTGATAAGGGAAGAATTTGTTTGTTTGTCAGTTAAACTCATTGATGGTGATGTGTGTCAGGGCTCTTTATATCACTGTAAGCAATTGCAGACACCTGTGCTAATTAGTTTGGCAGGTGTGTCCAATGAAAGGCAAGACTACTTAAGAAGGCTCTCTCACATTATTAAGCAGCCTACATTTTCTGCCAAAATGGGAAAGAAAAAGGATGTGTCGGCTGCTGAGAAGCAACAAATTGTGGAGTGTTTAGGTCAAGGCATGACTACAATCAACATTGTGCGATGATCAGGATGAAGTGTCTTGGCAATCAAGAAGTATGTAGCTGATTCACAGTACACACGTGTGCGTGCTGATAAGGGCAAATTGAGGACTCTTTCCTACAGGCAATTACGTCAGGTTGAAAGAGCAGCGGCAAAAAAGCCTTGTCATAGCAGCAGACAAGTTTTTGAAGCTGCTTGTGCCTCCAACGTCCCCCGAACAACAAGATGCAGGGTCCTTCAGAGGTTTGCAGCTGTGCATGCGCCATCCTGTCGACCTCCTCTATCCACTTCACACAAGCAGAAACGGCTCCAGTGGGCCAAACATTACATGAAGACTGATTTCAAAACTGTTTTGTTCACGGATGAGTGCCGTGCAGCGCTCGATGGTCCAGATGGATGGAGTGGAGGATGGCTGGTTGATGGACACCCCACGCAAACACGGCTACAGCGCCAACAAGGAGGAGGTGGAGTAATGTTTTGGGCTGGAATCATGGGGAGAGAGATTGTCGGCCCCTTTAGGATCCCTGAAGGCGCTAAAGATGAACTCCATAATGTATGTGGATTTTCTCAAACAGCACTTCCTGCCATGGTTCAAGAAGAAGAACCGTGTATTTCACAGCAAGATCATTTTTCTGCATGATAATGCACCATCTCATGCTGCACATAAAACATCTGCATCTCTGGCTGATATGGGCATAAAAGGGGACAAACTTATGGTGTGACCCCCATGCTCCCCTGACCTCTACCCCATTCAGAACCTTTGGAGCATCATTAAAAGGAGTGTCTATGATGGCGGGAGGCAGTTCACATCTAAGCAACAGCTCTGGGAGGGTATTCTGTCCTCATGCAAAACAATTGAAGCAGAAACCATCCAAAACCTGACAAATTCAATGGACGAGAGAGTTCAGAAGCTCCTTTCGAACAAGGGGTCCTATGTGAAAATGTAACATCACCTAGAATAAAGTTTTGAGTTGAAAACTGTTTGATTTCAGTTTCTAACAACCTGCTAATGCTTATAATTTCAAAAATGACCATTTTTTTGGTCTTTATTAAAATGAAAAGGTTGATCGAAAAGTTTGGGGGATCTAAGAGTGTGGCAACCCAGTAGTCATGATTACTTCGAATTCTGACAATATGAGGGTCATGCTGCAGGTAGTGCAGCAAGAAGGCACTTATGTGCCTTGCGCATCTCGGAGCCCCAAAATTATTTTCCGGGCTAGATGCAGCTAAAAATTATTTTTAATTTTAAATCTGGTGAAGCTTTAGTATAGATGGCCTAATAGGATCAGTGCTGCACACTGCTACAAAGCCCAAATTATTTTCCAGTCAAGATACAGATAAACATGATTAGTAATTTGAAAGCTTAAAACGGTTGGTAGGGTGATTTTAACCAATCATCAAGCTTTTACTCTCCCCAGGATGACACAGGGGTAGAAAAGTCGTTTCGGATCCATGATTTGTTCATCTTTATGAACGTGAGTCTGTCTACATTATCAGTGGAGAGCCGCGTGCGCTTATCTGTCAGCACACCACCAGCAGCGCTGAACACACGTTCAGACAGAACGCTGGCTGCGGGGCATGACAAGATCTCCAAGGCGTAAGTGGCTAGCTCCGGCCATTTATCCAGATTGGAAGCCCAAAAAGAGCAAGGGTCCAGTGACACAGTCGTGGCTTCAATGTTTACTTGGAGATACTCCTGTACCATCGTTTCTAGGCGTTGACTATGTGTCAGACTTCTTGTCTCCTGTGGCCTTGCAAAGGATGGGCTAAAAAAGTGGTGAAATGATTCCGCAAAATTGATGTTACCAGCAGATACTGTGGTTCTGTTACGGTTTGAGTGCTGAACACTTGACGGTCCCACGGTTGGCAAGTTGGAACTGTGAGATTCACTACGTGCACCACTGGTATTTTGTGGAAAAGCACATGTAAGATTCTGCAACAGTCTCTGCTGATACTCCTGCATGCGTGCATCCCTTTCTATGGCAGGAATAATTTCTGCAAATTTACTTTTGTACCGGGGATCTAACAGTGTGGCAACCCAGTAGTCAGGATTATTTCTAATTCTCACAATTCGAGGGTCATGTTGCAGGTAGTGCAGCAAGAAGGCACTCATGTGTGTTGCGCATCCAGGAGCACCAAGTCCCTGTTGTGTTGGTGGCGAGGTAACAATCATGCTTCCTTCCTCTGTCCTCTCCCCCCAACCTCGCACAACAGAAATGTGATCAAGGTCTCCCTCATCTGATGAGTCTTCCATCAGTTCGTCCTCCACTTCTTCCTGGGCTCCTGCACCTTCCTCACTAGTTTGGCTGCTACCATGCGCCCTGGTAAAACCATCTCCCCCACCCTCACATGCCTGCCGCCTTGGTGCTGCCGACCGTCTGGACCTTGCAGATGTTAGCCCTTCCGCATACAACTCCTCCTCCTCTACTTCCTACACCTCCTCTTGTGCCACCACCTGACTCCGAATTCTGTTTAACATGTGCTCCAGCATGTAAATCACCGGAATAGTCATGCTGATAATGGCATCGTCAGCACTAAACATCTTCGTCGCCATTTCAAAACTGTGCAGAAGGGTGCATAGGTCCCTGATCTGAGACCACTCCTCCAGCGTGATTTGCCCCACCTCTGAATCTCGTTGGCCCAGGCTATACGTAAGAACGTATTGCACCAGGGCTTGTCGGTGCTGCCACAGTCGCTGCAACATGTGCAGAGTTGAATTCCACCGGGTAGGCACATCGCATTTTAGCCGGTGAAGTGGCAGGCCCAACGACTTCTGTAGAGATGTAAGTCGCTGAGCTGCGGGATGCGAACGGCGGAAGTGAGCACACAGCGACCGTGCCCTTTGCAGAAGGCCATCTAGTCTGGGATAGTGGGCTAAAAATTGCTGGACAACCAGGTTCAACACGTGAGCCATACAAGGCACGTGTGTGACATTGCCCCGGCGAAGGGCCGCACCCAGGTTTGCAGCATTGTCGCACACGGCCTTCCCTGGTTTCAGGTCCAGTGGAGACAACCATTCATGAAATTGGTTCTCCAGAGCTGACCACAACTCCTCAGCTGTGTGACTCACATTTCCCAGACATTTCAATGTAAAAACCGCCTGATGACGTTGAGCCCTACTGCCAGCATAGTAAGGAGGTGTGCAGGATCCCTTCTGCGCAGTTAGAAAGCTTGTGGCATGATCAGACAGGCTTTGGGTGCAGGTGGAAGACCGAGAGGAGGTTGAGGAGGCAGAAGCAGTGGAGGAACTTTGACATAAAGAGGATTGACGCACAACTCGTGGGGACGGCAAGACTTGGACAGCAGCCCCTTGTCCTGCTGTCACCATAGTTACCCAGTGCCCAGTCAGCGACATGTAACGCCCCTGTCCATGCCTACTCGTCCAAGTGTCTGTGGTGAAATGCACCCTGTCACACACAGAGTTTCTCAAAGAAGCGGTGATGTTGTGTGCGACATGCTGGTGGAGCGCAGGCACACCTTTCTTTGAGAAGTAGTGCCGACTGGGCATCTGGTACTGGGGCACTGCGACGGACATAAGGTCTCGAAAATCCTCTGTGTCCACCAGGCGGAAAGGCAGCATTTCTGTAGCCAAGAGCTTGCAGATGGTGAAATTCAACCTCTTAGCTTTCTAATGGCTAGGAGGAAATGGTCTTTTACTTGTCCACATCTGAGGGACCGAGGGCTGGCTATTGTGCTTAGACGGGGTTGATAAGGGTGTCCCCGGCAAACTGCCGGTCTGTGAGGAAGATGCAGGTGGACATGTTAGGTTGCCTTGATCCAAAGGTGGTGCTATCGATGTCGGACAGCGCTCAACACCAGCTGGTGTTACCACCTCCAAAGAAAATGATGACCTGCCAATCACGCTGGCTGTTGCGGGTAAAGAGGTGGCAGGTCTGCGCCCCAAAACAGGTGTGACTGCTGTCCCCCCAGTCACAGAGGATGAAGAGGCCGCGGATGCACAAGATATGGCAGACGGTGATTGGCCCGGCCGGCTAGGCCGCATTGTAGCACACTGAGCTTCCCACTGCAACTTATGCTTCATGTCCATGTGCCGGTTCATGCATGAAGTACTCAAACTATGTATTTTTTGGCCTCTACTTAGCTTTTGCTGACAAATGTTACAGATAACACGAGTTGGGTCATCTTTATCGATCTGAAAAAATGCCCAGGCTATGCAAGGCTTAGCACCCATGCGACCTGAAGAGCCACCACGACTTGTGGTGAGAGGCAGAGTTGTGTTTGAGGATGCAGTTGTTGACGTGCTTCCAGTACTACGTCTCTGTCCAGGAAGGCGCAACCTGACCTCGTCGTCACTAGCATCTTCCTCCACCTCCTCTGCTGACCTCATCTCTTGGCTGACTGTGGGTTGACAGTAAGTGGGATCTCCGACCTCATCATCATCACCCTGTGCGTTATCACACCCGTCGTCCTCAGAGCCAACCTGTTCCTGCCCTGACAAAAAACTAAAGTTGTCGCTCCAATCAGGTATTTGAGTCTTATCATCGTCTTCCTCATTGTCTCCACCAACAGGAGTTACAGTTTGGGAATGAGGGTCTACATTATGGTCAGAACCTTCTGCGTCTGGTCCTGGATCCGACTCATAAAGATTCTGGGCATCAGTGCAGATCATTTCCTCGTCTGGATTCACAGAAGCGCTGGAGTCGACCTCTGATTCCCAGGCTATAGTATGAGTAAACAGCTCTGCAGACTCAACCATCTGTTCTACCTCATACTCAGACGGGCAGCTGGAGATTTGGGAGCTGTGAGGAAGCAAGTGCGATTTGGGTGACACCTTTGAGGACTGGAGTATTTGTGATGTTGAAGTTGATGTGGAGGAGAGCCCACTTAAAGGAGCACTTGATATCTGTTGAAGCACCTGCTGTTTTTGTGCCTCATCTGGAATTTGTAGCGATTGGCGTGGCCGTAAGAATGGGATCTTATCACATTGTCCGCTAAAAGAAGTAGACATTTTAGTTTGGCTGGAAGATTGTCTTTCTTCTGCAGATGTTACTGTTGCTTTAACACCTACCCCAGGGACACAACCTTTTTTCCCCTTCCCAACACGCCTATTCCCCTTTCCACCAGCAGCAGGCCTTTTTCCACTCATTTTGGTGGTTAACTAATTCACAACTCTGGAGTTGTTTGCACAAAAAAACAATGGATGGTAACCGAGCAGAGCTGAGTGGCCAAACTGTGGTATTAGGCCAAAACTATTGGCTGGGTTAGATGCAGAAAAAAATTATTTTGAATTTGCAACCTGATGGAGGTCAGTATAGATGGACTAATAGACCAAGTCCCACACACCGCTAGAAGCCCAACTATTTTTTCAGAGCTAGATGCAGAAAAAAATTATATTCAATTTGCAACCTGCTGGAGGTCAGTATAGAAGGACTAATAGAACAAGTCCCACACACTGCTAGAAGCCCAAATATTTTTTCAGAGCTAGATGCAGAAAAAAATTATTTTTAATTTGCAACCTGATGGAGGTCAGTATAGATGGACTAATAGACCAAGTCCCACACACCGCTAGAAGCCCAACTATTTTTTCAGAGCTAGATGCAGAAAAAAATTATATTCAATTTGCAACCTGCTGGAGGTCAGTATAGAAGGACTAATAGAACAAGTCCCACACACTGCTAGAAGCCCAAATATTTTTTCAGAGCTAAATGAAGAAAAAAATTATTTTTAATTTGCAACCTGATGGAGGTCAGTATAGATGGACTAATAGACCAAGTCCCACACACTGCTAGAAGCCCAAATATTTTTTCAGAGCTAGATGCAGAAAAAAATTATTTTTAATTTGCAACCTGATGGAGGTCAGTATAGATGGACTAATAGACCAAGTCCCACACACTGCTAGAAGCCCAAATATTTTTTCAGAGCTAAATGCAGAAAAAAATTATTTTTAATTTGCAACCTGATGGAGGTCAGTATAGATGGACTAATAGACCAAGTCCCACACACTGCTAGAAGCCCAAATATTTTTTCAGAGCTAGATGCAGAAAAAAATTATTTTTAATTTGCAACCTGATGGAGGTCAGTATAGATGGACTAATAGACCAAGTCCCACACACCGCTAGAAGCCCAACTATTTTTTCAGAGCTAGATGCAGAAAAAAATTATATTCAATTTGCAACCTGCTGGAGGTCAGTATAGAAGGACTAATAGAACAAGTCCCACACATTGCTAGAAGCCCAAATATTTTTTCAGAGCTAAATGAAGAAAAAAATTATTTTTAATTTGCAACCTGATGGAGGTCAGTATAGATGGACTAATAGAATGATGCTATGCCCAAAAGATTTTACTTCACTAGGTGCAGTAAAAAAATTGGTATTCTATACACAGGTGTTATATCTTGCAACACAGATAGGCTACTCCACTGACTAACACACTCTGCAATAGGCCAAAAAGGATTAGCTTTGCTAGATTCAGCCAAATGCTGTGAAAAAAACTTGCACAGCACTGGCACAGACCTGCCTGGCAAAAACTGATAGGAACTGATGTAACCTAGTCCTGAAAAGGACTGCAATTACAATTAGTCTTTACTCCCACAACCTATCTATTTAAGAGCACAGACCTGCCTGATAAAAGTCGTAGGAAATGCTGTAACCTAGTCCTTAAAAGGACTGCAATCACAACTATTCCCTACTCCCAAGCTATCTGTAGATTTGTGCGAAAATTGGCTTGAAATTAACAAGGTATAGCGCACACAGCAACAGCGGTGCCGTCTAACACGCAGCTGCAGCAGTGAGAAAATGGTGGCGACGGGGAAAATGGCTTGGTCTTATAGGGCAAGGACATGTGACATACACTGCCAATGACACATGCCCTTGCTTGTGTGAAAAAAAGCACTTCGCTCCGTGTGTGCGCTGCTGATAGGCTGACAGATTGCACCTCCCCACTGTAAATGCGGGAAAGAGAAAAAAAAATGGAGATCTTCATTGTTCCTGCAGAGATCCATCCCCTGCCCCTCCCACCACCCCGCTGTACACTCAAACTGCGTATTAACATTAATTTTCATCATTACTGAGAAAAAATCCAGTTATGATTTTGGTGCACGAACAGTTATCGAACATAACCTCGAACAGCCGAATTTTTCTCAAATTGTTCGTGTTCGCCGAACGGCTCGAACACCGCCCAAAACAGCTCGAATTTGAGATTGGCGAACAGTTCGAGTAGAACAACGCTCATCTCTATTAATAAGTCCACAACTAGTGTTAATGTTGGGATGAGCCGGTCTATAATCTATTGTGAATGTTATGGTCAGTTAGACCACAGACTAGTGCAAATGATATAGACAGTCAGTCCACAGTATGGTATTATTACTGTGCTCGGTCGGTCCCCACCTAGTGTAAATACAATGGTCAGTCGGTGCACAGTCTGTTGTAAATGTTGTGGTCAGTCATTCCAGAGTATTGTATAACTACTGTGCTAAGTCAATGCACACCTAGTGTAAATGCTGTGTTCTGTCAGTCCTTGGTCTAGGGTGAATGCTGTAGTGAGTGTCGCATAATCATGGTATTGATTGTGTCACCGCTCAGATCAGGTGGGTTATAAAATAAAAGACAGAGGATAATGAGAAGAAATGATCCTTATCTCTGTACCTGAGATATGGTGGTGTTATACTAGGAGTTGTGTATAGAAGATGTACATTTGAAAAAACACATACAGTATATTGTCATGTATCAGGAAGGTGGGTGTTATTACACCTCCGCCAGTCTAGAACTTAAGCCTAGACCAACGATTATCAGTAATTAATACGAGAATTAATTACCTGTTATGTGATTCCTCTGATTCTCTTCTTGGAGTCTACAAACAAAAATTTCACATTCTAATATCTCATTGGGATTCAGTCACCTGTAAAAAGACAACCTATATGATAATATGTTCCTGCTACATGCTATACACACCAATAACACACTAGAGCCAAAATTACTTATCTTAGGGATAATGACTGTGGTTAGTCTTTCCACAGTTTATTGTAAAAGCTGTAGTCAGTCAGTCCACATTCTACTGTAAAAGTTGTGGTCAATCAATCCACAGTGTAGTGTAAATATTAGAATCAATCGGTCCTTAGTTCAACAAAAATACTGGGGTTAATAAGTCCACAACTAGTGTTAATGCTGGGATGAGCCGGTCTATAATCTATTGTGTATGTTGTGGTCACTTAGACCACAGACTAGTGCAAATGATATAGACAGTCATTCCACAGTATGGTATTATTACTGTGCTCGTTCTGTCCCCACCTAGTGTAAATACAATGGTCAGTCGGTGCACAGTCTACTGTAAATGTTGTGGTCAGTCATTCCAGAGTATTGTATAACTACTGTGCTCAGTCAATGCACACCTAGTGTAAGTGCTGTGTTCTGTCAGTCCCTGGTCTAGGGTGAATGCTGTGGTGAGTGTCACGTAATCATGGTATTGATTGTGTCACCGCTCAGATCAGGTGGGTTATGAAATAAAAGACAGAGGATAATGAGACGAAATGATCCTTATCTCTGTACCTGAGATATGGTGGTGTTATACTAGGAGTTGTGTATAGAAGATGTACATTTGAAAAAACACATACAGTATATTGTCATGTATCAGGAAGGTGGGTGTTATTACACCTCCGCCAGTCTAGAACTTAAGCCTAGACCAACGATTATCAGTAATTAATACGAGAATTAATTACCTGTTATGTGATTCCTCTGATTCTCTTCTTGGAGTCCACAAACAAAAATTTCACATTCTAATATCTCATTGGGATTCAGTCACCTGTAAAAAGACAACCTATATAATAATATGTTCCTGCTACATGCTATACACACCAATAACACACTAGGGCCAAAATTACTTATCTCAGGGATAATGACTGTGGTTAGTCTTGCCACAGTTTATTGTAAAAGCTGTAGTCAGTCAGTCCACAGTCTACTGTAAATGTTGTGGTCAATCAATCCACAGTGTAGTGTAAATATTAGAATCAATCGGTCCTTAGTTCAACAAAAATACTGGGGTTAATAAGTCCACAACCAGTGTTAATGCTGGGATGAGCCGGTCTATAATCTATTGTGAATGTTGTGGTCAGTTAGACCACAGACTAGTGCAAATGATATAGACAGTCAGTCCACAGTATGGTATTATTACTGTGCTCGGTCGGTCCCCACCTATTGTAAATACAATGGTCAGTCGGTGCACAGTCTATTGTAAATGTTGTGGTCAGTCATTCCAGAGTATTGTATAACTACTGTGCTCAGTCAATGCACACCTAGTGTAAATGCTGTGTTCTGTCAGTCCCTGGTCTAGGGTGAATGCTGTGGTGAGTGTCGCGTAATCATGGTATTGATTGTGTCACCGCTCAGATCAGGTGGGTTATGAAATTAAAGACAGAGGATAATGAGAAGAAATGATCCTTATCTCTGTACCTGAGATATAGTGGTGTTATACTACGAGTTGTGTATAGAAGATGTACATTTGAAAAAACACATACAGTATATTGTCATGTATCAGGAAGGTGGGTGTTATTACACCTCCGCCAGTCTAGAACTTAAGCCTAGACCAACGATTATCAGTAATTAATATGAGAATTAATTACCTGTTATGTGATTCCTCTGATTCTCTTCTTGTAGTCCACAAACAAAAATTTCGCATTCTAATATCTCATTGAGATTCAGTCACCTGTAAAAAGACAACCTATATGATAATATGTTCCTGCTACATGCTATACACACCAATAACACACTAGGGCCAAAATTACTTATCTCAGGGATAATGACTGTGGTTAGTCTTTCCACAGTTTATTGTAAAAGCTGTAGTCAGTCAGTCCACAGTCTACTGTAAATGTTGTGGTCAATCAATCCACAGTGTAGTGTAAATATTAGAATCAATCGGTCCTTAGTTCAACAAAAATACTGGGGTTAATAAGTCCACAACTAGTGTTAATGCTGGGATGAGCCGGTCTATAATCTATTGTGAATGTTGTGGTCAGTTAGACCACAGACTAGTGCAAATGATATAGACAGTCAGTCCACAGTATGGTATTATTACTGTGCTCGGTCGGTCCCCACCTAGTGTAAATCCAATGGTCAGTTGGTGCACAGTCTATTGTAAATGTTGTGGTCAGTCATTCCAGAGTATTGTATAACTACTGTGCTCAGTCAACGCACACCTAGTGTAAATGCTGTGTTCTGTCAGTCCCTGGTCTAGGGTGAATGCTGTGGTGAGTGTCGCGTAATCATGGTATTGATTGTGTCACCGCTCAGATCAGGTGGGTTATGAAATTAAAGACAGAGGATAATGAGAAGAAATGATCCTTATCTCTGTACGTGAGATATGGTGGTGTTATACTAGGAGTTGTGTATAGAAGATGTACATTTGAAAAAACACATACAGTATATTGTCATGTATCAGGAAGGTGGGTGTTATTACACCTCCGCCAGTCTAGAACTTAAGCCTAGACCAACGATTATCAGTAATTAATACGAGAATTAATTACCTGTTATGTGATTCCTCTGATTCTCTTCTTGTAGTCCACAAACAAAAATTTCGCATTCTAATATCTCATTGGGATTCAGTCACCTGTAAAAAGACAACCTATATGATAATATGTTCCTGCTACATGCTATACACACCAATAACACACTAGGGCCAAAATTACTTATCTCAGGGATAATGACTGTGGTTAGTCTTTCCACAGTTTATTGTAAAAGCTGTAGTCAGTCAGTCCACAGTCTACTGTAAATGTTGTGGTCAATCAATCCACAGTGTAGTGTAAATATTAGAATCAATCGGTCCTTAGTTCAACAAAAATACTGGGGTTAATAAGTCCACAACTAGTGTTAATGCTGGGATGAGCCGGTCTATAATCTATTGTGAATGTTGTGGTCAGTTAGACCACAGACTAGTGCAAATGATATAGACAGTCAGTCCACAGTATGGTATTATTACTGTGCTCGGTCGGTCCCCACCTAGTGTAAATACAATGGTCAGTCAGTGCACAGTCTATTGTAAATGTTGTGGTCAGTAATTCCAGAGTATTGTATAACTACTGTGCTCAGTCAATGCACACCTAGTGTAAATGCTGTGTTCTGTCAGTCCCTGGTCTAGGGTGAATGCTGTGGTGAGTGTCGCGTAATCATGGTATTGATTGTGTCACCGCTCAGATCAGGTGGGTTATGAAATAAAAGACAGAGGATAATGAGAAGAAATGATCCTTATCTCTGTACCTGAGATATGGTGGTGTTATACTAGGAGTTGTGTATAGAAGATGTACATTTGAAAAAACACATACAGTATATTGTCATGTATCAGAAAGGTGGGTGTTATTACACCTCCGCCAGTCTAGAACTTAAGCCTAGACCAACGATTATCAGTAATTAATACGAGAATTAATTACCTGTTATGTGATTCCTCTGATTCTTTTCTTGTAGTCCAAAAACAAAAATTTTGCATTCTAATATCTCATTGGGATTCAGTCACCTGTAAAAAGACAACCTATATGATAATATGTTCCTGCTACATGCTATACACACCAATAACACACTAGGGCCAAAATTACTTATCTCAGGGATAATGACTGTGGTTAGTCTTTCCACAGTTTATTGTAAAAGCTGTAGTCAGTCAGTGCACAGTCTACTGTAAATGTTGTGGTCAATCAATCCACAGTGTAGTGTAAATATTAGAATCAATCGGTCCTTAGTTCAACAAAAATACTGGGGTTAATAAGTCCACAACTAGTGTTAATGCTGGGATGAGCCGGTCTATAATCTATTGTGAATGTTGTGGTCAGTTAGACCACAGACTAGTGCAAATGATATAGACAGTCAGTCCACAGTATGGTATTATTACTGTGCTCGGTCGGTCCCCACCTAGTGTAAATACAATGGTCAGTCGGTGCACAGTCTATTGTAAATGTTGTGGTCAGTAATTCCAGAGTATTGTATAACTACTGTGCTCAGTCAATGCACACCTAGTGTAAATGCTGTGTTCTGTCAGTCCCTGGTCTAGGGTGAATGCTGTGGTGAGTGTCGCGTAATCATGGTATTGATTGTGTCACCGCTCAGATCAGGTGGGTTATGAAATAAAAGACAGAGGATAATGAGAAGAAATGATCCGTATATCTGTACCTGAGATATGGTGGTGTTATACTAGGAGTTGTGTATAGAAGATGTACATTTGAAAAAACACATACAGTATATTGTCATGTATCAGGAAGGTGGGTGTTATTACACCTCCGCCAGTCTAGAACTTAAGCCTAGACCAACGATTATCAGTAATTAATACGAGAATTAATTACCTGTTATGTGATTCCTCTGATTCTCTTCTTGGAGTCCACAAACAAAAATTTCACATTCTAATATCTCATTGGGATTCAGTCACCTGTAAAAAGACAACCTATATGATAATATGTTCCTGCTACATGCTATACACACCAATAACACACTAGGGCCAAAATTACTTATCTCAGGGATAATGACTGTGGTTAGTCTTTCCACAGTTTATTGTAAAAGCTGTAGTCAGTCAGTCCACAGTCTACTGTAAATGTTGTGGTCAATCAATCCACAGTGTAGTGTAAATATTAGAATCAATCGGTCCTTAGTTCAACAAAAATACTGGGGTTAATAAGTCCACAACTAGAGTTAATGTTGGGATGAGCCGGTCTATAATCTATTGTGAATGTTGTGGTCAGTTAGACCACAGACTAGTGCAAATGATATAGACAGTCAGTCCACAGTATGGTATTATTACTGTGCTCGGTCGGTCCCCACCTAGTGTAAATACAATGGTCAGTCGGTGCACAGTCTATTGTAAATGTTGTGGTCAGTCATTCCAGAGTATTGTATAACTACTGTGCTCAGTCAATGCACACCTAGTGTAAATGCTGTGTTCTGTCAGTCCCTGGTCTAGGGTGAATGCTGTGGTGAGTGTCGCGTAATCATGGTATTGATTGTGTCACCGCTCAGATCAGCTGGGTTATGAAATAAAGGACAGAGGATAATGAGAAGAAATGATCCTTATCTCTGTACCTGAGATATGGTGGTGTTATACTACGAGTTGTGTATAGAAGATGTACATTTGAAAAAACACATACAGTATATTGTCATGTATCAGGTAGGTGGGTGTTATTACACCTCCGCCAGTCTAGAACTTAAGCCTAGACCAACGATTATCAGTAATTAATACGAGAATTAATTACCTGTTATGTGATTCCTCTGATTCTCTTCTTGGAGTCCACAAACAAAAATTTCACATTCTAATATCTCACTGGGATTCAGTCACCTGTAAAAAGACAACCTATATGATAATATGTTCATGCTACATGCTATACACACCAATAACACACTAGGGCCAAAATTACTTATCTCAGGGATAATGACTGTGGTTAGTCTTTCCACAGTTTATTGTAAAAGCTGTAGTCAGTCAGTCCACAGTCTACTGTAAATGTTGTGGTCAATCAATCCACAGTGTAGTGTAAATATTAGATTCAATCGGTCCTTAGTTCAACAAAAATACTGGGGTTAATAAGTCCACAACTAGTGTTAATGCTGGGATGAGACGGTCTATAATCTATTGTGAATGTTGTGGTCAGTTAGACCACAGACTAGTGCAAATGATATAGACAGTCAGTCCACAGTATGGTATTATTACTGTGCTTGGTCGGTCCCCACCTAGTGTAAATACAATGGTCAGTCGGTGCACAGTCTATTGTAAATGTTGTGGTCAGTAATTCCAGAGTATTGTATAACTACTGTGCTCAGTCAATGCACACCTAGTGTAAATGCTGTGTTCTGTCAGTCCCTGGTCTAGGGTGAATGCTGTGGTGAGTGTCACGTAATCATGGTATTGATTGTGTCACCGCTCAGATCAGGTGGGTTATGAAATAAAAGACAGAGGATAATGAGAAGAAATGATCCTTATCTCTGTACCAGAGATATGGTGGTGTTATACTAGGAGTTGTGTATAGAAGATGTACATTTGAAAAAACACATACAGTATATTGTCATGTATCAGGAAGGTGGGTGTTATTACACCTCCGCCAGTCTAGAACTAAAGCCCAGACCAACGATTATCAGTAATTAATACGAGAATTAATTACCTGTTATGTGATTCCTCTGATTCTCTTCTTGGAGTCCACAAACAAAAATTTCACATTCTAATATCTCATTGGGATTCAGTCACCTGTAAAAAGACAAACTATATGATAATATGTTCCAGCTACATGCTATACACACCAATAACACACGAGGGCCAAAATTACTTATCTCAGGGATAATGACTGTGGTTAGTCTTTCCACAGTTTATTGTAAAAGCTGTAGTCAGTCAGTCCACAGTCTACTGTAAATGTTGTGGTCAATCAACCCACAGTGTAGTGTAAATATTAGAATCAATCGGTCCTTAGTTCACCAAAAATACTGGGGTTAATAAGTCGACAACTAGTGTTAATGCTGGGATGAGCCGGTCTATAATCTATTGTGAATGTTGTGGTCAGTTAGACCACAGACTAGTGCAAATGATATAGACAGTCAGTCCACAGTATGGTATTATTACTGTGCTCGGTCAGTCCCCACCTAGTGTAAATACAATGGTCAGTCAGTGCACAGTCTATTGTAAATGTTGTGGTCAGTCATTCCAGAGTATTGTATAACTACTGTGCTCAGTCAATGCACACCTAGTGTAAATGCTGTGTTCTGTCAGTCCCTGGTCTAGGGTGAATGCTGTGGTGAGTGTCGCGTAATCATGGTATTGATTGTGTCACCGCTCAGATCAGGTGGGTTATGAAATAAAAGACAGAGGATAATGAGAAGAAATGATCCTTATCTCTGTACCTGAGATATGGTGGTGTTATACTAGGAGTTGTGTATAGAAGATGTACATTTGAAAAAACACATACAGTATATAGTCATGTATCAGGAAGGTGGGTGTTATTACACCTCTGCCAGTCTAGAACTTAAGCCTAGACCAACGATTATCAGTAATTAATACGAGAATTAATTACCTGTTATGTGATTCCTCTGATTTTCTTCTTGGAGTCCACAAACAAAAATTTCACATTCTAATATCTCATTGGGATTCAGTCACCTGTAAAAAGACAACCTATATGATAATATGTTCCTGCTACATGCTATACACACCAATAACACACTAGGGCCAAAATTACTTATCTCAGGGATAATGACTGTGGTTAGTCTTTCCACAGTTTATTGTAAAAGCTGTTGTCAGTCAGTCCACAGTCTACTGTAAATGTTGTGGTCAATCAATCCACAGTGTAGTGTAAATATTAGAATCAATCAGTCCTTAGTTCAACAAAAATACTGGGGTTAATAAGTCCACAACTAGTGTTAATGCTGGGATGAGCCGGTCTATAATCTATTGTGAATGTTGTGGTCAGTTAGACCACAGACTAGTGCAAATGATATAGACAGTCAGTCCACAGTATGGTATTATTACTGTGCTCGGTCGGTCCCCACCTAGTGTAAATACAATGGTCAGTCGGTGCACAGTCTATTGTAAATGTTGTGGTCAGTCATTCCAGAGTATTGTATAACTACTGTGCTCAGTCAATGCACACCTAGTGTAAATGCTGTGTTCTGTCAGTCCCTGGTCTAGGGTGAATGCTGTGGTGAGTGTCGCGTAATCATGGTATTGATTGTGTCACCGCTCAGATCAGGTGGGTTATGAAATAAAAGACAGAGGATAATGAGAAGAAATGATCCTTATCTCTGTACCTGAGATATGGTGGTGTTACACTAGGAGTTGTGTATAGAAGATGTACATTTGAAAAAACACATACAGTATATAGTCATGTATCAGGAAGGTGGGTGTTATTACACCTCCGCCAGTCTAGAACTTAAGCCTAGACCAACGATTATCAGTAATTAATACGAGAATTAATTACCTGTTATGTGATTCCTCTGATTTTCTTCTTGGAGTCCACAAACAAAAATTTCACATTTTAATATCTCATTGGGATTCAGTCACCTGTAAAAAGACAACCTATATGAAAATATGTTCCTGCTACATGCTATACACACCAATAACACACTAGGGCCAAAATTACTTATCTCAGGGATAATGACTGTGGTTAGTCTTGCCACAGTTTATTGTAAAAGCTGTAGTCAGTCAGTCCACAGTCTACTGTAAATGTTGTGGTCAATCAATCCACAGTGTAGTGTAAATATTAGAATCAATCGGTCCTTAGTTCAACAAAAATACTGGGGTTAATAAGTCCACAACTAGTGTTAATGCTGGGATGAGCCGGTCTATAATCTATTGTGAATGTTGTGGTCAGTTAGACCACAGACTAGTGCAAATGATATAGACAGTCAGTCCACAGTATGGTATTATTACTGTGCTCGGTCGGTCCCCACCTAGTGTAAATACAATGGTCAGTCGGTGCACAGTCTATTGTAAATGTTGTGGTCAGCAATTCCAGAGTATTGTATAACTACTGTGCTCATTCAATGCACACCTAGTGTAAATGCTGTGTTCTGTCAGTCCCTGGTCTAGGGTGAATGCTGTGGTGAGTGTCGCATAATCATGGTATTGATTGTGTCACCGCTCAGATCAGGTGGGTTATGAAATTAAAGACAGAGGATAATGAGAAGAAATGATCCTTATCTCTGTACCTGAGATATGGTGGTGTTATACTAGGAGTTGTGTATAGAAGATGTACATTTGAAAAAACACATACAGTATATTGTCATGTATCAGGAAGGTGGGTGTTATTACACCTCCGCCAGTCTAGAACTTAAGCCTAGACCAACGATTATCAGTAATTAATACGAGAATTAATTACCTGTTATGTGATTCCTCTGATTCTCTTCTTGGAGTCCACAAACAAAAATTTCACATTCTAATATCTCATTGGGATTCAGTCACCTGTAAAAAGACAACCTATATGATAATATGTTCCTGCTACATGCTATACACACCAATAACACACTAGGGCCAAAATTACTTATCTCAGGGATAATGACTGTGGTTAGTCTTTCCACAGTTTATTGTAAAAGCTGTAGTCAGTCAGTCCACAGTCTACTGTAAATGTTGTGGTCAATCAATCCACAGTGTAGTGTAAATATTAGAATCAATCGGTCCTTAGTTCAACAAAAATACTGGGGTTAATAAGTCCACAACTAGTGTTAATGTTGGGATGAGCCGGTCTATAATCTATTGTGAATGTTGTGGTCAGTTAGACCACAGACTAGTGCAAATGATATAGACAGTCAGTCCACAGTATGGTATTATTACTGTGCTCGGTCGGTCCCCACCTAGTGTAAATACAATGGTCAGTCGGTGCACAGTCTATTGTAAATGTTGTGGTCAGTCATTCCAGAGTATTGTATAACTACTGTGCTCAGTCAACGCACACCTAGTGTAAATGCTGTGTTCTGTCAGTCCCTGGTCTAGGGTGAATGCTGTGGTGAGTGTCGCGTAATCATGGTATTGATTGTGTCACCGCTCAGATCAGGTGGGTTATGAAATAAAAGACAGAGGATAATGAGACGAAATGATCCTTATCTCTGTACCTGAGATATGGTGGTGTTATACTAGGAGTTGTGTATAGAAGATGTACATTTGAAAAAACACATACAGTATATTGTCATGTATCAGGAAGGTGGGTGTTATTACACCTCCGCCAGTCTAGAACTTAAGCCTAGACCAACGATTATCAGTAATTAATACGAGAATTAATTACCTGTTATGTGATTCCTCTGATTCTCTTCTTGTAGTCCACAAACAAAAATTTCGCATTCTAATATCTCATTGGGATTCAGTCACCTGTAAAAAGACAACCTATATGATAATATGTTCCTGCTACATGCTATACACACCAATAACACACTAGGGCCAAAATTACTTATCTCAGGGATAATGACTGTGGTTAGTCTTTCCACAGTTTATTGTAAAAGCTGTAGTCAGTCAGTCCACAGTCTACTGTAAATGTTGTGGTCAATCAATCCACAGTGTAGTGTAAATATTAGAATCAATCGGTCCTTAGTTCAACAAAAATACTGGGGTTAATAAGTCCACAACTAGTGTTAATGCTGGGATGAGCCGGTCTATAATCTATTGTGAATGTTGTGGTCAGTTAGACCACAGACTAGTGCAAATGATATAGACAGTCAGTCCACAGTATGGTATTATTACTGTGCTCGGTCGGTCCCCACCTAGTGTAAATACAATGGTCAGTCGGTGCACAGTCTATTGTAAATGTTGTGGTCAGTAATTCCAGAGTATTGTATAACTACTGTGCTCAGTCAATGCACACCTAGTGTAAATGCTGTGTTCTGTCAGTCCCTGGTCTAGGGTGAATGCTGTGGTGAGTGTCGCGTAATCATGGTATTGATTGTGTCACTGCTCAGATCAGGTGGGTTATGAAATAAAAGACAGAGGATAATGAGAAGAAATGATCCTTATATCTGTACCTGAGATATGGTGGTGTTATACTAGGAGTTGTGTATAGAAGATGTACATTTGAAAAAACACATACAGTATATTGTCATGTATCAGGAAGGTGGGTGTTATTACACCTCCGCCAGTCTAGAAATTAAGCCTAGACCAACGATTATCAGTAATTAATACGAGAATTAATTACCTGTTATGTGATTCCTCTGATTCTCTTCTTGGAGTCCACAAACAAAAATTTCAAATTCTAATATCTCATTGGGATTCAGTCACCTGTAAAAAGACAAACTATATGATAATATGTTCCTGCTACATGCTATACACACCAATAACACACTAGGGCCAAAATTACTTATCTCAGGGATAATGACTGTGGTTAGTCTTTCCACAGTTTATTGTAAAAGCTGTAGTCAGTCAGTCCACAGTCTACTGTAAAAGTTGTGGTCAATCAATCCACAGTGTAGTGTAAATATTAGAATCAATCGTTCCTTAGTTCAACAAAAATACTGGGGTTAATAAGTCCACAACTAGTGTTAATGCTGGGATGAGCCGGTCTATAATCTATTGTGAATGTTGTGGTCAGTTAGACCACAGACTAGTGCAAATGATATAGACAGTCAGTCCACAGTATGGTATTATTACTGTGCTCGGTCGGTCCCCACCTAGTGTAAATACAATGGTCAGTCGGTGCACAGTCTATTGTAAATGTTGTGGTCAGTCATTCCAGAGTATTGTATAACTACTGTGCTCAGTCAACGCACACCTAGTGTAAATGCTGTGTTCTGTCAGTCCCTGGTCTAGGGTGAATGCTGTGGTGAGTGTCGCGTAATCATGGTATTGATTGTGTCACCGCTCAGATCAGGTGGGTTATGAAATTAAAGACAGAGGATAATGAGAAGAAATGATCCTTATCTCTGTACCTGAGATATGGTGGTGTTATACTAGGAGTTGTGTATAGAAGATGTACATTTGAAAAAACACATACAGTATATTGTCATGTATCAGAAAGGTGGGTGTTATTACACCTCCGCCAGTCTAGAACTTAAGCCTAGACCAACGATTATCAGTAATTAATACGAGAATTAATTACCTGTTATGTGATTCCTCTGATTCTCTTCTTGGAGTACACAAACAAAAATTTCACATTCTAATATCTCATTGGGATTCAGTCACCTGTAAAAAGACAACCTATATGATAATATGTTCCTGCTACATGCTATACACACCAATAACACACTAGGGCCAAAATTACTTATCTCAGGGATAATGACTGTGGTTAGTCTTGCCACAGTTTATTATAAAAGCTGTAGTCAGTCAGTCCACAGTCTACTGTAAATGTTGTGGTCAATCAATCCACAGTGTAGTGTAAATATCAGAATCAATCGGTCCTTAGTTCAACAAAAATACTGGGGTTAATAAGTCCACAACTAGTGTTAATGCTGGGATGAGCCGGTCTATAATCTATTGTGAATGTTGTGGTCAGTTAGACCACAGACTAGTGCAAATGATATAGACAGTCAGTCCACAGTATGGTATTATTACTGTGCTCGGTCGGTCCCCACCTAGTGTAAATACAATGGTCAGTCGGTGCACAGTCTATTGTAAATGTTGTGGTCAGTCATTCCAGAGTATTGTATAACTACTGTGCTCAGTCAATGCACACCTAGTGCAAATGCTGTGTTCTGTCAGTCCCTGGTCTAGGGTGAATGCTGTGGTGAGTGTCACGTAATCATGGTATTGATTGTGTCACCGCTCAGATCAGGTGGGTTATGAAATAAAAGACAGAGGATAATGAGAAGAAATGTTCCTTATCTCTGTACCTGAGATATGGTGGTGTTATACTAGGAGTTGTGTATAGAAGATGTACATTTGAAAAAACACATACAGTATATTGTCATGTATCAGGAAGGTGGGTGTTATTACACCTCCGCCAGTCTAGAACTTAAGCCTAGACCAACGATTATCAGTAATTAATACGAGAATTAATTACCTGTTATGTGATTCCTCTGATTCTCTTCTTGGAGTCCACAAACAAAAATTTCACATTCTAATATCTCATTGGGATTCAGTCACCTGTAAAAAGACAAACTATATGATAATATGTTCCTGCTACATGCTATACACACCAATAACACACTAGGGCCAAAATTACTTATCTCAGGGATAATGACTGTGGTTAGTCTTGCCACAGTTTATTGTAAAAGCTGTAGTCAGTCAGTCCACAGTCTACTGTAAATGTTGTGGTTAATCAATCCACAGTGTAGTGTAAATATTAGAATCAATCGTTCCTTAGTTCAACAAAAATACTGGGGTTAATAAGTCCACAACTAGTGTTAATGCTGGGATGAAACGGTCTATAATCTATTGTGAATGTTGTGGTCAGTTAGACCACAGACTAGTGCAAATGATATAGACAGTCAGTCCACAGTATGGTATTATTACTGTGCTTGGTCGGTCCCCACCTAGTGTAAATACAATGGTCAGTCGGTGCACAGTCTATTGTAAATGTTGTGGTCAGTAATTCCAGAGTATTGTATAACTACTGTGCTCAGTCAATGCACACCTAGTGTAAATGCTGTGTTCTGTCAGTCCCTGGTCTAGGGTGAATGCTGTGGTGAGTGTCGCGTAATCATGGTATTGATTGTGTCACCGCTCAGATCAGGTGGGTTATGAAATAAAAGACAGAGGATAATGAGAAGAAATGATCCTTATCTCTGTACCTGAGATATGGTGGTGTTATACTAGGAGTTGTGTATAGAAGATGTACATTTGAAAAAACACATACAGTATATAGTCATGTATCAGGAAGGTGGGTGTTATTACACCTCCGCCAGTCTAGAACTTAAGCCTAGACCAACGATTATCAGTAATTAATACGAGAATTAATTACCTGTTATGTGATTCCTCTGATTCTCTTCTTGGAGTCCACAAACAAATATTTCACATTCTAATATCTCACTGGGATTCAGTCACCTGTAAAAAGACAACCTATATGATAATATGTTCCTGCTACATGCTATACACACCAATAACACACTAGGGCCAAAATTACTTATCTCAGGGATAATGACTGTGGTTAGTCTTTCCACAGTTTATTGTAAAAGCTGTAGTCAGTCAGTCCACAGTCTACTGTAAATGTTGTGGTCAATCAATCCACAGTGTAGTGTAAATATTAGAATCAATCGGTCCTTAGTTCAACAAAAATACTGGGGTTAATAAGTCCACAACTAGTGTTAATGCTGGGATGAGCCGGTCTATAATCTATTGTGAATGTTGTGGTCAGTTAGGCCACAGACTAGTGCAAATGATATAGACAGTCAGTCCACAGTATGGTATTATTACTGTGCTCGGTCGGTCCCCACCTAGTGTAAATACAATGGTCAGTCGGTGCACAGTCTATTGTAAATGTTGTGGTCAGTCATTCCAGAGTATTGTATAACTATTGTGCTCAGTCAATGCACACCTAGTGTAAATGCTGTGTTCTGTCAGTCCCTGGTCTAGGGTGAATGCTGTGGTGAGTGTCGCGTAATCATGGTATTGATTGTGTCACCGCTCAGATCAGGTGGGTTATGAAATAAAAGACAGAGGATAATGAGACGAAATGATCCTTATCTCTGTACCTGAGATATGGTGGTGTTATACTAGGAGTTGTGTATAGAAGATGTACATTTGAAAAAACACATACAGTATATTGTCATGTATCAGGAAGGTGGGTGTTATTACACCTCCGCCAGTCTAGAACTTAAGCCTAGACCAACGATTATCAGTAATTAATACGAGAATTAATTACCTGTTATGTGATTCCTCTGATTCTCTTCTTGGAGTCCAGAAACAAAAATTTCACATTCTAATATCTCATTGGGATTCAGTCACCTGTAAAAAGACAACCTATATGATAATATGTTCCTGCTACATGCTATACAAACCAATAACACACTAGGGCCAAAATTACTTATCTCAGGGATAATGACTGTGGTTAGTCTTTCCACAGTTTATTGTAAAAGCTGTAGTCAGTCAGTCCACAGTCTACTGTAAATGTTGTGGTCAATCAATCCACAGTGTAGTGTAAATATTAGAATCAATCGGTCCTTAGTTCAACAAAAATACTGGGGTTAATAAGTCCACAACTAGTGTTAATGCTGGGATGAGCCGGTCTATAATCTATCGTGAATGTTGTGGTCAGTTAGACCACAGACTAGTGCAAATGATATAGACAGTCAGTCCACAGTATGGTATTATTACTGTGCTCGGTCGGTCCCCACCTAGTGTAAATACAATGGTCAGTCGGTGCACAGTCTATTGTAAATGTTGTGGTCAGTCATTCCAGAGTATTGTATAACTACTGTGCTCAGTCAACGCACACCTAGTGTAAATGCTGTGTTCTGTCAGTCCCTGGTCTAGGGTGAATGCTGTGGTGAGTGTCGCGTAATCATGGTATTGATTGTGTCACCGCTCAGATCAGGTGGGTTATGAAATTAAAGACAGAGGATAATGAGAAGAAATGATCCTTATCTCTGTACCTGAGATATGGTGGTGTTATACTAGGAGTTGTGTATAGAAGATGTACATTTGAAAAAACACATACAGTATATTGTCATGTATCAGGAAGGTGGGTGTTATTACACCTCCGCCAGTCTAGAACTTAAGCCTAGACCAACGATTATCCGTAATTAATACGAGAATTAATTACCTGTTATGTGATTCCTCTGATTCTCTTCTTGTAGTCCACAAACAAAAATTTCGCATTCTAATACCTCATTGGGATTCAGTCACCTGTAAAAACACAACCTATATGATAATATGTTCCTGCTACATGCTATACACACCAATAACACACTAGGGCCAAAATTACTTATCTCAGGGATAATGACTGTGGTTAGTCTTGCCACAGTTTATTGTAAAAGCTGTAGTCAGTCAGTCCACAGTCTACTGTAAATTTTGTGGTTAATCAATCCACAGTGTAGTGTAAATATTAGAATCAATCGGTCCTTAGTTCAACAAAAATACTGGGGTTAATAAGTCCACAACTAGTGTTAATGCTGGGATGAGCCGGTCTATAATCTATTGTGAATGTTGTGGTCAGTTAGACCACAGACTAGTGCAAATGATATAGACAGTCAGTCCACAGTATGGTATTATTACTGTGCTCGGTCGGTCCCCACCTAGTGTAAATACAATGGTCAGTCGGTGCACAGTCTATTGTAAATGTTGTGGTCAGTTAGACCACAGACTAGTGCAAATGCTTTTCTTCAGAGCACCCGAATAGACCAGTGAGCGACCCCTTTCTTTTTTCTATTAATCATTTTTGGGATCCCGCTCCTGGAGCATTGCAGCAGGTACGTGTTCACACTATTAGAAGTTTGACAGCCTTTTTTCTGACCATGTGTCCCTCCCATTCAGTCACAGGTGGTTTTAACTAGCTCTACCAGCCCATACATTGTAGGTTAAAAGCCCAAGCATAGACATATTGTCCATACAGGCTTACAGCCCAAGAGTGGCATATCCAGTGGTAGCATAGCGTAGTTTCCCATCATACGAAGGTGACCTTGTCGTGGTTGATGGGCACACATAAATTGGCCAAATTATGCGCAAAAAACCTTCATTTTTCAAAGTGACATTAGTCTAGATACAATATTTCTTATATATTCATGTATGGAGTGCCGAAGTTCTTTTTGCAATTGAGATTATTCTTTTCTTCAGAGCACCCGAATAGACCAGTGAGCGACCCCTCTCTTTTTTCTAGTGCAAATGATATAGACAGTCAGTCCACAGTATGGTATTATTACTGTGCTCGGTCGGTCCCCACCTATTGTAAATACAATGGTCAGCCAGTCCACAGTCTACTGTGAATGTTGTGGTCAGTCAGTCCACAGTGTAGTGTAAATATTAGAATCAATCGGTCCTTAGATCAGCATAAATACTGTGGTTAATAAGTCCACAACTAGTGTTAATGCTGGGATGAGCCGGTCTATAATCTATTTTAAATGTTGTGGTCAGTTAGACCACAGACTAGTGCAAATGATATAGACAGTCAGTCCACAGTATGGTCTTATTACTGTGCTCGGTCAGGCCCCACCTAGTGTAAATACAATGGTCAGTCGGTGCACAGTCTATTGTAAATGTTGTGGTCAGTCATTCCAGAGTATTGAATAACTACTGTGCTCAGTCAATGTTCTGTCAGTCCCTGGTCTAGTGTGAATGCTGTGGTCAGTCTCGCGTAATCATGGTATTGATTGTGTCACCGCTCAGATCAGGTGGGTTATGAAATAAAAGACAGAGGATAATGAGAAGAAATTATCCTTATCTCTGTACCTGAGTTATGGTGGTGTTATACTAGGAGTTGTGTATAGAAGATGTACATTTGAAAAAACACATACAGTATATTGTCATGTATCAGGAAGGTGGGTGTTATTACACCTCCGCCAGTCTAGAACTTAAGCCTAGACCAACGATTATCAGTAATTAATACGACAATTAATTACCTGTTATGTGATTCCTCTGATTCTCTTCTTGGAGTCCACAAACAAAAATTTCACATTCTAATATCTCATTGGGATTCAGTCACCTGTAAAAAGACAACCTATATGATAATATGTTCCTGCTACATGCTATACACACCAATAACACACTAGGGCCAAAATTACTTATCTCAGGGATAATGACTGTGGTTAGTCTTTCCACAGTTTATTGTAAAAGTTGTAGTCAGTCCACAGTCTACTGTAAATGTTGTGGTCAATCAATCCACAGTGTAGTGTAAATATTAGAATCAATCGGTCCTTAGTTCAACAAAAATACTGGGGTTAATAAGTCCACAACTAGTGTTAATGCTGGGATGAGCCGGTCTATAATCTATTGTGAATGTTGTGGTCAGTTAGACCACAGACTAGTGCAAATGATATAGACAGTCAGTCCATAGTATCGTATTATTACTGTGCTCGGTCGGTCCCCACCTAGTGTAAATACAATGGTCAGTCGGTGCACAGTCTATTGTAAATATTGTGGTCAGTCATTCCAGAGTATTGTATAACTACTGTGCTCAGTCAATGCACACCTAGTGTAAATGCTGTGTTCTGTCAGTCCCTGGTCTAGGGTGAATGCTGTGGTGAGTGTCGCGTAATCATGGTATTGATTGTGTCACCGCTCAGATCAGGTGGGTTATGAAATAAAAGACAGAGGATAATGAGAAGAAATGATCCTTATCTCTGTACCTGAGATATGGTGGTGTTATACTAGGAGTTCTGTATAGAAGATGTACATTTGAAAATAACACATACAGTATATTGTCATGTATCAGGAAGGTGGGTGTTATTACCCCTCCGCCAATCTAGAACTTAAGCCTAGACCAACGATTATCAGTAATTAATACGAGAATTAATTACCTGTTATGTGATTCCTCTGATTCTCTTCTTGGAGTCCACAAACAAAAATTTCACATTTTAATATCTCATTGGGATTCAGTCACCTGTAAAAAGACAACCTATATGATAATATGTTCCTGCTACATGCTATACACACCAATAACACACTAGGGCCAAAATTACTTATCTCAGGGATAATGACTGTGGTTAGTCTTTCCACAGTTTATTGTAAAAGCTGTAGTCAGTCAGTCCACAGTCTACTGTAAATGTTGTGGTTAATCAATCCACAGTGTAGTGTAAATATTAGAATCAATCGGTCCTTAGTTCAACAAAAATACAAGTCCACAACTAGTGTTAATGCTGGGATGAGCCGGTCTATAATCTATTGTGAATGTTGTAGTCAGTTAGTCCACAGACTAGTGCAAATGATATAGACAGTCAGTCCACAGTATGGTATTATTACTGTGCTCGGTCGGTCCCCACCTAGTGTAAATACAATGGTCAGTCGGTGCACAGTCTATTGTAAATGTTGTGGTCAGTCATTCCAGAGTATTGTATAACTACTGTGCTCAGTCAATGCACACCTAGTGCAAATGCTGTGTTCTGTCAGTCCCTGGTCTAGTGTGAATGCTGTGGTCAGTCTCGCGTAATCATGGTTTTGATTGTGACACTGCTCAGGTCAGGGGTGTTATGAAATAAAAGACAGAGGATAATGAGAAGAAATGTTCCTTATCTCTGTACCTGAGATATGGTGGTGTTATACTAGGAGTTGTGTATAGAAGATGTACATTTTAAAAAACACATACAGTATATTGTCATGTATCAGGAAGATGGGTGTTATTACACCTCCGCCCATCTAGAACTTAAGCCTAGACCAACGATTATCAGTGCCAAAATTACTTATCTCAGTGATAATGACTGGTTAGTCTTTCCACAGTTTATTGTAAAAGCTGTAGTCAGTCAGTCCACAGTCTACTGTAAATGTTGTGGTCAGTCAGTCCACCGTGTAGTGTAAATATTAGAATCAATCGGTCCTCAGTTCAGCATAACTACTGTGTTTAATAAATCCACAACTAGTGTTAATGCTTCGATGAATCGGTCTATAATCTATTTTGAATGTTGTGGTCAGTCTCGCGTCATCATGGTATTGATTGATCTGCAAATAGGTGTTCTACAGTACTTACTAATTCTTTTTCTAAAGTTCAACAGCTGCAGATTGTGCCATCGTCCCTTTTATCCAATGATGAGACATTCTTCCATTGTCTTATCATGGTATTCCAGCTTTGGAGAAGTTGAAAACACCTTAAAAGACTTGTTCTTCCTGAAGAAATGGCCACTCTTTATGAGGTGTTAAATAGGTGGTTTCCACTTTCTCTAAATGTTTTTTACCACAGTCCAATTTTTGTGAATTGCATTACTATTCTTTTCATCCATTGATCGGTGCTTTCTTCCCATATTGCAGAAATGGACACTATTTAACTTCTTGCCATCAAACGGTACCATTCTATCCCACATTGTATGAAATATTTGGGGCACAACATGAATAGTAAAGGAAAGAGAGTTGCCATCTCACCAATTGACAAGCGTGTAAATATTCTGAACCATCAGGCTACTGAAAAATAATTTACCAAAATGTATGTTGTTCTTCAGGACATGCACAGATGCTGTTAAAAAATCCAGCCTCCTCCAACCCCTTCAGCTGGCCATTCCATCTCCAAAATTGGTGAATAACACCAATAATTCCAAATATATAGGTTACAAAGCACCTAATGCTGCAGAAAATCTAAAGTTTCGGTAGACAGAACAACTACATTGTTAAAACCATTAAGAAAATTAAGGCACCTTTGGAGAACTTGATCTTGCTGAGGAGATGGTCTCTCTATAAAGGCTAGATCTGCAAATAGGTGTTCTCCAGTACTTACTAATTGTTTTTCTAAAGTTCAACAGTTGCAGATTGTGCCATTGTCCTTTTTATCCAATGATGAGACATTCTTCCATTGTGATATCATGGTATTCCAGTTTTAGAGAAGTTGAAAACATCTTAAAAGACTTGTTCTTCCTGTAGAAATGGCCATTTTTTATGAGGTGTTAAATAGGTGGTTTCCACCTTCTCCAAATGTTTTTCACCACAGTCCAATTTTTGTGTATTGCATTACTACTCTTTTCATCCATTGATCCGTGCGTTCTTCCCATATTGCATCAATGGACACTATTTATCTTCTTGCCATCAAAAGGTACCAATATGACCCACATTGTCTGAAATATTTGGGGCACAACATGAATAGTAAAGGAAAGAGAGTTGCCATCTCACCAATTGACAAGCGTGTAAATATTCTGAACCATCAGGCCACTGAAAAATAATTTACCAACATGTATGTTGTTCTTCAGGACCGAACACATGCTGATAAAAAATCCAGCCTCCTCCAACCCCTTCATCTGGCCATTCCATCTCCAAAATTGGTGAATAACACCAATATTTCCAAATATATAGGTTACAAAGCACCTAATGCTGCAGAAAATCTAACATTTCAGTAGGCAGAATAACTACATTGTTAAAACCAAAAAGAAAATTAAGGCACCTTTGGAGAACTTGGTCTTGCTGAGGAGATGGTCACTCTATAAAGGCTAGATCTGTAAATATGTGTTCTCCAGTACTTACTAATTGTTTTTCCAAAGTTCAACAGTTGCAGATTGTGCCATCGTCCTTTTTATCCAATGATGAGACATTCTTCCATTGTCTTATCATGGTATTCCAGCTTTAGAGAAGGTGAAAACATCTTAAAAGACTTGTTCTTCCTGAAGAAATGGCCATTCTTTATGAGGTGTTAAATAGGTGGTTTCCACCTTGTCTATATGTTTTGCACCACAGTCCAATTTTTGTGTATTGCATTACTATTCTTTTCATCCATTGATTGGTGCATTCTTCCCATATCGCATCAATGGACACTATTTATCTTCTTGCCATCAAAAGGTACCTCATAATACACACCTCAGCTACTGCAGAACCTCATAATACACACCTCAGCTGCTGCAGAACCTCATAATACACACCTCATCTGCTGCAAAACCTCATAATACACACCTCAGTTGCTGCAGAACCTCATAATACACACCTCAGCTGCTGCAGAATCTCATAATACACACCTCAGCTGCTGCAGAACCTCATAATACACACCCCAGCTGCTGCAGAACCTCATAATACACAAAAGATATAAAGAACCTGCTGACAGATTCCCTTTAACTGTAAGAAATAGCAGAGCATGCTTCACTGTATTCTCTGGTAAAATGATGGACACCCTAATAGAAAAGTGACTGACCCCATTATAGAAAATAATATGGTCCATGTGGCCCCGTCTGTGTCTGCCACATGCTAATTACATTTCCTGTATTCTGTGTGTCCTGTTCTTAAACGAAAGAGTTCAGCGTAATTCCAAATGCAGGTGTGAACCGCGCTTTGAATATGTATTTGGGTTGTTGGCTCTTCCACTGAGCCCAGGAAGGATATTGTATATAGATTAAGAATGATGCTACACAGAAATGTAATATTAGTACATAGCAAAATCTCACATAATACTAATATACAGCGGCAAAATATCCCCAAACTGTAACCAAACAATATCATCATTATGCAATCAAATGCAAGGAAATACACAGAAAAATACATCTATATCCACATCACACACAGTCTATAGATATACACACAGATGCATCTATATGTACATTCATTTCTACAGATCTCCATCTATATATACACATTTACAGGAGCACATTCTATCATCCACCCCTGGGGTCGCCCCTATTTCCTCATAGATATCTGAGTTATCTTTATTCTGTCTTTATTCTCTGTACAAGTCGCCTCTAGAATAGTAAAGCGCTGCAGAGAGAAACATTATTATTATTATTATTATTATTGGATCTTTCCCTATATAACGCATATACTGTACATACACACACGTTTTCAGTAGGTGTGTGCAGTATATGTGTTATATATACTGGAGATATAGATGTGGGTTTGTAAATGTGTATATACATATGTATACTGTGTGAATGAACGCATAAAATATATGTACATCAGGGGCGGACACAGACTGTAGTGGGCCCCTGTGCAAGAAATTTTGGGGGCCCCCCCCTGCCCTTCATAAGGCAACAAAGTTATGTAAACATAACCCCCCATGTGCAGCTCTCATCCCCCCCATGTGCAGCTCTCACCCCCCGTGCATCTCTCATCCCCCCATGTGCATCTCTCATCCCCCCCATGTGCATCTCTCATCCCCCCCATGTGCATCTCTCACCCCCCCATGTGCATCTCTCATCCACCCCCATGTGCATCTCTCATCCACCCCCATGTGCATCTCTCACCCCCCCATGTGCATCTCTCACCCCCCCATGTGCATCTCTCATCCACCCCCATGTGCATCTCTCACCCCCCCATGTGCATCTCTCACCCCCCCATGTGCATCTCTCACCCCCCCATGTGCATCTCTCACCCCCCCATGTGCATCTCTCACCCCCCCATGTGCATCTCTCATCCACCCCCATGTGCATCTCTCACCCCCCCCATGTGCATCTCTCACCCCCCCATGTGCATCTCTCACCCCCCCATGTGCATCTCTCACCCCCCCATGTGCATCTCTCACCCCCCCCATGTGCATCTCTCACCCCCCCATGTGCATCTCTCACCCCCCCCATGTGCATCTCTCATCCCCCCCACTCCTAGTTAATTAATTGTATTTAAAAAAAATAAAACTTGTTATACTTACCCCCATGCAATCCCTGCAGAATCCTGGCGCTCGTCCACGTCGCTGCCACCAGGTTCTCCTGACGTTCGGCCATGTGACGGCGCCACATACATAGCCATCAGCTTTTGTTTTGGCCAAAAGATTTTTAAAGCCGCCACCACGATAAGGTAGACTCTTCTGGGCGGGCCCTACTCTAACCTATTAAAATTTTCTTAAAATATCCAGTACTCTTTTTAGATATATTTTTATTTAGTTTTCTTTAAGGGAATGTGTCATATACATTTTTTTTTTAAATGACCAATAATACCACATACAGGGAATACCGCCACCATGACCAGACCACATATTACCACAACATAGTGACCGAATAATACCACACAGAAGGGAGAAAAACTGCCACACCATGACCAGACCACATATTACCACTACATTACTAATATTACCACCACATTACTAATATTACCATAAGTGTCATTATACACGGGAGCTCTATACATGGTATGTATAACGTAAGTGTCCAGGTAATCTAGTGATCACCAGTGAAATTATACACAGGAGCTCTGTATATAGTGTCAGTGTACAGGTAATACAGTGATCACCAGTGACATTATACACAGGAGCTCTGTATATAGTGTACAGGTAATACAGTGATCATCAGTGACATTATACACAGGAGCTCTGTATATAGTGTCAGTGTACAGGTAATACAGGGATCACCAGTGAAATTATACACAGGAGCTCTGTATATAGTGTCAGTGTACAGGTAATACAGTGATCACCAGTGACATTATACACAAGAGCTCTGTATATAGTGTCAGTGTACAGGTAATACAGTGATCACCAGTGACATTATACACAGTGTACATGTAATAGACTGACTCACCGGTGACGTCTCTAGGTGAAGTCCTTCATCTTCGCTTTTCTCCTTCATCCAGCACAGACCGCCATCACGTCTTCCAGCCAGGACTCGTCTCTGCATAAAATAACACAGTTATCTAGAGCACATTCCCCAACTTCTACATTACGCAGCTGAATACAGACGTGCATCCACCATCAATATATGGTTAGTTATTATGCAACCTACCATTCCAAATATAAATTGTAATCCACCACTGTGCCCCCATTAACTGTAAATAGGCACTTAATATATAATTTAATTAGAACCTCTACTCTTTCCGCCAATTTTTTACCAGTCACACTCCTGCATCCGCAACGCCCCCTACTCTATACTTCCTGCTCCCCGCATTCAATATTTACATGCACCCCCTGCCCCAATTCATTATATCATGTCCGTGCTCTCCCCACCCCATCATCATTTATCATTTACTCTCCCCCACCCCACATTCGTTATGTGCAGCTCATTATCCCCCTACTCCCAATTCCCCCATGTGCAGCTCTCAAACCCCCCCATGTGCAGCTCTCATCCCCCCCATGTGCACATCTCTCACCCCCTCCCCCCCATGTGCCCCTCTCTCATCCCCCTCCCCCACATGTGCCCCTCTCTCACCCCCCTCCCCCACATGTGCCCCTCTCTCACCCCCCTCCCCCACATGTGCCCCTCTCTCATCCCCCTCCACCACATGTGCACCTCTCTCATCCCCCTCCACCACATGTGCACCTCTCTCATCCCCCTCCACCACATGTGCACCTCTCTCATCCCCCTCCACCACATGTGCACCTCTCTCATCCCCCTCCACCACATGTGCACCTCTCTCATCCCCCTCCACCACATGTGCACCTCTCTCATCCCCCTCCACCACATGTGCACCTCTCTCATCCCCCCACATGTGCATCTCCCATCTCCCCCCCCACACATGTGCATCTCCCATCTCCCCCCCCACCACATGTGCATCTCCCATCTCCCCCCCCACACATGTGCATCTCCCATCTCCCCCCCCACACATGTGCATCTCCCATCTCCCCCCACACACACATGTGCATCTCCCATCTCCCCCCACACACACATGTGCATCTCCCATCTCCCCCCACACACACATGTGCATCTCCCATCTCCCCCCCACACACATGTGCATCTCCCATCTCCCCCCCACACACATGTGCATCTTCCATCTCCCCCCCCACACACATGTGCATCTCCCATCTCCCCCCCCACACACATGTGCATCTCCCATCTCCCCCCCCACACACATGTGCATCTCCCATCTCCCCCCCCACACACATGTGCATCTCCCATCTCCCCCCCCACACACATGTGCATCTCCCATCCCCCCCCCACACACATGTGCATCTCCCATCCCCCCCCCCACACACATGTGCATCTCCCATCCCCCCCCACACACACATGTGCATCTCCCATCCCCCCCCACACACACATGTGCATCTCCCATCCCCCCCCACACACATGTGCATCTCCCATCCCCCCCCCCCACACACATGTGCATCTCCCATCTCCCCCCCACACACACACACACACATACATGTGCATCTCCCATCTCTCCACTCCTAGTTAATTGTATTTTAAAAAAAATAAAACTTGTTATACTTACCCCCATGCGATCCCTGCAGAATCCTGGCGCTCGTCCAAATCTCTGACAGCAGGTTCTCCTGACTTCCGGCCATGTGACGGCGCCGTCACATGACCGGAAGTCAGGGGAATCATGAAGGCGCTGCTGCAACAGCGCAGCTCAGCGCTGAAATGTCCCGGACCCGGCGCATAGCATGGGGCCGGGGGCCCCATGAGGAGAGAGACGCACAAGAGGGGAGCCCCCGAGGGGGCCCCTACCGGCCGGGCCCCATACTGGAGTCAGGGCAGTCATGCCCTGATGGCGGCCCTGCTGGAGGCTGGAGGGGCCCCCTCTCCCTCGGGGCCCCCGTTCAATGAACCGGCTGCACGGGCGGTAGTTCCGCCCCTGATGTACATACAAACACACAGAAATATGTCTATATACATTTACTCCCATTAATAACGTCCTTATATACACATATATATCTGTCCAGGTATGCCTGCATCCAAGTATACATACACAGGCATTTATATAGACATGTAGAGACACAATTACATCTATCTCTACCCATGATCCTCTACACACCCAGATCTGAGGATTTATCACACCCTCTGATTGACACTTAGTTGCAGTTGAAAGCAGCCAATCACAGCACTGCGTTCATTTTCTATAGCATTATGAGTGGAGTTTGCACTTAGTTGCTATAGGCCACAGTTTTTCCACGGTTGTTATTCGTCTCCCCACTCATTTAATTCCGTCCTTCAGATATTAGATCGCTGGATACCTGGTATCAGGAAGCTGCCATAACTCACTGTGTCCACAAGATGGAGCCTCTGTATAAATAATCGCTTCTGTACCTCTAATTGCCAGCATGTTCCCTGCTGCTCCTCCGCCGGCTGTCGGGTTGTGGCTCCTCCTCCCTCGGACAGGACCTCGCGCTTCTGCCTCCTCCGCGGTTTGGCAGCTAATGGGCGTAGTTTCTGATTATATCAGCTAGGAGTCGATTGTGACGTCACAGCGCGGGCGGCCAGCTACGTTCTAAAGGGGTGGAGCTTATGAGGTACTGCTTCTACCGAGCAAATACTGCTGGTGACAAGGGGGAGGGGTCTAATGTAATAGCTGCCGAAATACCGAGCATAAGCCTCTGTATATACTGCTCATCAGTCACTGTATATACTGCTCATCAGTCACTGTATATAGTGCTCATCAGTCACTGTATATACTGCTCATCAGTCACTGTATATAGTGCTCATCAGTCACTGTATATACTGCTCATCAGTCACTGTATATACTGCTCATCAGTCACTGTATATACTGCTCATCAGTCACTGTATATACTGCTCATCAGTCACTATATATACTGCTCATCAGTCACTGTATATAGTGCTCATCAGTCACTGTGTATACTGCTCATCAGTCACTGTATATAGTGCTCATCAGTCACTGTATATAGTGCTCATCAGTCACTGTATATAGTGCTCATCAGTCACTGTATATACTGCTCATCCGTCACTGTATATACTGCTCATCAGTCACTGTATATAGTGCTCATCAGTCACTGTATATACTGCTCATCAGTCACTGTATATAGTGCTCATCAGTCACTGTGTATACTGCTCATCAGTCAGTGTGTATAGTGCTCATCAGTCACTGTATATACTGCTCATCAGTCACTGTATATACTGCTCATCAGTCACTGTGTATAGTGCTCATCAGTCACTGTGTATAGTGCTCATCAGTCACTGTATATAGTGCTCATCAGTCACTGTGTATACTGCTCATCAGTCACTGTATATACTGCTCATCAGTCACTGTGTATAGTGCTCATCAGTCACTGTATATACTGCTCATCAGTCACTGTGTATACTGCTCATCAGTCACTGTATATACTGCTCATCAGTCACTGTATATAGTGCTCATCAGTCACTGTATATAGTGCTCATCAGTCACTGTGTATAGTGCTCATCAGTCACTGTATATACTGCTCATCAGTCACTGTATATACTGCTCATCAGTCACTGTATATAGTGCTCATCAGTCACTGTATATAGTGCTCATCAGTCACTGTATATACTGCTCATCAGTCACTGTATATACTGCTCATCAGTCACTGTGTATAGTGCTCATCAGTCACTGTATATACTGCTCATCAGTCACTGTATATAGTGCTCATCAGTCACTGTATATACTGCTCATCAGTCACTGTATATACTGCTCATCAGTCACTGTATATACTGCTCATCAGTCACTGTGTATAGTGCTCATCAGTCACTGTATATACTGCTCATCAGTCACTGTGTATACTGCTCATCAGTCACTGTATATACTGCTCATCAGTCACTGTATATAGTGCTCATCAGTCACTGTATATAGTGCTCATCAGTCACTGTGTATAGTGCTCATCAGTCACTGTATATACTGCTCATCAGTCACTGTATATACTGCTCATCAGTCACTGTATATAGTGCTCATCAGTCACTGTATATAGTGCTCATCAGTCACTGTGTATAGTGCTCATCAGTCACTGTATATACTGCTCATCAGTCACTGTATATACTGCTCATCAGTCACTGTATATAGTGCTCATCAGTCACTGTATATACTGCTCATCAGTCACTGTATATACTGCTCATCAGTCACTGTATATACTGCTCATCAGTCACTGTATATACTGCTCATCAGTCACTGTATATAGTGCTCATCAGTCACTGTATATACTGCTCATCAGTCACTGTGTATACTGCTCATCAGTCACTGTATATAGTGCTCATCAGTCACTGTATATAGTGCTCATCAGTCACTGTATATACTGCTCATCAGTCACTGTGTATAGTGCTCATCAGTCACTGTGTATACTGCTCATCAGTCACTGTGTATAGTGCTCATCAGTCACTGTGTATAGTGCTCATCAGTCACTGGATACACTGCTCATCAGTCACTGTATATACTGCTCATCAGTCACTGTATATACTGCTCATCAGTCACTGTATATACTGCTCATCTGTCACTGTATGTAGTGCTCATCAGTCACTGTATATAGTGCTCATCAGTCACAGTATATAGTGCTCATCAGTCACTGTGTATAGTGCTCATCAGTCACTGTGTATAGTGCTCATCAGTCACTGTATATACTGCTCATCAGTCACTGTATATAGTGCTCATCAGTCACTGTATATAGTGCTCATCAGTCACTGTGTATAGTGCTCATCAGTCACTGTATATAGTGCTCATCAGTCACTGTGTATACTGCTCATCAGTCACTGTATATAGTGCTCATCAGTCACTGTGTATAGTGCTCATCAGTCACTGTATATACTGCTCATCAGTCACTGTATATAGTGCTCATCAGTCACTGTGTATAGTGCTCATCAGTCACTGTGTATACTGCTCATCAGTCACTGTGTATAGTGCTCATCAGTCACTGTGTATAGTGCTCATCAGTCACTGTGTATACTGCTCATCAGTCACTGTGTATAGTGCTCATCAGTCACTGTGTATAGCGCTCATCAGTCACTGTATATAGTGCTCATCAGTCACTGTATATAGTGCTCATCAGTCACTGGATACACTGCTCATCAGTCACTGTATATACTGCTCATCAGTCACTGTATATACTGCTCATCAGTCACTGTATATACTGCTCATCAGTCACTGTATGTAGTGCTCATCAGTCACTGTATATAGTGCTCATCAGTCACAGTATATAGTGCTCATCAGTCACTGTGTATAGTGCTCATCAGTCACTGTGTATAGTGCTCATCAGTCACTGTATATACTGCTCATCAGTCACTGTATATAGTGCTCATCAGTCACTGTATATAGTGATCATCAGTCACTGTGTATAGTGCTCATCAGTCACTGTATATAGTGCTCATCAGTCACTGTGTATACTGCTCATCAGTCACTGTGTATACTGCTCATCAGTCACTGTATATAGTGCTCATCAGTCACTGTGTATAGTGCTCATCAGTCACTGTATATACTGCTCATCAGTCACTGTATATAGTGCTCATCAGTCACTGTGTATAGTGCTCATCAGTCACTGTGTATACTGCTCATCAGTCACTGTGTATAGTGCTCATCAGTCACTGTGTATAGTGCTCATCAGTCACTGTGTATACTGCTCATCAGTCACTGTGTATAGTGCTCATCAGTCACTGTATATAGTGCTCGTTAGTCACTGTATATAGTGCTCATCAGTCACTGTGTATAGTGCTCATCAGTCACTGTATATAGTGCTCATCAGTCACTGTATATACTGCTCATCAGTCACTGTATATACTGCTCATCAGTCACTGTATATAGTGCTCATCAGTCACTGTATATACTGCTCATCAGTCACTGTATATAGTGCTCATCAGTCACTGTGTATACTGCTCATCAGTCACTGTGTATAGTGCTCATCAGTCACTGTGTATGGTGCTCATCAGTCACTGTATATACTGCTCATCAGTCACTGTATATACTGCTCATCAGTCACTGTATATAGTGCTCATCAGTCACTGTATATACTGCTCATCAGTCACTGTGTATACTGCTCATCACTCACTGTATATACTGCTCATCAGTCACTGTATATAGTGCTCATCAGTCACTGTATATACTGCTCATCAGTCACTGTCTATAGTGCTCATCAGTCACTGTATATAGTGCTCATCAGTCACTGTATATAGTGCTCATCAGTCACTGTATATACTGCTCATCAGTCACTGTATATACTGCTCATCAGTCACTGTATATACTGCTCATCAGTCACTGTCTATAGTGCTCATCAGTCACTATATAGTGCTCATCAGTCACTGTATATACTGCTCATCAGTCACTGTATATACTGCTCATCAGTCACTGTGTATAGTGCTCATCAGTCACTGTGTATACTGCTCATCAGTCACTGTATATACTGCTCATCAGTCACTGTATATAGTGCTCATCAGTCACTGTATATACTGCTCATCACTCACTGTATATCCTGCTCATCAGTCACTGTATATACTGCTCATCAGTCACTGTATATAGTGCTCATCAGTCAATGTATATACTGCTCATCAGTCACTGTATATAGTGCTCATCAGTCACTGTATATAGCGCTCATCAGTCACTGTATATACTGCTCATCAGTCACTGTATATAGTGCTCATCAGTCACTGTATATACTGCTCATCAGTCACTGTGTATAGTGCTCATCAGTCACTGTGTATACTGCTCATCAGTCACTGTATATAGTGCTCATCAGTCACTGTATATACTGCTCATCACTCACTGTATATCCTGCTCATCAGTCACTGTATATACAGCTCATCAGTCACTGTATATACTGCTCATCAGTCACTGTGTATAGTGCTCATCAGTCACTGTATATACTGCTCATCAGTCACTGTATATAGCGCTCATCAGTCACTGTATATAGCGCTCATCAGTCACTGTATATACTGCTCATCAGTCACTGTATATAGTGCTCATCAGTCACTGTATATACTGCTCATCACTCACTGTATATCCTGCTCATCAGTCACTGTATATACTGCTCATCAGTCACTGTATATAGTGCTCATCAGTCACTGTATATACTGCTCATCAGTCACTGTATATAGAGCTCATCAGTCACTGTATATAGTGCTCATCAGTCACTGTATATACTGCTCATCAGTCACTGTATATAGTGCTCATCAGTCACTGTGTATAGTGCTCATCAGTCACTGTGTATAGTGCTCATCAGTCACTGTATATACTGCTCATCAGTCACTGTATATAGAGCTCATCAGTCACTGTATATAGTGCTCATCAGTCACTGTATATAGTGCTCATCAGTCACTGTATATACTGCTCATCAGTCACTGTATATAGTGCTCATCAGTCACTGTATATACTGCTCATCAGTCACTGTATATAGTGCTCATCAGTCACTGTGTATACTGCTCATCAGTCACTGTATATAGTGCTCATCAGTCACTGTGTATACTGCTCATCAGTCACTGTATATACTGCTCATCAGTCACTGTATATACTGCTCATCAGTCACTGTATATAGTACTCATCAGTCACTGTATATACTGCTCATCAGTCACTGTATATAGTGCTCATCAGTCACTGTGTATACTGCTCATCAGTCACTGTGTATAGTGCTCATCAGTCACTGTGTATGGTGCTCATCAGTCACTGTATATACTGCTCATCAGTCACTGTATATACTGCTCATCAGTCACTGTATATACTGCTCATCAGTCACTGTATATACTGCTCATCACTCACTGTATATACTGCTCATCAGTCACTGTGTATACTGCTCATCACTCACTGTATATACTGCTCATCAGTCACTGTATATAGTGCTCATCAGTCACTGTATATACTGCTCATCAGTCACTGTCTATAGTGCTCATCAGTCACTGTATATAGTGCTCATCAGTCACTGTATATACTGCTCATCAGTCACTGTATATAGTGCTCATCAGTCACTGAATATACTGCTCATCAGTCACTGTATATAGTGCTCATCAGTCACTGTATATAGTGCTCATCAGTCACTGTATATAGTGCTCATCTGTCACTGTATATACTGCTCATCAGTCACTGAATATACTGCTCATCAGTCACTGTATATAGTGCTCATCAGTCACTGTATATAGTACTCATCAATCACTGTGTATGGTGCTCATCAGCCACTGTATATACTGCTCATCAGCCACTGTATATACTGCTCATCAGTCACTATATATAGTGCTCATCAGTCACTGTATATACTGCTCATCAGTCACTGTATATAGTGCTCATCAGTCACTGTATATACTGCTCATCAGTCACTGTATATAGTGCTCATCAGTCACTGTGTATACTGCTCATCAGTCACTGTATATAGTGCTCATCAGTCACTGTATATACTGCTCATCAGTCTCTGTATATAGTGCTCATCAGTCACTGTACATAGTGCTCATCAGTCACTGTATATACTGCTCATCAGTCACTGTATATAGTGCCCATCAGTCACTGTATATAGTGCCCATCAGTCACTGTATATAGCGCTCATCAGTCACTGTATATAGCGCTCATCAGTCACTGTGTATAGTGGTCATCAGTCACTGTATATAGTGCTCATCAGTCACTGTGTATAGTGCTCATCAGTCACTGTATATACTGCTCATCAGTCACTGTATATAGTGCTCATCAGTCACTGTACATAGTGCTCATCAGTCACTGTATATAGTGCTCATCAGTCACTGTGTATACTGTTCATCAGTCACTGTATATAGTGCCCATCAGTCACTGTATATACTGCTCATCAGTCACTGTATATACTGCTCCTCAGTCACTGTATATAGTGCTCATCAGTCACTGTATATACTGCTCATCAGTCACTGTATATAGTGCTCATCAGTCACTGTATATACTGCTCATCAGTCACTGTGTATACTGCTCATCACTCACTGTATATACTGCTCATCAGTCACTGTATATAGTGCTCATCAGTCACTGTATATACTGCTCATCAGTCACTGTCTATAGTGCTCATCAGTCACTGTATATAGTGCTCATCAGTCACTGTATATAGTGCTCATCAGTCACTGTATATACTGGTCATCAGTCACTGTATATACTGCTCATCAGTCACTGTCTATAGTGCTCATCAGTCACTGTGTATAGTGCTCATCAGTCACTATATAGTGCTCATCAGTCACTGTATATACTGCTCATCAGTCACTGTATATACTGCTCATCAGTCACTGTGTATAGTGCTCATCAGTCACTGTGTATACTGCTCATCAGTCACTGTATATACTGCTCACCAGTCACTGTATATAGTGCTCATCAGTCACTGTATATACTGCTCATCACTCACTGTATATCCTGCTCATCAGTCACTGTATATACTGCTCATCAGTCACTGTATATAGTGCTCATCAGTCAATGTATATACTGCTCATCAGTCACTGTATATAGTGCTCATCAGTCACTGTATATAGCGCTCATCAGTCACTGTATATACTGCTCATCAGTCACTGTATATACTGCTCATCAGTCACTGTGTATAGTGCTCATCAGTCACTGTGTATACTGCTCATCAGTCACTGTATATAGTGCTCATCAGTCACTGTATATACTGCTCATCACTCACTGTATATCCTGCTCATCAGTCACTGTATATACTGCTCATCAGTCACTGTATATACTGCTCATCAGTCACTGTGTATAGTGCTCATCAGTCACTGTATATACTGCTCATCAGTCACTGTATATACTGCTCATCACTCACTGTATATCCTGCTCATCAGTCACTGTATATACTGCTCATCAGTCACTGTAGATAGTGCTCATCAGTCACTCTATATAGCGCTCATCAGTCACTGTATATACTGCTCATCAGTCACTGTATATACTGCTCATCAGTCACTGTATATAGAGCTCATCAGTCACTGTATATAGTGCTCATCAGTCACTGTATATAGTGCTCATCAGTCACTGTATATACTGCTCATCAGTCACTGTATATAGTGCTCATCAGTCACTGTGTATAGTGCTCATCAGTCACTGTATATACTGCTCATCAGTCACTGTATATAGAGCTCATCAGTCACTGTATATAGTGCTCATCAGTCACTGTATATAGTGCTCATCAGTCACTGTATATAGTGCTCATCAGTCACTGTGTATACTGCTCATCAGTCACTGTATATACTGCTCATCAGTCACTGTATATAGTGCTCATCAGTCACTGTATATACTGCTCATCAGTCACTGTGTATACTGCTCATCAGTCACTGTGTATAGTGCTCATCAGTCACTGTATATAGTGCTCATCAGTCACTGTATATACTGCTCATCAGTCACTGTGTATAGTGCTCATCAGTCACTGTATATAGTGCTCATCAGTCACTGTATATAGTGCTCATCAATCACTGTGTATAGTGCTCATCAGTCACTGTATATACTGCTCATCAGTCACTGTATATACTGCTCATCAGTCACTGTATATAGTGCTCATCAGTCACTGTATATACTGCTCATCAGTCACTGTGTATAGTGCTCATCAGTCACTGTATATACTGCTCATCAGTCACTGTATATACTGCCCATCAGTCACTGTGTATAGTGCTCATCAGTCACTGTATATACTGCTCATCAGTCACTGTATATACTGCTCATCAGTCACTGTATATACTGCTCATCAGTCACTGTATATAGTGCTCATCAGTCACTGTGTATAGTGCTCATCAGTCACTGTATATAGTGCTCATCAGTCACTGTATATAGTGCTCATCAGTCAGTGTGTATAGTGCTCATCAGTCACTGTATATAGTGCTCATCAGTCACTGTATATAGTGCTCATCAGTCACTGTGTTTAGTGCTCATCAGTCACTGTATATAGTGCTCATCAGTCACTGTATATAGTGCTCATCAGTCACTGTATACACTGCTCATCAGTCACTGTATATAGTGCTCATCAGTCACTGTATATAGTGCTCATCAGTCACTGTATATTGTGCTCATCAGTCACTGTGTATAGTGCTCATCAGTCTCTGTATATAGTGCTCATCAGTCACTGTGTATAGTGCTCATCAGTCACTGTATATAGTGCTCATCAGTCACTGTGTATACTGCTCATCAGTCACTGTGTATAGTGCTCATCAGTCACTGTGTATAGTGCTCATCAGTCACTGTATATAGTGCTCATCAGTCACTGTGTATAGTGCTCATCAGTCACTGTATATACTGCTCATCAGTCACTGTATATAGTGATCATCAGTCACTGTGTATAGTGCTCATCAGTCACTGTATATAGTGCTCATCAGTCACTGTATATAGTGCTCATCAGTCACTGTATATACTGCTCATCAGTCACTGTATATAGTGCTCATCAGTCACTGTGTATAGTGCTCATCAGTCACTGTATATACTGCTCATCAGTCACTGTATATAGTGCTCATCAGTCACTGTGTATAGTGCTCATCAGTCACTGTATATAGTGCTCATCAGTCACTGTGTATAGTGCTCATCAGTCACTGTATATAGTGCTCATCAGTCACTTTATATAGTGCTCATCAGTCACTGTGTATAGTGCTCATCAGTCACTATATAGTGCTCATCAGTCACTGTATATAGTGCTCATCAGTCACTGTGTATAGTGCTCATCAGTCACTGTATATACTGCTCATCAGTCACTGTATATAGTGCTCATCAGTCACTGAATATAGTGCTCATCAGTCACTGTATATAGTGCTCATCTGTCACTGTATATAGTGCTCATCTGTCACTGTATATAGTGCTCATCAGTCACTGTATATAGTGCTCATTAGTCACTGTGTATAGTGCTCATCAGTCACTGTATATAGTGCTCATCAGTCACTGTATATAGTGCTCATCAGTCACTGTATATAGTGCTCATCTGTCACTGTATTTAGTGCTCATCAGTCACTGTATATACTGCTCATCAGTCACTGTATATAGTGCTCATCAGTCACTGTACATAGTGCTCATCAGTCACTGTATATAGTGCTCATCAGTCACTGTGTATACTGTTCATCAGTCACTGTATATAGTGCCCATCAGTCACTGTATATACTGCTCATCAGTCACTGTATATACTGCTCCTCAGTCACTGTATATAGTGCTCATCAGTCACTGTATATACTGCTCATCAGTCACTGTATATAGTGCTCATCAGTCACTGTATATACTGCTCATCAGTCACTGTATATAGTGCTCATCAGTCACTGAATATACTGCTCATCAGTCACTGTATATAGTGCTCATCAGTCACTGTATATACTGCTCATCAGTCACTGTATATAGTGCTCATCAGTCACTGAATATACTGCTCATCAGTCACTGTATATACTGCTCATCAGTCACTGAATATACTGCTCATCAGTCACTGTATATAGTGCTCATCAGTCACTGTATATAGTACTCATCAATCACTGTGTATGGTGCTCATCAGTCACTGTATATACTGCTCATCAGCCACTGTATATACTGCTCATCAGTCACTATATATAGTGCTCATCAGTCACTGTATATACTGCTCATCAGTCACTGTATATAGCGCCCATCAGTCACTGTATATAGCGCTCATCAGTCACTGTATATAGCGCTCATCAGTCACTGTGTATAGTGCTCATCAGTCACTGTATATAGTGCTCATCAGTCACTGTGTATAGTACTCATCAGTCACTGTATATACTGCTCATCAGTCACTGTATATAGCGCTCATCAGTCACTGTATATAGTGCTCATCAGTCACTGTATATAGTGCTCATCAGTCACTGTGTATAGTGCTCATCAGTCACTGTATATACTGCTCATCAGTCACTGTATATAGTGCTCATCAGTCACTGTGTATAGTGCTCATCAGTCACTGTATATAGTGCTCATCAGTCACTGTATATAGTGCTCATCAGTCACTGTATATAGCGCTCATCAGTCACTGTATATAGCGCTCATCAGTCACTGTATATAGCGCTCATCAGTCACTGTTTTTAGTGCTCATCAGTCACTGTATATAGTGCTCATCTGTCACTGTACATAGTGCTCAGCAGTCACTGTATATAGTGCTCATCAGTCACTGTATATACTGCTCATCAGTCACTGTATATAGTGCTCATCAGTTACTGTATATAGTGCTCATCAGTCACCGTATATAGTGCTCATCAGTCACCGTATATACTGCTCATCAGTCACTGTGTATACTGCTCATCAGTCACTGTATATACTGCTCATCAGTCACTGTATATACTGCTCCTCAGTCACTGTATATACTGCTCATCAGTCACTGTATATACTGCTCATCAGTCACTGTATATAGCGCCCATCAGTCACTGTATATAGCGCTCATCAGTCACTGTATATAGCGCTCATCAGTCACTGTGTATAGTGCTCATCAGTCACTGTATATAGTGCTCATCAGTCACTGTGTATAGTACTCATCAGTCACTGTATATACTGCTCATCAGTCACTGTATATAGCGCTCATCAGTCACTGTATATAGTGCTCATCAGTCACTGTATATAGTGCTCATCAGTCACTGTGTATAGTGCTCATCAGTCACTGTATATACTGCTCATCACTGTATATAGTGCTCATCAGTCACTGTGTATAGTGCTCATCAGTCACTGTATATAGTGCTCATCAGTCACTGTATATAGTGCTCATCAGTCACTGTATATAGCGCTCATCAGTCACTGTATATAGCGCTCATCAGTCACTGTATATAGCGCTCATCAGTCACTGTTTTTAGTGCTCATCAGTCACTGTATATAGTGCTCATCTGTCACTGTACATAGTGCTCAGCAGTCACTGTATATAGTGCTCATCAGTCACTGTATATACTGCTCATCAGTCACTGTATATAGTGCTCATCAGTTACTGTATATAGTGCTCATCAGTCACCGTATATAGTGCTCATCAGTCACCGTATATACTGCTCATCAGTCACTGTGTATACTGCTCATCAGTCACTGTATATACTGCTCATCAGTCACTGTATATACTGCTCATCAGTCACTGTATATACTGCTCATCAGTCACTGTATATAGTGCCCATCAGTCACTGTATATAGCGCTCATCAGTCACTGTATATAGTGCTCATCAGTCACTGTATATAGTGCTCATCAGTCACTGTGTATAGTGCTCATCAGTCACTGTACATAGTGCTCATCAGTCACTGTATATAGTGCTCATCAGTCACTGTATATAGTGCTCATCAGTCACTGTATATACTGCTCATCAATCACTGTGTATACTGCTCATCAGTCACTGTATATAGTGCTCATCAGTCACTGTATATACTGCTCATCAGTCACTGTATATAGTGCTCATCAGTCACTGTACATAGTGCTCATCAGACACTGTATATAGTGCTCATCAGTCACTGTATATACTGCTCATCAGTCACTGTGTATAGTGCTCATCAGTCACTGCATATGTAGCACCCTGAGGATTCGGCTGCTACAGGGGTATTGCACCTCAACCCAGAGGTGTGATATTCCACTCCCGGGTAAGGAAGGAGTGTGGATCTGAGCTCAGATAGACTGCATGCACTACATACATCCCATTCCAGAGGAGCAGGCCGACGGTACTCCCACTTAGAAATGTGCAGGTACAACCGAGCCTGTTCCTGGCTGGAGTGGGAGGGGGGTGGTACATCCCATGTAGTGTAGGGGCAGATAGGGGGAGCAGTCTGGGTAGTGATAGGAGCTCATTGGGTGCTGGTCACCTGAGCTCACACATAGAGGGATATATAAGGAGGGCACCAACTAGAATCAGGGTCAGACGCTGAGAACAAGTCAGTTGGAGAGGAGAGAGAAGAAAACAGCAGCCCTGGAGAGAGAGAGAGGAGAAAGAAAGAGAAAGACCCAGAGGGGGACAGCAGAAGGGACCCAAGAACCCAAATTAGACCACCGGGTGAGGAGTCAGCACAAGGGTACCGGAACCCAAGCTGGTGGGGGCAAAAACATCCCTAGCCAGAGACCGGAGGCTGTGGGCAGCATCTGCCACGGCCACCCACTACATCCACCCTGAAGGCATACCACATGGAGGGTCAGGGAACCTAAGGCCAAGGGTTGCCCAACAGAAGGCCCGAGGGAGCTGGACCTAGGTGGATCACTGGTGGGGACGGCTGAAGAAAGGACAGAGGGAGAGCTCAGGGCCACGCTCCGGACTTGTTTGGGGGTTGGCTGGATCCAGGACCTGGTGGACGCAGCACGGCTCGGGTGGTCACTAACAGCTGGAGTGACCGAAACATCAGCAGTAAGTAAACTCCCTTAACTGCACAACCCGAGTCTGTCTTCATTGCCGGCTGCACCGCACCACCACAACCCCCATCCTCTGCGCCTGTCCCCTCTGAGGCTATACCCCTCCCGTTGGGGGTTATCCCACCAAGCTGCACATCCATCATCAGCCTCAGCGGACCCTGCTGCAGCGGCGGCCACAGTGACCGCATCACAACGGGTGGCGTAGTCGACACAAAAGAACTCTTATAACATCAGTAAGGACTGCCACATAACACTTAGCTTGACGCCCTGGGCACGGGACCGGGTCACAGCCGCTCGGAGACTACAACCCCCCCCCCATCTGATCCGGTGCCGGGTATTCCCCTCAAAAAGGAATATGTCCCAGGGGGCGCGTCAACTTTGGCGTAGTCGGCAGGATTACGTGCCCGCAACACCCGGGTACTGCGTGCCTGAAGAAAAGTGCAAGTTTACCTCAGAAGGAGGTCTCCCGCCGGTTCCGGAGGGTCCACGCCATCGGACTCCATCACCAGTCGTTTCCCGCCGATTGTCCGCCATTTCCAACTTGTTCCCGCCATCTGCAGAGTTTCCCGCCACTGGGAAGCGATTCCCGCCAAAACCGCAGATTTCCCGCCTTGGAAGAGCAGCGGACGCCATTATGGGCGTGCCAAAGGAGGGCAAGAGGCCACCTCCCATCGTGGGCCAGGACAGAAAATGGCGCCAAAAGTGGAAACCGCCCCCACCAACAGAGACTGTGATGCTGGAGGTGTCTGTCAGCGTGAAAGAACTCCCCCTGGAGCTGACAGTCACCGAGTTGCCCCGGGACCGCCCTCTAAGTGGGAGGAGACGAAAGGGAAGAGAAAAGATGGGTGTCGCTTGGAGCAGTCTAGAACGAGCGCACCCGGAGGCAAGGTGTCCAGAGCGAGAGCACCCGGAGTCGAGGAGAGGAAGAGTAGACCCGGGAATGGAGCGGCAGCAGAACAGCACCGGCCCGCTGGCCAGGAGTCTGCTAGAGACCGAGGAAGGAGGGCAGAGCAGCACCGGCCCGCTGGCCAGGAGCCTGCCGGAAGCCGAGCAGAGCAGCACCGACCCGATGGTCAGGAGCCTGCTAGAGTCCACAACCCCGCTAGGTCTAGCGGAGATCCTAGCGCAGCTCCCCCGAGACCGGGAGTGTGCACAAACTGCCCTGGAGGGCCTCGCAAGGAGGATGGCCCGGGTACAGCGCGAGATACTGGCGGAGTGGGGCCGGGAGATGACCCAGCAAGTAGAGACCAGTCAACGGAGCACGCTACCCTGGAAGAGGAAGCAGACCGCCTCTGAGGATGGCGCGGGAGGACCCAAGGCCGGAGACGGCGCCGAGGAGGGAGCCGAACGCATGGAGGCAGGTAAAGGGGACGCTTATACCCCAAGCCGAGAAACCGCCCACCTGCCCCAGCTCCCCGTCGCAGAGCCCGAAAGTCCCCCTGCTGTGCCCGTAGCCGCCAGGTCACCGCCATGGACTAGGCCCCGACCGGAAGCCGCCGCAGCGACCCCTGTGACGTCACGCGCCCCGACCCGGAGCGTGACAAAGCAGGAATTACCACCAGCCTGGTCGCAAGGCCTAGTACCCCCGGGCGCCGCACCACCAACAGCGCCCCCTACCTCCGCGGAGCCTCCGGCCTGGCCGCAAGGCCAGGTAGCCCAGGGCGCCGCCGTCCTAACGGTGCCCTTCACCTTCCAGGTGCCCCAGGCCTGGCCGCAAGGCCTGGGCAACCCGGGCGCCACCACCACCGCGCCCGCGCCCGTAAAACCAAGGGTGCCGCGTCTGGGAGAGGACTTGTTTGCCCAGCACACATGGCCGGACGGGTCTGAAGTTACCACCAGCAAAAAGCAAAGAGCAGGAGGAAGACGCCGTTGAGTGCGGCAGAGCAGGAGCTGTAAATAGTTACCCAATCGGGGTATATAGAAACTGAAACTGTTGCTGCTAAAATAGTCCCCGTTGGGACCAGGGAACTGTTTACCCGTTAACCCCTTCATCCTACAGGCTGAGGACTGTGAGCAGCCATTCCCTACCCTCTACCTGGCCGAGGACTGAGAGCGGCCAACTTCCCCTGTATATAGTTGCGCGTCCTAAAGCGCCCCCTACCGGTTTTATAAGAAAACCAGATTTTTCTAAGAGACTGTCGCACTTTTCCCGGACACACGTTGCACAGTGTCCGGAGGAGGAACCAGAGACAAGAGAAGTCTACGAGAATGTTTATAAAAAAAAGTTTTATATATATATAATGTTTATATGTTTTATATGTTCATATAAAAATTTTGTATGTTTTGGTGTTTTGTCTTACAGCCCGAGGACGTGCTGTGATTTACCGGGGGGGAATGTAGCACCCTGAGGATTCGGCTGCTACAGGGGTATTGCACCTCAACCCAGAGGTGTGATATTCCACTCCCGGGTAAGGAAGGAGTGTGGATCTGAGCTCAGATAGACTGCATGCACTACATACATCCCATTCCAGAGGAGCAGGCCGACGGTACTCCCACTTAGAAATGTGCAGGTACAACCGAGCCTGTTCCTGGCTGGAGTGGGAGGGGGGTGGTACATCCCATGTAGTGTAGGGGCAGATAGGGGGAGCAGTCTGGGTAGTGATAGGAGCTCATTGGGTGCTGGTCACCTGAGCTCACACATAGAGGGATATATAAGGAGGGCACCAACTAGAATCAGGGTCAGACGCTGAGAACAAGTCAGTTGGAGAGGAGAGAGAAGAAAACAGCAGCCCTGGAGAGAGAGAGAGGAGAAAGAAAGAGAAAGACCCAGAGGGGGACAGCAGAAGGGACCCAAGAACCCAAATTAGAGCACCGGGTGAGGAGTCAGCACAAGGGTACCGGAACCCAAGCTGGTGGGGGCAAAAACATCCCTAGCCAGAGACCGGAGGCTGTGGGCAGCATCTGCCACGGCCACCCACTACATCCACCCTGAAGGCATACCACATGGAGGGTCAGGGAACCTAAGGCCAAGGGTTGCCCAACAGAAGGCCCGAGGGAGCTGGACCTAGGTGGATCACTGGTGGGGACGGCTGAAGAAAGGACAGAGGGAGAGCTCAGGGCCACGCTCCGGACTTGTTTGGGGGTTGGCTGGATCCAGGACCTGGTGGACGCAGCACGGCTCGGGTGGTCACTAACAGCTGGAGTGACCGAAACATCAGCAGTAAGTAAACTCCCTTAACTGCACAACCCGAGTCTGTCTTCATTGCCGGCTGCACCGCACCACCACAACCCCCATCCTCTGCGCCTGTCCCCTCTGAGGCTATACCCCTCCCGTTGGGGGTTATCCCACCAAGCTGCACATCCATCATCAGCCTCAGCGGACCCTGCTGCAGCGGCGGCCACAGTGACCGCATCACAACGGGTGGCGTAGTCGACACAAAAGAACTCTTATAACATCAGTAAGGACTGCCACATAACACTTAGCTTGACGCCCTGGGCACGGGACCGGGTCACAGCCGCTCGGAGACTACAACCCCCCCCCCATCTGATCCGGTGCCGGGTATTCCCCTCAAAAAGGAATATGTCCCAGGGGGCGCGTCACATATAGTGCTCATCAGTCACTGTATATAGTGCCCATCAGTCACTGTATATAGTGCTCATCAGTCACTGTATATACTGCTCATCAGTCACTGTATATAGTGCTCATCAGTCACTGAATATACTGCTCATCAGTCACTGTATATAGTGCTCATCAGTCACTGTATATAGTGCTCATCAGTCACTGTATATAGTGCTCATCTGTCACTGTATATACTGCTCATCAGTCACTGAATATACTGCTCATCAGTCACTGTATATAGTGCACATCAGTCACTGCATATAGTGCTCATCAGTCACTGTATATAGTACTCATCAATCACTGTGTATGTTGCTCATCAGTCACTGTATATAGTGCTCATCAGTCACTGTATATACTGCTCATCAGTCACTGTATATACTGCTCATCAGTCACTGTATATAGTGCTCATCAGTCACTGTATATAGTGCTCATCAGTTACTGTGTATACTGCTCATCAGTCACTGTATATAGTGCTCATCAGTCACTGTATATAGTGCTCATCAGTCACTGTACATAGTGCTCATCAGTCACTGTATATACTGCTCATCAGTCACTGTATATACTGCTCATCAGTCACTGTATATAGTGCCCATCAGTCACTGTATATAGTGCTCATCAGTCACTGTATATAGCGCCCATCAGTCACTGTATATAGCGCTCATCAGTCACTGTATATAGCGCTCATCAGTCACTTTGTATAGTGCTCATCAGTCACTGTATATAGTGCTCATCAGTCACTGTATATAGTGCTCATCAGTCGCTGTATATAGTGCTCATCAGTCACTGTATATAGTGGTCATCAGTCACTGTACATAGTGGTCATCAGTCACTGTGCATAGTGCTCATCAGTCACTGTATATAGTGCTCATCAGTCACTGTGTATACTGCTCATCAGTCACTGTATATAGTGCCCATCAGTCACTGTATATAGTGCTCATTAGTCACTGTATATAGCGCTCATCAGTCACTGTGTATAGTGCTCATCAGTCACTGTGTATAGTGCCCATCAGTCACTGTATATACTGCTCATCAGTCACTGTATATAGCGCTCATCAGTCACTGCATATAGTGTTCATCAGTCACTGTATATAGTGCTCATCAGTCACTGTGTATAGTGCTCATCAGTCACTGTATATACTGCTCATCAGTCTCTGTATATAGTGCTCATCAGTCACTGTGTATAGTGCTCATCAGTCACTGTATATAGTGCTCATCAGTCACTGAATATACTGCTCATCAGTCACTGTATATAGTGCTCATCAGTCACTGTATATACTGCTCATCAGTCACTGTATATACTGCTCATCAGTCACTGAATATAATGCTCATCAGTCACTGTATATAGTGCTCATCAGTCACTGAATATAGTGCTCATCAGTCACTGTATATAGTGCTCATCAGTCACTGTATATACTGCTCATCAGTCACTGTATATAGTGCTCATCAGTCACTGTATATACTGCTCATCAGTCACTGTATATAGCGCCCATCAGTCACTGTATATAGCGCTCATCAGTCACTGTATATGGCGCCCATCAGTCACTGTATATAGCGCTCATCAGTCACTGTATATAGCGCTCATCAGTCACTGTGTATAGTGCTCATCAGTCACTGTATATAGTGCTCATCAGTCACTGTATATAGTGCTCATCAGTCACTGTGTATAGTGCTCATCAGTCACTGTATATAGTGCTCATCAGTCACTGTATATACTGCTCATCAGTCACTGTATATAGCGCCCATCAGTCACTGTATATAGCGCTCATCAGTCACTGTATATAGCGCTCATCAGTCACTGTGTATAGTGCTCATCAGTCACTGTATATAGTGCTCATCAGTCACTGTGTATAGTGCTCATCAGTCACTGTATATACTGCTCATCAGTCACTGTATATAGCGCTCATCAGTCACTGTATATAGTGCTCATCAGTCACTGTATATAGTGCTCATCAGTCACTGTGTATAGTGCTCATCAGTCACTGTATATACTGCTCATCAGTCACTGTATTTAGTGCTCATCAGTCACTGTGTATAGCGCTCATCAGTCACTGTATATAGCGCTCATCAGTCACTGTATATAGCGCTCATCAGTCACTGTATATAGTGCTCATCAGTCACTGTTTTTAGTGCTCATCAGTCACTGTGTATACTGCTCATCAGTCACTGTATATAGTGCTCATCAGTCACTGTATATAGTGCTCATCAGTCACTGTATATACTGCTCATCAGTCACTGTATATAGTGCTCATCAGTCACTGTATATAGTGCCCATCAGTCACTGTATATAGCGCTCATCAGTCTCTGTATATAGCGCTCATCAGTCACTGTGTATAGTGCTCATCAGTCACTGTATATAGTGCTCATCAGTCACTGTGTATAGTGCTCATCCGTCACTGTACATAGTGCTCATCAGTCACTGTATATAGTGCTCATCAGTCACTGTATATAGTGCTCATCAGTCACTGTGTATACTGCTCATCAGTCACTGTATATAGTGCTCATCAGTCACTGTATATACTGCTCATCAGTCACTGTATATAGGGCTCATCAGTCACTGTACATAGTGCTCATCAGTCACTGTATATAGTGCTCATCAGTCACTGTATATACTGCTCATCAGTCACTGTGTATAGTGCTCATCAGTCACTGTATATAGTGCTCATCAGTCACTGTTTTTAGTGCTCATCAGTCACTGTATATAGTGCTCATCAGTCACTGTATATAGTGCTCATCAGTCACTGTATATAGTGCTCAGCAGTCACTGTATATAGTGCTCATCATTCACTGTATATACTGCTCATCAGTCACTGTATATAGTGCTCATCAGTTACTGTATATAGTGCTCATCAGTCACCGTATATAGTGCTCATCAGTCACCGTATATACTGCTCATCAGTCACTGTGTATACTGCTCATCAGTCACTGTATATAGTGCTCATCAGTCACTGTATATACTGCTCATCAGTCACTGTATATAGTGCTCATCAGTCACTGTATATAGTGCCCATCAGTCACTGTATATAGCGCTCATCAGTCACTGTATATAGCGCTCATCATTCACTGTGTATAGTGCTCATCAGTCACTGTATATAGTGCTCATCAGTCACTGTGTATAGTGCTCATCAGTCACTGTACATAGTGCTCATCAGTCACTGTATATAGTGCTCATCAGTCACTGTATGTACTGCTCATCAGTCACTGTGTATACTGCTCATCAGTCACTGTATATAGTGCTCATCAGTTACTGTATATACTGCTCATCAGTCACTGTATATAGTGCTCATCAGTCACTGTACATAGTGCTCATCAGTCACTGTATATAGTGCTCATCAGTCACTGTATATACTGCTCATCAGTCACTGTGTATAGTGCTCATCAGTCACTGTATATAGTGCTCATCAGTCACTGTATATAGTGCCCATCAGTCACTGTATATAGTGCTCATCAGTCACTGTACACAGTGCTCATCAGTCACTGTGTATAGTGCTCATCAGTCACTGTGTATAGTGCTCATCAATCACTGTATATACTGCTCATCAGTCACTGTATATAGTGCTCATCAGTCACTGTATATACTGCTCATCATTCACTGTATATAGTGCTCATCAGTCACTGTATATAGTGCTCATCAGTCACTGTGTATACTGCTCATCAGTCACTGTGTATAGTGCTCATCAATCACTGTATATACTGCTCATCAGTCACTGTATATAGTGCTCATCAGTCACTGTATATACTGCTCATCAGTCACTGTGTATACTGCTCATCAGTCACTGTATATACTGCTCATCAGTCACTGTACATAGTGCTCATCAGTCACTGTATATAGTGCTCATCAGTCACTGTATATACTGCTCATCAGTCACTGTGTATAGTGCTCATCAGTCACTGTATATACTGCTCATCAGTCACTGTGTATACTGCTCATCAGCCACTGTATATACTGCTCATCAGTCACTGTACATAGTGCTCATCAGTCACTGTATATAGCGCTCATCAGTCACTGTGTATAGTGCTCATCAGTCACTGTATATAGTGTTCATCAGTCACTGTGTATAGTGCTCATCAGTCACTGTATATAGTGCTCATCAGTCACTGTGTATAGTGCTCATCAGTCACTGTATATAGTGCTCATCATTCACTGTGTATAGTGCTCATCAGTCACTGTATATAGTGCTCATCAGTCACTGTATGTAGTGCTCATCAGTCACTGTGTATATTGCTCAGCAGTCACTGTATATAGTGCTCATCAGTCACTGTATATAGTGCTCATCAGTCACTGTATATACTGATCATCAGTCACTGTGTATAGTGCTCCTCAGTCACTGTATATAGTGCTCATGAGTCACTGTATATAGTGCTCATCAGTCACTGTATATAGCGGTCATCAGTCACTGTGTGTAGCGCTCATCAGTCACTGTATATAGCGCTCATCAGTCACTGTATATAGCGCTGATCAGTCACTGTGTATAGTGCTCAGCATTCACTGTATATACTGCTCATCAGTCACTGTATATAGTGCTCATCAGTCACTGTACATAGTGCTCATCAGTCACTGTATATAGTGCTCATCAGTCACTGTATATACTGCTCATCAGTCACTGTGTATAGTGCTCATCAGTCACTGTATATAGTGCTCATCAGTCACTGTTTTTAGTGCTCATCAGTCACTGTATATAGTGCTCATCAGTCACTGTATATAGTGCTCAGCAGTCACTGTATATAGTGCTCATCAGTCACTGTATATACTGCTCATCAGTCACTGTATATAGTGCTCATCAGTTACTGTATATAGTGCTCATCAGTCACCGTATATAGTGCTCATCAGTCACCGTATATACTGCTCATCAGTCACTGTGTATACTGCTCATCAGTCACTGTATATACTGCTCATCAGTCACTGTATATAGTGCTCATCAGTCACTGTATATAGTGCTCATCAGTCACTGTATATAGTGCTCATCATTCACTGTGTATAGTGCTCATCAGTCACTGTATATAGTGCTCATCAGTCACTGTGTATAGTGCTCATCAGTCACTGTATATAGCGCTCATCAGTCACTGTATATAGCGCTCATCATTCACTGTGTATAGTGCTCATCAGTCACTGTATATAGTGCTCATCAGTCACTGTGTATAGTGCCCATCAGTCACTGTATATAGCGCTCATCAGTCACTGTATATAGCGCTCATCATTCACTGTGTATAGTGCTCATCAGTCACTGTATATAGTGCTCATCAGTCACTGTGTATAGTGCTCATCAGTCACTGTACATAGTGCTCATCAGTCACTGTATATAGTGCTCATCAGTCACTGTATGTACTGCTCATCAGTCACTGTGTATACTGCTCATCAGTCACTGTATATAGTGCTCATCAGTTACTGTATATACTGCTCATCAGTCACTGTATATAGTGCTCATCAGTCACTGTACATAGTGCTCATCAGTCACTGTATATAGTGCTCATCAGTCACTGTATATACTGCTCATCAGTCACTGTGTATAGTGCTCATCAGTCACTGTATATAGTGCCCATCAGTCACTGTATATAGTGCTCATCAGTCACTGTACACAGTGCTCATCAGTCACTGTGTATAGTGCTCATCAGTCACTGTGTATAGTGCTCATCAATCACTGTATATACTGCTCATCAGTCACTGTATATAGTGCTCATCAGTCACTGTATATACTGCTCATCAGTCACTGTATATAGTGCTCATCAGTCACTGTATATAGTGCTCATCAGTCACTGTGTATACTGCTCATCAGTCACTGTGTATAGTGCTCATCAATCACTGTATATACTGCTCATCAGTCACTGTATATAGTGCTCATCAGTCACTGTATATACTGCTCATCAGTCACTGTGTATACTGCTCATCAGTCACTGTATATACTGCTCATCAGTCACTGTACATAGTGCTCATCAGTCACTGTATATAGTGCTCATCAGTCACTGTACATAGTGCCCATCAGTCACTGTATATAGCGCTCATCAGTCACTGTATATAGCGCTCATCAGTCACTGTGTATAGTGCTCATCAGTCACTGTATATAGTGTTCATCAGTCACTGTGTATAGTGCTCATCAGTCACTGTATATAGTGCTCATCAGTCACTGTGTATAGTGCTCATCAGTCACTGTATATAGTGCTCATCATTCACTGTGTATAGTGCTCATCAGTCACTGTATGTAGTGCTCATCAGTCACTGTATGTAGTGCTCATCAGTCACTGTGTATATTGCTCAGCAGTCACTGTATATAGTGCTCATCAGTCACTGTATATAGTGCTCATCAGTCACTGTATATACTGCTCATCAGTCACTGTGTATAGTGCTCCTCAGTCACTGTATATAGTGCTCATGAGTCACTGTATATAGTGCTCATCAGTCACTGTATATAGCGGTCATCAGTCACTGTGTGTAGCGCTCATCAGTCACTGTATATAGCGCTCATCAGTCACTGTATATAGCGCTGATCAGTCACTGTGTATAGTGCTCAGCATTCACTGTATATAGTTCTCATCAGTCACTGTATATTGTGCTCATCAGTCACTGTATATTGTGCTCATCAGTCACTGTGTATAGTGCTCAGCTGTCACTGTATATAGTACTCATCAGTCACTGTATATAGTGCTCATCAGTCTCTGTGTATAGTGCTCATCAGTCACTGTATATAGTGCTCATCAGTAACTGTATATACTGCTCATCAGTCACTGTATATACTGCTCATCAGTCACTGTATATAGTGCTCAGCAGTTACTGTATATAGTGCTGAGCAGTCACTGTATATAGTGCTCATCAGTCACTGTCTATACTGCTCATCAGTCACTGTATATAGAGCTCATCAGTCACTGTATATAGTGCTCATCAGTCACTGTGTATAGTGCTCATCAGTCACTGTGTATAGTGCTCAGCAGTCACTGTGTATAGTGCTCATCAGTCACTGTATATAGTGCTCATCAGTCACTGTGTATAGTGCTCATCAGTCACTGTATATAGTGCTCATCAGTCACTGTATATACTGCTCATCAGTCACTGTATATAGTGCTCATCAGTCACTGTGTATAGTGCTCATCAGTCACTGTATATGACTCGCCCCCTGGGCCGTGGGGCACTCGGATCCGGGCCGTAGGGAACGATGGGAGTAGTAGTGGCAACCCGGTTCCGTGGCTCAGGGTGGTCAGGCCAGTGGTAGTCCGTTATGTGCTATTGATTATGTCGGACTACGCTACCCGTGGATTTGCGGTCATTAGGAACCGCCGCTGCAAGGCGGACCGCTGGGGCTGATGATGTATGCAGCTGGGATGGTGTGACTCCCCACGGGAAGAGTGCGGCCCCAGGGCAGTGTAGTGGATGTTAGGAAAGATGGTAGTGAGAGTCCCAGTGTTGATAGTGCTGGAGGAGCAAGGAGCACGCAGACAACAGGTTGCAGTCCAGGGTCTTTACTAGAACAGGTAAATTGACCCACAAACAGTCTCAGCTAGGAGGGGACCTGGATGTCTGAGAGCAACGGGGAAATTGGCCCTGGTCAGGGTGAGGGTGTAGGCCTACCGTGCTTTCTGCGCTCCTTCTGGCTATCTCCTCGTTATAGAGTAACAGCCCACGTTTCCGAGCTTTCCGTGTATTCTCGCCTGTATGGCCTGCGACGTGGGTTCCTTTCTACTCCCAGCCTTGTACGGCTTTGCTGGTCCCTTCTGTTGTGGCAGGGCCTCCAGGCTTCTTAGGCCAAGGAATATACAGTCCCCTGCGGGCTGGTTATCTGCTGGGGGATGTGGAATCCTTCCAGCCTCAGACACCAAAGTCTGGTAAATTAAGTCCTTTATCTGCCAAGACAGGCTCACTTCGCCTCTTGTCTCTGGCTTGTGGCTCTCCTCCTGCCACACTTCCTCTTAGGTGCAATACAACTCTCTGTCCGTGCTCTGCTCTGGGACAAGTCTCAGTCCTGAGACAGGCCTTCAAGTTCTCTCTAACCGTGCCCCCAGCACCAGCTTTTATAGGGGCAGCCTGCTCCCCCTACTGGCCTGAGACAGGAGGTACTGCATGCTAATGTTCCCCTGACTAGAGAACCTCCCCCTTGCTCTCAGACACAGCTTTATTACATTTTGTGGCATCCAGGCCAGGGTGACACATTCCCCCCTAGTGAAATTTAGTACTCCGGGACTAAACAATAAACAAAGACAATATGCATAACTATAAAACATTAACAGACAGACGACGCACAGATTGAGTTCTTAAGGTCACAGTGTGGTCTGTGACCGGGTGTCCATATCACCAATACAACGGGGAGCCTTAACCAGGTGGGGGTCTGTCCTACCCCAAGTCCTTTACAGTCTTAGTTCATTCCTTGGTTAAGCTCCGAACGCAGTCCATACAAGGTCCCGGTTATAAAAAGTTCATAACCTTTGAGTCCTTACGTTAGCTGCAAGAAACTGAAACACAGAATTACCAAACATGCATGTAACTTGGCAAACAATTCAACATTTGGCAACAGGGTTATTTACAATTTTAGCATGCTCTATATTCTCCAGCGAGCGGGTATCTGCCCCTTTGTGCTCCTGGTTGACCTCCTTAACCCACTGTCTGGTGGTGGACTGACTTGGCTTTCCCCACTAGCGTTAGGGGTGCAGCTACCAGCTGGGTGTACAGGTAGGGCAGGCAGCTGTCTGCGGGTCCTTTGGCTTACCGCAGGCATGGCAGGCTCACTGTCAGCAGAGGGTTGACTCTCCTGGGCTGCTGGTACAGGCTCTTCTGCCTCTGGAACCGCTTGCTCCTCTTCACCTTCCGGCTCTGGTGTTGGTTGTTGCTGTGCCGGTTGCAGGAAATGCAGGACAGGTACCACTATGGCATAATTTATGCGAGTCCAGGACTGAGGGAACTCTCCGAGAACGGTGCTGATCATTTCTTCCTTATCCTCTGCGGGTTCAAGGTCACTCTGATCCTCTTCTGCACTACGGAGTTGCTCGGGGCACCTTTTGAGGTGGTCTCTGGAGACGGTACTAGTGGTTTCTCCTCCGTCCTTGGTGATTACGCACACCTTTGGGTTGTCGTGGTCAGACTGCAGTACGGTGTAGGGTTCCCTTTCCCACTGGTCGTCCAACTTATGTAGCCTTCTCTTCCGCTTCAGGACTTGCTCACCAGGTTCTAGGGGACCAGCAGGGGCGTGTTGATTGAAGAGTTTTTCTTGCCTCTCTCTCACCTGGGCCAGGATCTTCTCCACACTCTCCTGTACCTTCTTGTACTGCAGTTGCCTTTCCGTATCCCAGTCCGCATCCGGGGAGGTGTCCTCAGGTATTAGGACTCCCATCTCCAGGTCTACGGGCAGCTTACCTCGTCTAGCTCGCATCAGGTAAGCCGGGGTGCAGTTTGTAGCATTCACCGGGATATTGTTGTATAGGTCTATCAGGTCCGGCAGTTTTTCTGGCCACAGGCTGCGCTCCTCCAGGGGCAATGTCTTCAGGAGATCAATGACTATATTGTTCATCTTCTCACACATCCCATTGGTTTGGGGGTGGTAAGGCGTTGTACGAATCTTCTTACAGCCATAGAGGTTGCAGAACTCCTGGAAGATTTCAGCCTCGAACGCTGGACCCTGGTCTGTCAGGACCTGTTCCGGATACCCGTGTGGACGGCAGAAGTATTGCTGGAAGGCTCTGGCCGCTGTTTGGGCTGTCAAGTCCTTTACCGGGACCACCACGAGAAAACGGGAATAATGGTCCACGATTGTCAGGGCATAGATGTATCCTGACCGGCTTGGAGCCAATTTGACGTGGTCCAGAGCTACCAGCTCAAGAGGCTGCGTGGTGACGATGGGCCTCAAGGGTGTCTTCTGGCTGGCACGGTCCTTCCTCCTTAGGTGACAAGGGCCACAGTCTCTGCACCATTTTTCTACAGCTCCTCTCATGCCGACCCAAAAGAACCTTCCTCTTAGCAGGAACTCCAGTTTCTTCCAACCGAAGTGTCCCGCTCTGTCATGGTAAGCCCCCAGGACCATAGCTGCATCCCGCCTTGGGACCACGACTTGCCAGGTCAGCTCGTGCGTCCGGTGGTTGACAATCCTTCTGCACAACTTGCCTTCGTAGAGGAACAGCTTGCTCTTCTCCTTCCATAGCTGCTTGGCTTCCTCTGGGGCATCTGGATCTAGGCGGGCGTCTTCCTGGGTCAGCAGATCTTTCACCAGGCGGACTGCAGGGTCACTATCTTGGGTCTCGGCCCAGCTGTGGTGAGGTAGGGGATTGATCATCACAGTTGTTAGATCCTCCTCCTTCACGCGTTGGGAGTGTTGAGTGGCTCCATACCGGTGAAACGCGGGGAGTTCTGCCTCCTCCAGCTCTTCTGGGTCTTCGTCACCTGCAGGTAAGTGAGGCATTCTTGATAGGGCGTCCGCTTTGGCATTGGTTTTGCCTGCCCGGTACTTGATCACGAAGTCATAGTTGGAGAGACGGGCCATCTACCGCTGTTCCAGGGCACCCAGTCTTGCATTGTCCAGGTGTGTCAACGGGTTGTTGTCCGTGTACACGGTGAACTTTGCGGAGGCCAGGTAATGCTTGAAGCGTTCTGTCACGGCCCACACCACTGCCAAGAATTCTAGCTTGAAGGAGCTGTAATTCTCCGGGTTCCTCTCGGTGGGCCTCAGCTTCCGACTGGCGTACGCGATCACCCGTTCTCTGCCCTGTTGGTTTTGGGACAGTACGGCTCCCAGTCCCACATTACTGGCATCTGTGTGGAGGATAAAAGGCTGGCCATAGTCAGGGTAGGCCAGGATCTCATCCCCCGTGAGGGACATCTTTAGCTGGCGGAAGGACTCCTCTTCCGGTTTATCCCACTTGAAGGGTGGCTTTTGACTCCTGGACTTAGACTGTCCGATCAGGAGGTCCTGCATAGGAGCTGCCATCTTAGTGAACCTGGGGATGAACCTTCGGTAGTAGCCTACCAACCCGAGAAACTGTCTCACCTCTTTGATGTTCGAGGGGCTTGGCCAGCTCTTGATTGCCGTGACCTTGTCAGGGTCGGGGGCCACTCCTTCCGCGCTTACCACGTGCCCTAGGTACTGGACCTTTGGTTTCAACAGGTGACACTTCGATGGTTTCACCTTCAGGCCATAGCCTGCCAGGGCTTCGAACACCTCGGCCAGGTGCTTTAGATGGTCCTCGTAGGTTTTCGAATAGACGATCACGTCGTCCAGGTAGAGGAGGACCATCTCGAAGTTTCGGTGCCCTAGACAGCATTCCATCTGCCTCTGGAAGGTCCCTGGTGCGTTGCAGAGCCCGAAGGGCATACAGTTGAATTCGCTCAATCCCATCGGGGTGGTGAAGGCGGTCTTCTCCTTGTCAGCCTCTGCCACAGGAACCTGCCAGTACCCGCTAGTAAGGTCCAAAGTAGAAGAGAAGTTAGCAGATTTTAGTGCGGCTAAAGACTCCTCTATTCTAGGCAGCGGATATTCGTCTCTGTGGGTGATACGGTTGATTTGTCTATAGTCCACGCACATTCTCATGGTGCCGTCTTTCTTTTTCACCAGAACCAAGGGGGCTGCGCAGGGGCTACAGCTATCTCTAATGACCCCAGCTTCCTTCATTTCTCTTAGCATGCCCTTTGCGTTCTGATAATGTGCAGGGGGTACAGGTCGGTGTCTTTCTTTTATTGATGGGTGGCTCCCTGTGGGGATGTGGTGTTCTATCCCTTTTACTCTGCCGAAGTCTAGCGGGTGCTTACTAAAGACTCTCTCGTACTCCTGTACCACCCGGTAGACTCCTTGTTTTTGGTGCAGGGGAGTGGAGTCAGCACCCACGTGGAGTTTCTGGCACCAGTCCTCCTTTTGTTTCTTCTGTGGAGATGGAGGCAAGGGTTCCACGGCCCTGATAGCTTTGTGTTCGACAACAAACAGTTTTGCGAGTGTAGCGTGCCTGGGTAAGTGTACTTCCCTCTCCCCAATGTTGAGAATGCGGACGGGCACCCTCCCATGACGGACATCAACCACCCCCCGGGCTGTCAAAATGGTGGGCCTGCTGTCTGAGTACACGGGTTCTACCATGGCTTGGTAGTCTCTACCTCTCAACCCGATTGCAGTCCGACACCAGATCATCATTTCACTTTTGGGAGACATGGAAATGGGGAATGGGTCACTCAGTCTTACGCTACCGATCTCACCACCAGACAGTTCTACCTGCTGCCGTCTCATCAGGGCTTTTATCTCCTTGCTGAGGACTCTCTGTTGGCTGGAACTAGCATTCACTGCCACCTGTTGTAGAATTACAATTACCTCTGAAAGACAATTTTCAATTACGTTAGTACCCACAGTTATTTTAGGGTGACTTTCACGATGGTCAATGTCCACGATAATCACTCCCTGTGCCGGTAGTTCAACTTTACCAATTTTAATGGTCATCTCCTTGAACCCCATCTGCGGCACGGGTAAGCCATTACTGGCGATGATGCTCAAGTTACTGTCTGGATACCGTATGATATCAGCATCAGTCCAATACTGCTTAAAAAGTACATAAGGGATAGTGGTTACTTGCGATCCTGTATCTGTTAGAACCTTGCTCTTAGGTTTTTTCCTTTGCTGGTCACATGACCTTGTTGGCCTATTTAATCCTGCTCCGCCCTTCTGGCTTTGCTGGACTTCATTGTATAACTACTTTCTAGCTAGCCTGTGCTCTGTATCCAACTCTGTTAGTTTGCTTGGTCTACGGACCTCTATGTTCTATATATTTTGTTTGTTCGTCTGTCTGCTACTATTTCTGTTAGGAGGTGTCCATTTTCCTCCCAGTCCTTAGTACTTGTAGGGATTCCATCCCCACATCTATAGGTCTCCGTACAGACTAGCTTAGGACTTTAGCAGGTCTGATCGCAGGATCAGGTCCCCTGTTACATCGTAGGGATTCAGCTGAGTTCTATCGTAGGGACAGATCTCCTCTCTTTCCTTAGCTCTGGTAGCAGAACATAACAGTATCCAGCAAGGCGCTCATGGGGATACCGTCCAGCACCACGAGTAAAACCGGGCGCCCCCCAACGTACTTATCACGCCAATTATAAGGGCCTGGTGATCTTATGCCTGGGGGTTGGCCCTCTGCCCCAGGTTGAACCCGTTTAAATTACAGTACCTGGAAATGTGTCCGGGCTGGTTGCATCGACGGCAAATGGGCTGTCCATCCTCTGCGTAGCGGTCTGTGGGCCTCCCTCGGAACGACGGGATCCTCCTCTGTCGACGCCACGGGACATCCTCCGGACTTGAAGCCGGCTCGATGGGTCTTGACGGGTCCACTTGCAACGCCTGGACGGTCCTGGTCAACGCCGTGATGCTCCTGGTCAGCTCCTGGACTTGGTGGTGCAGGTCTTTCGACGGGGCTTGGTTCAGGGCTTGTGCATCAGCCCCCACGGGGTCCATAGAGGAGGGCGCCGCCTCCTGGTGGTAGGTGAGAGCAGGGCGCCAGGGGTTTATAGCGCCACTGGTTGCAGATTCACGAGCACCCTTATGGCCCTGTCCTTAAATTGGGCAAAGGTCAGGTCAGGGTTCTGAAAGAACATGAGGCGCAGTTGGGCCCTGTGGGCGCTAGACAGCAGACCTTCTATGAATTGTTCTGTTAGCAGCTTATCCGTTCCCTGCACACTGCCAGGGTCAGTTTGTTGAATAGCCCTCAAGGCTTCCTGCAGATTTAGGGCATAGTCTCTGATGCTGTCCTGTGCCCGCTGCTTACATCCATAGAACCTCATTTTAATCTCAGCGGAGGTACGTGTGTCAAAGGTACCCCGCAGCCGGGCCAGAATACCCTTCACAGTCCTTTTCTCCTCAGTGGGCCATGATTTTACCTCCCTTTGGGCTGCGCCAGTTAACTGCCCTGTTAATATGCTGACCTTCTGTTCCTCTGTCAGGGGGTAAACGTGGAACAAACTGTACAGCCTTTCCTTGAAGTCAGTTAGGGCATGGGGCTCCCCTGAGTACTTGGGCAGCCAGGCCGCTCCAGGGATGTAGGGCAGGGAAAAGGGCATCACCGCTGCTGCAGCTGCGTTGGTGGTAGTGGGCGCCTCTGTATCCGACATCTTCCTCCCCCCTAGTCAAGCGTGGCTTACCTTCCGACGATCCTCTTCTGTAGGCCGCGGCTCCGCTGCTGCTGCTCTGGACGAGGACCTGCCACACTTCCTCTTAGGTGCAATACAAAACTGTCTGTCCCTGCTCTGCTCTGGGACAAGTCTCAGTCCTGAGACAGGCCTTCAAGTTCTCTCTAACCCTGCCCCCAGCACCAGCTTTTATAGGGGCAGCCTGCTCCCCCTACTGGCCTGAGACAGGAGGCATTGCATGCTAATGTTCCCCTGACCAGAGAACCTCCCCCCTGCTCTCAGACACAGCTTTAATTACACTGTGGCATCCAGGCCAGGGTGACACACCTCCATACATTAAAAAAAAAATCAAATACTCACCTCACTCCTCCTCACCTGCTGCAGCTGCTCGGGTCCAGACTCCAGCATCGCCGGTATCTTCTCGCTCTGCTCTCCCTGTGATGGCTCAGGGGAGCTCGCGGTGGAAAGACGTCACCGCACCCTCTGACCTGAGACGTCACAGGGAGCGCAGAGCAGGAAGACAGCGGATCTGCGGAGGCACGGGGAGAGGTAAGTATCCGGCTGCCAGGGCCCTGAGCAAGCGGGGGAGAAGGGCGGGCGCTGACACCGCTCTCCTCCGCCCATAGCCCAGCGGGGTGCGCGACCGCCAGTGGGCCCCTCTGCCTGCTTAGGGCCCCGGCACTTGCCCGGGTGCGCCGGGTGTTGACGCCGGCCCTGGAGCCATACGTACCAGGATATGGAAATTTAACAGTAGCTGCTGCATTTCCCACCCTAGGCTTATACTCAAGTCAATAAATTTTCCCAGTTTTTTGTTGTAAAATTAGGGGTCTCGGCTTATACTCGGGTAACCGCGCACAGGCAGCATGTGACCCCCGGCTGCAGCCGGCTCTTGCTTCCGCTTATGTCACGACTATTTGCAGCTGCAGCCAGGGAGCCTCCTGTTTTGTGTTCCACGGTGAGTGATGGGCTGTGGGCGGGGTTATCCCCCATCCTGTCACACCCGGCATCCACAGCACGCGCATTCATTGACAGAGCGCGCGGTGGATGCTGGGTGTGACACGATGGGGGAAAACCCCTCCCACACCCCGTCATTCACCGGGATACGTGGAACAGGAGACCCATGGCTGCAGCTGCAAATAGTCGTGATGTAAGCGGAAGCAAGAGCCAGCTGCAGCCGGGGGAATTACGTGCTGGCTGTGCGTGGTCAGCGATGTTGTCACAAGCAGTATTGACAACATGACGTAATTACAAAATTCATTAGGGGCCCCGGGGGGATACATTGGGGGGTCAATTTAAAGTAGTGCACAACCCATTTAAACACTGCTTCGCTGATTAGTCGCGCCCGGTCGGCCGCATACATATTCTAGAATACCCGATGCGTTGGAATCGGGCCACCATCTAGTATATATATATATATATATATATATATATATATATACTAGCTATTGAACCCGTTCTACGCCCGGGTGGCGAGCATTTTTATTGGTATATGGTCTCCCATGCTGGTATGTGCTGCCCCCCTCCTTGTATTTGTGCTGCCCCCATCCTGTCCCCACCATCCAATCCTGGTATGCGTGGTACCCCTCACCCCCAATCCTGGTATGCGTGGAACCCCTCACCCCCAATCCTGGTATGCGTGGCACCCCTCACCCCCAATCCTGGTATGCGTGGCACCCCTCACCCCCAATCCTGGTATGCGTGGCACCCCTCATCCCTATCCTGGTGTGTATGGTATCCCTCATCCTGGTATGCATGGCACCCTATCCCTCACTCCCAATCCCGGTATGCGTGGCACCCCTCACCCCCAATCCCGGTATGCGTGGCACCCCTCATCCCGGTATGCGTGGCACCCCTCATCCTTATCCTGGTGTGTATGGTATCCATCATCCTGGTATGCATGGTACCCCATCCCTCATCCCTATCCTGGTGTGTATGGTATCCCTCATCCTGGTATGCATGGCACCCCATCCCTCATTCCCAATCCCGGTATGCGTGGCACCCCTCACCCCCAATCCCGGTATGCATGGCACTCCTCATCCCCAATCCCAGTATGCCTGGCACCCCTCACACTTTTTTGTTAAGTATATAATTCCACATGTGTTAATTCATAGTTTTGATGCCTTCAGTGTGAATGTACAATTTTCATAGTCATGAAAATACAGAAAAATCTTTAAATGAGAAGGTGTGTCCAAACTTTTGGTCTGTACTGTATATATATATATATATATATATATATATATATATATATATATATATATATATATATAGTCGTGCTCAAAAGTTTACATAAAACAGCAGAATTTTTCCTTTCTTGGCCTTGTTTCAGAGAATATGAATGAGAACAAAAAAACTTTTTCTCCACTCATGGTTATTGGTTGGGTGAAGTCATTTATTGTCAAACTACTGTGTTTTCTCTTTTTAAATCTTAATGACAACCGAAAACATCCAAATGACCCTAATCAAAGGTTCACATACCCTGGTGATTTTGGCCTGATAACATGCACAGAATTTGACACAAATGGGTTTGAATGGCTGCTAAAGGTAACATGCTCACCTGTGACCTGTTTGCTTGTAATCAGTGTGTGCATAAAAGCTGAGAGAGTTTCTGGCATCCAGACAGACTCTTGCATCTTTCATCCAGCCACTGACGTTTCTGGATTGTGAGTCATGGGGAAAGCAAAAGAATTGTCGAGTGGAGAAAATTTTTTTTTGTTATCATTCATATTCTCGGAAACAAGGCCAAGAAAGGAACAATTCTGCCGAGGTATGTAAACTTTTGAGCAGAACAGTATATACATACATATATATACATACAGAGGCAGGTAAAAGTTTGGACACCTCTGGTCAAAATTACTGTTATTGTGAACAGTTAAGCAAGCGGAAGGTGAAATTATCTCTAAAAGACCTAAATTTAAAGATGACACATTTACTTTGAATTTTAGGCAAAAATATATACAGTACAGACCAAAAGTTTGGACACACCTTCTCATTTAAAGATTTTTCTGTATTTTCATAACTATGAAAATTGTACATTCACACTGAAGGCATCAAAACTATGAATTAACACATGTGGAATTATATACTTAACAAAAAAGTGTGAAACAACTGAAAATATGTCATATTCTAGGTTCTTCAAAATAGCCATCTTTTGCTTTGATGACTGCTTTGCACACTCTTGGCATTCTCTTGATGAGCTTCAAGAGGTAGTCACCGGAAATGGTTTTCACTTCACATGTGTGCCCTGTCAGGTTTAATAAGTGGGATTTCTTGCCTTATAAATGGGGTTGGGACCATCAGTTGTGTTGTGCAGAAGTCAGGTGGATACACAGCTGATAGTCCTACTGAATAGACTGTTAGAATTTGTATTATGGCAAGAAAAAAGCAGCTAAGAAAAACGAGTGACCATCATTACTTTAAGAAATGACAATCAGTCAGTGCGAAAAATTGGGCAAACTTTGAAAGTGTCCCCAAGTGCAGTTGCAAAAACCCTCAAGCGCTACAAAGAAACTGGCTCACATGAGGACCGCCCCAGGAAAGGAAGACCAAGAGTCACCTCTGCTTCTGAGGATAGGTTTATCCCAGTCACCAGCCTCAGAAATCGCAGGTTAACAGCAGCTCAGATTAGAGACCAGGTCAATGCCACTCAGAGTTCTAGCAGCAGACACATCTCTTCAACAACTGTTAAGAGAAGACTTTGTGCAGCAGGCCTTCATGGTAAAATAGCTGCTAGGAAACCACTGCTAAGGACAGGCAACAAGCAGAAGAGACTTGTTTGGGCTAAAGAACACAAGGAATGGACATTGGACCAGTGGAAATCTGTGCTTTGGTCTGATGAGTCCAAATTTGAGATCTTTGGTTCCAACAACCGTGTCTTTGTGCGACGCAGAAAAGGTGAACGGATGAACTCTACATGCATGGTTCCCACAGTGAAGCATGAAGGAGGAGGTGTGATGGTGTGGGGGTGCTTTTCTGGTGACACTGTTGGGGATTTATTCAAAATTGAAGGCATACTGAACCAGCATGGCTACCATAGCATCTTGCAGCGGCATCCTATTCCATCCAGTTTGTGTTTAGTTGGACCATCATTTATTTTTCAACAGGACAATGATCCTAAACACACCTCCAGGCTGTGTAAGGGCTATTGGACCAAGAAGGAGAGTGATGGGGTGCTACGCCAGATGACCTGGCCTCCACAGTCACCAGACCTGAACCCAATTGAGATGGTTTGGGGTGAGCTGCACCGCAGAGTGAAGACAAAAGGGCCAATAAATGCTAAGCATCTCTGGGAACTCCTTCAAGATTTTTGGAAGACCATTTCCGGTGACTACCACTTGAAGCTCATCAAGAGAATGCCAAGAGTGTGCAAAGCAGTCATCAAAGCAAAAGGTGGCTACTTTGAAGAACCTAGAATATAAGACATATTTTCAGTTGTTTCACACTTTTTTGTTAAGTATATAATTCCACATGTGTTAATTCATAGTTTTGATGCCTTCAGTGTGAATGTACAATTTTCATAGTCATGAAAATACAGAAAAATCTTTAAATGAGAAGGTGTGTCCAAACTTTTGGTCTGTACTGTATATACTGTTGTTTTTTACATTTTAAAAATTATAAAAATGAAAATGGGCCAATGCAAAAGTTTGGGCATCCTTGGAGATTTGTGTGCTCAGATAACTTTGACCAAGGTTTCAGACCTTAATTAGCCCATTAGGGTTATGGCTTGTTCACTATCATCGTTAGGAAAGGCCAGGTGATGCAAATTTCCCAACTTTAGAAAAACCCAGCCTCGTCTAACCTTGTGCTAAAAAAACAGCAGCCATGGGTTCTTCTAAGCAGCTGCCTAGCACTCTGAAAATGAAAATGGTGGAGGCCCACAAAGCCTAAAAAGGCTATGAGCAGATAGAAAAGCGTTTTTAAATTGCCCTTTCCCCAGTTCGAAATGTAATTAAGAAATGGTAGTTAACATGAACTGTGGAGGTCAAGATAAGGTCTGGATGACCAAGCAAGATTTCAGTGAGAGCTGCTCATAGGATTGCTAGAAAGGCAAATCATAATCCCCACTTGACTGCATAAGATCTTCAGAGACACCTGCACAAATATGGTCTTCATGGAAGAGTCATCAGAATGAAACCTCTCCTGCATCCTCACCATAAAATTCAGTGTCAGAAGTATGCAAAAGAACAGCTAAACAAGCTTCATGCACTTTGGAACTGATGAGGTTAAAATAGAACTCTTTGGCCACAATGATCTAAGGTATGTGTGGAGAAAAAGGACACAGAATTTCAGGAAAAGAAAATCTCACCAAACATTAAGCATGGGGGTGGGTCAATCATGCTTTGGGGTTGTGTTGCAGCCAATGGCACGGGGAACATTTCACAGGTAGAGGGAAGAATGGATTCAATGAGATTTCAACAAATTCTTGATGCAAACATAACACCATCTGTAGAAAACCTGAATTTGAAAAGGGGATGGCTTATACAAATGGATAATGATCCTAAATACAAGTCAAAATCGGCAGTACCTCAAAATGCGCTAGTTGAAGGTTTTACAATGGCACTCACACTGCCGATCGGAACATCATTGAAAATCTGTGGCTAGACCTCAAAATAGCAGTGCATGCAAGACGACCAAGGAATCTCACAGAACTGTAAGAATTTTCCAAGGAAGAATGGATGAAAATCCCTCAAGCGAGAATTGAAAGATTCTTTTCTGGCTACAAAAAGCGTTTACAAGCTGTGATACGTTCAAAAGGGGGCGCTACTAGGTACTAACCATGCAGGGTGCACAAACTTTTGCATTGGCACATTTTCCTTTTTGTAATTTTTAAAATGTAAAAGATGAAAAAATATATATTTGTTTTTTGCGTAACATACAAATTAAACGTGTCATCTTTAACTTTAGGCCTTTTAGAGATCATTTCATCTTCAACTTGCTTAACTGTTCACAATAACAGTAATTTTGACCAGGGGTGTATACATACAGGGTGGTCCAAAAGTAGGTGGCCAGAAAATAATAACATTTATTTTGATTTATATATAAAATTATATTTACTAACACAAGCATAACATTGACAATTACATTTTATTCTGAACAATAATACAAAAGCCCTTAAATTTTATCAGCGCAGGGGCTCAAACTGTTTTCCATTACAATTTGCACAGCTTTGAAGTCGCCTCTTACGCTTCGACAAACTTTTCTGCACAAGTCTCTTTGGGTATTAATTTCTTGAAATGCATCTCTTATGTAATTTTTCAAATCACTGACACTTTTTGGTTTTCGACTATAAACTTTGTCCTTGAGTACTCCCCAAAAGAAAAAATCCATTGGGGTCAAGTCTGGTGAACGTGCCGGCCAATCAAGTGGGCCTCTTCGGCCAATCCATTTATTAGGAAATGTTTCATCGAGATACTCGCGGGCTACTCTTGAATAATGTGGAGGGGCCCCATCTTGTTGGAAAAAAGGTCATTTGAATTAGGCTGTTTCTGTAACTGGGGAACAACTTGATTCATTAGAATTTCGAGATACTTATCTCCTGTGACTGTTCCATCAAAAAATATTGGTCCTAAAACACCAAAACTTGAAATACCCCCCAAACATTGACACCAGGCTCATTTAGTTGTTGCTCTAATGTTAAATGCATGTTCTCATTATACCAGTAAATACAATTATGTCTGTTAATATGGCCGGAGAATGTGAAAGAAGCTTTATGTCTCCACATAATGTTATCTAAAATTACTGGATTTTCTTCAGTTTCGTTAAGCATAATCTCACTAAATTGCAGCCGCCTGTCTGGATCATCCTCCAATAAACCATGAATTAGACGTGGACGATAAGCTTTCCACCCAATAGATTTCAGGATTCGCATGATAGAAGCTCGTGAAATTCCCAATTCCAGAGAGGCTCTTCTGTGGACTTTTTAGGACTCTGAACAAATGTTTCAGCAACAAGTTGTTTATTATCTTCTGTACAGACTGTTTTGGGTCGAGCAGTTTTTGGAGCATTAAGGATTGAGCCAGTGGCATTGAATTTGTCACGAATGCGGTAAATGCTTTGTCTCTTTGGGGCTTGAGTACCAAATCTTTCAACCCAATTTGCTCTAACGGTTTCAGCATTTTGAGATTTCCAATACTCTTTTAAAATCCATTTTCTTTGATCTGTATGTAAATTCTTTGCCATTATGTGTTATCTGAATTATCTGAAAAGAAAACAGATTTGGGGGAGATCTATCTGTGAAAACTAGATCTGTGAAACTGGCTCAGTTGCCCTTAGCAACCAATCAGATTCCACCTTTCATTTTCCAAAGAGTCTGTAAGGAATGAAAAGTGGAATCTGATTGGTTGCTAAGGGCAACTGAGCCAGTTTCACTTTACACCATGTTTGATAAATTTCCCCCTTCATAACCTTATTACACTTTCTGTCCACCTACTTTTGGACCATCCTGTATATACATACACAATGTCCGGCCCATTTTTTGGAGTTTTGTTTGAAATTATGACCAATTTTCCCTTTTTTCTCTGTTTTTTTTGTGTTGTTCCAATACACTCAAAGGAAGTAAACGTGTGTATAAGAAAACATGTGTAATTGCAATAATTTTCTGGGAGAAATACTTCATTTTCTGGAACAATTTCAAGGGTACCAACACTTTCAGCGATGACTGTATACAGTATGTGTTTTTATATACAGCATGTTTGTATTTACAGTGTGAGTGTGAACAGGTGCATCTCACTAAATTAGAATATCATCAAAAAGTTAAGTTATATCAGTTCTTCAATACAAAAAGTGAAACTCATATATTATATAGAGTCATTACAAACAGTAATCTATTTCAAGTGTTTATTTCTGTTGATGATTATGGCTTACAGCCAATGAAAACGCAAAAGTCATTATCTTAGTAAATTAGAATACTTTATAACAACAGCTTGAAAAATGTTTTTACAATCCGAAATGTCCTCCTGAAATGTCTGTTCAGTAAATGCCCTCAATACTTGGTCGGGGCTCCTTTTGCATCAATTACTGCATCAATGCGGCAATGTGGCATGGAGGCGATCAGCCTGTGACACTGCTGAGGTGTTATGGAAGCCCAGGTGGCTTTGATAGCAGCCTTCAGCTCGTCTGCATTGTTGGGTCTGGTGTCTCTCATCTTTCTCTTGACAATACCCCATAGATTCTCTATAATAGATTCTCTATGGGGTTAAGGTCAGGTGAGTTTGCTGCCAATCAAGCACAGTGATACTGTTGTTTTTAAACCAGGTATTGGTACTTTTGGCCGTGTGGACAGGGGCCAAGTCCTGCTGGAGAATGACATTTACATCTCTAAAAAAGAGGGAAGCATGAAGTGCTCTAAAATGTCCCGGTAGATGGCTGCACTGACTTTGGTCTTGATAAACCACAGTGGACCTACACCAGCAGATGACATGGCCCCCAAACCATCACTGATTGTGGAAACGTCACAGTAGACCTCCAGCAGCTTGGATTGTGGCCTCTCCACTCTTCCTCCAGAGTCTGGGACCTTGTGGAGTGTGTCAAACTAAGGGACCTTTTTAAATGCTTAGGAAGCCTTTGCAGGTGTTTTTTGTTAATTATTCTAATTTACCGAGATAATGACTTTTGTGTTTTCATTGGCGGTAAACCATAGTCATCAACATTAACAGAAATAAACACTTGAAATAGATCACTCTGATTGTAATGACTCTATATAATAGATCCCTCTGTGTGTAATGACTCTATATAATAGATCACTCTGTGTGTAATGACTCTATATAATAGATCCCTCTGTGTGTAATGACTCTATATAATAGATCACTCTGTGTGTAATGACTCTATATAATAGATCCCTCTGTGTGTAATGACTCTATATAATAGATCCCTCTGCGTGTAATGACTCTATGTAATAGATCCCTCTGTGTGTAATGACTCTATATAATAGATCCCTCTGTGTGTAATGACTCTATATAATATATGAGTTTCACTTTTTGTATTGAAGAACTGAAATAAATTCACTTTTTGATGATATTCTAATTTAGTGAGATGCACCTGTATGTGAATACAGTGTGTATATTACAGTATGTTTGCAGGGCTGCTACCAGGAATTTCAGGGCCCCATACTGGCAACATTTTTGGGCCCCTTGATACTCCGCCCAGACTCCACCCCAGCTCCGCCTCCATCTCTCAAATCTGTCATAGTGCCACAGCCCACTTCTGCACCACGTCCTTCCCAGTCCCACATTAACAGTTCTCATGGAACACCATATTAGATACATTGTTTTTTTGTTTTGGCCAAAAGATTTTTTAAGCCTGCCACCACGACAAGGTAGACTCTTTTGGCAGGGCCCTACTCTACTCTAACATTAAAAATTAGTTAAAATATCCAATACTCTTTTTAGGTATATTTGTATTTATTTTTCTTTAAGGGAATGTGTCACATACATTTTTTAAACTAATTGAAATCAGATTGTGATAATGTTTTTATAATCTGTATTTCTGATTTCAGGGTATTGTATTCTGTTTCCTGTACATTTATGGAAGGTGCTCTCTTGCCTGTTTGGAGATATGGACATTGGACATATGTCACAAGATACTGTATTATAGAGGACTCTATTTCCTTGAGAGAGCTTTCTATACATGTTCTCATGTTTAGTGACATGCAGATGTTATTGTGCAGGAAGGGGGGAGAGGTGAGCTGTGACACTACCTACTGTGAATGGTGGATTCTGTTATCTCTCATTGTAATCCTGCTTGTTATGATAATGAGCTGACTGCTGAAAAGGGATCTCTTCTGGACTTGTTAGTCTATTAGAAAAGCGGTTTCTGGTTATTTATTATTTTATGATATAAGGGGTGACAAACTTTAAAGTAAATTATTCCAAGACTTTAAACTATGATTAAAAGGATTGGCCATTTTTTGCTTATTGTTGACCAATGTGTTTGAGAAGAAGGTAAGGCACTTACTAATATGGCCTTTCTTGAATTTCAGCACTAAATATCAGATATGGGAAACACAAATCTCGGCTCTGCTGAATTTCTGCACTGAATGCCTTTTATCATCTACAAACACATTGGTTAACAATAACCAGAGAGTGGTCAATGCCCTTAACATAAAAACTTCCTAACACATTCCCAGTAAACATTTCACTAACTAAATGTATTTTTCATAAGAGTCATTTAGTTAAATCCTTTGGCCAATTAAACATCATAAAAATGAAGGCATTGGCTCTTCTATCATCTCTATAAAAACAGTGGGAGGGAGTGTAAAGTGCTGTAGTGCTGTAGTCGTGACCGAGCTGCAGTCCCTTTGGCACTTTACAGACAAGGGGCGTCCCAGTCCCAGAGTGCTATAAAGTGTGGGGGGCATCACACCCACTTGTGGGCCGTAGGCCTCCGCTGCCTCCAGGCTTCCGTCCTCAGGAGCCGCCGTACACAATGCATGAAACAACATTCAAACAGTCAAACTTTCAGTAACAAGTACAAGTTCATCATGTGGGTACAAGTGGGATCGGGCCCAGCAATGCAGACTTCCTTCCTCCTTAGCACAACTCCTCTTCTCTTCTGCCACACGTTCATTCTGGACTACCCCCAAGTCTGCTGACTCCATCAGCCCCAGGGATTCATTGTCCACTCCAGCAGTGCCCCCGGGACCTGCCACCTGCTCCTCATGTAACTCCATGTCGCAATGTCAGAAGACCAGCCCGCTCTATGGTACCTGGCCTGAGCCATAGGCTCCAGGTGCTGTTGGAATGGCCATCACGGATCTCCATTTGGCCTCCCACTGTACAGAACATTTGGCCCATGCTGCCCCAACAACCCACCACCCCACCTGAACTTGAATTCTCTTCTACCCTTCACTGGCTGACACTGAATCCCCTCTAACCAGGAAGTGCCCCCCCTTCTAATCAGCACTAGTGCCCTCCCACTGGGCTAAACCTAACCTTAACCATTTCCTATCTCACATGCTAATCTATTATCCTTATGCTATATTCTATGCTATGCTAAACCACAATATTGCAATATGTAGTAAAAATCACACCACAGGCTGATCTTCAATGGAGCGCCGTCAGAACAGGCTCCAGGGCCTTCAACAGGCCAGCGGCAGCCATGACAACCCATCGGCACCCTGCATTACTGGAGGAAGGGGCAAGGTGTGCCCCCCAGACTGCGCTTTAAAAATGAGATTGACAGCAGCATTTAAGGGATTAACAGCAGTGAGTGGAGCTTAGCTCTGGCTGCTGCTGTTACAGTCAGATGCTGCCTGTATTAGGCCACGTACACACACTGAGTATTTGGTGAGTTTTTTACCTCAGTATTTGTAAGCCAAAACCAGGAGTGGGTGATAAATCTAGAGGTGGTGACATGGTCCTATTATACTTTTCCTCTGATTCTTCCACTCCTGGTTTTGGCTTACATATACTGATGTAAAGAACTCACCAAATACTCAACGTGTGCCCGTGACATAGGGGTGTGTGCATGCGCAGTCTTTTATACATCGGCGTATCCACTTATTTTTTTTCTATAGAAAGACGCTTCTGGAAAACCCTGGCTGGGTGGGTAGATAAAATAGTGGAAGCTTAAGATTGGATCGGTCATTTCTTTTAGTTGCTTTCGAAGCCTGAAGTGCTTAACAGAAGAGACAAGAAATGAAATATATGCACAGCAAGTCGTTTTGACATTACTGTGCATATATTCATTCTTTTTTATGTTTTTTAAGTGTTTTTTCAGGTGGGTTCATGGCAGAATATGCCTGAAAATGAGGCGGTGTGCACATACCCTAACAGTCAACATCTCTGGGAAATGATGCAGACTACTACTATTGGAGGTTAGAGGAAAAGGAGTCACTGGTTACAAATGCCTATAACAGGTATTCTTGTACTTCCATTTACCCACAGTGCATCTGCAGTAGTGATGGACAGTCTGGCTCTTTTTGGCGATCTGTCTCTCCTGGCTCTGCTCACCAAAAACAGCCAGCTCTTTTGGATCCTAAACCGATCCCTATTAAATATGTGTTTACAATAGGTGAAGACATATTTAAGATTATGTTAATGAGGCTGAAACTCTGCCTACTTGCAGTTGACCAATTAAATTGATGAGTGGGCAGAATTTGGTCTGGGTGGGAGTTACGTCCCCTGAACATTGGAATTTAACACCCAGTTAGAGCCATTCAGAGAATATAGTGGCTCTCACTGGGGCGCTGACCCCCATCATTCACAGCAGTAAGCCGTCAGTTTGTTTCAGTTAGTTTGTGAACGACCCATCACTAATCTGCGGGCTCCTTCATCTTGCAGCATCCATCTTCATTCTTCCCAAAGTCGGGGAGGGGGGTGTTATCCAGTATGGTGGTATTGGTGGTATTATACACCTATGATCTAGGGCGGTGTCTGCCTCACACTATATTCCTTATAGCTCATGTCATTACTTTCTTGAATATGAGGAATTCCAAAGATATGTACGTGGACATGCAATAGCAATAGCAAAACAAAAAAAAAAACTCCGGCCTCCCTCCACCCCTTAATAGCCGGCCATCTCACACCTTATTTCCCCGTCACCCAGAACAGCTCAATGAGTTGTTATGGAGGAGGGGGAAAAAGGTAATTATAGTCACCGGTAAATATAATTTTACATAGCAAAGCAATATAGCTTTAAATGCTATGATTTAAAAAAAAAAGTCTGGCCTCCTTCCACCCCTTAATAGCCGGCCATCTCACACCTTATTTCCCTGTCACCCAGAACAGCTCAATGAGTTGTTATGGAGGAGGGGGAAAAGTATAACTATAGTCATCGGTAGTCACCGGTAAATATAATTATTTTACATAGCAAAGCAATATAGCTTTAAATGCTATGATTTAAAAATAAAAATAAAAAATCCGGCCTCCTTCCACCCCTTAATAGCCGGCCATCTCACACCTTATTTCCCCGTCACCCAGAATAGCTCAATGAGTTGTTATGGAGGAGGGGGAAAAGTATAACTATAGTCATCGGTAGTCACCGGTAAATATAATTATTTTACATAGCAAAGCAATATAGCTCTAAATGCTAGGATTTAAAAAAAAAAAAAAAAAAAAACTGGCCTCCTTCCACCCCTTAATAGCCAGCCATCACTCACCTTATCTCCCCGTCACCCAGAACAGCTCAATGAGTTGTTATGGAGGAGGGGGAAAAGTATAACTATAGTCATCGGTAGTCACCGGTAAATATAATTATTTTACATAGCAAAGCAATATAGCTTTAAATGCTATGATTTAAAAAAAAAAAAAAAATCCGGCCTCCTTCCACCCCTTAATAGCCGGCCATCTCACACCTTATTCCTCACAGCCCGTGTCATTGCTGTCACGAATATGAGGAATGTAAATTACCGGTATATTTAAAAATTGTCATAGGCATTAAAAAAAAAAAGTCCGGCCTCCTTCCACCCCTTAATAGCCGGCCTGTCTTTCACCTTTTATTTCCTCTCAGCTCAGGACAGCACCATAATCTGCTGCTATGATGGGCGAGAGGAAATGCAGTCACCGGTTCTAAATGCCTATGACCGAGGTGAAGTGCAGGTGTTATTGCACTTCTACTTACCAAGCATCTCTTGGCTCCTCCATCTTGCTGGTTGCATCTTCACTCCTCCCGAGGTTAAGTGCCTGATGGATATTGGAGACATCTTCTTACTCCACGTCGCCCTGTAGCCAGTGCCAATCCTGGGATCCATACTTCAATCTTCCTATATTCTGATGATCTTCATTTCCTTCTGTTCTTCTTCCAGGGACTCAAGAGGGCACTATCTCTGATGACACGTGAGTCTTCAAGGGTTTTCTAGCTGACAAATGAAAACCCTCTGAATGCAGCCTGTTTGTCTGGGGGGATCGATGACATTGTGGCCTCTGCTGCCTCCAACTTGCCTAGATGGAACCTTTTGCGGCGGTGATGAGGTTCAGATGTCTGGATGAAACACAACAGAAGATTAGTATTTAAGGATGATGACTTATCACATTAAATAAAGTCACAATCTTTGCTCTTCATTTGTGTAGATTTTATTCCCAAGTAATCCTACATATTGGTTTTCTGGTCAATGTACTGCAATCAGCATGAGAATCAATACAGCAATTGACTATATTTGGTTTATTACCTAATCATGGGAGGTTCCATCGGTAATATACTGTAATATTTCTGTCATGTGAGATTGGTGATCTTCAGGGGAAACATTTATGCCAGGTTCATTGGTGGCTGGCAAATTACCGCCTTTTAGGCTGCTCACCCACTAATCCAGTGTGCCGTCATACAAAGCTCATGCTAGCAAACATTAATGTATGCAGGATGACGTTAAAGATTGTTGGTGTATGAACATAAGAGCTGAAGCTAGATGCATCAAACCCGGGTGCTCTGTACAGACCCTGTGCACAATCAATTATGGCGGGGCATTAAATTCACAATCCGATGGCACTTGGCATCATTTTTTTTCTTTCAGATTCCTACTAATTCGGACAGCAGAAGCCTCTATATGCCTCCTCGAGGTATATGAAGATTGAGATGACTGCTCATGCTCATATATAGACTTTTCTGGGAGACCTATTACAGTTTTGTACAAATTCGAGCTGTAATTCGACCTTATCCATGAGCACTTTCTCTTATGTACAATGGTTAAAGAAGAATATATTGGGCGTTGCATTCACTAGTCTTACTCTTCTTAAACATTAGATGGCTGTACAATTTCAGACTGCCAATCTTTTTGTTCTTACTGAGATAAGTTGCCACCAGATATTTGGCCAGCTACCATGTCGGCCCTCGCTCAACCGAGCTCTCCGGTGTTCCCTATGTGAGAGCTGCTGCCAGACATGCCTATAGGTGGTTTATCTCAATGAGAACAAAAGGATTGGCAACCCTGAATTGGACATGTCAGATACTTAACTCCCGCAAAAATCAATTGTCCGGGGGTTCCTATACAGATTAGACTGTTGGTAGAATCTATCGTTATCGGTGGGTTTGGCCAACAATAGTTTAATGTGTATTGGAGTAAAATGCACCAAATTTATGACAAGGTGCATGGCCTTTAGAAAAATCTGGTGCTTGAATAGTTTTACAGAGATAAATACATCTATGCTACCCTTGTATCATTTTCTATAATATGTAACAGTAAATCTATTAAAGGCAATATGTCACTAGGTTTTTGCTACCTTATCTGAGAGCAGCATGATGTAGATAAAGAGACCCTGAATCCAACAATGTATCACTTAGTTTACTTTGTGCAGTGGTTCTGATACAGAGTTCTTAGATTTAGCAATGTAGCAGAGTTGAGAAAGCTAACCCCGCCCACACTAGGCTGTGCATGTAAACAGTCCATTGACATTGAGCTGCTTAACACAGGAGGAGGCGGAGTCGGACTAGCAAGCATGTGCTGTTGTAGTCCTGGCAATGATAATCACCAGGTGACAAAACTTTCAGTGTAAGTAAACAACAGCACACAGCATTACAGGTGACATATCATTGAAATCTGTGATTTAACCTCTTCCTCATGCTGTCCGCAGATTACATAGTAAAAAGTTCACCCTGACCTGGATACAATTTCTGTCCATTTACTTACTACAGAGATGTGTGGTCGGGGCATCTGAAGGGCTTCCACAGAGACCCAGTCAATATGCTGGAAAAAGGGATGATCTCTGATGTTTCTGTGGACTCCTAAGCGCTTGGCGGGATCTCTCTGGAGGAGCTGGAAATGAAAAATATGCTTACTAGTCAATCAGTGCAGGTAAAAAATCTTATAACAGAACAATTCTACAGGACTTCTGTAGTGCAACGTTAGACCCTAGGGCTCTTTCACACGTCTGTGTGTCCGGTATGTGTGGTGACAGTTTCCACACGTACCGGAGACACTGACACACGTAGACCCATTCAAATGAATGGGTCTGCACACATGTCAGTGTGTTTCCACGGACCGTGTGTCTGTGTGATCCACATAGACATGCCTGTTTTTGCCAGCCGGCAGCACGGATCACACGGACCCATTCAAGTCAATGGATCTGTGTAAACATGTACCGCACATGGATGCCATCCGTGTGACATGTTCCGGGCTTGGGAATCAGCGGTACAGTTAGAGCTAATCCCAAACGCCGGGTGCTGAATGCTGTCCTCATCATAGTTCCCTGCCGGCGCAGCGATCAGCACCAGCAGGGGATAGTGATGAGAGTACAATTCTGCTCCCGGTGTCTCCACCTGTAAAAATAAGAATAAAATTTAAAAAATCCTTATACTCACCTGTCCTAAGTGTCCCCCGCTGTAATCCACACGACCGCTCAGCAGAGGAGCTGTGCTCAGTGAGCGGTGTCCTGTCAGTCACTGAGCTCAGCGCAGCTCCGGGGCCTGCTCGCTGCAGGAGTCATTCTCCCCTGCTCCTCTGCTACTACTCTCATCATTATCTCCTGCTGGTGCCGATCGCAGTGTCAGCAGGGGACTATGATGAGGGCAGTGTTCAGCGCCCGGTGCTTGGAAACAGTACTAACTGTACCGCTGATTCCCAAATTCCGGTGCGTGTGCTCCTGATGCGCCACACGGGTGGCACATGAGCGTCACACGTGTGCCACACAGGTGCACAAGGACACGCATATCTCCGGTACCAGAAATATCAGGACGTGTGAAAGAGCCCTTAGGTCCAACTGACTGTAGACTGCCAGTAGATCCATGACAGCAAGGCTCAGTGACTAAACACTTCTACCCAGCAAAACAAGTACTCATGTAGATCCTCAAATGGATTCATTGCTGGTTAGAAAGGGAAAAATGAAGAGTACATTGGCCTATTCTGTGCGGCTTCAGTACATTTACCATGGCAGTACATTACTAAGTAGTAAATCCAATATCCGTATCGTTCTCACCTCTCTAATGATGTCTTCAGCGCCGGAGGAAGATGTATCAAATAGTGCAGGATGGTAAGTGCACTCACCGGTAACCATCTCATTTATGATGAGGCCAAGCGCGTACCAGTCCACTCCGGCGCCATACTCCTCCCTAGCCAGCATCTGTCACAGAGGAGAGAACAGTTACTACATAGGTGACATGTCAGCACATGAATGTATCAGGCTTTGTATCACGTTTGTGTACTTCTGTGGTAAAATGACACAGAGTCAGTTGAAGTAAGAAGCGTCATTGATGTTTGCTAAAAGAGGCTTTTAAGTTTCCTGGAAGAGATGTGCCGACTGCCGACTACTTCATTGTAGTTTAGTGCATTATTTTTTAACCTTGCATTTTAGGCTGTCGGCCAAAGTTTAGTTTACTCTAGGGTAATGCACATGATGTATTTTTTGGGAAGGAGGGGCAAGTCCACCGAGTTTTTCAAGAGGAAGACGCTTCAGGAAAAGTCTGAGTTATTTTTATCCTGAAGCATCTTTTTTTTTTTACCCTTCTTCGTCATTTCCGTGCCCCTGACGCCCATCCCCCTGCTCCCTCTCTCTGGAGCACTCTGGAATGCCTGCTCTGTCTGCAACAAGCTCCATTTTGTCCATCAACCTCTTTACCTATCACAATCTCTCCTTCCTGGGCATCACAGAGACATGGTTGACACCCTCTGACACTGCCTCCCCTGCTGCGCTGTGTTACGGTGGCCTCCACTTCACCCACACTCCTCGCCCTGGTAACAGACATGGTGGAGGAGTGGGTCTACTCCATTCTACCAACTGCACCTTTAGCCCTATCCCACCTCTACCCTCTCTTATTCTACCTTCTTTTGATGTCCACTCTGTCCGCATTTACTCTCCCTCCAACCTCCAAGTGGCTGTCATATACCGACCTCCAGGCCCGGTCACTGCCTTTATTGACCAATTCTCCACCTAGCTTCTTTACTTTATCTCTGCTGACATTCCCACAATCATCATGGACGATTTCAACATCCCCACTGACACTCACCAGCCAGCAGCATCCAAACTCCTGTGGCTTACTTCATCCTTTGGAATTACTCAGTGGTCCTCCTCAGCCACCCACACAGACGGACACACACTAGACCTCATCTTCACCCGACTCTGCTCCCTATATATCCTTACAACCTCCCCACTACCCTTATCTGACCACCATCTACTCATGTTGTCATCCCTGTCCTCCTCACCTGTCACCCATGTCCAGCAACTAGCACACCCCCGCAGAGACCTTGCACATCTAGACACTCACACACTCTCTGACTCTATTCTACCACTGACATCCATATCTTCACTCCACGACACAGACAGCGCCACTGCTTTCTACAATGCCACTCTTGCATCAGCTATTGACTCGGTCGCCCCTCTTATGCATGGCAGAGCACGACGAGTCAATAGGCAACCCTGGCACAACAACCTCACTATACAGCTTCGACAAGCATCCAGGGTTGCAGAAAACACATTCTCAAGATGACTACATTCAAACAAGCAACACTTGCATTCAAATCAGCCCTCACCTCTGCTAAACATGCCTACTTCACAACCCTCATATCTTGCTTATCCTACAACCCCAAACAGCTATTCAACACTTTTAAATCTCTCCTCCACCCCCCACTGCCCCCTCCGACCGCCGTCATCTCTGTTGAGGAGTTTGCCACACACTTCAAAAACAAAATTGACCAAACAAGGCAAGTCTATACTGCCCAACCACCACAACCCCTTTGTTTTCCAGACCATTGCCCTTCCCCCATAACCTACCTTCACAACATCACGGAAGGAGACCTTACTCGTCTCCTCTCCAAATCACACCTCACCACTTGTGCACTCGACCCCATCCCATCCCACCTCCTCCCCAACCTCACCCCACCATTCATCCCATCCCTTACTCATCTCTTCAACCTATCACTAACTTCTGGCACCTTCCCTGCTGCCTTCAAACATGCCTAAATCACGCCCATCCTCAAAAAGCCATCCCTCGAGCCAACCGCCTTGTCCAGCTACCGCCCCATATCGCTGCTCCCATTTGCCTCCAAACTCCTTGAGCAACATGTTCACACTGAACTTTCCTCTTACTTCTCATCTAACTCTCTCTTCGACAACCGACAATCCGGCTTCCGCCCCCATCATTCCACTGAAACTGCCCTTACCAAAATCACCAATGACTTACTTACAGCCAAAGCTAACAGACAATTCTCTGTACTCCTTCTTCTTGACCTGTCCTCTGCTTTCGACACAGTTGACCACTGACTCCTACTACAGATCCTCTCTTGCTTTGGCGTCAAAAATCTTGCCCCATCCTGGATGTCCTCATACCTTTCTAACCGCACATTTAGCGTCTCCCACTCCCACACTACTTCCTCACCCCGGTAATCTCCGGTCCTCCCAAGAACTCCTTCTCTCCTCCACACTTATTCGCTCCTCGCCCAATGGCCTCCAAGATTTCTCCCGAATATCCCCCATCCTATGGAATTCTGTGCTTCACCACATCTGATTATCCTCCACACTTGGATCCTTCAGACGGAACCTGAAAACCCATCTCTTCAAACAAGCTTAGAGCCTGCCATGATCTTGCCTGCTGCCACCTCAACAACACTGGAGCCACCACAACAACCCAACCTACTGTCTTCTTCCCCATTCCTGTAGAATGTAAGCCCGCAAGGGCAGGGCCCTCTTCCCTCTGTACCAGTCTATCATTGTTAGTTTGTTTACTGTAAGTGATATCTGTATTTGGTATGTAACCCCTCCTTATGTACAGCACCATGTACATCCTTATGTACAGTATCAATGGCGCTATATAAATAAATAATAATAATAATAATATTTTCATGAGTGCTTTTTCAACATTTTTGACCATTGGCATTTTTTTAGCATTTCTCCAGCATTTTTGTGGTATTTTTTTACTGCTGTTTTCCATTCCTTTTTTGTAAAAAAAACTATGTTCAATAATGAAGAAACCGTTAGTGTTAGCAAAAACAATAGCACAGCGCTCAAAAAGATACTTGGATGTTTGCTGGAAAACACTTTAAGAATGGTAAGGTCACTTCTTTTAACCACTTTGCGTCTTTGGAAGCCTGAAGTGATTAAAAGCCTCTCAAAAGACAACATATGAACGGCAAGTCGTTTTTACACTGAAATGCATATGTTTGTTCGTTTGAGCGTTTAGTTTGTGCTTTTTCAGCCAATTTTTCAAACCTCTCTAAATACGTCTTTTTGCCGTCTATTTGTCCAGTATATGTTACTATTCTGAAAAAAAAGTATGGGATAGCTAGTAGAACACACTATTCCATCATTTAATACAGTCTAAACATATATTTTAAATTTACACTTTTTTACCATGTAGGTCTGTGAGTTATGGATACCACTGTTTGCCATCCATCACACGCATTTGTTACAGGGATACATCCTGAACTTTTCAATAGGTTATACTGATATACAAGTGCTTCGAGCTAAATTAGAATATCATCAAAAAGTTAATTCATTTCAGTTCTTCAATACAAAAAGTGAAACTCATATATTATATAGAGTCATTACACACAGAGTGATCTATTATATAGAGTCATTACACACAGAGTGATCTATTTCACGTGTTTATTTCTGTTAATGTTGATGATTATGGCTTACACCAATGAAAACACAAAAGTCATTATCTCAGTAAAGAATACTTAACAAAAAACACCTGCAAAGGCTTCCTAAGCATTTAAAAAGGTCCCTTAGTCTGTTTCAGTAGGCTCCACAATCATGGGGAAGACTGCTGAATTGACAGATGTCCAGAAGGCAGTCATTGACACACTCCATAATGAGGGTAAGCCACAAAAGGTCATTGCTAACGAAGCTGGCTGTTCACAGAGTGCTGTGTCCAAGCATATTAATGGAAAGTTGAGTAGAAGGAAAAAATGGGGTAGAAAAAGGTGCAGAAGCAACCAGGATTGAAAGGATTGTTAAGAAAAGGCCATTAGAAAATTTGGGGGAGATTCACAAGGAGTGGACTGCTGCTGGAGTCATTGTTACAAGAGCCACCACACACAGACGTATCAAGGACATGGGCTACAAGTGTCGCATTCCTTGTGTCAAGCCACTCATGACCAATAGACAGCGCCAGAAGCGTCTTACCTGGGCCAAGGAGAAAAAGACCTGGACTGTTCTCAGTGGTCCAAGGTGTTGTTTTCAGATGAAAGTAAATTTTGCATTTCATTTGGAAATCAAGGACCCAGAGTCTGGAGGAAGAGTGGAGAGGCCACAATCCAAGCTGCTGGAGGTCTAGTGTGAAGTCTCCACAATCAGTGATGGTTTGGGGGGCCATGTCATCTGCTGGTGTAAGTCCACTGTGTTTTATCAAGACCAAAGTCAGCTCAGCCGTCTACCAGGAAATTTTAGAGCACTTCATGCTTCCCTCTGCCAACAAGCTTTTTGGAGATGGAAATGTCATTCTCCAGCAGGACTTGGCCCCTGTCCACACTGCCAAAAGTACCAATACCTGGTTTACACACAACAGTATCACTGTGCTTGATTGGCAGCAAACTCGCCTGACCTTAAGAGAATCTATGGGGTATTGTCAAGAGGAAGATGAGAGACACCAGACCCAACAATGCAGACGAGCTGAAGGCTGCTATCAAAGCAACTGGTCTTCCAGAACACCTCAGCAGTGCCACAGGCTGATCGCCTCCATGCCACATTGCCGCATTGATGCAGTAATTGATGCAAAAGGAGTGTTAGCAGAGGATTAATCCGTGTGACATCCAGAGTTTAGAACACAGAATGTAGGTTTATTCATATCCAGCATAGGCACAGCATGGAGTCTGGTGTTACTGCAGCATGAGGAAATCAAATACATATATAACAACAACACAGGAAGAGAAGGAGGGGGCATCCTGTCTGTGGGAGTTTTTTTTTTTTTTTAACTAAACTTTGTTAATAACCTCACAATATGCACAACATATGAAACAGCACAGTAGTTGTTGCAATACACATACAGATTAATATGTATTATTCCAACACCCCCACTCAACAACTACTTATCCTCTTAGTCCCATTATGGTTCTCAATTCTTGGAACCTAGCTCATGGCAATGGCTTTGTCATAATGTCAGCTACCATCTTATCAGTTTCGCAATAGACAAACTGAATTATCCCACGATCTATCAAATCACGTAGATGATGATGTCTGACGTCAATGTGCTTGGTTCTAGCACTGATCTTTTCACTGCATGCAAGTTTAATGCATCCTTGGTTGTCCTCATAAATCACCGTCGGCTGAGTTGTCGGTTTGCCAAGATCGTCCATCAATTGTCTTAGCCAAACAACCTCCTGGCTTGCATAGGCTGCGGACACATACTCCGCTTCTGTAGATGACAAGGCAACAGATATTTGTTTCCTACTAGACCAGGAGATTGAACTTTCTCCAACTCTAAACAAGTATCCACTTGTGGATTTACGATCACGCGAATCACCAGCCCAATCCGCATCTACATAGCCGGTAAGCTCTAGATCTCCTGCTGCAGATAGTTTTAAATTTACATCTTGCGTTTCTTTCAAATATCGGAGAAGTCTCTTAACAGCATTCCAGTCTCTTTGGCGCGGTTCTTCCACATATCTGCAAAGGATTCCAACTGTTGTTGTGATATCCGGTCGAGTCATAGTTGATATGTATAGAAGTGCCCCCACTGCCTGACGATATTTCTCATTGTTAGGCAACAGGTCATCTTCTCCTTCCAGCTTCAGGTAGGATGGTTCCATTGGGGTTGATATACCTTTGGCCTCTGACATTTTAAACTGATTCAGAATCAAATTAATTTTTGCACTTTGGTTTAGAAGAAAACTTCCATCTTCCTCTCTCTGGATTTGGATTCCTAGATAATATGTCACACTTCCAAGGTCTTTTGTTTCAAAGTGCTGATTCAGAATTTCAGTCATTTTTCCAATTTCTGCGTCGTCTTGATGAACAACAATCACGTCGTCCACATATAAGAGAATATACATCCACTTTCCATCTGTATATTTTGTGTATAAGCACGGATCTGCTTGACCTCTTTTAAATCCTTCTTCCAACAAGACTTTATTCATCTTGGTGTTCCATGCTCTTGCTGATTGCTTAAGACCATAGAGAGATTTTTGTAGTTTGCAAACAAGATTCTCTTCACCTCTTTTTACGTAACCTTCAGGTTGAGTCATGTATAAGTCCTCCTCAATGTCACCATTTAAAAAGGCAGTTTTTATATCCAAATGTCTGACATAGCATAGCATAGCATAGTTTTAAAGCCGAATAAAGACTTGCGTCCATCAAGTTCGACCTGTTAGTTCTGTAATTGCTAAAGTTGATCCAGAGGAGGGCAAAAACCCCAAATGATTTAGCCAATCTTCACCTGAGGAAAAATTCCTTCCCGACTCTGAAACCAGCAGTCAGAATAAATCCCTGTATCAACCTACTATTTTATTTTATTTTTAAGTATACGCTGAAATCTGCCTGGTATCTAGAAATGCATCCAGTCCCCGCTTGAACTGGTGTAGTGAATCCGACATTACCGTCTCCTCACTCAGTGAATTCCATATTCTCACTGCTCTTACCGTAAAGAACCCCTTCCTATGCTGGTGCTGAAACCTTTTCTCTTCCAGTCTTAGTGAGTGCCCTCTTGTTACCGTAATATCCCTACTTTTGAACAAATCCCGGGCAAGGTCTCTATACTGTCCCCTAACATATTTGTACACATTTATTATGTCCCCCCTCAACCTTCTCTTTTCCAGGCTGAATAGTCCTAGTTTTGCCAACCTCTCTGGGTATTGCAGTCCCTCCATTCCCTTTATTAATTTTGTTGCCCTCCTTTGTACCTTTTCAAGCTCATTTATATCCTTTCTATATATTGGGGCCCATAACTGAGCACAGTATTCCAAGTGTGGTCTGACCAGTGCTTTGTACAGTGGAAGAACAATGTTCTCATCCTTTGCAGCTATACCTCTTCTGATACATCCCATTACCCTGTTTGCCCTTACAGCAGCGGCCTGACTTTGGGCACTCCAATTTAGTTTGCTATCAATCAAGATGCCCAAGTCCTTCTCCATCTCTGAATTCCCCAATGATTTCCCATTCAGTGAGTACTGGTGACTTCCATTTTTCCTTCCCATATGTATGACCTTACATTTCTCCTCGTTAAACCTCATTTGCCATTTAATGCTCCACCTACCCAGCTTATCCAAATCCCTCTGTAGGTCTGCACTGTCCTCTTTTGTATTAATTGTTTTACATAACTTTGTGTAATTGTAAAATAATACTCTTTTCTGTATTATTTTTCTCTACTGAGGACTTCTCAAAGTATCAATATCACGATATTCTTATAAAAAAATGTATCTATTTATTCTTGGATCGTCCATTAAAAAGAATCAGATTGCAGCAGGTACATACAATAATGAGTTATAAAGTAATTGTCCATTTGTCCATAATTAGCTTAATTGTTGAGATTCACCCATCTTTCCTTGGATCCTGGCTGGTAAATCATGTCTTTGTCCAGCACGTGTCCAGGCCTACATGTCATCTGCTTCTCAGCATGAAGATTCTTCTTGTGGGGTGGGCAGAGCAAGAGAGCCCCCCCCCTTTCTGTACCATGGGCTTTTATAGCCAGTCGTATGGACACCTGTTCTACATATGGTAGTGAACCAAAAATACACACACAAATAGCGCATGTCAACTAGACACGATGGCTGATGCAATCCTTGTATAGAACTCAAATTTAAGAAAAATGATTATTGATTAACATTCCAAATGAATTTCCATAATTAACCATTTAACATTTCCCCCTTTTTTGAGAATAAAAGGACTTTAACCGAAAATTCTCAAAAGAAGATACATTCATCAATCATTTTTTTTCTTTCCTTCTTCCTTGGCAATATCATTAAATTTCCATAATAATAATAATAATCTCATCAATAATAGTATCAGATTGTTGTTATATAATGATGTGAATTCATGTTATGGTAAGCCGTGACTAATATTCATTTAATATGTATAATTATACTTCCCTATATCTAAATTGAAGCAATCGCGGGTTCAATCGTCATCGTCTGATGTCATCGGGTCGTCGTCTCGTCTTCTTCTTGGTTCTTTTATAACACGGTCTTTAGATGAAAACTCCTTTGAAATAAATTATAGCGTGTAGATATTGTACAGTCCATAACTGTATTCATTATTGTGCAGTCCATAAACTGTGCTCTTTATTAGAAAGATCATGTGTGTCAGATGATAAGAAGACAAAGTCCATGGATGAAATGTAGCTTTAATATCTGTGCGATGTCACCTGGACTTACGGTGGATAGTTCTGGAATCTTCCGTGTGTCCGCACTGGTCTCGTGTCACTTTTGGAACAGATGTGACGTCTTTGGTCAGTAAAGCAAGGGTTAACTTGACACTTCCCTGCTTTATATAGCCCCATAACCAGTACTCAGTCCTTTATATACAGGACACATATGCCAGGTATTACCTGTTCACCAGCTTTCATTGAAGCGTTGCAGGTGATAAGAAACCACTGGAACGTGATGAAACTTGAGCACAACCCAGTTCATATAGGATCATCGTCCTCTGCCGTCCCGGTGATCAGTGGTGTGAATTGTATTGTATGTACTGGACACAGTCTATGATCACTCAGCATTCACACCTGTTACCTTCTGAGACGTCCGGATATCAGTTGCTTCTTCTTGTAACTTTTGAGAGTCTCTTTGATTTATAAAAATTAAAAGTCTTTATTAAGATAGAATTCATAATTGCGATGTCTTGATTGAAGTCTTCATTCCCTAATCTGATACCAAATCTGGCAACTTTCCTAACCTATAATATCACAGCGTACCATAGCAATCAATAATATCCATCTAATTATTATCAAAATATTAAAATAAATTATGTTTGGAATAATAAACAATAATAGATAATAATTCATTAGTAATCAAGTTCTCCATATGATAGAACATTTTTATGTCATAGGTGTAATTACCTTTTCCAACCCATAGGTGTCAGTGTGTTTTGAAACAACAAGTGTTTATATCTTTATTAAACCAATAATACCAAAGAATGTATATTCCTGAACTAAAATGAATAAATATATGTGAATTTATAAATGAATGAATGAATTGTTGTGTTTACTCAGAAAATGTAAACATTTTTCTTATATTAATATATATCATCATTATATTTGATGAAGCAATATTCTTGTACTTGACATTACCCCATTAAATATTAATGTGTTTTCTCAATTGAAATCTTGAACTGAATTAAAATCAAAAATTGAGAATTAAAAATGAAAAATGGAAAAATAAGAAAATAAGTAAGAATACAATTTTAAAAATGAAAAATAAAATTAAGAGTAAAAATAAGAATAAAAATAAAAATAAGGCCTTTAAATTTTAATGACAAATGCAGAGTAATTATATTCTCCATAAAAAATACCCTTATATCTCCATTATCTGGATGATTTCATATTTGTCATAACCTTGTATCACCAAAAAATATTAAATTATTAAACTATGCAACTTTGCATGTAACACCCTTCTTAATTATATCATTGTACCTTATTATTGTTTCTTATTTATTAAAATGTGTAAAAAAATAAGTATTGATCAAAAGTGATTATGTAATCAGGATCAAAAACACATTTTCCCCCTTAATACCAAAAAATATTATTTTATAAAATTTATGTATATATCAGAACCAAATTAAAAATAATTATTCTTCTAGAAATATTGTGCATAAATTTCATATCGATGAGTAGCATAGATTTGTCTAAAGAGAGGTGTGTACCTATTTAGGTAACCATTAAAAATAATATCTTAGTTATTCAAGAATATTATCATGTGGAAAAATTATTCTAAATATAAATTTGCTTTGTAAACCATTTTGATGTGTGGTTGCCCTTATCCACTATTAGTTAAATCAAGAAATAATAATTATTAAAGAAATATAGAAATATATATATATGTGGATAATACCTAATTATGTATTATAATTTCCTCAGAATTAAATATATTTTTGTACCTTCACATAAAGAAACATTTTTTTTTTCCAAACATACAAACATACAAGGCCTCTGTCACATCAATCACACTTAGCAGCTGCTGATTTACTCATCTGTCACATTCACAGATCTGTTCAACTCAAACATTCCACATATGAAGTTTTATATATATATATATATTGTATCCCAATTTATTAATGCGCATTGCCATATCAATTAAATATCTTAATATTCTTTGAATATTCCCCAAGTACATATTATATAATATGAGAGTAAGTCACTGGAATTTCAGACACTCTCTTGACTTAGATTCTTTTTTCACTGGCTGCCCGGTCTTAAGTTACATCAGCTGAAAATAGAATGAATGGGATCTATACTATTAGCTCAAAGTTAAGAGGCCGCAGCAGTCACACGTCATGCTGGAAAGCTACAGGTTAAAACGAACACTTCATGCACAGAAAATATTAATTCATAAGTGCTACACATAATAATTAATAAGTATTACATATATATTATAGTCCAACTAGATATATTGTTATTATTTTAAAATGTTATACACATAAAATCATGCAATTTTTTTCCACTTCCTGTGTGAATAAAGAAATAAATCCATTTTAGAGTTGTTTGATCAAATCCTGCTTTGGAATGAAACCTCTAAGGAAATATAAGAAAGTAAAATTAAATATCAAATTCATACAGAAACAGAATTATTTAAATATCTTATACATATATTGGTTGGTTCTAATGTAATTCAAAATATTGTTACTTAAATTTATATATATGAAGTTCTAATTTATTAATTAATATATATATATTTTTTATAAATATATATATATATATAAATACAATTATACACAATCTCTACTTAAACAAGTGTATATATATATATATATATATATATATATATACGAACTATTAGAAACTATGTAGCTACAATTTTACTGTATAAGATTATAAATAAATATTGAGACATTGTATAACATTTTGATACATCATAATTACAGTTTTTTCTTAGCCACTCCCTAAACCAAATCTTCTGTCTCTCTCAAATATCTCCAGGAACGCCCTATTTAGGAAAGACATTTTTCTATCCTTCAAACCCTCAGAGAACTGCCTGTCCTTCTGTCCACATTCCCTGACGTCACTCTCACCTGGTCGTCTCACCTGTCTCTGTTCATCAGTTTCGGCCATTTTCCTTTCTAGGGAAAAGTCACAGCTTTGCATTTTTAACTCTTTGTGTGGAGATATGGAGTTTTGAATTATCTGATATGGCTTATAACAGATATGAAATCTCCTGCGTATTTGATAGAGTTCACTATGGGGATGACTCAGTCTAGGAGAGTTTGATATTGGCTTTTGATAAGATTTTACCTTTCCTGGTTTTATAAAATTAACTTGATTTCTTTTCTTTTCACGATTCTCATGTTTTCTAACAGAATCCAGCAACTGCACACATTTGAATAGGGATTCTTTTTGTGACACTATAACTCTAGATACTGGATCTAGGAATTTGAATTTTTGTACAAAAGTTTTTATCATATGTTGTACTTTTCCATTTTTGATAAGAGCTTTGTACAACCGTTCAAATATGGATATGAATGTATATGTACATTCCTTCCTACCAATCCTTAGTTTCTGCAGATCTTCTATGTTGGGAAAATCCTTTGTGACACAATAAATCAAATATCTTAACCTGTCCGAATCATTTTCCCATCCATTAGGAGAGTAACATCTGGACAATGTCACAGGAATCCATATTTTAAATAATTGATTCCTCTCCTCATGGGATAAATCAAACTTATCAGAGAAGCTCTCAAATGTCTCTGAATTTCTACAGGCATGGATTTTGACATCATATTTTGGCATGATTTTGTATAATTTCAGCAAATTTTTCCTCATTTTAATTTGCAGTTGAGCCTGGGTAATTCCTGAATTCTCTGATATTTTTAGTGGCTCTTGTACGTCCGTGCCTCCTACGTCACTCACGTCTACTCCCACATCACCTAGTATGTCGGTTTCTCGTATGTCAGTCATGTCTCCTCCCATGTCAGGTTTCTGTATGTCCGTCTCTTGGTCAGACCCAAGGTCACCTTCAGTTACAGACACGTGTCTCAAATCTTGTTCATTTTCCACATTACAGTCAGAATCATTGTCACTATCTGACACTATTTCTACACAATTTTCCTGCTTAGAACTTTCAAGTACAAAATCATGAAATACCTGTACAAGATGTAGAATATTCCGCAATTTGTGTTTCTCTCTATTTACCAATTTAGAAGTTAACTGTAAATTCTGCAATTCACATTCTTTGTATAAACTGAGCCACAAAACGTCTAAGTCATCTCCTACATTAACTTTGAAATTAATATTACTTTGTTTAGCAAAAGAAGAAATTATATCCATATTTTGCTTACCTTAAGATTCCTTAACTTTTCTTTATCAGCACGTCCTGTCTTCAGTTCGTCTGATTCTGTTCCTTGTTAGTACCTCTGCTTCCCGTTAGTCCTCAGTCTGTAGGCTTCTTTCTGCTTCTCGTGACAAATTAGTGAATTTACTGACACGTGAACAACAGCTGTTCAGCTCGTCAGGACTCCCCCCCCCTTGTTCACGGGAAGAAATTCACTTACTTAATTAAAAAAAAAACGAAAAATCAGGCTGGCTGGCTCACCATTGTAAAATAATACTCTTCTCTGTATTATTTTTTCTACTGAGGACTTCGCAAAGTATCAATATCACGATATTCTTATAAAAAAATGTATCTATTTATTCTTGGATTGTCCATTAAAAAGAATCAGATTGCAGCAGGTACATACAATAATTAGTTATAAAGTAATTGTCCATTTGTCCATAATTAGCTTAATTGTTGAGATTCACCCATCTTTCCTTGGATCCTGGCTGGTAAATCATGTCTTTGTCCAGCACGTGTCCAGGCCTACATGTCAGATACGTCTCAGTATGAAGATTCTTCTTGTGGGGTGGGCAGAACAAGAAAGCCCCCCCTTTCTGTAGCATGGGCTTTTATAGCCAGTCGTATGGCACACCTGTTCTACATATGGTAGTGAACCAAAAATACACACACAAATAGCGCATGTCAACTAGACACGATGGCTGTTGCAATCCTTGTATAGAACTCAAATTTAAGAAAAATGATTATCGATTAACATTCCAAATGAATTTCCATAATTAACCATTTAACATGGCAGCATCATGGTTTGGGCCTGCTTTTCTTCAGCAGGGACAGAGAAGATGGTTAAAATTGATGGGAAGATGGATGGAGCCAAATACAGGACCATTCTGGAAGAAAACCTGTTGGAGTCTGCAAAAGACCTGAGACTGGGACGGAGATTTATCTTCCAACAAGACAATGATCCCAAACATAAAGCAAACTCTACAATGGAATGGTTCAAAAATAAACATATCCAGGTGTTAGAATGGCCAAGTCAAAGTCCAGACCTGAATCCAAACGAGAATCTTGGAAAGAGCTGAAAACTGCTGTTCACAAACGCCCTCCATCCAACCTCAATGAGCTCGAGCTGTTTTGCAAGGAAGTATGGGCAAGAATTTCAGCCACTCGATGTGCAAAACTGATAGAGACATACCCCAAGCGACTTGCAGCTGTAATCGCAGCAAAAGGTGGCGCTACAAAGTATTAACTCAAGGGGGCCGAATAATATTGCACGCCCCACTTTTCAGTTTTTAATTTGTTAAAAAAGTTTAAAATAGCAAATAAATTTCATTCCACTTCACGATTGTGTCCCACTTGTTGTTGATTCTTCCCCCAAAAAATAGAATTTTATATCTTTATGTTTAAAGCCAGAAATGTGGCAAAAGGTAGAAAAGTTCAAGGGGGCCAAATCCTTTCACAATGCAGTGTATAGGCGACGGCAGTGCTGTGTATCTGCAGGATTCCAGGCCAGTATCTGCCACCCGCTGTATTTCCCATGGGAGAAGCTCTGGGATTTTATTACAGGGAAACTGTCATCAGGTTTTTGCTATGTAATTTAAAAGCAACAAGTCGGGGCAGAGGACCTTATCCCAGCGATGTGTCACTTGCTGGTCTGCATGATGGCATTTTGATATAATCCCTCTTTTATCTGCCGCAGATCTAGCAGTTCCCTGAATTCACAGATTATGTAGAGACCAATGCGGGAAAGTTAACCCAAATGTTCTAGAAGTCAGCGTTGGATTTTCTGCTTTCAGATCACCTCACAGACCAATGTAAGTTAAGGGACAAGTTCAGATCACTGTTTATCCCACTGTTTTTTGAAAGAAATTCGCCATTAAAACTCATGCATACAGTACAAAAAGAAATAGATGCCACAACCAGGGCCGGCTCCAGGATTTCATGGGCCCCGGGCAAAAGTCTCAGTGGGATCCTTTCACACCTACCACGATTCATGATGCACAGAAATATAGGTATAGTACAATGCTAAAGATTTCACTTACTTCTCACATTACATGAGTGATATCTATTGTAAAGTCTACAACATCTCAGAAACCGGCGAATCCTCCCAGCGCACAGTTCAGACCAGACAATATAGTCCTCTATACAGTATTATGGGCCCCACGTAGTCCTCCATATACAGTATTATGGGCACCACGTGGTCCTCCATATACAGTATTATGTGCACCACGTGGTCCTCCATATACAGTATTATGGGCACCACATGGTCCTGCATCCAGTACTATGGGCACCATATATTGCTCCATACAGAATAACGGACCGTATATAATGCTCCATACAGTATGATCCCCATATATTGCTCCATTCAGTATACTGGATCCCATATATTGCTCCATAAAGTAAAATGAGCCCCATATATTGCTCCATACATAATGGGTACCATATAATGCTCCATACAGAATAATGGAGCCCAAATATTGCTCCATACAGTATGGGCCCTATATATTGCTCCATAAATAGTGGGACCAATATATTGCTCCATAAAGAATAGGCCCCATATAATACTCCATACATAATGGGCCCCATATATTGTTCAATAGATAATGAGCCCCATATAATACTACATACATAATGAGCCCCATATATTGTTCAATAGATAATAAGCCCTATATAATACTCCATACATAATGGGCCCCATATATTGTTCAATAGATAGTGAGCCCCATATAATACTCATAACATAAAAAAAAAAAATCAAATACTCACCGCTCCTTGCTGGAAGCAGGCCTGTCTCATCAGCGTCTTCTGACTCTCTGCACTGGGACTGCTCAGCAGAGGGCGCTCTGTAGTGATGTCATCGCGCCCTCTGCCCTAAGATGTCACAGAGTAAGAAGACGCAGAAGACAGAGGAGCAGCAGAGGAACAGGGAGAGGTAAGTATTGCAAACAGTTTAAAGCACTGGGGAAGGCCCAGTGCAAGTGCCCATTCGCTGGCATCAGGCCCCGCTGACTCATGGGCCCCATAGCGCGCTGGTGTCCCAGAGGGTGAGTGGGCCCCCTGCTCGCTCAGGGCCCAGGCACTTGCCCGGATGGTGATGCCGGCCCTGGGTACAACACATACGGCACCTGTTTTTAACTGATCGGCTGCAATGATTATGTAGGAAACTGTATTCATTTACAATCATCCACAGCGTGAGAGCAAACAGCTACAACATTACTGAATAAACAGAAACCCTGCAAGTATAAGAAAATGATTTTATTAAAAATATTTTGCATATCAATCCAGTTTGAAAAAAAATAACTCATTAAGCATTTTTTGGAACGTAGCAGTCCCCATCTGACAGACTCCTGTAACTCTGGACACAGTATAATAGTGTGGCCGCTGTTCTCTAGCAGGACCCTCTAATGATAGAAGCAGGACGGCATACTGGATCTCGCACAACGCTACCTGCATGCCATCTGATTGGCTACTGTAAGTGCTCCAGCCGTATAAAGATCACTATGTATACAATATACTCCGAAAAGATGTCAGTGATTACTGTGAAGTGAAAATATTGTGGCCCCCATTGAGCAGGAATGATTAGAGATGGACAAGCTCCAGTCTGCAGACAGTCAGTGATGGCGGAGAGCTGATCATCTTTACTCGCTGCTCATTAGGAAAGTGGTCGCTTTCTGAAACCATTTGACTCTGAACTCGGCGTCAGACGGCATTATGTAAGAGGCCAATGTCTGAGTGGTTTTTGTGTCCATTTGTCCTTCCTCTGTTCTTTCTGCCAAAAGATCCTCACCCATAACCTAAGGATTAAAATAAAGTTGAATTGTTCCTAATATTTTTTTAAATTTAGCGCATGAATTGAATTTCATAAATTAAAAGAAAACTTTCCCTCCGATGTCCACAAAACTGAGCGCCACTACATAAGCCCCAAATAGTCTCCCCTCTCTCTCCCAGTCTGTGCAGCGGACGGGTACCATTTAAATGGGTGCAGGGCCGATTTTAGATAAAGTGGGGCCCTGGGGAAAAGTTTAAAGTGGGGTCCCAAATGCTGACATACAGCACCACACAAACATTTAGCTTGTATGTACATGCGCTGAGATCAGGCCGCTAAACGAGCGCAATCCACAATACTGAAGCCGTTCGACGCTTGTTTCCCGGCCTCTTTACACCAGCTGAGGAAGAATGATGGGTACAGAACAATCACTAATAGATCAATCTGTCCCCATACAGCATCATGTTATCAGCAGCACATCTGCAGGTTACACCGGGCTATGTGCTGCTGAGAACAAGGATTTTTGTTCTGGCATAAACAATCCAATTACTCGATGAATAGGCAGCATTTTGCTTGTTTAGTATAATACATGCCATAGTTCTCCATATTTTATAATGTGCCCCACAGCCCCCCATATTGTATAATGAGGCCTATAGTCCTCCATATAGTATAATACACTCCCGATAGCCCTCCATATAGTATAATGCATTCCCCATAACCCTCTATATAGTATAATATACTCCCCATAGTCCTCCATATTGTATAATGTGCCCCACAGCCCCCCATATTGTATAATGAGGCCCATAGTCCTCCATATAGTATAATACACTCCCCATAGCCCTCCATATAGTATAATACACTCCCCATAACCCTCTATATAGTATAATATACTCCCCATAGTCCTCCATATTGTATAATGCACTCCCCATAACCCTCTATATAGTATAATATACTCCCCATAGTCCTCCATATTGTATAATGCACTCCCCATAACCCTCTATATAGTATAATATACTCCCCATAGTCCTCCATATTGTATAATGTGCCCCACAGCCCTCCATATTGTATAATGTGGCCCATATTCCTCCAAATAGTATAATACACTCCCCATAGCTCTCTATATAGTATAATGCACCTCATAGTTCTCCATATAGTATAATGCACCTCATAGTCCTCCATATAGTATAATGCACCTCATAGCCCTCCATATAGTATAATATACTCCCCATAGTCCTTCATATAGTATAATGCACTCCCCATAGTCTTTCATATTGTATAATGTGCCCCACAGCCCTCCATATTGTATAATGTGGCCCATATTCCTCAATATAGTAAATACATTCCCCATAGCTCTCTATATAGTATAATGCACCTCATAGTCCTCCATATAGTATAGTACACTCCCCATAGCCCTCCATATAGTATAATACACTGCCCCATAGCCCTCCATATAGCATAATACACTGCCCCATAGCCCTACATATAGTATAATACACTGCCCCATAGCCCTCCATATAGTATAATACACTGCCCCATAGCCCTCCATATATTATAATACACTGCCCCATAGCCCTCCATATAGTATAATACACTGCCCCATAGCCCTCTATATAGTATAATATACTGCCCCATAGCCCTCCATATAGTATAATACACTCCCTATAGTATAATGCACTCCCCCAAAGTCTTCAATATAGTATAATGTGCCCCACAGAGCTCGATATTGTATAATGTGACCGATATTCCTCCAAATAGTATAATACACTCCCCGTAGCCCTCCACATAGTATAATGCACCTCATAGTCCTCCATATAGTATAATGAACCTCATAGTCCGCCATATAGTATAATACACTCCCCATAGCCCTCCATATAGTATAATGCACTCCCCATAGCCCTCCATATAGTATAATGCACTTCATAGTCCTCCATATAGTATAATACACTCCCTATAGCCCTCTAAATAGTATAATGCACTCCCCAAAGTCCTCCATATAGTATAATATACTCCCCATAGTCCTCCATATAGTATAATATACTCCCCATAGTCCTCCATATAGTATAATGCACTCCCAATAGTCCTCAATATAGTATAATGTGCCCCACAGCCCTCCATATTGTATAATGTGGCCCATATTCCTCAATATAGTATAATACATTCCCCATAGTTCTCCATATAGTATAATACACTTCCCATAGCCCTCCATATAGTATAATACACTCCCCATAGCCCTCCATATAGTATAATACACTCCCCATAGCCCTCCATATAGTATAATGCACCTCATTGTCCTCCATATAGTATAATTTACTCCCCATAGTCCTCCATATAATGGAATGCACCTCATAGTCCTCCATATAGTATAATGCACTCCCCATAGCCCTCCATATAGTATAATACACTCCCCATAGCCCTCCATATAGTATAATACACTCCCCATAGCCCCCCATATAGTATAATGCACCTCATAGTCCTCCATATAGTATAATACACTCCCCATAGCCCTCCATATAGTATAATACACTCCCCATAGCCCTCCATATAGTATAATACACTCCCCATAGCCCTCCATATAGTATAATGCACCTCATAGTCCTCCATATAGTATAATACACTCCCCATAGCCCTCCATATAGTATAATGCACCTCATAGTCCTCCATATAGTATAATACACTCCCCATAGCCCTCCATATAGTATAATATACTCCCCATAGTCCTCCATATAATGGAATGCACCTCATAGTCCTCCATATAGTATAATGCAATCCCTATAGCCCTCCATATAGTATAATGCACTCCCTATAGCCCTCCCTATAGTATAATGCACTCCCCATAGCCCTCCCTATAGTATAATGCACTCTCCATAGTCCTTCATAGTGTATAATGCACTCCCCATAGTCCTTCATATAGTATAATGCATTCTCCTCAGTCCTTAATAGAGTATAATGCAGCCTCCCTATAGTATAATGCAGCCAAACATATAGTATATATAATATAATGAAACCCATAGTCCTCGTAATGTATAATTCGGCCCCAACCATAGAGTATAATTCAGCCACTCCATACAGTATAATGCAGCCCCCCAGTTCTGCAGTATTATGGTCACCACGTATAAAAAACAAATACATACAATACTCACCTCTCCTCGTTCTCCAGCTGCTCCATGCTCTGCAGAGCGTCTCAGCAGCTCCACTCTGCAGGCACAGTCATTCCCCCGCTACCGATACAGTTCAATGCCCAATGCGGGGGAACGAACTCACGGGCCCTATAGCGGCACGCCACGGGCTGGAGGCCCCAGGCAGATGCCTAGTCTGCCTGCCCTTACATCGGCCCTGAATGGGTGTCTCATATTGGGGACGTGTTTTTCTGCTTTTTTTCTTGCCATAGTCCTACTGAATAGAATTTGTACTATCAGCTGTGTATCCACCAGACTTCTGCACAACAAAACTGATGGTCCCAACCCCATTAATAAGGCAAGAAATCTCACTTATTAAACCTGAAGTGAAAACCATTTCCGGTGACTACCTCTTGAAGCTCATCAAGAGAATGCCAAGAGTGTGCAAAGCAGTCATCAAAGCAAAAAGTGGCTACTTTGAATAACCTATAATATAAGACATATTTTCAGTTGTTTCACACTTTTTGTTAAGTATATAATTCCACATGTGTTAATTCATAGTTTTGATGCCTTCAGTGTGAATGTACAATTTTCATAGTCATTGAAAATACAGAAAAATCTTTAAATGAGAAGGTGTGTCCAAACTTTTGGTCTGTTACTGTATATATCCAGGATGTTTGATCAAGGGGTGCCATACATACCAGAATGGGGGATCAAGGGGTGCCATGCATAACAGGATGGGGGATCAAGGGGTGCCATGCATAGCAGGATGGGGGATCAAGGGGTGCCATGAAAACTAGGATGGGGATCAGGGGGTGCCATGCATACCAGGATGGTAGATCAAAGGGGTGCCATGAATACCAGGATGGGGGATCAAGGGGTGCCATGCATTTCAGGATGGGGATGAGGGCCACGTATACCAAGATGGGATGGGAGCCACATATAACCAGGAAGGAGGGACCATACATACCAGGATGGAGGATATTAACAGAATTGGGGGACATTACCCCAATACCAATGTCAGCAGCAGACTCCTACTAGACAAAGATAGCACAAGTATACAGAAAATGCAGTTTTTAAAAGGAAGGTTTTTATGATTAAGGGAAAAGGAAATCCAAACCTACAGGGCCCTGTGTGAAAAAGTGATGCACCTCCCTCCTTAAAACATAAATTAACTGTAATTTGTCACATCTTTGGGAAGCTGAGTTCAATTTCCGTAGCCCCACACAGCCTTGTTTACTCCCACACGTGTTCTCAATCAAGAAATCACTTAAATAGGACATGCCTGACAAAGTGAAGTAGAACAAAAGATCCTCTAAAGCTAGACATCATGCTGCGATCCAAAGAAATTCAGGACCAAATGAGAAACAAAGTAATTGAGATCTATCAGTCTGGAAAAAGTTCTAAAGCCATTTCTAAAGATTTGGGACTCCAGCGAACCACAGTGGGAGTCATTATCCACAATAGGCGAAAATATGGAACAATGGTGAACTTTCCTAGGTGTGGCCGGCTGATCAAAATTACCCCAAGAGCGCAGCAACGACTCATCCAAGAGGTCACAAAAGACCCCACAACAACATCCAGAGAACTGCAGGTCTCACTTGCCTCAGTTAAGGACAGTGTTCATGACTACACCATAAGAAAGAGACTGGGCAAAAATGACACGCATAGCAGAGTTCCAAGACGAAAACCACTACTGAGCAATAAGAACAAAGTCTCATCTCAGTTTTGGCAGAAAACATCTTGATGATCGCCAAGACTTTTGGGAGAATACTCTGTGGACTGACAAGACAAAAGTTGAACTTTTTGCAAGGCGTATGTCCCATTACATCTGGCGTAGAAGTAACACTGCATTTCAAAAAAGGAACATCATACCAACAGTAAAATATGGTGGCGGTAGCTTGATGGTCTGGGACTGTTATGCTGCTTCAGGACCTGGAAGACTTGCTGTGGTAAATGGAACCATGAATTCTGCTGGTTAACCAAAAAATCCTGAAAGAGAATGTCCGGCCATCTGTTCATGACCTCAAGCTGAAGTGCACTTGGGTTATGCTGCAGGACAATGATCCAAAACACACTATTAAGTCCACCTCTGAATGGCTTAAGGAAAACAAAATTAAGACTTTGCAGTGGCTTAGTCAAAGTCCTGACCTTAAGAAAGCGGTTCATGCTTGGAAACCCTCCAATGTGGCTAAATTACAACAATTTTGCAAAGATGAGTGGGCAAAAATTCCTCCAGAGTGTTGTAAAAGACTCATTGCCAATTATCCCAAACACTTGATTGTAGTTGTTGTAGCTGAGGGTGCTTCAACCAGTTATTAGGTTTAGAGGGCAATCACTTTTTCACACAGGGCCCTGTAGGTTTGGATTTCTTTTTCCCTTAATAATTAGGATCTTCATTTAAAAACTGCATTTTGTGTTTACTTGTGTTATCTTTGTCTAATATTAAAATTTGTTTTGAGATCTGAAATATTTAAGTATGACAAACATGCAAAAGAATGAGAAATCAGGAAGGGGCAAACAACTTTTCACACATACACATATACATATATATATATTCATCCCACAATGTCCCATTCATGGTAGAAGAGAGGGATTGGTAAGATGGGACAACCATTACAAACCAGCCACCTGATCAGACGTTATTGAACACCTTTCCAGAAGCTTTAATCAATCTTATCTACTGTTATTTTCTGAAGAGAGGAAACAAATGTCCTAAAAATAAAAAAATATAAAAAAAAGTTAAAAAATAAAAATAAAAAAAAATAATAGGCTCACCTCCACTATGAGCATTTTTTGCTCTTCTAATAATCCAAGCTTTCCTAATTGTTCTTCTATTTGCTCCTGCGTCTTCATATTCCTCTCCAGCACAAATGATGCATGCTGGGGCTGTAAGAGCTGTAATAGAAGCCTAGAAGAACCATCAGAGGTCAGGCCCATCTGGTTACAGAAAGAACACAGATACACGCTGTATAAGACAATGGGATGGAAACAAGATTTTAAAAGGAGTTATCAAACACTTTTATACTCCACTGGATAGGTCATTAATATAAGATAGGTGGGGGTCCAACCATCGGCCCCCCGATGATCAGCTGTCATCACCTCTGGCAAGATGCAGGCAATGTTCAAAGTGGAACAAAACCGCTCCGTACACTGCGGCCGCTGCCGGGTGCAGACCAGCTATTGCGGAGTACCGGAGGTGATCTGCAGTACCAGGCAGTGGCCACTGGGGTGCGCTCTGTTCACAAGTTACATCCGGCCGTTGCCAGAGCTATAAACAGCTTATTGGTGGGGAGCCAAGAGTCGGACCTACAACGATCTGATATAGACCACCTATTTTATGCATAAATCATCTGCATTAAAGCATTAGAGAACGTCTTTAAGAGCCCTGCATTTTCAGAGCCAAACTTCAGTCAACATCTAATAACCAATTACAAGGTCTTTCTTAGGACTTGTTCACACGAATGTATTTTCAGTAGGAAAGTTGTCTGTGGAACAAATGGACGGCACTCAGACCAATGGGATTCAATGGGAAAGTGCAGAGGAGTCATTTTTCTTTTTTGTCACTGATCGAATCTGTGTGTGAGCAAAAAATAAAGAAAGAAAATGGCAGCATGTCCTCGTTTCATCCGTCAGACAAGATTCACCCATTCAAGTCTATGGGTACAGAAAAAAATCTGCTTTATACAGATACATTGCAATCCTGTAGCCCTGGAAACTGTAAATGGTTAAAAAGCCAGATTAGATCTGGACCGCACATGGACGACAAGTGAGAAAAGAATTCTCCCACTTTTCTGGATGAAACTCTGAATGATATTTTATCTGCTTGTGTGAACTGGCCCTTAGAGGTCTCGACAAGACGGAGGAGCTGATCCAGAGTGTCCAGGTAAAGCTAGCAGTCCAGGTAATGGCGGATACGGGGGCAACCATCCACATCGTGCTCCATGCCCTTCTAATCTGACCTCCGTGACAGTGATGCTCAGTGTAAAGCCTGAGCTCAGGAGATGTGGGCTCGGACCCTGTTCAGACACACTGGAACTGATCAATCTCCATTCAACATTATGAACATAAAACTGGAGCACTGGCCCCACTCAAATATATTGTATTATGGTCAAATCATTCCCTTTAGGAACTGAGTGATGTGTAATAGAGGAGGATAAGGCCCCCCGTATACAGTAATCTATTCTCTGATAGGCGAGAGGGAAGAGACGTCATCTCCTCCTTTCTGATAATGTCCCCTGTATCCTGCTGACAGTGATTGTGCCATCCCAGCAGGTGACACTAGAGCCGCTCCCCGCTCTTAGGCTATGTGTCCATGTAAAACCGTCTGCCATGCCAAGCAATGTGAATTGGGATGTGCTGCGCACAAGATGCGCTAAACGCAGCATGACCATTTCTACCGCGATTACGCGGCCATTGAAAAGCAGCAAACCCGCAGGTATATGTGGATTTACTGCGTTTCAATTAAATTCAATGGCCGAGAATTTGCAGCGTAATCGGGGTGTGTGTGGTACCCAGGATGAAGACGAGACTACAACTCCTCTTCATCCCGGCTACCAAGCGGTGAAAAAAAGAAATAAATAAGTTAAAAATAAAAAAACCCTGTATACTCCCCTCTCCGGTCTGCTCCCGGCGGCGTCCTCTCTCCTCGGCGTCCAGCGGTGTACTGGCAGGACCTGCGGTGACGTCATCTAGTCAGCTGATGGTCACCTGACCGCTGACGTCAGAGGTCAGGTGATGGTCGCGTGACCATCAGCTGACTAGATGACGTCACCGCAGGTCCTGCCAGTATACCGCGGGACGCTGAAGACAGAGAACGCCGCCGGGAGGAGACCGGAGAGGTGAGTATACAGGGGTTTTATTTTTAACTTTTTAATTCTTATTTTTTTTTTACTATAGATGCAGCATTTAAAGCATCTAAGTTGGTCACACAATATAAATCCATGCCAGTTGCATGGATTTATATTGTGTGACCAACTTGTCAAGCACTTTTCCAAGTGATGCTTAAAATCACTTGGAAAAGTGCTTGAAAAAACGCATGCGAAAACGCTGAAAAAAACACTTCTCTCTGGCAGAAAAAATGCATGTAAATCTGCTACGTGTGCACATAGCCTTAGCGTGTATGTGCTGTACTTATCATTCAGGACTGTGCAAAGACCTGCCTGTGACCAAAAGAACAACAAGGCTGTGTGCACATGCTGCAGATTTGGTCCGTTTTTCAATGGAACAGGCTGCCACGAGAGGTGGTGAATTCTCCTTCAATGGAAGTCTTCAAACAGAGGCTGGACAGACATTTGTCTGAGATGGTTTAGTGAATCCTGCATTGAGCAGGGGTTGGACACTAGGACCCTGGAGGTTCCTCCAATTCTAATGTTCTAGGATTCTATGTATAAACACCAGCTGCAATCTTCCATGGAGAACTTGCAGCAGAAGGTCTGTGCCTTCCGCTAGCTCCTCCCCCTTCCGCTAGCTCCTCCCCCTTCCTTCTGTAAAGAGTATTAATAGCACTAACTGTCATCTATCTCACTAATAGGAAAGTTTGTCTTCACTGAATACAGATTTTACAGATGTTACCGCGAATTGAGACTGAAAGATCAATCCAGCAGGAAAAAGAAGACTTCTCTGATAAGATTATAAAATTACTTATTTTCATGTGTAATATTAATTTACAAAACAAAAATTAATTAATTATTCTTTAACTAATAAAGCACTTAGGACATGGATTCATTAAGACTGGCCATATTCAAGCTGCTCTTGATGAGGGAGCGTGCTGGAGTCAGACGGTCCAGATTCATTAAGTGGCGCATGAATTATACGCTTCTGACAAGTGGTGCGTGCACCTTGCCACAAATCTTACTCCAGTCACGGACTGGAGTAAGATTTCTGGTGTAAGGGAAGCCACAGTTCGCTATGAATTAGACAAGCTGTGGTGCCACACTTCCATCCTGCCCCAACTCTGCCCATTTTGGTGAAGCTGGGCAAAACTGACGTGAAAACACCAAACGTCACAACATTTTTAATCAACTCAACAATGCACAAAAATTGTGACTTTTCAAAGTGATTTACACCAGAATTCTGGCATAATTGCATTGATCAATCAGGACTATAGTGTCCTAAGTTTTTATACTTCATTAAAACATCCTCCTCCTCCCAAGAGGTGGTCCTAGGTCCTGACCCTCGCAGTGTTCGGTCACTTCTGCTGCAGGACTGCTCGTCCGGCTTCTCGGTACAGATGAGATCCTCTATATACCTTGCCCTAATGAAGCCGGCACAGGACCACGTCCACAGCTGCCCCCTGTGTGTGGGGGCCGTCCACTTCTATTCCAGGGTCCTAGTACGGAGTGATCAGCTCTGGATACAGTGGGGTGGTCTGTTCTGGCAATGTCATGTATACATTGCTGGGGGGCTCCCAGTGATGTCTGAGCACATAAGCTGAATCTATGGCAGTTCTGTGATGGATCCTCGCAGTCAGTGATGGAGGAAAAGCCTCATGGAAGATTCAGCCGGACAAATCCACAACTGTGGACTGAATGGAGGCAGAGAAATCAGTGGCTGCAAACAAGACATTTCTTCTTGTAGATTCCCAGATGATTGGGAATAGTTGCTTGAAGATGTAAGACCCCGGTCAGGTGATCGCTGTTATTAACTCCTTTTGCCTAAAAAAGATACAAATAAAATCTGCAGTCACTTTTGATAATTTTTGGTCACAGCTTCGAGCCTTAGTCTTTCTTCTCTAATTCTATCCAGTAATGGAGATTACAGTGATCGCATACACGGTACCATCTAGAGCCACAATACATTTATATGGAAAGGAGTTCTAGAATAGCAGAAAATGGCTGTTTTGTCACAGAAACAATCACATTAAATAGGATCTGTCACTTGTCATAAATCTAGAACATTTATTTGGTGTAAATGCCGCTGTTCTTCTGAATCTGGGATTGGTTTATTCCCTTTTCCATCGGCCACTCCACTCCTCTTACTTATATATTAATCTTCTCCCTTTAGCTAAGTGGTAGTGATACAAAACTCCTCTACATGGGGGTCTTTTTAACCCCTTAATGACCGGAGCATTTTCCAGTTTTGCATTTTCATTTTTTGCTCCCCTTCTTCCCAGACCCATAGCCTTTTTATTTTTAGGTCAATATTGCCATGTGAGGGCTTATTTTTTGCAGGACAAGTTGTACTTTTAAACGCCATCACTGGTTTTACCATATCATGTACTGGAGAACGGGGAAAAAATTCCAAGCGCGGTGAAATTGCAAAAGAAATGCAATTCCACGGTTGTTTTTTTTTCCCACGTTCACTGAATGCTATAACTGACCTGCAATTATGATTCTCCAGGTCATTACGAGTTCGTAGACACCAAACATGTATAGGTTCTTTTTTATTTAAGTGGTGAAAAAAAATCCAAAGTTTGCTAAAAATGGCGCCATTTTCCGAGACCCGTAGAGTCTCCATTTTTCGGGATCTGGGGCCAAGTGAGGGCTTATTTTTTGCGTGTCGAGCTGATCGCCCGTTATTTCATTTTATTTCAATGTTGTGACGACCAAAAAACATAATTCTGGCGTTTAGAATTTTCTCGTTACGCCATTTACCGATCGGATTAATTCTTTTTTTTATATTGATAGAATGGGCGATTCTGAACGCAGCAATACCAAATATGTGTATGTGTTTTTTCTTTATTATTATTTTATTTTGAATGGGGCGAAAGGGGGGCGATTTAAACTGTTATATATTGTTTTACCTTTTTCATATTTTTAAAAACATTTTTTTCCACTTTCTGCCTCTTCAATAGTCTCCACAGGAGACCAGAAGCTGCAGTTACCTGATCGGCTCGGCTTCAGAAAGGCGATGAGCAGATTGCCTCTATGTAGCAGAAATGCTCATGTGCTATGAGCGCCAACCACTAGGTGGCGCTCATAGCAAGCAAGACATGACAACCACAGGGGTCTGCTGCAGACCCTGGGTTGCCATGCCCACGCATCGGTAACCCGCGATCACGTGACAGGTCACTGATGGGCGGGGCTAATGCAGCTGTCGGAGATTGACATTTAAGTGGTTAACAGCTGCGGGTGGATCGCTGTTGCAGCCACATGTCAGCTGTAAGAATCAGCTGACATGTGCCTGGTTCAGTGCGGGCTCAGCGCCGGAGCCAGTGCTGAACCGGGGGTGATGGCCTGGGACGTACTAATACGCCCCTGGCCAGTAAGGGGTTAAAGACCACTCCGAGTTGGCTGAAAAGACTACTTTACACAAGGCGTAAAGTGCCATATTTTAGAAACGAAGGCGCACAGGAAAGGAAAACAAAATGACGCAGATTCATGAGAACGGAAAAAATTACACATTTATGTCAAGTGACAGCTTCTCTACAAAGGAAGTTGTTCAACAGAAAAAGTTGTTTTAATGTACTTAAAATAAAAACTGCTGAAACTTCCTGTAACACGGCTGGGTGTGGACCCACTGCTCCTGGGGCCGGGCTTACCCTGGAGTGGCGTGACTAAGCAACTAACTGGTTTTCACTAGAGCCTCTGGTGGCGAGGATAGTCTTGGCCGCAGGTAGTCGCCAGGTACCACTCCTGATCTCTGCAGGACAAGCAGGGTTAAATTCCTGCAGAGACCGGCCACGCCCCCTAAGGCCAAATGGAAAACTCCATGCTGTTGCAGCTGTGCAGAGGAGAGCGGCAAGAGGCAAACCTCAGCGAGCCGACCTGATGGGAGGAGACGCCGAACGCTGACGATGGAGAGTAGGACGACGCTGAGGAGGCACATGAGTTACCGCTGTGACAGCACCCCCCTTACGCCCCACTGTTCTTTAGGCCAACCCGACGGAGAAACTGCTCAAAAATCGCAGGGGGGAGAACGATGTTGTCGGCAGGCTCCCAAGACCTTTCCTCAGGACCGAAACCCCTCCAATCAACTAGACAGGCAGGTGTGGAAAAATGCTGCATAGTGAAAATGGTTTAAAAAGTAGAAGTGTCTATTTTTATCAGTTAACAAAATACAAAGTGAATGAACACAATACATCATCAAAGCATCAATTCTTCTGGATGCACTTACACAGTTTTGAAGGAACTCGACAGGGAGATTGTTCCGAACATCTTGGAGATCTAACCACAGATCCTATGTAGGCTTTCGCAAAATCTTCTGTCTCTTCATGTAATCCCAGACAAACTTGATGTTGAGATCAGGGCTCTGTGGGGACAGATCATCACTTCCAGGACTCCTTTTTCTTCTTTATGCCATTTACAGTTCTTAATGACATTGGCTGTATATTTGTGGTCGTTTTGCTGCTGCAGAATAATGTTGGAGGCAATCAGATTCCTCCCTGATGGAATTGTATGATGGAGTCCTTAATGCTGAAAAATACAGGCAGATAATTAGCCATCAATCCTGACTAAATCCCTAACTCCATTTGCTAAATTGCATGGACCATCCACTGTGCTTCACTTGGCAATCAACCTCTGCCTTAACGAGACACGCGTTCCAACAGTGCAGAGCAAATTCACACCACCTCCATACTGCGCAGCACAGCAATCAGGCAGCCTTCAAATTAATATGCCTTGAAGATCGCAGTCATACGGCTGAAGAGTGGTGGACAGCTCTCCAGGCTCAGTTTCAGCAATAGCTGTCTCCGCTGAACCTGGAGCCAGGGAAGGCCATGTACGATAATGGTGCCAACCTGTTTGCGGCTCTACGCCAAGGCGAACCCACACACGTGCTTTGCATGGCTCACGTCCTCAACCTGGTGGTACAGCGATTTCTCCGCCACTATCCCGGCCTGGATGAGCTGCTTCAGAAAGTCCGGAGGCTGTGTGCTCACTTCCGCCGTTCGCACCCCTCAGGTCATCGACTTGCATTGATACAGAGGTCTTTCTCCATGACAGTTAACAGGTTGATAGTGATGTGCCAACGCGGTGGAATTCCACTCTGCACATGTTGCAGCGACTGTGGCAGCAGCAACGAGCCCTGACGCAGTATGTCATGTCGTATAGCCTGTGCCAACGCAGTACGGACGTGGGGCATATCACGTTTACGGAGTGGGAACAGATTAAGGACCTCTGCACCCTTCTGCACAGTTTTGAAATTGCTATTATTAACCCCTTTACCCCCCAGGGTGGTTTGCACGTTAATGACCAGGCCAATGTTTACAATTTTGACCACTGTCACTTTAGGAGGTAATTACTCTGAAACGCTGATTATGAGATTGTTTTTTCGTGACATATTGTACTTCATGATAGTGGTAAAATTTCTTCAATATCACTTGCGTTTATTTGTGAAAAAATTGGAAATTTGCCGAAAAGTTTGAAAATTTCACAATTTTCAAAATTTTAATTTTTATTCCGTTAAATCAGAGAGATATGTCACACAAAAGAGTTAATAAATAACATTTCCCATATGTCTAATTTACATCAGCACAATTTTGGAACCAAAATTTTTTTTATTAGTGCGCTATAAGGGTTAAAAGTTGATCAGCGATTTCTAATTTTTCCAACAAAATTTACAAAACCTTTTTTTTTAGGGACCACATCACATTTGAAGTGACTTTGAGGGGCCTTTATGACAGAAAATACCCAAAAATGACACCATTCTAAAAGCTGCACCCCTAAAGGTGCTCAAAACCACATTCAAAAAGTTTATTAACCCTTCACGTGCTTCACAGGAATTTTTGGAATGGGGAAGAAAAAAATGAACATTTAACTTTTTTCACAAAAATGTTATTTTAGACCCCAATTTTTTTATTTTTGCAGGGGTAACAGGAAAAAATGGACCCCAAAATTTGTTGTGCAATTTCCCCTGAGTACGCAGATACCCCATACGTGGGGGAAAAATGCTGGGCGCACAGCATGGCTCAGAAGGGAAGGAGCGCCATTTGACTTTTTGAATGTAAAATTTGCTTGAATAATTAACGGACGCCATGTTGCGTTTGGAGAGCCCCTGATATGCCTAAACAGTGGAAACCCCCCACAAGTGACACCATTTCGGAAACTAGACCCCTCAAGAGTTTTATCAAGGGGTATAGTGTACATTTTGAACCCAAAGGTACGACAGAATTTGATAACATTAGGTCAACATATTAAATAAGTTGTCATTAGTCTTGAGCGCAAGTGCTCGCTACTTGAGTTTGCATCGAGTACTCGGGTATGCACCAAGTATCGCGGGTGCTCGAATGACATGCTCGAGTCCCCGCCCCGCATGTTTCACGGTTGTTAGACACCCAAAAAAAACATGCGGGGATCGCTCGTGCATGGCAGGCGATCCCAGCAATGTTTTTTTTTGGCCACGAAGCATATGGGGCGGAGATTCAAGCATGTCACTCGAGCACCCGCGATACTCAGTGCATACCCGAGTACCCGATGCAAACTCAAGTAGCGAGCACTTGCGCTCAACACTGGTCGCCATATTATCTTTTTTTTTTTCTTTACTTTTGAAAAAAAAAAAACCCTAGCCCCAACCCTAATACAACCCCAACCCTAACCCTAGCACATCCGTAACCCTAGAGTTTATTTTTTTACACCATTCCTCGCGTGGTATAAGTGATTAGACTACTTTATTCTTCGGGTCGGTGTGATTACAGCAATACCAGATTCATATTGGGTTTTTATGACTGACAGCGGTCACACACTAAAAGACGCTTATTTTGCAAAGACTGATTTTTGGGAGGCAGAATAAACAAAAAGCAACAATTCAGGAATTGTTTTTTTGCGTTTTTTTTTATGCCATTCCACGTGTGGTAAAATTGATAATGCAGCGTTATTCTTCAGGTCAGTGCAATTTTTATATAGTTTTTTTTATGTTTTGCCGCTTTTACACAATAAAAACGATTTTCTAGAAAAAATATTTTTTGTGTCGCTTTATTCTGAGAGCTATAACTTTTTTTTTTTTTGGACAATGTTGCTGTGTGGTGGCTTGTTTTTTTGCGGGACAAGATGACTTTTTTAGCTGTACTATTTTTATTTACATTTGTCTTTTTGATCGCGTCTTATTCCATTTTTGTTTGGCGGTATGATGATAAAGCATTTTTTTTTTTTTTTTTTACTGTGTTCACTAAAGGGGTTAACTAGTGGGACAGTTTTATAGGTCCGGTCGCGGCGATGCCAAATATGTGTACTTTTATTGGTTTATTTTTTTTTTCATAATAAATAAATATTATGGGTTCAATATATTTTTATTTTTTGGGGATTATTTTTTTCTTTTTTCTTTTTTTATATTTTTACAATTTAAAAAAAATTTTTTTTTTTTCACTTTTCTACTTTTTTTTTAACTTTTACACATTGTCCCACTATGGGAGTTTCACTTTTTACAGCCTGATCGGCTGCATGGCATAGAGAGCAGCAGCTCTCTTTGTCATGCAGCCTGTCAGCGCTGCACACCGGTGAGACATTTGTCAAATGTGAACACTCCTGATTGGAACTCGATGTGCTGGGTTGGCTGTATTCGAAGAGGTTTTGGTCTTCTTTACAATAGTTCAACTCTAGTGAAATTAATTTTTTGGTGCAGATATTGTTCTCCACAAAAGGGGTACACAGACCTGATAAACTCAAAATTGGTATATAAAGCAGGCTACATCTCCGCTTAAAATTGTTTGGGACAGATATTGTTCTCCATACAGGGGGGGGGGGGGGGGGGGAGTTGAGTAAGAGTAGTTCCGTGACCCTCAACTGTACTGTACGGTCGGGGCAAGAAGAGGAGGAGGGTGACTCTGAAGGTGAGGAATAGGATAGCACATGGGATGATGAGGTTGTCCATCCAACTTGGTGTGAACCCAGAGGCACGCAGCTGAGTAGCTCATCCGAGGAGATGGAGGAGGAAGACGAGAAGGTTACGTTGCGTCCTATGGCGCAGACACAAAGTAATGCAAACACGAGGAGCACTGCATCCTTTGCAACAACTGTGGCAGTGACCGGCAGCAGTCGCTGGTCTGCAGCTCGCAGGGGCGGCAAAGGTTGCCTAGTCTGGGCTTTTTTTTTTTTTGAGACCGCAAAGGATGAGCCAGATCGCGTTATCTGCAAAGTTTGCGATAAAAAACTCGGTAGAGGGAAAAAGTGCTAATAATTTGACTACTACATGCATGAACCTTCACATATGCACACATGTGTTACGCTGGTAATCTTACCGCGCTAAAATGCGGACCTCAACAACCATCAGCTGCCCCATCAACCGCATCAGCTGCTTCTTCCTCCTCCTCCTCTGTTACCGTGCCAAGTATTGTCACGCAGGTCTCCCACCGCAGAACTTCTAGTTCTGTACCCGCTCCAGTCAGGCTGAAAGAGAGCCTGTCAGCTGTATCACAAGCAGACATGCCTGCTGTGTTTGTTTCACTGAGCACACCACGTTTCTCAATCCACCGTTACATCTGTACTTGCACCTCACTCACGGTCCAGCAGTTTGTCCGTTTCACCATACTCGGCCCTCTATCAGCACCACAGCCAGCCCTCAGTGCTGCATTTGTGGTCACGTAAAAGATTGTTTCCTCCCACACATGACAAAGCTAAGAGGTCGAACTCCACCATCTCCAAACTGTTGGCCACGCAAATGGTGGTGTCAGTCCCTAATTTTTTGAACTGTGAACACTGCTGTATGGCTGATTTTTTACTGAGGAGGTAACCGGAGAACCTGAAGGAAACCCCCACAAACACGGGGAGAACATACAAACTACTTGCAGATGTTGTCCTCTATCATCATGGAGTTAGCTCGTTGTGTAGGAGACCGACCACCACTGCTGTCTACCTTTTGACCATTGTGTTGAAGCTTGCAAGGTGTTATGGGTTTACCGTCACAGAGAGGAGCCAGAAGCGTCTGATTCCTCCCACTCCTGCAGTCATTAGAAGCCTTTCGCCTTCATATTAATCGGTGCAGGGGTTTATCTGCTCAGTTGTGAGCTCTTGGAAGCTTGCCGTGATTTAGGCTCTCAGCAGATTTGCTCCATGCATCTCCCCTACTGTGATAAAGCTGTACTCCAACACATCAGACTGTCGCCTACCATGGAAACCTTGAAAAGGAAGCTGAAGATCCACTTCTTCTGACAAGCGTACAATATGTGGTAACCCTCACTCCAGCGTACTTTTGCACAACCAGCTGTACCCTGACCTACTGTATCCTCAACCATCCCTTGCAGATTGTTTGTGCGCCCTCGCAGGCAGGGTCCTCTCTCCTCTTGTACCAGTCGGTGACCCCTTTTCACATGCAAAGCACCACGGAATAAATGTCGCTGCAATAGTAATAATAAATATAGTATTTGTACTCTGGCATCAATTGACCCACTTTCCTGGTGTCTACACCCTTAATTTGATGTGTTTTGACATCTTTTGGGCCAGAGTGAAGGTGTTGCATATGCTTTTTTTTTTGTCCCATCCCCCCCATTGAGCAGTATGGTGTTCGGAAATGTTCGGCGAATGTCTAAATATTCTATGAACATTTCCGAACCGAACATTGAAATGTTCGCTCATCTCTACTTGTTAGCTAATTAAAAAAAAAAAAAAAAAGATTGCTCTCAGTAGGAAAAAACAAGATAATCTTATAGTTATGATACCTTTTAATGGCTAACAAAAATAATAAAATAAACGATGTTACAAAGCAAGCTTCTTAGGTCTCTTCCTCAGGCATGGTATAACAAAATATCTGAAGAAACACAAATATATGCACAAAAAAAAGACAGAGGTATGGCATAATAAATGGAGATTTAACTAAACAAACAAACTGAGCTTAGAGCTGATGACACTGCTGGACATATTCCAACACTGAAGGGAAGGAATCCTGATATATCTTTCATCTGCTGCACTACGTTTCCTTGCTTGACCATTGCATCTACAGCACTTAACGTTGCCCATTTCTTGGTGTCCTCGATGTTGAGAAATACAGGCAGATTCTTATCCACCATTCAGTACCATTACGGAGGTGTCTGACTGGTGCCAAAATCATTCTGCAGCCGGACAACAACGATACAGGCAATGTCATTAAGAAAATACAGAATGAAGTACATACTACAGTACAGCAAAAGAACAAGTCAACCGAACATGCAGTGTACAACTAGGAGGGACCGATGTGCAAAGAAAATATCACGTATACCAAGTGCACTGCCATGAAATTGTACATTATGAAGGCCTGGGATCAAACAATTTTAATAATAAAAAAATAAAAATAAACTGCTCCCATTGGGGGCCCGGAAACAGAGAATGGGCCGGGGGTGAGACCCAGGAACAGTAAGAAGGGAAAAAATGCCGAACACTCCACCATACCACAAACTCTGCCACCAGATATGAGGATCGACGCTCTCACCCTTCCACCAGCCCCAAAAGAGTGCAGGCAGTTAGGAGTGACCCGGGCACTCCTCAAGGTCAAGAACCAAAAGGCAGGTTACAGGGTCCTCTGCGACAGGCTTCTCCATACTGTCATGTAGGAATTGAACCAACTTGGCCAGTAAGCCCAAAACTCTGGACAGTGTCACAGAAGGTGGAGGAACGTCCCCCGGCCCTTGCAGCACATGAGGCATACATCCAGGAACTGGCGCTGGACCCTACTCATCCTGGCTGTGGTGTAATATGTGCAATGTAGGATACAGAGTTGAGCCGCTCTCTCGGAATAGCTAGGAATTAGTTTGTCTAAGCTGTAGAAAATGGAAGGGTAAAGAAGATTTCACTTCAGAACATGAAATGGGTCACCAGCCACATAGACCTGACCCAGGTAAACCGAGCCTGCCTCTTCCCATAAAGGCCCTCACTCCAAATCTAATAATTCAATAAGAGTGCTGGTGACGCGCCCCTGGGCCTTCTGTGTCGTGCGGCATCGCGTGCACGGGGGCTTACCCGGAGCCGGACCAGATGGGGGTAGTAGTCTCGTGGCGGTGACCTGGTCCGTGCCCAGGGAGTCAAACTAAGTGGCAGTCTATGGCAGTAGATGTTAACTTGGATGTCGACTACGCCACCCGTTGAGTGCGGCTTTGCAGCCGCCGCTGCAGAACAGTCCGCTGAGGCCGGTGGTATGGGTGCAGCGATGATGTTATAACCCCCAATGGGAGGGGTATGGCCTCAGGGCAGCAGGTGAAGATGATGGGGGTTGTGACGGTGCAGTAAGAAGAGTCAGAGTCAGGAGATGCAGTTTCAGGGTTTTTACTCACGGGTGTTCTCTCAGTCACTCTGGCCTTGAGTGACCACCCGAGCCGTGCTGCGTCCACCAGGTCCTGGACTCGGCTAACCCCCAGGCAGTTCCGGAGCGTGGTCCTGAGCTCCCTTCTCTCTCTCTGTCTCTGGCCGTTCCCACCAGGGATCCACCTTTGGCCGGCTCCCTCGGGTCTCTTGGTGGTCAAACCTCCTCTGGGTTCCCTGACCCTATACTTGGTGTGCCTTTCTGGTGGATTTGGTGAGGGTCGTGGCAAATCTTGACCACGACCTCCGGTTCCTGGCTGAGGATAAGTGGCCTCCACCAGTTCGGGTTCCGGTACCCGTGTCCGCCAACCCTTCACCCTTTTTGGTCTGATTCTGGGTTCTTAGGGTTCCCTCTGGTCTTCCACTCTGGGCCTTTCTTTCTCCTCTCTCCTCTGCAGGCTTGGCTCTGGAGCTGGGCCCAGCCGGAGCCACAGCTCCCTGTCAGCCCTCCTGGCTGAACTCTTCCTAAAGACTCCCTCAGCTCTCCCTGTCCTAAGATGGTGCCCACCATATATACTCCCTCTATGTATGAGCCCAGGTGACTAGCACCCAATGAGCTCCTAGCTTTACCCAGAGTACTCCCTCTATCTGCCCCTACACTACTGGGATGTTCCACCCCCCTCCCACTCCAGCCAGGGACAGACGCTGTCGTACCTGCACATTTACTTGGTGGGAGTACCGTAGTTCTGTCCCCCGGAAATGGGATGTATGTAGTGCATGCAGCCTACTGAGCTCAGTCCCACACTCCATCCTTACCCGGGAGTGGAATACCACACCTCTGGGTCGAGGTGCAATACCCCTGTAGCAGCCGAGTCCTCAGGGTGCTACACTGCTATGCCAGAGAGGGGTATGATTGTGAGAAAAAGGAGCACAGAAAAGTTTCCATACCATGGTCTAGATTGATATAGCCTGCATGAAAATCAGTTATGTATTGAAGGGGCCCTCTAGAACAGGGATGTCAAACACACAGAGGGCCAAAATGAAAAACTTGGACAAAGTCGTGAGCCAATCAGTATACAGTATAATGTGCCCCACATAGTCCTCCATACAGGGTAATGGGCCCCACATAGAGGTGGCTGTTCTGGTGCCGCAAGCCAAATATAAATCACCCTGCGGGCCAGAGCTTTCCATGTATGCTCTTGGAGGAGCAAAAAAGTATGTGCAAAGGGTGTTTAATCTGTGAGTCATAGGGTCAAACAATGGCCACAAGGGCTCTCAGGAAGTCATCCCTGTTCCACCTACATATACAGGAAAGCTGAACAAACCAATAATGCGCAAAAGGATAATAATACGCCCAATAATACAGTCTAGGGTCCGATAAAACCACCCCCTCACCCGAGCATATTACAGGAGCGGGCGATGGATCCCAGTTCTGTGACCCTGCAAAATGAATGAGGAAAAGATGGAGTTACGCTTATTGAAGGTATTGAAGTTCACATATATTGGGGATATAACCTGATGTGAGCCGCGACCGACAGGAGTAACTTCTCTTATCTCCTTACCTTAGCTTTTATAATCAACAAAAGAGCGAAGCTGTGTAGCGAATTCACCTAAATATGTAGATACTTGGACTCCTAGATAAGAGAACTTTGAAACCCATATCAAAGATAGGAGGGAGGCTTGTCTGGAGGTGACTTTCAGGTCTACAGGAAGACAAAAGACTTATCCCAGTTGATTTTTAGACCTGAGAAGAGGCCGCACTCATCAATCACATTCAGCGCTGCTGGTACTGACACGTTAGCACCTTGCAGGTACAGGAAAGTGCTGTCTGCGTAGAGACTAAGTTTGCTGTGTGTTGGGGCCTGGATAAACCCCTGAATCTCTGGGGTGGAGCGGATAAGGGCGGCCAGTGGCTCCACTACAGTCACATACAGCATTGGGGACAGCAGACATCCCTGCTGCGCGCCCTGGATCAGGGGGAAGCATATACGCACCACAGTGTCCGCGTATAGGAGCTTCTCCCATTTAGTAATCACTGGCCGAAAGCCCATCCAACGCTTGGTCGCCCAAAGAACAGACCATTGTATTGGCATCAAGTGAGACCATAACGTGTCCTCCTTAGAGAAAAATAAATAAAAACGCTGGAGGTTGAGGGTTGTCGACTTTCCTGGCACAATATCAGTTTGGTCACAATGAATAATTTGCCAAATATATGAACGCAGAGGAATTTCCAATACTTTATCTAGAATTTTTACATCAAACTGAAGTAATAAACAGGCCTGTATGAGGAATAAAGATTGGTAAAAATTATCAAACTCCGACAGAACATGTTTAGGGTCCCCTCTAGTTCTCCTCTCTTCGCCCCTAAGTGCCCTGATTACCATGGGGTCACAGTAATGATTTGCCATATAGGTAAGTAGTTTACCACATTTGTCCCCATTTAGTATTCCTGTCATACATAAAAGGACCATGTTGCTCATCATCTCTAAGCAGAGGGAGTGTAACAAGTAAGGCTGCCGGCCACTGGGACTTATGCTCCACAGGTACTGGAGCTCCTGTGATACCTCAGTCATCTTCACATCCCTCACAGCAGGAGCCAGGATATCATGAGCAAATGCTTCAAAAGTATCCCATACCTGTTGTATTATACGGTCCTCATTGTTATTTTAAAATAAAAAAAAGGAGAAGGAGAGAGACACAAGATGGATTTATATGTCACAGTGGCCTTGGAAATGGACCCTCCCAAGAGGGGAACAGGGAGAGGAGTAAGATCTGGGATGGAGTGACAGAGGTAATAATAGAAAATGACTGCAGCCAAGGCAGAGTCCGGCACCAGGGCAAGATCTATGTGGGAGAGGCAAGAAAACAAAAACCTGTCCAGAACCTCTGTAGCATTGGCGTCTCTGCCCCCTGATAGGCAGAGACGCCGTCCCCCTTACCGCCGCGCTCCCGGCCAGGCGTCTTCCGGCTCTCCAGCTGCTGCTGCCGGCGCGTGCAGCTTCCCGGGCACTGTGCTTAAGGCGCGCGCGCGCTCCCTCTTGAAGGGGCCGCATGCGCCGTCCTAAGGAGTCCCCGGCCAATGGCCGGAGGTCTTATCATATAAAAGGAACCTCCTCCAAAATGGAGGTGCCTGTGCAAGGTTGTAGCTCTGTGTTCTAAACTCTGCTTCAGCCCTCAGGTCCCGCTGGTAGCCTGACTACCAGTCCAGTCCGCCAGCCTGACTACCAGTCCAGTCCGCCAGCCTGACTACCAGTCCAGTCCGCCAGCCTGACTACCAGTCCAGTCCGCTAGCCTGACTACCAGTCCAGTCCGCCAGCCAAGTACACTCTCCAGCCCGACGGTCTGCCTACGGTCCAAACCCGCCAGTCTGTCTATGGGCCAGGCTTGCCTGCCTACCCGGAGAACGTACCAGTTACCTGCCATGCCTACCAGCCAGCCTATCTGGATGCTCCTGCCAGTTACCTGTGGTGTCCGCCAGTCCGTCTACCCGTATCACCAGTCAGTCTGCCTGCCGTGCCCATCTGCTGTACCGGTCAGTCCCTGCCTTCTGACCCGTGGGAGTCACCTGCTCTCATACAAGGACTGGCCCAGAGTAGCACCTGGTCCCTCTGCTCGGTCCTATCCTGGTTCACGGAGTCGATTGAGCCGCCATGCGACCTTGGTCAGTCCGAGTTGATACCTAGTTACGTCCCTCTGGTCCCTCCTTGCACCGCAGCACAGAGGTTCCACCACCCGGATCCCTAACAACCTCCATATAGTGTGAACAGGTGCACGCTGCAATGACTGCATAACATAAAATAAGAAAGAACAGCAGCACTCTGTAAGGGCCAAGAGGTGGTGGTCAGGTTTTTTGTTTTCTTGCAGTTTACCATGGAGGTTTTGACTGCCTCCTTTTCTGACTCTGCACTCCACCCATCAACCCAAGGGTGCTTTTAATTAGTGTTGCTTTCTAACTGTCCACTTAAAATTGTAGGCTTATAGCCAAAGAGAGGCATGTTTAGGAAAATAGTTACCCATCATGCGGAGGTCACCTTGCCGTGGTTGAAACCAAATTGCCTGCTACATGTCTCTGCTCCACTTGGCTCTTACATTAGTTTTGCTACATCTACCCCAAAATAGGGTGACATTTCCTATAATCTGCCGTCCTTGTATTATACGGGGTTATCTAGGACTTTGATAGATCAGGGGGCTTCTTACACTCGGTGATCCACTGTTTGCAGCTCACATGGCACCCAAAAGTGAACAGTGTATGGAGTCAGGATACCACATAGTGGCCATTCTCAGGTACTACAGCTCAGCTCCCATTGAAGTAAATAAGAGCAGAGCTGCAGAACCTGATAACAGTCTCTACACAGTGTACAGAGCTCAGGTCTTCCACCTCCGTATACTGTGTACACCCAGCTGCCGGGGGAGCGGCTGCGGACCTCCACCCATCCAAAAGATAAGTCATCAATATCTAAGTCTTTGACAACCCCTTTAACATATGGAGAATTTAAGATAACACATATAATGTGTTTGCAAAATTAATGTTTATGATATAATTTCCCAATGTCATCACCTCAAATTTTGTGATCCAATGGTCACTGACCTGACACAGCGACATGATCTTTCCAAGATAGTCATCTGGTGAGATAATTGTGCCCAAAATCATAGGTTCAAGATATTCCTTTACTACAGATTTGTCAGGAAATTCAGATGGATTTACAATAGTAATCTCCGATTCTCCATATTCCTAAAGAAATAATGTGGAAAATTAGATGGGATCATACAATTGGAGCTGATCTGCAGAACCCGGCAGTGACCAGTGACCAGCGTGCTAGAGTGGTGTGGATCCGCGCCGAACACCATCTGGCCACCGCTGCACACAGAAGATTGTTGGTGATGCCAGTTGTTGGGACTTCCACCGATCTGACATTGATGACCAGTGCTGGAATTAGGTCATTAATGTTACAGTAGCAGAAAACCACTTCAACTGCAAATACTGAACAAAAAATGTCAACATCTCAACATCAAAGTCCAATTTTACTGATTTTGTTTCCCCCAGAAATAATGAAACACCCTGATAGTTAGTTTTGGGGTATGGCACAACAAATCAGAGAGGCCCACAATACAGCGCAGAGTGGTTACGTATAAGGCATTACTGCTTCATGGAAGCCATAGACAGAAAGTACCTTAATCAGCTTTGGAGAGGACAACACAGCCTTCTATGGGACTGTAGAGGATGTCATTATGACAGATGCATTGTATTCCTGCTCCAGTCTCTGGTTAAACACCTCCATGTGTAAAAGCCCCAGGAAGCCCAACCTGTGCAGGACATGAACATTAGTTATAATTTATAGAGAGGCAAGTATACCGAAGGTGTCAATAAAATGGGCAACTACTTAGTGCTCGATAGGTATCCACCACTCTAATAGAAATTGGTCTGGAAAATACCAGTAACGCGGTGTCCATCATAATAGAGAAACACCACGCTATTTGCACTGCCTACTATACACAAGGCAGGTCGTAGACTGAACTACAAACCAGTTCAAGACCAGATCATTTCTGATCATCACCAGGCATATTTTTTTTTCCGTACATGGGATTTTAAGATCTCTAAAAAGGTCTCTGGTTCAATCATCCAAATAACGTTTGCCTCCATTTTGTCAGTACTGAATTCCCCTGTAACTGGGGCTTATATGCCAGGCCCAGTTACAGGGAAATTTGGTAATAACAAAACATGACAAAATTCAACTTCCTGCAAACTGCTGAGTCAATCTGGGGCTAACCTAGCACCGCATGCTGCCAGCAACCGGTACTCACATGATCACCGCCATTGCTTCCTAAACTATATGCACAGCACTCGTTTAGGAAACAATCAGGAAGGCAGAGGTGGTAATAAACCATTTCTGACTTCTCTATGGGAAGTCCAGCAGGCTCACGTGTACATGTACATGTGTATTGATGAGGATATGAGGATTCAGATCTACACAATACTGTACCGGTGACAATCCTGGCTATGGAAATGCAGGATAATATGTCACAAACATATCTGGATAAGCTGGAGGTTTGGGCCGAGAAGGGACAAATGTGATTTAACAATGAAAAATACATTTTCACTAGTCAGACTCCATATGGAACATGGTGCACAGATTTGGCCACCAGTGTGCAAGAAAGGCAAAGCCGAGGTCTAGCAAGTTCAAGGTGGGAGATTAAAGCAAAGATGGAATAGGTGGACTGCAATACAAGGAAAGAGTAATACAATTAATTAGTTAAAATTATTAGTTATTATGATTAAATTATTAGTTAAAAAAAAATGCTAAGGAGTGACATACTGTAATATATTCAGTACCGTATCTATAACAAAAGGACCAAGACCAGGATTCTTTACTGTAAGAGCGTGAGACTGTGCAACTCTCTGCTGAATTCACTAGGGGACTAGATACCATTCGTGAGTGTAATATACAAGTGGTTAACACATTACCAAGATGAATTGTTGACCCAGTGGTTTGCTCTGCCAAAAATTGGACTTTACCTTGCAATGTGTTTTTGCTTTCCTCCTGATCATTGTTACAAAAGAATTTTCTGAGCTGAAGACGTTTTTTTTCAGCCTTACACACTATATCAATAATTAAACTTGCACAAATGACCCCTTTTCAGAAATTAAAGTTATTGAAATGTCTATCTAATGCTCAATTAATCGGTCCGTAGGTGATAACTGTGCCCTTATGATCACTGTAGGACACATTAATGCCCGCACGGTATATTTTCATCATCAGTATAGGAAATGACTGAAATAAAATATATAGTGATATAAAATAATTCAGATAATGGCAGTAGAAGACGCACCTCCAGCCAGCACCCAGAGCTGCACTGCTGTCCCGACTAACAGACACTTGAATCGTTCAAGGTCAGCTTTTCCAGCGCACTCTTCATATTGCTGTATTCGGATTGGTCAACTGGAAACATTCCTGGAACAGAAAGTTAAAAGAAACCATTAGGGTATGTTCACACAATATTCTGAAGTGGATTCTGCTCCAAAAACCACATTTAGGGTATGTTCACACTGAGTTTTTTGACTGCTTCAGAAAACGAAGGGGCCGATTCATCCAGCAGTTTACGTCCGTTTTCTAGTGTAAAATTGCTTAAAATTTTGTGGGTTTTTTTTTTGCCCGTCTGGGAACACTTTGCCAAGTTTTTGAACGGTGGTCAGAACTCAACTGGGAGTGGGTATGGCCACTCAATAAATGTGCATAAAACAATCCACATTAAAATACTGTGTGTGAACTTACCCCAAGGGTGTGCGCACATGGCATCTTTTTCAAGTGGATTCCTTCCAGGCTGCTTTTTCAGCCTGGAATCTGCCAGATAAAGCGCCCCATAATATGAACATAATGCACAGCAATGTCAAAGCGACATTGCTGTGCACATCTTCTGTCTTATGTCTTTTAACCACTTTAGGATTCGGAAACTGAAGTGGTTAAAATAAGGAACAGGTTCATTCTTTGAGTGTCTTCCGCTAGGAAGCCGCCTGCTCTCTATAGTTACCAGTGTAAAGTGAAAGCCGCTGCAAAGCCGCCGGAGAAGACACCTCAGGAAAACGACCGTTGCGGTCTTCCTCAAGCGGCCTTGTCTGGGAAATCTCAGTGGCGGTACCGAAATCTAAGAGACGCCGTGTGCACATATCTTAAAATGGTTTTCCAAAAACTCAGGAAGCAGCAGGGAATGGGTTCAATTCAAAATCCCTATTCTCACCTCTTTGTTCCCCCCATGGCTCCATCACTATTGCTCCGGTAGTCCGCACTGGTCTCCGCTTACTTCCTGCAGGCTTTCCGTACATCATTCATGTGACTAAGGTACTGACTAGTGTTGAGCGAGTATGTTCTGTCCGAGTATGCTCGGGCCGAGCTCCGAGTATTTATAGCTGCTCGGTGATATGGTTGAATCGTTTGACAGTTTTATTACATGTGAGGAAAGTGTAAGAAATAGACATTCCTCTCATGTAATAAAACCGTCAAACAGTTGCAAATCATGCACACGGGAGCGATTCAACCATATCACCGAGCAGCTGGAAATACTCGGAGCTCGGCCCGAGCATACTCGCCGAAAGGGTTAACAGAACATACTCGCTCAACACTAGTATTGACCTCAGCAGTGAAGCCGACATCTCCAGCACATGACCTTTAAGGCTTCCGATTATCTTAAAGAGTAACCCTCTTTTAATTGTTATTTCATAAATCAAGAGTACACATGAAATTAAACAACTTTGTAATATATCTTATGAAAGACATTTTCTTCATTCTCTGCCAAAATTTATCATTCACTATGAAATTCTGAGGTAAAATCAGTATTCAGTGAAGACACTTTCCCATTACTGAGATAGGAGATGGCAGCTGCTACGGATACAATTCTATGTGGGCAGGAAGAGGGAGGAGCTTGAGACAGCTCCTCCCCCTTATCAGTAGCAGCTGCCATCTCCTATCTCAGTAATGGGAAAGTCTGTCTTCACTGAATACAAATTTTTACCTCAGAATTGAGACTTGATGATGACTGATCAATTTTAGTAAATAAAGAAGCAAATTTCTTTGATAAGATATATTCCAAAGTTTCCTATTTTCACGTAAACTATTGATTTATGAAATAAAAATTAAAATGACGGATTCACTTTAAGTGTCCACATGAATGATATACTGGATTTGGTCACTGCCAAAAGTGAGCAGGGACCGTGAGAGCCGCGATTCTGAAAGGGCAGAGTTTGAGAAGGTCTTTTCTTTTATTTTTTTATTCCATATGTAATCATTCCTAGATTCCCATCTCTCTGCTATATATTTTTTACAAATCGCAGAAAACCCATTTGATGTTAATTGTTTGGGCTTTTCTCATGCGCCGAGCATCACTCACGAGGAAAACAAGCTTCAAAGAACAAATGAGAGGAGACAGTCCATGCATTATGTGTCACGGTGGCGTGTCATTACCAACCCCCTTGCTGCAGCGCTCCCTAAATTCCCCACAATGTAGCAGAAACCTTGTCCACACGTCACGGCTCTGAGCTGACTAGTCCTGGAGGATCGTGAGGTTCCTTCCTTACATCTCTCCTCAATTATCTCGGCTTCTGTAAAATAGGCCGAGTCTAATGGGACGAAAAATGTGGCTGCAGAATAAAGGTTCTCTGGCATTTATCTACTCTGTGATCACCGCTCCTAATCCAATCATGGAGGCGTTCCTGGCTGTTACAGGGAATTAGTAGGATTACTAAAGTGTGACAGGCGAGGGTACAGCGCCTGTGTCTGTCATGGATTCTCAATAGAGGTGGCTGGGAATGGTCGCTCTCCACTGAAATGATCGGGAGGTGCACATACTTCCCACAAGAAAGCACTTGAATTGTCAAGGTCAATCTATTCTATAGCTGTAACTTTAGCCTTAAAGGAATTGATACTGTGGGTTACATCTGGTGCCTGGGGGGCAGTGTTTGGTATACTCTGTGACCCTCTGAAGAAGCTAAAAAAGTGAAACGTGTGTTTAGGAGAGTGGCAGGCACATAATGGGTAAGGATCTCCTCATTACTGGTACTCAGGCCCAAAATATGTAGAATTTACACTACACTAGGGATGAGCGAACCCCGTGGATGTTCGGTTTCGACCAAACTTTAGTCCAAAGTTCGGTTCGGGTACCAGAACTTGAACCCAAACCCCATAGAAGTCAATGGAGACACAAACTTTGATGCTGTAAAATGGTTGTAGTAAGGGCTAGGAGGTCTCTCACTCTTAAAACGGACTTGTCAGTGTTCGGAGTTCAGCATTGGACACTAGGTGTCCGGTATGAACCCCAAACTTTACAGTTCGGGTTCGCTCATCTCTACACAACACTCGTTATACTGTTGTACTGATACATTACACGTCTAGTCCTTGTGATTGACTATATATTCATTGTTGAGGACGCTCTTGCAGATGGGTCTAATCTCTGATGTCACGCCATCTGGAGGCTGAATCTTGAACTAAGTGCTCTTGTAATACAGGTTTTAATATTACGCTAATAAAATATATACTGTATACTGTACAATAGCTTTCTGACCCCGTTACACAGTTTTTGAGCACTTGAGCTGAAGTTGTTAAAGCTCAATTGGTGTTTTGCATAGTCTGAGGGGGCTATAGGTGTAATTCTGCTGAGATTTTGACTTCGATGCGTGTTGTAGTTACATTGGCATAATACTCTGTTCCATGTACAATATTATGTAGAACAGAGTTTTGATTCTAAATGGACTGTAGATAAAACAGTATGTCCTGGAACAGTACCAATACACATGCTCTGTAACTTGCCATCCACTCTTTTGGAGTGGACGATTGCTCTTTATCAGCATTCTGTCAGCACTATAGGTCCTGGGACATCCCTTCTCTCATTACTCAGCATGTATTGCTTCCGCCATTGCTTAATGAAATGCCTGCAATTAACTGAAAGACTGAATCTCTGTTAAGCCTGCATATACAGTTTGACAGGCAGGAGCAGAGAGACGAAGGCCAAGCCCCACTTCCGGTAATCCATATAGGGGGGTTTCTGCTGCTAGAGACAAATTACACTTAGACAGAAGGGAGACCCTACCGGCCGACACTTTTAGGTTATCTAACCCCTGAAAAGTAACTCCAACTTAATTGAACTTTATAAAGGGATTTTGCACATTATCTATCGAATGAGATCAAGTACAGGGACCATTTAATTTGTATTAGGGTTCAACTCACCTGCAAACACCATGGGTTTCGCAGGCTTAAAGCCGGGCAGAGCCACTGGCTGCTTCAGTAAATGCAGAGTGTCTCCTATTTGTGCTTCCTGTGCGTCCTTCATCCCAGCGATTAGATAACCTACTTGCCCAGCATATCTTAGAAGCAATGAGAGCAATATATATTCACAATTAGTGCAGATTCATCAAATTCTACATTGAATATCAGGTACAAATCTACCATAAAAGAAGGCAGCAACGGCTCTGAGACCCAGCACTGCATGAGTTCACTACAGCTATATACAGCTGGCACTAGAGGGCGCTCACTGGAGACAGACTTCTACTGCTGCGGTTGGGTACAATACTAGCTGTACATAATCACAGGTCAACAGCTCCCCCTGGTGGTGGCTGCATGCAGCAAAAATAGTATTTCATCTAGTTACATTCATTTAAGTCAGAAATGCTGTGACATTAGTCAGCACTAGTGTTGAGCATTCCGATACTGTAATATCGGGTATCGGCCGATATTCGCGGTATCGGAATTCCGATACTTAATTCCGATACTTTTACAATATCGGATACCGGAATCGGAAGTTCCCATAATGCCTGCGCTCTGCAGTGTCTGTGAAGGATGACAAGTTGGATGGCAGCGCTCAGCTGAGATTCAGCTTGTCATCAGAATGCCATCCCAGCGGGGGAGAATTCTCCTGATCGTTTAAAAGCCGGCGCGCGGTAAAAAGCCGCCGGCTTTTAAACAATCACACAGCCCCATACTGCTTCCCCGCAGCCTCCCACCCCGATCCTCCGCTCCCCTCGCCACCTCCAATCCCAATCGTAAATTAGGACCGGGCGGGGAGCGCAGCACCAAGGAGCGAAGGACCCGGGCGGGGAAGCCGGCAGTGAAAAGACTTCACCGCCGGCTTTCCCGTTCTGTGCTGCGCTTTCCCGCCGGTTATTTCAAATGAACAGCTGAGGTATCAGGTGATGCTGATCAGCTGTTCATTTGAAGTCGCCGCGGTGCCCTCAGAGGGTTCATGTGAGTTCATGCTTCACTGCATGAACTCACATCAACTTTCCCACGGCCGCACAGGTCAGCCTCACCTCCCAGACCATCAGCCCGTCATGATTAGTGTGTGCGCGGTGTCTGTGCGATGTGTGCGGGTGTGTGCGTGCAGGCAGACATAGGCCGATGTGACACTACTACTCCCATCGGCCTAATTCTGTCCCCCGTCCACTCCTGCCAGCAGGATCAGCTCGATGGGAGCAGTAGTTCCCATCAGACTGATCCTGCTATTTAAATTGCCCTACTGTGTCCCCAATAAATGTTAAATACATGTCATTGGTGGCCAGTGGTTACCTAAAAGAAATTAGTTCATACATTACCTGTCCCCGCCGATCGCCACCTAAAATAAAGTAAAAAATAAAAAACTACACCTATACTCACCAAGACACCTAATTCCCCGAAGCCATCGATCTCCTGTAATAAAATATAAAATAATAAACCACAACCTTATCCTTACCCCTCCGTAGTAGTCCACGAGTGTCCCACGAAGATCTCCAGTTCAGAGCAGCCACATAGAATGTGACCGCTCTGAACCGCTGCCGCCGCTAGAATGACGGGGCCGTAAGGGTTCACCGGAGTTCAGGCAGCGCTGCTCCGGTTAGCTCCTTTACGGCCCTGCTGTATAGTGAGAAATTCCCACGGTACAGCAGTGCCGTAAAGGAGGTCTCCGGAGCTGCGCTGACTGAATGCACTCCGGTGACCTCAGTCAGTGGCTCCCGCTGCCGGGAGCGGACGTGTTCCCGGCAGCGTGAGCTTACAGCAGCCATGCACAGCTGTCACCATCTCCAGATGTGACAGCTGTGCATGGGAGATCAGCGCAGGAACGTGGACAGGTAACTATTATTTTTAGTAAACTAAAAATTAAATAAAATTGTGTGTTTTATTTCAAATAAATTATTTTTTTCTGGGTGTAGTGTGTGTTTTTTCTTTTTAACACTTTGTAGGTTAGTAATGGGGGTGTCTTATAGACGCCCATCATTACTAACCTGGGCTTCATGGCAGCTGGCGCTGACATGAACCCCACCACTATTACCCCACTGCCACCGCACCAGGGCAGCGTGGAAGAGCGAGGCTAAGTGCCAGAGTTGGCGCATCCTATGGATGCGCCATTTCTGGGGCGGCTGACGACTGGTGTTTCTAGCCTGGGAGGGGGCCAATATTCATGGCACCCTTCCTGGACTATTAATATCAGCCCCCAGCTGTCTGCCTAGCCTTTGCTAGCTATTAAAATAGGGGGGACCCCACGTCATTTTTTTTGGGGGGTCCCCCATTTTAATAGCTAGTAAAGGCTAGGTATTCAGCTGGGGGCTGATATTAGTAGCCTGGGAAGCTCCGTGGGTTTTACCCCCTTCCCAGGCTTCAAACATCTGCCCCAGCCGTCTGCTTAACCTCCGCTAGAGACTAAAATTATGGGGGATCCCACGTCATTTTTTTTTTAAATAAATCCATTATTTTAACACTAAATGACATTTGAGGAGTTAATAAAGATGCAGTCCCTAAATTATTATTTATTTTTTAATTAATTTTTCCCAAAACTTTTGACGTGGGCTTCGCCATATTTTTGTATGCCAGCCAGGTACAGCATCCAGCTTCTATGAACGTGCCATTTTCCGGGGCGGCTGCGGACTGCAATTTTCAGCGGGGGGCAGAAAGCTTGGGCCTCCCTGCGCTGCAGATTCCATCCCCCAGCTGCCTAGTTGTACCTGGCTGGACACAAAAATAGGGAGAAGCTCCACGTTTTTTTTTTTTTAATTATTTCATGAAATTCATGGAATAATTAAGAAAAAAAGGGCTTCCCTATATTGTTGTGTCCAACCAGGTACAAATAGGCAGCTGGTGGTTGGGGGCAGCCCGTTCCTGCCTGCTGTACCTGGCTGGACCCAAATATAGTGCAAAGCCCCACGTCAATTTTTTTTTAATTATTTCAGGAAATTCATGAAATAATTAAAAAAAAATTATGTGGGGCTTCGCCCTATATTTGTGTCCAGTCAGGTACAGCAGGCAGGAACGGGCTGCCCCCAACCACCAGCTGCCTATTTGTACCTAGCCGGACACAACAATATAGGGAAGCCCTTTTTTTCTTAATTATTCCATGAATTTCATGAAATAATTAAAAAAAAAAATACGTGGGGCTTCGCCCTATTTTTGTGTCCAGCCAGGTACAACAAGGCAGCTGGGGGCTGGAATCCGCAGCGCAGGGAGGCCCAAGCTTTCTGGGCCCCACCCGCTGCAAATTGCAGTCCGCAGCCGCCCCGGAAAATGGCGCGTTCATAGAAGCGCCATCTTCTGGCGCTGTACCCAACTCATCCAGGGCCCTGGTGCGGTGGCTCACTGGGTAATAAAGGGGTTAAGGCCAGCTTGGCATTATCAGCTGGCCCTAAGCCCGAAATTCATGGGGTCACGCCAATATTGGACATGACCACCATGAATTTCTAGTAAAGTATTTAAAAAAAAACACAAACACCCAGAAAAAAGTCCTTTAATTGAAATAAAGACACAATTCTTTATTGTTCTAAATTAAACCATACTTACCATCACGCCCATTCCAGCTGAAGCCAACGATCTCCTGCAATAAAAGTAAAATAATAAAGCAACCTCATCCTTACCTTTCCATGGTTCCCAGGACAGCTTCAGCTCTGCTACATCGAGATGACAGGCTGGACCGCAGCAGAACGCTGCCATCCAGCCTGTCATCCCGCAGACACTGAGAAGCGCAGGCATGCTTGCGCTCCTCAGTGTCTCGCTGTGACGGCATCCAGATGAGCGGAGGTCATGTCCAATGAACTCAGCTCACCTCATGCACGTCACTGACAGCGTGGGAAAATTCTCCTGCACTCAGCGCTTCAGCGTGAGAATTTTCCCACGCTGTCAGTGACGTGCATGAGGTGCGCCGAGTTCATTGGACATGACCTCACCTCATGCACGTCACTGACAGCGTGGGAAAATTCTCACGCTGAAGCGCTGAGTGCAGGAGAATTCTCCCACGCTGTCAGTGACGTACATGAGGTGAGCCGAGTTCATTGTCGGCTCATCTGGATGCCGTCACAGCCAGACACTGAGGAGTGGAAGTATGCCTGCGCTTCTCAGTGTCTGCGGGATGACAGGCTGGATGGCAGCGTTCTGCTGCGGTCCAGCCTGTCATCTCGATGTAGCAGAGCTGGAGCCGTCGTGGGAGCCATGGAAAGGTAAGGATGAGGTTGGTTTATTATTTTTCTTTTATTGCAGGAGATCGTTGGCTTCAGCTGGAATGGGCGTGATGGTAAGTATGGTTTAATTTAGAACAATAAAGAATTGTGTGTTTATTTCAATTAAAGGACTTTTTTCTGGGTGTTTGTGTTTTTTTTAAATACTTTACTAGAAATTCATGGTGGTCATGTCTAATATTGGCGTGACCCCATGAATTTCGGGCTTAGGGCCAGCTGATAATGCCAAGCTGGCCTTAACCCCTTTATTACCCAGTGAGCCACCGCACCAGGGCCCTGGATGAGTTGGGTACAGCGCCAGAAGATGGCGCTTCTATGAACGCGCCATTTTCCGGGGCGGCTGCGGACTGCAATTTGCAGCGGGTGGGGCCCAGAAAGCTTGGGCCTCCCTGCGCTGCAGATTCCAGCCCCCAGCTGCCTAGTTGTACCTGGCTGGACACAAAAATAGGGCGAAGCTCCACGGTTTTTTTTTTAAATTCATGAAATTCATGGAATAATTAAGAAAAAAAGGGCTTCCCTATATTGTTGTGTCCGGCTAGGTACAAATAGGCAGCTGGTGGTTGGGGGCAGCCCGTTCCTGCCTGCTGTACCTGACTGGACACAAATATAGGGCGAAGCCCCACATCAATTTTTTTTAATTATTTCATGAATTTCCTGAAATGATTTAAAAAAAATTGACGTGGGGCTTCGCACTATATTTGTGTCCAGCCAGGTACAGCAGGCAGGAACGGGCTGCCCCCAACCACCAGCTGCCTATTTGTACCTGGTTGGACACAACAATATAGGGAAGCCCTTTTTTTCTTAATTATTCCATGAATTTCATGAAATAATTAAAAAAAAAAAATACTTGAAGCTTCTCCCTATTTTTGTGTCCAGCCAGGTACAACTAGGCAGCTGGGGGCTGGAATCTGCAGCGCAGGGAGGCCCAAGCTTTCTGCCCCCCCCCCCCCGCTGAAAATTGCAGTCCGCAGCCACCCCGGAAAATGGCGCGTTCATAGAAGCTGGATGCTGTACCTGGCTGGCATACAAAAATATGGCGAAGCCCACGTCAAAAGTTTTGGGAAAAATTAATTAAAAAATAAATAATAATTTAGGGACTGCATCTTTATTAACTCCTCAAATGTCATTTAGTGTTAAAATAAAGGATTTATTTAAAAAAAAATTGACGTGGGGCTTCGCCCTATATTTGTGTCCAGCCAGGTACAGCAGGCAGGAACGGGCTGCCCCCAACCACCAGCTGCCTATTTGTACCTGGTTGGACACAACAATATAGGGAAGCCCTTTTTTTCTTAATTATTCCATGAATTTCATGAAATAATTTAAAAAAAAAATGCGTGGGGCTTCGCCCTATTTTTGTGCCCAGCCAGATACAACTAGGCAGCTGGGGGCTGGAATCCGCAGCGCAGGGAGGCCCAAGCTTTCTGGGCCCCCCCCCCGCTGCAAATTGCAGTCCGCAGCCGCCCCAGAAAATGGCGCGTTCATAGAAGCGCCATCTTCTGGCGCTGTACCCAACTCATCCAGGGCCCTGGTGCGGTGGCTCACTGGGTAATAAAGGGGTTAAGGCCAGCTTGGCATTATCAGCTGGCCCTAAGCCCGAAATTCATGGGGTCACGCCAATATTAGACATGACCACCATGAATTTCTAGTAAAGTATTTAAAAAAACACAACACCCAGAAAAAAGTCCTTTAATTGAAATAAACACACAATTCTTTATTGTTCTAAATTAAACCATACTTACCATCACACCCATTCCAGCTGAAGCCAACGATCTCCTGCAATAAAAGTAAAATAATAAAGCAACATCATCCTTACCTTTCCATGGCTCCCACGACAGCTTCAGCTCTGCTACATCGAGATGACAGGCTGGACCGCAGCAGAACGCTGCCATCCATCCTGTCATCCCGCAGACACTGAGAAGCGCAGGCATACTTCCACTCCTCAGTGTCTGGCTGTGACGGCATCCAGATGAGCCGAGGTCATGTCCAATGAACTCAGCTAACCTCATGTACGTCACTGACAGCGTGGGAAAATTCTCCTGCACTCAGCACTTCAGCGTGAGAATTTTCCCACGCTGTCAGTGACGTGCATGAGGTGAGCTGAGTTCATTGGACATGACCTCGGCTCATCTGGATGACGTCACAGAGAGACACTGAGGAGCGCAAGCATGCCTGCGCTTCTCAGTGTCTGCGGGATGACAGGCTGGATGGCAGCGTTCTGCTGCGGTCCAGCCTGTCATCTCGATGTAGCAGAGCTGAAGCTGTCGTGGGAACCATGGAAAGGTAAGGATGAGGTTGCTTTATTATTTTACTTTTATTGCAGGAGATCGTTGGCTTCAGCTGGAATGGGCGTGATGGTAAGTATGGTTTAATTTAGAACAATAAAGGATTGTGTCTTTATTTCAATTAAAGGACTTTATTCTGGGTGTTTGTGTTTTTCTTTAACTTTGACTATGGGGTTAGTAATGGGGGTGTCTTATAGACGCCTCTCCATTACTAACCTGGGCTTGATGTCAGCTGGCATTATAAGCTGACATCAACCCCAACCCTATTACCCCCTGCCACCGCACCAGGGCAGCGTGGAAGGGCGAGGCTAAGTGCCAGAATTGGCGCATCCTATGGATGCGCCATTTCTGGGGCGGCTGACGGCTGGTGTTTCTAGCCTGGGAGGGGGCCAATATTCATGGCACCCTTCCTGGGCTATTAGTATCAGCCCCCAGCTGTCTGCCTAGCCTGTGCTAGCTATTAAATTAGGGGGGACCCCACGTTATTTTTTTGGGGGGGTTCCCCCATTTTAATAGCTAGTAAAGGCTAGGTATTCAGCTGGGGGCTGATATTAGTAGCCTGGGAAGCTCCGTGGGTATTACCCCCTTCCCAGGCTTCAAACATTTGCCCCAGCTGTCTGCTTAACCTCCGCTAGAGCCTAAAATTAAGGGGAACCCCACGCCAATTTTTTTTTAAATAAATCCTTTATTTTAACACTAAATGACAAGTACAGTAATCAACACTATTACTGTACTTCATATATATGTGACTGACATGTTTCTATCTATCTAATCTATGTGTGATTCTCTATTCTTTCTATTCTAAATTGTCGGGTACAGATGCTGAATTGCCGGCCGGCTTTCTTAAAGAGACGGTGCATGAAAACACTATTATTTTTTTAAATAAATCCTTTACACTAAATGACAAGTACAGTAAGCAACACTGTCACTGTACTTATTATATATGTGGCTGACATGTTTCTATCTATCTAATCTATGTGTGAAGCTCTATTCTGTCTGTTATAAATTGTCGGGTACCGCTGCTGAATTGCCGGCCGGCTTTTTTAAAGAGACGGTGCACGAAAACACTAATATTTTTTTTAATAAATCCTTTACACTAAATGACAAGTACAGTAAGCAACACTGTCACTGTACTTCATATATATGTGACTGACATGTTTCTATCTATCTAATCTATGTGTGATGCTCTATTCTTTCTGTTGTAAATTGTCGGGTACCGGTGAATGCCGCTGCTGAATTGCCGGCTTTTCATGTCCTTCTACATTATTCTTAGTTGTTTTACTTCATGTAGAATTAACCTACAAGGAAAGAAAGGGTTTATTTTCATTCCGATATTTGTGTCCCATTGACTTGCATTGGTTTCCGGTATCGGAATCGGCGATATCCAATACTTTTTGGGTATCGGCCCGATCCAATCCGATACGATATTTCCTGATATCGGAAGGTATCGCTCAACACTAATGTGGAGCCATCATACTATAGAGACCATTATATGCGGGGCTTATCTGTCACGCAAGGTGTGGGAAAGACTTAGTGCAACACAGAGTGAAGAGGGAAAGTGAGCCCAGATACTAGGGAAATAGGGGAGTGAAGACCTCCTAGTCGGGTCTAGTGTCAACCTGTCTCAACTACCGTCCCTATATTGGCTCTTCACCAATCGCCGCATGCGTGCCTCTCCCTGACTTTCCCTGGCATATGGCTAAGGCTAGGGAAGGAAGGAGATGAGCACTAGATGATCTCCACTAAACTCTATAGACAACAAGGGTAGACAAACAGGGGGGAATTGTTTAGCCTTAGACGACTCCAAACAAATGCGCACATGGCCTCAAGCTCCAGAGAGGACAAAGTACTGCTCTTGCTAAAGCCTCACAAGTAGTAATGAATATCGCCAGCACCTCCCTCTCAGAAACACCAGGTAGTTATACACCCAGGCCAGGGAGCGAATTAGCCAGAGGGAGGTAGTCGCTGAGTCCTAGAGACAACCAGCCTCTAAGAAGATGTCTGTAATGCCAAATGTAGAGATCTCCTGCAACCAACTGCAGGGCGACTGTATGTCATGGTCATCAACCCTTACTGGGGGTGGTGGTAGAGGCGAGGGCTCAAGAGGTTCCTCATATTTTTTAAGTAAGGACCTATGGAACACATTGTGGACTTTAAGGGCCTGAGGAAGTTCAAGACAAAACTCTGCTGGGTTGATGACGGCGGTTATTTTATAGGGACCAATAAACCTAGGTCCCAACTTCCAAGAAGGAACTTTCAATCTTATATTCCTGGTACACAACCACACAAAGTCATTCACATTCAGGTCCGGACCTGGCAAGCGTTTTCTGTCAGCCATACATTTATACCTGTCTCCCATCATCTTTAAATTACTCAGCACACCCTGCCATACCGAGGAGAGCGATGAAGCAAACCGTTCCTCCTCAGGAACTCCTGAAGTTCCTCACCCACTAAAAGTACCAAACTGTGGGTGATAACCGTATGCACCGAAGAACGGTGACCTGCCAGTGGATTCTTGACGATGATTATTAATGGCAAATTCTGCCAGCAGTAGGTAGGATGCCCAATCCTCATTTTCAGAAACGAAACAACTGGGGTAGGTCTCCAAATTCTGATTGACAAGCTCAGTCAGTCCATTCGACTGAGGGTAGAAGGCAGAGGAAAAGGACAGCTGCACCCCCAGTCGAGAACAGAATGCCTTCCAGAACTAGGAAACAAACTGGGTCCCCCGATCTGACACGAGGGAACCCTGTGAAGCTTCACTATCTCATTTATGAACACCTGAGCAAATGTCTTGGCATTTGGAAACGCAGTTAATGAGACAAAATTAACCATTTTACTGAACCTATCTTCTACCACCAAAACCACCGTTTTGCCTGCAGAAACCGGTTGGTCAGTAATAAAATCCATGGACAAGTGTGTCCATGGCCTATTAGGAATAAGTAATGGAAGAAAAGTACTAGACGGAACGGGTATGCAAAACCTTACAATGGGCGCAAATACTACAAGCAGCTATGTGTTCAATTATGTCCCGATGCAACCCTGGCCACCAAAAATGATGAGAGAGGAGGCCCGCGGTTGCCTTACCATCTGGATGCCCAGCAAGCACAGAGTTATAATGTTCCTTAATTACTTTGCGGAACAGATTAGATGGTACAAATAACTTTCCTGAAGGGCAGGAGGCAAGGGCATCCCCCTGAGCCTCCAACACCTCACCCTCCAGTTCAAGATAAAGTGCCGAAATGACTACCCCTTTCTGTAATATCGGGGCAGGGTTCTCATGGTCACCACCACCAGTGAATCTCCGGGACAAAGCATCAGCCTTGACGTTTTTGACCCACGGACGAAAAGTGACAACAAAATTGAACCTAGTAAAAAACAGTGACCATCTGGCTTGTCTAAGGTTGAGACGTTTAGCTAACTGGAGATATAACAGGTTCTTATGGTCAGTAATAACAGTAAAAGGATGGACAGCCCCCTCCAACCAATGTCGCCATTCATCGAACGCCAATTTGATCGCCAAAAGTTCCCTATTACCCACGTCATAATTTCTCTCAGCCGAAGACAATTTTTTAGAAAAGAATGCGCATGGAAGCCATTTACCACGGGACGAACCCTGAGACAACACAGCCACAACCCTGACATCCGACGCATCAACCTCCACAATGAAGGGTTGAGAAACAACGGATTGACTGAGTATAGGTGCAGTGGCAAAATGATTCTTTAAGGAAGAAAAAGCCTAGAGGGAAGCATCCGACCATTTGGAAAAATCAGACCCCTTCTTAGTCATGTCAGTAAGGGGTTTCACAATAACAGAGTAGTTTTGGATGAATTTACGGTAAAAATTAGTAAAGCCCAAAAAAACGTTGTAGAGCCTTCAGGTTCTCGGGACATTCTCTGGATCCATCCGAAAACCCAAAGATGACAACAAGTACCCCAAAAACTGCACCTTCTGAACAGCGAAAACACATTTTTCTAGTTTGGCATAAAGTTTGTTATCCCTTAATATCTGGAGCACCTGATTAACATCCCCCCAATGAGTCTCAAAATCAGGTGAGTAAACCAAAATATTGTCCAGATAGACCACCACAAACCTCCCCACCAAATTATTATTATTATTATTTATTATTATAGCGCCATTTATTCCATGGCGCTTTACATGTGAAAAAGGGGTATAATAAAAGAACAATTACAATAATCTTGAACACAATGTCACAGCGACTGGTACAGGAGGAGCGAGGACCCTGCCCGCGAGGGCTCACAATCTACAAGGGATGGGTGAGGATACAGTAGGTGAGGGTAGAGCTGGTCGTGCAGCAGTATGGTGGAGCGGTGGTTACTGCAGGTTGTAGGCTTGTCGGAAGAGGTGGGTTTTCAGGTTCCTTTTGAAGGTTTCCACGGTAGGCGAGAGTCTGATACGTTGGGGTAGAGTTCCAGAGTAGAAGCACGGGAGAAATCTTGTATGCGATTGTGGGAGGAGGAGATAAGAGGGGAGTAGAGAAGGAGTTCTTGTGAGGATCGGAGGTTGTGTGCGGGTATGGAACGGGAGACTAGGTCAGAGATATATGGAGGAGACAGGTTGTGAATGGCTTTGTATGTCATGGTTAGGGTTTTGAACTGGAGTCTCTGAGCAATGGGGAGCCAGTGAAGAGATTGACAGAGAGGAGAGGCCGGGGAATAGCGGGGGGACAGGTTGATTAGTCGAGCAGCAGAGTTTAGGATAGATTGGAGGGGTGCGAGAGTGTTAGAGGGGAGGCCACAGAGGAGGAGGTTGCAGTAGTCAAGGCGGGAGATGATGAGGGCGTGCACTAGTGTTTTTGCAGATTCATGGTTGAGGAATGTGCGGATCTGGGAGATATTTTTGAGTTGGAGTCGGCAGGAAGTGGAGAGGGTTTGCATATGTGGTTTGAAGGAGAGTTCAGAGTCCAGGGTTCCCCCAAGGCAGCGAGCTTGAGGGACTGGGGAGAGTGGGCAGCCATTGACGTTAATAGTTGGTCAGTTGGGGGGTTGAATGAGATGGTGGAAAGATGATGAATTCTGTTTTGTCCATGTTAAGTTTTAGAAATCTGGAAGAGAAGAAGGATGAAATAGCAGATAGACATTGTGGGATTTTGGTTAGTAAGGAGGTGATATCGGGTCCAGAGAGGTAGATCTGTGTGTCATTGGAATAGAGGTGATAATGAAAGCCGTGAGACTCTATGAACTGTCCCAGGCCGAAGGTGTAGATGGAGAAGAACAGCGGTCCTAGAACTGAACCTTGGGGGACACTGACAGATAGGGGGCGAGATGAGGAGGTGGTGTGTGAGTGGGAGACACTGAATGTCCTGTCTGTTAGGTATGAGGAGATCCAGGATAGGGCCAAGTCTGTGATGCCGATAGATGAGGGAGTCTGTAGTAAGAGGGAATGGTCCACTGTGTCAAAGGCAGATGACAGGTATAGGAGGAGGACAGAGTAGTGTCGCTTAGATTTGGCGGTTAGTAGGTCGTTGGTGACTTTAGTCAGTGCAGTTTCAGTAGAATGGTGTGGTCGGAAACCAGATTGTAGGCGGTCAAAGAGGGAGCAGGATGAGAGGTGGGAGGACAGTTCAGAATGGACATGTTGTTCCAGTAGTTTTGAGGCATAGGGGAGAAGTGATATGGGGCGATAGCTAGACACAGAGGATGGGTCAAGGGAGGGCTTTTTGAGGATGGGTGTGATTGAGGTATGTTTGAAGCATGAGGGGAAGACACCAGTTGTTAGTGACAGGTTGAAGAGGTGGGCTAGGGCTGGGATGAAGATAGTGGTAAGGTTTGGGATGAGGTGGGACGGGATTGGGTCAAGTTTACAGGTGGTGAGGTGTGATTTGGAGAGTAAAGAGGAAAGTTGATCTTCAGAAATGGTGGAGGTGGTTTTGGAGGAAGAGGGTTGAGTAGGTGTGGGGAGGGGCTGTGGGGGCTTTAGGCAAAAGCTTTGTCTGATGGTGTCAATCTTCTGCTTGAAGAATGAGGCAAAGTCTTCGGCTGAAATAAGAGGAGAGGGAGGAGGCACTGGGGGACGGAGGAAAGAATTGAAGGTGTTGAATAGTTGTTTGGGGTTATGAGACAGGGAGGATATGAGAGATGCGAAGTATGTTTGTTTTGCTGCAGTGAGTGTGGACTTGAACGTAGTGAGGGACTGTTTGAATGCGATGAAGTGCTCATGGGAGTGGGACCTTTTCCATCTACGCTCAGAAACCCTGGAGGCCCGTCGCAGTTCTTTAGTTAGGCTGATGTGCCAGGGTTGTCTGTTGATTGTGCGAGCCTTGGTATGTGTGAGGGGGGCGACCGAATCGAGAGCTGCAGCGGTTGTGGTGTTGTATAAAGTGGCAGCAACATCTGCATCATGTAAGGAACTAATGTCTGTAAGAGGGAGGAGGGATTCAGAGAGTCAGTGTAGGTCAAGGTGTTTTGAGATTTCTGCGAGGGTATGCAAGTTTGTGGAGTGGGGATTGTTGCCCCGGGGAGGAGAGAGAAGAGCATGTGAGTAGGTTGTGGTCAGAAAGAGGGAGAGGTGAGTTAGAGAGGTTAGATAGGGAACAGAGGCAGGTGAAGATGAGGCCCAGTGTGTGGCCGTCTTTGTGGGTGGGTGTGGAAGACCACTGAGTAAGACCAAAGGAGGAAGCGAGGGATAGAAGCTTAGAGGCAGCTGAGAGGGAAGTGTCAATGGGGATGTTAAAGTCGCCCATGAGCATAGTGGGGATGTCAACGGAGAGGAAATGAAGTAGCCAAGTGGTGAAGTGGTCAAAGAAAGTGGTGGTTGATCCTGGGGAGCGGTAGATAACAGCCAGTTGGATGGGGAGTAGATGCGCACGCAGTGCACTTCAAAAGAGGGGAGAGTAATTGAGGGCGGCAGTGGGATATGGGTGAAGGAGCAGTTTTCTGAGAGGAGGAAACCTATTCCTCCACCGTGCTTGCCGGTGGGGCGGGGGGTATGGAAGAGGTGGAATCCGCCATACGAAAGTTCAGCAGGAGAGACTGTGTCGGAGGGGGTGAGCCAGGTTTCAGTGATGCCGAGGAAGGAAAGCTTGTTAGTGATGAAGAGATCGTGAATATAGGAAAGTTTGTTGCAGACGGAGCGAGCGTTCCATAGAGCTCCTATTAGTGGGACTGGGGAAGAGGGGGCTGGGCGGATGGGTATAAGGTTAGAAGGGTTACGAGAGTTTGGGATAGATCGTGGGTAGGAGGTGGAAGTGAGTGTAGGGATGTGGTGAGGAGGACCGGGATGTGGAGAGATGTCGCCGGCAGTAAGGAGGAGCAGAGAAAGCGTTAGTAACATAGTTTGTAAAGCCGAATAAAGACTTGCGTCCATCAAGTTCGACCTGTTAGTTCTGTAATTGCTAAAGTTGATCCAGAGGAGGGCAAAAACCCCAAATGATTTAGCCAATCTTCACCTGAGGAAAAATTCCCTCCCGACTCTGAAACCAGCAGTCAGAATAAATCCCTGTATCAACCTACTATTTTATTTTATTTTTAAGTATATGCTGAAATCTGCCTGGTATCTAGAAATGCATCTGTAGCACCCTGAGGATTTGGCTGCTACAGGGGTATTGCACCTCAACCCAGAGGTGTGATATTCCACTCCCGGGTAAGGATGGAGTGTGGAACTGAGCTAGTAGGCTGCATGCACTACACACATCCCATTTCCGGGGAACAGACCGATGGTACTCCCACTAGAGAAATGTGCAGGTACGACAGTGTCTGTTCCTGGCTGGAGTGGGAGGGGGGTGGAACATCCCAGTAGTGTAGGGGCAGATAGGGGGAGCAGTCTGGGTAGTGCTAGGAGCTCATTGGGTGCTGGTCACCTGAGCTCACACATAGAGGGAGTATATAAGGTGGGCACCATCTTAGATCAGGGTCAGTCAGTCTGTCAGTCTGTGAGACGTCAGTCTTTTGCAGAGTGAGGTCAGTCTGTCAGAGCAGAGGGGAAGAGCAGCTCCAAGGCCAAGAGAGAGAGAGAGGAGAAAGAAAGACCCAGAGGGGGAGAAAGAAGGAACTCCAAGAGCCCAAATTAGACCAGAGGGTGAAGAGTTGGCAACAGGGTACCGGATCCCAAGCTGGCAGAGGCTACAGCACACCTTAGCCAGGAACCGGAGGTCGTGGGCAGGATCTGCCACGATCACCCACTAAATCCACCCGGAAGGCAGACCAGGAATAGGGTCAGGGAACCCAGAGACAAGGGTTTACCACCAAGAGGCCCGAGGGAGCCGGACATAGGTGGATCCCTGGTGGGGAAGGCCAGAGAAGAGGACAGGACAGAAAGGGAGCTCAGGACCACGCTCCAGAATCACCTGGGGGTTGGCCGAGTCCAGGACCTGGTGGACGCAGCACGGCTCGGGTGGTCACTCAAGGCCGGAGTGACCAGAACAACTGCAGTAAGTAAACAAACCCTGAACTGCACAGCCCGACTCTGAGTCTCATTTCCATCATCGCTGCACCACCACAACCCCCATCCTCTGCAACTGACCCCCTGAGGCTATACCCCTCCCGTTGGGGGTTATACTACCTAAGCTGCACACACATCACCAGCCTCAGTGGACCCTGCTGCAGCGGCGGCCTTTTGACCGCAAATCAACGGGTGGCGTAGTCGACACAAAAGAACATCTAGAAACATCATAAGGACTGCCACACACTGAGTTTGACACCCTGGGCACGGACCGGGTCACCGCCACTCGGAGACTACAACCCCCATCTGATCCGGCTCCGGGTATTCCCCCAAACAACACTGGCCCAGGGGGCGCGTCACATCCAGTCCCCGCTTGAACTGGTGTAGTGAATCCGACATTACCGTCTCCTCACTCAGTGAATTCCATATTCTCACTGCTCTTACCGTAAAGAACCCCTTCCTATGCTGGTGCTGAAACCTTTTCTCTGCCAGTCTTAGTGAATGCCCTCTTGTTACCGTAATATCCCTCCTTTTGAACAAATCCCGGGCAAGATCTCTATACTGTCCCCTAACATATTTGTACACATTTATTATGTCCCCCCTCAACCTTCTCTTTTCCAGGTTGAATAGTCCTAGTTTTGCCAACCTCTCTGGGTATTGCAGTCCCTCCATTCCCTTTATTAATTTTGTTGCCCTCCTTTGTACCTTTTCAAGCTCATTTATATCCTTTCTATATATTGGGGCCCATAACTGAGCACAGTATTCCAAGTGTGGTCTGACCAGTGCTTTGTACAGTGGAAGAACAATGTTCTCATCCTTTGCAGCTATACCTCTTCTGATACATCCCATTACCCTGTTTGCCCTTACAGCAGCGGCCTGACTTTGGGCACTCCAATTTAGTTTGCTATCAATCAAGATGCCCAAGCCCTTCTCCATCTCTGAATTCCCCAATGATTTCCCATTCAGTGAGTACTGGTGACTTCCATTTTTCCTTCCCATATGTATGACCTTACATTTCTCCTCGTTAAACCTCATTTGCCATTTAATGCTCCACCTACCCAGCTTATCCAAATCCCTCTGTAGGTCTGCTCTGTCCGCTTTTGTATTAATTGTTTTACATAACTTTGTGTCATCTGCAAATATTGATATTTTACTATTTATCCCGTTGACTATGTCGTTAATAAAGATATTAAATAACATTGGGCCTAGTACAGACCCCTGTGGTACCCCACTAGTGACGCTTACCCAATCTGAGTATATTCCATTTATAACCACCCTCTGCCTTCTATCCTTTAGCCAGTTAGCTACCCACTTGCAGACATTTTCCCCCAGCCCCATCATTCTCATTTTGTATACCAACCTATTATGTGGCACGCTATCGAACGCTTTTGAGAAGTCGAGATACACGACATCCACAGGTTCCCCCTGATCTACTCGAGAGCTAACCTCCTCGTAGAAGTCAATCAGGTTTGTTTGGCAGGAGCGATTCCTCATGAATCCATGTTGGTTCGGGATTAAAAGATTATTAGCATCAAGATGCTCCATAATTGCCTCTTTAATGAAGCTTTCAAAAATTTTGCCCACAACGGACGTCAGACTCACCGGCCGATAGTTTCCGGCGTCACTTTTCACTCCCTTTTTGAATATTGGCACTACATTCGCCTGTCGCCAATCAAGTGGCACAGACCCAGTCTCAACAGAGTCCTTAAATATAAGATATAACGGTCTGTCTATCACATTACTTAGTTCCCTTAGTACCCGTGGGTGTATGCCATCAGGTCCTGGTGATTTGTTTATTTTAATGTTACTGAGGCGTTTCTGTACCCCAGCTTGGGTTAGATTTGTCATACTTAGTGGAGGATTAAGTTTGTCACTTCTCATTTCTCCTGTTAGTTCGATTTCCTTTGTGAAAGTTGTCGAAAAAAAATTATTTAATAGATTAGCTTTATCCTCATCTTTCTCTATGATTTTGCCTTCCTCACTTTTTATCGGTCCAATATTATCCGATTTAATCCTTTTACTATTTATATACGTAAAGAACAGTTTGGGATTTGATCTACTTTCCCTAGCAATACGTCTCTCTGTTTCCTCCTTCGCTATTTTTATTTGTTTTTTGCAGGTTCTCGTTTTTTCCTTGTAACACATTAGTGCCTCCTTACTGTTTTCCTGTTTTAATCTCTTGAATGCCTCTTTTTTGCTATTTAACGCCCCTTTTACGTTCTTGTTCAACCATATTGGTTTCCTCTTATTTCTGGCCCTTTTATTCCCATACGGTATATACCTCTCGCACTGAGTATTCAGAATTCTTTTGAAGGTTTCCCATTTACTATTCGTATTCCTTTGATTAAGAACTTTGTCCCAGTCAATAAGTTGAAGGCTTTCTTTCAGCTGATCAAACTTCGCCCTCCTAAAGTTTAATGTTTTTGTTGTTCCCTTATTGATAACCCTACTGAAGGGCATTTTGAAGTCGATAATATTATGGTCGCTATTACCTAGGTGCCCCCCTATCTGTACCTCAGTTATTCTATCAGGCCTATTAGTCAATATTAAGTCTAACACGGCCTTCCCTCTCGTTGGTTCCTGCACTAGTTGGGAGAGATAATTATCCTTAATGTTTGTCAAGAACCTTTTTCCTTTCTGAGATCTACAGGTTTCTGTTTCCCAGTCAATATCCGGGTAGTTGAAATCCCCCATTACAATCACTTCATTATGTTTTGCTACTTTGTCTATTTGTCCTAATAGCAGATTCTCATTCTCCTCTGTTATATTTGGTGGCTTATAGCAGACGCCCAGTAATATTTTATTATTATTTTTAGTTCCCTCTATCTCTACCCACATGGACTCGACCCCCTCTTCTCCCTCTCCTATATCTTCCCTTAGTCTGGGTTTTAGACATGACTTTACATATAAGCAGACTCCTCCGCCTTTCCCCTGTTTCCGGTCCCTTCTAAATAAACTATAATCTAATAAATTTACCGCCCAGTCGTAGCTATCGTCTAGCCAAGTCTCTGTTATACCTACGATGTCATACCTCTCCTCCCATATAAGCGCCCGCAGCTCATCCGCCTTATTGGTCAGGCTTCTTGCGTTGGTCAGCATGCAAGATAAAACTTTGGGGTTATTTAGCATCCTATTCTTCTCTAACGATCTAACTGTACTATCCCCACCCCCCTCTCCACCCTCATTATATTCACTTCTCCCCTTCCCCCTTGCTTGCCTCACATCCCACCTATTTCCTTGGTTCCCCCCCCCCGTCTCTAGTTTAAAAACTCCTCCAACCTATTAGCCATCTTCTTCCCCAGCACCGCTGCACCCTCCCCATTGAGGTGCAGCCCGTCCCTACGGTAGAGCCTGTAGCCGACCGCGAAGTCAGCCCAGTTCTCCATGAACCCAAACCCTTCTGCCTTGCACCAACTCTTTAGCCACTTATTCACCTCCCTAACCTCCTGTTGGCGCTCCTGTGTGGCTCGCGGGATTGGTAGTATTTCTGAGAAAACTACCTTGGAGGTCCTTGCCCTAAGCTTCCTACCTAGGTCCCTGAAATAATTTTTAAGGACCCTCCATCTACCACTCACTTTGTCATTGGTGCCGATGTGGACCATGACCGCTGGGTCTTCGCCAGCCCCACCCAGTAACCTGTCAACCCGATCCGCGATGTGCCGGACTCGAGCGCCAGGGAGGCAGCACACCGTTCGGCGATCCCGGTCTTTGTGACAGATTGCCCTGTCTGTCCCCCTAATAATAGAGTCACCCACTACCAGAACCTGTCTTGCCTGCCCTACACTTCCCCCCTCCCCCTCATTACTGGAGCATACACTCCCCCGGCGGTCAGAGGATCTGTCGTGCTCCAATAATGCCGGTTCTGAACCAGCCTTCCTATACTTCTTCCCTCTATCCCTCCTTACTGTTATCCAGCTCCCTGCCTGTTCAGCCTGCACTTCCCCTCTATGCTCCACCCCCAGTATTGACCCATTGAGTGTCTGCTCGGTGAGCAGCAAACTCCGTTCTATGTTGTCGATGCTCCTCAGTACCGCTATCTGAGCACTTAGATCCAGAATTTGGGCTTCCAAGTGCACGATATGCTCACATCTCTTGCAGCAGTATGGATCCTCGAGCGGGTGCTCACGGAATGCATACATTGCGCAAGATGTACACTGCACGGCTCCGTCCAACATGGACGTCATTCTAAATATGGGGATACAGTCAGTATATATATACAAGTACAAAACACAATTATTTATATATAGGTGTATGGACGGGGATCAATTAGGGATGTGCAAGTGTATCAATTAGATATCGGCGGGGGATCAGTTAAGTATGGACGGGGGATCAATTAAGTATCAAGTATGGACGGGGGAATCAGCTAAGTAGGTCAGGTGGATTAATTAAGTAAAAAGTAAAGTAAAGAAAGAATGAAATACAGTCAGCAATTCAGTCCTAAGTCCTCCCTTCCAAACTCCCTGAATCCAAAGTCACTGAAAAACAAGTCACACACTTACTTTCGTTCGCACTTACGCTCCGGACACACGCAGCTCGTTCACACTCGCAAACTAAGAGATTTAAAGTGTTTTTTTTTGTTTGTTTTTTTTTTCCTTTTCCAGCAATGTACCCTTCACCTCAATGCACTTCCAAAGGACTTGATGCCCAACCAGCTGCCCCTTATAAACCCTTAATTATGACCCCTTCCCCTTAATTAACCCCTTGTGAGTAAATCTACACCTCAGGATTTTAGTGCAATGTAGTTAACCCTTAAATACACAGGTAGTAAACTAAGAAACTAAAACTGTAGTGAGAAAATAGATTTTAAAAAGCCCAATAAATCTAAACAGGTAGAAAAGCACTCAGCAGATCACAATGCAGCACTCACCGCAATTCTGGTATTTTCTGCAGGATTCCCAATACCTCTTCATGCAATTCACACAGGTATTTTCTGCAGGATTCCCAATACCTCTTCACACAATTCACACAGGTATTTTCTGCAGGATTCCCAATACCTCTTCACCTTCACCTCAATGCACTTCCAGTTTTAGGCTTTATCAGGTAAGTTTTGGCAAACTCCAGGATAGCTTTTTTATGTCTCGGGGTAAGAAGTGGGGTCTTCCTGGGTATCCTACCATACAGTCCCTTTTCATTCAGACGCCGACGGATAGTACGGGTTGACACTGTTGTACCCTCAGACTGCAGGGCAGCTTGAACTTGTTTGGATGTTAGTCGAGGTTCTTTATCCACCATCCGCACAATCTTGCATTGAAATCTCTCGTCAATTTTTCTTTTCCGTCCACATGTAGGGAGGTTAGCCACAGTGCCATGGGCTTTAAACTTCTTGATGACACTGCGCACGGAAGACACAGGAACATTCAGGTCTTTGGAGACGGACTTGTAGCCTTCAGATTGCTCATGCTTCCTCACAATTTGGTTTCACAAGTCCGCAAACAGTTCTTTGGTCTTCTTTCTTTTCTCCATGCTCAATGTGGTACACACAAGGACACAGGACAGAAGTTGAGTCAACTTTAATCCATGTTAACTGGCTGCAAGTGTGATTTAGTTATTGCCAACACCTGTTAGGTGCCACAGGTAAGTTACAGGTGCTGTTAATTACACGAATTAGAGAAGCATCACATGATTTTTCAAACAGTGCCAATACTTTTGTCCACCCCCTTTTTTAGGTTTGATGTGGAATTATATCCAATTTGGCTTTAGGACAATTCTATTTGTGTTTTTTCATTGAAGACAAATTAAATGAAGATAATAATACCAAAGAATTTGTGATTGCAATCATTTTCAGGAAGAAACTGAGTATTATCTGACAGAATTGCAGGGGTGCCAATACTTTTGGCCACCACTGTATTTCATGCGGCAGAAGTTAGCCTCCAGCAATGGAAGAGGGAACCGAGAAAGTGTAGAAAATGCTCTATCATGGCAGCAGTGGTAAGAGACATTGGAAATGCACGATCAAACCTATCATATCATAGGATTATCTATCATCTATCTATCCTTATATACTCTATTTCATATCTATCTATCTATCCATCTATCTATCCATATATGTATCTGACGCGCCCCTGGGCCTGTGTCGCGCTGCGTTGCGCACGCGGGAGCTTACCCGGAGCCGGATCTGTTGAGGGTTGTAGTCTCGTGGCGGTGATCCGGTCCGTGCCCAGGGAGTCAGACTAAGTGGCGCTGTTTTAGCGGTAGATGTTGGACGACTACGCCACCCGTTGAGTGCAGCCAGGGAGCTGCTGCTGCAGGGCAGACCGCTGAGGCCGGTGGTAGGATTGTGCAGCGTGATAGTATAACCCCCAACGGGAGGGGTATGGCCTCAGGGCAGCCGACGTGGATGATGGGGGTAGCAGGAACCACTCGGAGACGGTACTGTGTAGTTCAGGGTCTTTACTGGTGACAAAGATAGACCCTCCCGGAGTACTGGCTAGCGATTGGGGCCTGGTCAGTCCTTGAGCAGATGGGATCTCCCCTGGCCAGGCGGAGTTGTAGGCCTCCCAAACTAACGATACTCTTCTGGCTACCTTGCTAGAGGCGGGTATAAGTAGCCCACGTCCCTGAGTGTACCGTGTGGTGCTCACCCGTATGGCCGGTGACTCGGGGCCTTCTAGTAGCTTCCGCTCCACGACGGCGGTGCTGGTCCCACGCGTGTGACCGTGCCTTCGGGTTTCTGGGCCAGAGGACCTGCAATCCCCTGCCGGTCGGTTTCTGCTGCTGGATAGGAGTTAGTCCCCACAGTCTCGGACTCCGGGTCCGGTGATAACTTCTCAGTCAGGGCGAGCTCTGCAGCTGCCAGCCCCTGACTCCTTGTAACACTGCTCCCACAGAGCTCCTGTTGTTTCTTCCTATGCTGCTTCTCTTTCTCTACTTCTTCTCTACTCACTAACCCTGCCTCAGCCCTAGGTTTATATAGGGGAAGTTCTTCCCCTCCCAGGACTGGGCAGGAGGTGTGGCATGCATAGGATCCCTGACCAAGAGACCTCCCACCTGCTCTCAGACGTAATATCTCTATCACTGTGGCAACCAGACCCCTGGGGTGTCACATATCTATCTATCTTTCTATCTATCCATGTATGATAGATGGATAGATAGATGGATAGATGAATAAATAGATGGATAGATAGATGGATAGATAGATAAATAGATAGATAGATAGTGTAGGGATTTGTACTCACTGAGCCGCGTTGGAGGTAGGCACAGGTTCACACAGTGATGCAGTCCACGGGTTCAAACAAACTGGTGGCTTATTTTAGTGTCCATACACCAGTTAAGAAACAAAAGTTACAGCCTTTTCCTGGCACAAAAAGGAATAACAGAACAAAGCTCAAAATAACAAGTCCATGCAGCATGGCTTCAGCCGTTTAAACAAGGTGCTTTTCTCTGCCTCCTGCAGAGTCTAAGAAGCACCTGCAAGGTCTGCTCACCTTGCCCAGCAAACACAGACAGACAGAGACAGGCGCAGCTGTCTTAAATTAGCCTTCCAAGACCTGGACTGGAGGTAAGTGAGCAGCTGTTCCCCCCCAGCTCTTTCAGCTGCTCATAAAACCCGGCCCTGTAATCCGGACCCATTAAATTCCTCTCAGCACTATGTGTGCTGGAGCCTGCTTCTCCGGATCCTACATCACCGAAGCATGGCACTTCGAGGACACATACCTCCCGTCCACGATCTGTCCGGCAGCAACCTTACATACACCCCCCCTCTGTCCAAAGCCGTAGGGCTTGGCACCTTCTGTCACCATACAATAAACCCTTGACAAGGCAGCGGCATTCCCATGTTGTTTCCCAGGCCTATGCTCTACCCGGAAACTAAAATCTTGTAGAGCCAGGAACCACCTAGTCACTCTGGCATTGTTTCCCTTCTTTTCTCGCATCCACCTCAATGGGGCATGGTCTGACACTAACCTGAACCTTCTACCTAATAGGTAATACCTCAGAGTGTTTAACGCCCACTTAATGGCCAAACATTCTTTTTCTACAATGGAGTAGTCCTTCTCACAAGCGGAGAGCTTCAGACTGAGGTATTTTACAGGGTGTTCTTCTCCGTTAATCTCCTGGGACAAGACTGCTCCCAGCCCGACATCCGATGCATCCATCTGGACCACAAACTCCTTGGAGAAGCTGGGTGCCACCAAGACTGGTTGTTTACAGAGGACCAGTTTCAATTCCTGGCAGGTCGCTTCTGCTTCCGGGGACCACTTGGCCATAGCTGACTTCATCCCTTTCAGAAGATCCATCAGTGGGGCTGCTATCAGGGCAAAATTAGGGACAAATCTTCGATAGTAGCCCATAATGCCTAGAAACGCCATGACCTGCTTCTTCGAGAGGGGCTGTGGCCAGTTCAAGATCGCCTCGACCTTATTTATTTGTGGTTTTATTTCCCCTCTACCAACCACGTACCCTAGGTACTTGGCTTCCTCCATCCCCATGGCACATTTCTTCAGGTTGATAGTAAAGCCCGCCTTCCTTAGGGCATCAAGTATGGCTTGAACTTTGTCCAGATGACTTTCCCAGTCCTGGCTAAATATGACGATGGCATCTAGGTAGGCCGCTGCATACTGTTTGTGGGGTGCTAAGATCCGGTCCATGGCTCTCTGGAAGGTGGCCGGAGCTCCCTTCAACCCAAACGGCATCCTGACGTATTGGCGTCGAGAAGGCTGTCTTCTCCTTAGCCTCTTTGGACAGGGGAATTTGCCAATATCCTTTGGTGAGGTCCAGAGTGGTGATGTACCGAGCGGGTCCTAGCCTTTCGATAAGCTCATCTACCCTAGGCATTGGGTAGGCGTCGAACTTTGAGACCTCGTTCAGCTTCCTATAGTCGTTGCAAAACCGCCATTCCCCATCTGGTTTCGGCACTAAGACTATAGGACTGGACCATCCACTTTTGGACTCTTCAATGACTCCCAGGTTTAGCATCCGCCTTACTTCTTTAGAGATCACCTCTCTGCGGGCTTCGGGGATCCGGTATGGTTTTAGATTGACGTGAACATGAGGCTCTGTGAGAACCTCATGCTCTATGACCTGAGTGAGTCCTGGCAACTCCGAAAACATGTCTTTATTTCGCTGTAACAACTCTTTGCACTGTTGCTTTTGGGCATGTGACAGTGACTCTGCCACCTTGACCTCTTTCACATCGGCCTCAGCCTCAGCCATTAAACAGGGAGCTTCCGCAGGCTCTCTATCTTGCCATGGCTTAATCAAGTTAACATGGTAAATTTGGTAGGGCTTCCTCTTCCCTGGTTGGTGGATCTTAAAGTTGACTTCCCCCACTTTCTCTACCACCTCATAGGGGCCCTGCCACTTGGCCATGAACTTGTCTCCACTGTGGGACTAGCACAAGCACTCGATCTCCTGGGTTGAACGATCTCACCCTGGCCGACCTATTATACACCCTGGACTGTGCCTCTTGTGCCTTAAGGAGGTGCTCCCTCACAATGGGCATCACATGGGCAATCCTCTCTTGCATCTGGGCAACGTGCTCCACCACTCTCCTATAGGGAGTGGTCTCAGCTTCCCAGGACTCTTTCTCCACCTCCAGGAGTCCTGAGGGTGTCGTCCATAGAGTGGTTCAAACGGGGAGAAACCTGTGGAAGCTTTGGGAACTTCCCTCATGGCGAACAACATATAGTCCCAGTCTCGGCCATCCTTTTCCACTGCTTTCCTCAACATTGCTTTCAAGGTTTTGTTAAACCTCTCTACCAGTCCGTCCGTCTGGGGAGAGTACACGGAGGTTCTCAGTTGTGCAATCTGCAGTGTCTTGCACAATTCCCTCATGACCTTCGACATAAATGGAGTTCCTTGGTCTGTTAGGATCTCGTTAGGCAACCAGGTTCTTGAAAACATGTGGACTAACTCCCGGGCTATACACCTGGTGGAGGAGTTTCGTAGTGGTACGGCCTCCAGATACCATGTAGCATAATCTAATACCACCAGGATATACTGATGCACTTGGGCGGACTTGACCAGAGGCCCCACTAGATCCATTGCTATGCGTTCGAATGGAACCTCGATGACTGGTAGTGGCACTAGGGGACTGCGGAAGTGGGCCACTGGGGAGGTTATCTGGCATGTGGGGCAGGAACGACAATAACTCTATATTTCTCTATAGCAACCTGGCCAGTAGAATCTTTGGAGGATCCGTTCTTGAATCTTGTCTGCACCCAGGTGACCACCCAACACATGAGAATGAGCCATGTCTAACACCCTGCGTCTATAGGGCCCTGGCACCAGCAACTGTTCTATTACCTCACCCCTTGGCTTGGTTATTCTGTACAGCAAATCCCCATTCACAGCAAAATGAGGGAACCGAGTGTCAGCCCCCGGTTCCTGAGGCACCCCATTTAACACAGTAACATTTTCAAAGGCCCCTTTCAGAGTTAAATCCCTGAGTTGGGCAGTTCCAAAGTTTCCCTCGGATACCTCCAGCTCAGGGATATTGGACTCAGGGGATGCTACTTCAGCCTCATTGCCCACCAGCACACACATGGGAAACTCATCTACTATGTTCTGCGGGTAAGTTTCCTTAGGGGCGATCTGGCTGTCGTCCAAGCAACCAGGTGTTCCCGCTTTCCCCCACATTTCCCAGAATAATGCAAAGTAACGTCCAATTATTATGGGATGCAATAGGTCCTTAACGACCACCACTTCATGAGATGTGGTGCCACAGTCTGTGTTTACATCCACCTGGGCCACAGGATAGTTCTTAGCGTCCCCATTGATACACCGGACACCCACCACCTTCCCAGAAACCAGCCGATGAGGGAGTGTGGCCCTTATCAGGGTCACCAAACTTCCTGAGACCAATAGTCCAGAGACTTGTGCCCCGTTAACTGACACTGAGCATGCCTGAGGGCCCTCGCCATGTTGACGAACCGCGCTGCAGGCAGGGTAGGCAAAATAAGAGCAACGCCGGCCCATGTTACAGTCCATTGGTTCAGAGGTTATGGGACACCGGGAGGCAATATGGCCAAAGGTATGACATCTCCAACACACTATATTATGGGATGGGACCTTGGGCAGCAACTCAGACCCCTCCTGAACTCTAGGATGCTCCCCAGGTGTGGCGCTAGCTCCCTTCTTTTGGGTGTCCGCCACCTTTTGGGAACCCCAGTATTGAGAGGCTACGACCCCTTGTTTTCCCAACGGACTCTCAACCGCCTGGTATCTTTCCACCAACCCCACCAAGTCATCAGCATTATAGGGATCTCCCTGGGCAACCCAGGATTTTACCGACTTCGGGAGAGAGTGTATAAACCTGTCTATAATGACCTCTATCTCATATCATAGGACTATCTATCATCTATCTATTATCTATATGACGCGCCCCCTGGGCCATGGGGCACCCGGGACCGGACTTCAGGGCAATGCTGGGAGTAGTAGTGGCGACCTGGTCCCGTGGCTCAGGGTGGCCAGACCAATATTGTGGCAGTCTCTGTATCAGTATAATGCAATGTCCGACTACGCCACCCGTGGATTGCGGTCAATAAGAACCGCTGCTGCTGAGCAGACCTCTGAGGCTGATGTTGTGAGGGCAGCAGAGTGTAGTATAACTCCCCACGGGAGGAGTATAGCCTCAGGCTAGTGAGTGTGGATGATAGGAGTGATGGTACACGAGCGCAGCAGGAACGACTCAGAGGCTTTGCAGTGCAGTTCAGGGTCTTTACTGATGGTGATAAGGCAGACCCTCCCGGGAGTACTGGCTTGCATAAGAGGCCTGGTCAGTCTGTGAGCAAACTGGAGTTCCCCTGGCCAGGTGGAGTTGTAGGCCTCCCCGACTATCTGCACTCTTCCTGGCTACCTTGCTGTAAGCGAGTGGAAGTAGCCCACGTCCCTGAGTGTTCCGTGTGGTGCTCACCTGTATGGCTGGTGACTTGGGGCCTTCTGATAGCCCCCGCTCCTCGATTGCAGTGCTGGTCCCTTGCTCGTGACTGAGCCTCCGGGCTTCTATGGCCAGAGGACTTGAAATCCCCTGCCGGCGGGTTTCTGCTGCTGGGTATATATAAGTCCCCGCAACCTCGGACTCCTGTGTCCGGTTCTCAGAGTCTTCTGCCAGGACGAACTCCGCTTAGCTCAAGTCCCTGGTCTTCAGCTCCTGCTCCTACAGAGCTCCTCGCTGTTACTTTCCCTGTGTCTGGAACTAACTCCAGGCTCTGACTTCACTAACCCCGCCCCAGATCCAGTTTATATAGGGCAGGTTCCTCCCCTATCTGGTCTGGGACAGGAGGTGTTGCATGTTTAAGGGCTCCGAACCAGGAAACCTCCCACTTGCTCTCAGACATAATATTTCTATTACAGTGGTAACCAGACCCCTGGGGTGCCACATATCCATCTATCTATCTCATATCTATCTATCTATCAATCTCATATCTATTTATCTTCTCCACTTTTTATCTGGTCTCAGGTATGACTTTCATATTACCCACGACTGTTACTTGCCACAGGTGAGTTTTAACGAGCATCACATGCTTGAAGCAAAGTTGTTTTTCCACAATTTTGGAAAAGTGCCAACAATTTTGTCCGGCCCATTTTTGGGTTTTGTGTGAAATTATGTCCAATTTGCCTTTTTTTCCCATTTTTTTGTGCTGTTTCAATACACACAAAGGAAATAAATATTATAACAAATGTATAACAAAACATGTGTAATTGTAATAATTTTCTGGGAGAAATACTTCACTTTCTGGAACAATCTCAAGGTTGCTAAACACTTCCGGCCATGACTGTGTGTATATATGGGCCCTCAATAAACCATCCCTCTCAACGAAAAGGCCACAGCAAGGGTCAGGAATCGGTGGCCTTCCCTCTCCGAATCTTAGGGAGAGACGGTTGTGCTTCCAGCATCCACCTAGGCTGCCACCCCAGTGGAACTAATAGCAGGGTAGCCAACTGTCTAGAAATTCTTGGACAGTCCATAAAAATAGGGCACTTTTTTCCCTGTCCGTAAAAAAAAATGTGATGCGTCCATAATCTTTCTGAAGCTGGAGAGACTTGTTCAGATGGAGGGAGATGTAGGGGCATCATATTGTGTATAGGGAGATGTAGGGGCATCATATTGTGTATAGGTATCATATTGTGTATCTGCATGTGTGGGGACATCATACGGTGTATATGGAGCTGTGAGCACATCATACTGTATTTAGGGAACAATGAGGGAATCATACTGTATACAAGGAGCTGTGGAAACATAATGCTGTGTAAAGGGTCTGTGGGGTCATCATCTAATATACAGTACAGACCAAAAGTTTGGACACACCTTCTCATTTAAAGATTTTTCTGTATTTTCATGACTATGAAAATTGTACATTCACACTGAAGGCATCAAAACTATGAATTAACACATGTGGAATTATATACTTAACAAAAAAAGTGTGAAACAACTGAAAATATGTCTTATATTCTAGGTTCTTCAAAGTAGCCACCTTTTGCTTTGATGACTGCTTTGCACACTCTTGGCATTCTCTTGATGAGCTTCAAGAGGTAGTCACCGGAAATGGTTTTCACTTCACAGGTGTGCCCTGTCAGGTTTAATAAGTGGGAGTTCTTGCCTTATAAATGGGGTTCGGATCATCAGCTGTGTTGTGCAGAAGTCTGGTGGATACACAGCTGATAGTCCTACTAAATAGACTGTTAGAATTTGTATTATGGCAAGAAAAAAGCAGCTAAGTAAAGAAAAATGAGTGGCCATCATTACTTTAAGAAATGAAGGTCAGTCAATGCAAAAAATTGGTAAAACTTTGAAAGTGTCCCCAAGTGCAGATGCAAAAACCATCAAGCGCTGCAAGAAACTGGCTCACATGAGGACTGCCCCAGGAAAGGAAGACCAAGAGTCACCTCTGCTTCTGAGGATAAGTTTATCCGAGTCACCAGCCTCAGAAATCGCAGGTTAACAGCAGCTCAGATTAGAGACCAGGTCAATGCCACACAGAGTTCTAGCAGCAGACACATCTCTTCAACAACTGTTAAGAGGAGACTTTGTGCAGCAGGCCTTCATGGTAAAATAGCTGCTAGGAAACCACTGCTAAGGACAGGCAACAAGCAGAAGAGACTTATTTGGGCTAAAGAACACAAGGAATGGACATTAGACCAGTGGAAATCTGTGCTTTGGTCTGATGAGTCTAAATTTGAGATCTTTGGTTCCAACCACCGTGTCTTTGTGCGATGCAGAAAAGGTGAACGGATGGACTCTACATGTCTGGTTCCCACCGAGAAGCATGGAGGAGGAGGTGTGATGGTGTGGGGGTGCTTTGCTGGTGACACTGTTGGGGATTTATTCAAAATTGAAGGCATACTGAACCAGCATGGCTACAACAGCATCTTGCAGCGGCATGCTATTCCATCCGGTTTGCGTTCAGTTGGACCATCATTTATTTTTCAACAGGACAATGACCCCAAACACACCTCCAGGCTGTGTAAGGGCTATTTGACCAAGAAGGAGAATGATGGGGTGCTACGCCAGATGACCTGGCCTCCACAGTCACCAGACCTGAACCCAATCGAGATGATTTGGGGTGAGCTGGACCGCAGAGTGAAGGCAAAAGGGCCAACAAGTGCTAAGCATCTCTGGGAACTCCTTCAAGATTATTGGAAGACCATTTCCATTGACTACCTCTTGAAGCTCATCAAGAGAATGCCAAGAGTGTGCAAAGCAGTCATCAAAGCAAAAGGTGGCTACTTTGAAGAACCTAGAATATAAGACATATTTTCAGTTGTTTCACACTTTTTTGTTAAGTATATAATTCCACATGTGTTAATTCATAGTTTTGATGCCTTCAGTGTGAATGTACAATTTTCATAGTCATGAAAATACAGAAAAATCTTGAAATGAGAAGGTGTGTCCAAACTTTTGGTCTGTACTGTATATAATCGTCTTATCCCGTCTGTCTGTCTGTCCTTCTGTCCAGGAAATCCTGCGTCGCTGATTGGTCCAGCCGCGGCCAATCAGCGACGCGGGATTTCAGAAAAAGATGGTGGCCGTTAGCAGCTCATCTGCCGCACGGAGGTCAGCGGCGATGCAGCCGGGAGATGACCGGCGCTAGCCGCTCATCTCCCGGCTGCTCGCAGCAGAAGTACCGCGACCGGCGGCGCTGCTGACCTCCATGCGGCTACCGTCGGGAGATCACTGGCTAGGGCCGCTGATCTCCCGACGGCAAGTGTGAAGCGAGGACCGGGGAGCGGCGCCGCCAGTCGGGATACTTCGGCTGTGAGCAGCCGGCCATCTCCCGGTTCCTCGCAGCGGAAGTACCCGCACAGGTAGCGTCGCTGCCCGGTCCTCAGTAATACGATTCGCTGATTGGTCGGAATCAGCGATATTGGCGCCGCGACCAATCAGCGATACTGGCGCCAAATTTAAACACCGCTCTGCTGATTGGTCGTGGCCGGCGGCCGCGACCAATCAGCGATTTTGGCGCCACATTTAAACACCACTCTGTTGATTGCGCCTGGTCGGCCGCATACAGATTCTAGAATACCCGATGCGTTAGAATCGGGACACCATCTAGTACTGTATATAAAGAGCTGTGGGAGCCATCACACTATATATAGAGACCTGTGAAAAGCTAATGTGTTGATCCAGAGGAAGTCAAAAAACCCCATGAGGCAGATGCTGCTTGCCCAAAATTAGGGGAAAAATTCCTTCCCGACTCCACATATGGCAATCAGACTAGTTGCTTGGATCAACGTCCCATAACAAAATCTAGTATGAATAACCTGTAATGTTATTCAAGAAAGTCACACAGGACCTCCTTGAACTTTTTTTTAGAGAATTAAGTATTACAAGGTCATGTGGTAGAGAGTTCCATACCTCACACAATAAAACATTGCCATCTAACTTCCTTTAGACAAAGCGAATTAGGAGCTTGATGCTAGAGTAGTTGAATTAAAACTGAAAAAAATTATTAACACAGCAAAAAAGAGGAACAGTATTTATTCACCTGCCCAGGTCTCAAAACTAATGCACTAATCAGGATGAAGCAAACCATATAATAAAGGCAGGGGCAGCACAGGTGCAAAATACTGATGAGACAACCAACTCATAACCTACCAATTCTTGGAGGGGGTCATTGCTTAGTATTAAAACTGCACACAAAAAATGGCTTGTATAGGTCACTGGTCACACACAGATTGTTAGGGGAATGGTTGCAAACAACTTTATTAAATAATGGAAAGCAAACGAACCCGGGGTCCGCGATGCAGCCTGGAGGACTGCGGACGAACACCTTCCGGGTAAGAAGGTAAAACAACCAACTGAAATAACAATCCCCCCCGTGTTACTGCACACCGGAACGGGAATAGGGATTCGCACTATCTCCGTTAACTGCACGAGAGATGTGCGACAAATAATGTAGCCGTAGCCCTGTTAACTGCACAGAGGCTACGCAGCAGGCGCTAGGATGCGTGTGTGATTCACGCAGGCGTATACATGCTCCCAGCCGGCGTGCTACCGGACTGAGGAGTATCTCTCCACGTGGCTAACAGGCGGTGCCGGGAATACGGAGTCCGCAGTCTGCTCGGGGTGTATAGCGACCCCCTTGTTGGAGCCAGACTGTCAGACGAAGCTACCTGCCTCCCTCCATCTAAGGCTGTCTATCCCCTGCTAAACCTGCCTGTCAGAAGCTATAACAGCAAAAGTACACGTGGAGCCGAAACGACCAAGCGTCCACACAGTAACACCAACTCAGCTCAATAATCAGAGCGCGCCGCCATGTTTGTGGTCGTGCTATTTAAATATTAAGCCCTGCCCACCGTCACATTATTGGTGACGTCACCCGCGACCAATCAGGCGGTGCCAGGTCACCGGATCAGCTGACTCCCAAACCACCAATCACGTTCCGCCATGTCACGGGCATGCTCAGTGCAGTGTATCCTGGACTTAGGCTGTAACAGCCCTGTTTCCCTCCGCAACCTATCCTTCATGTTGCTAGGAACAAAGACCCAAGAGACAGCTTGTACATCTCGTGCACCAGCTAGGCGTTGGGACCAATGATGATGCTGAGCAGCATCTGCCCTGGCTGGACTGGAATGGGAGACCACATAATCCACTGATGATTCTGAACCCATTTCAGATCCAGAAAACACCTGACACCTAACACAGATAGTGCTCAATATAGGGCTTACAGCCTATTAGTGACCCTCATACTGTTAGATTAGGCAGGCTGCAAAGCACTATCTAAGTGCACCCCATGAGAACAGACCCCCTAGTTTACAAATCCAGCATTGATGGGCTTGTCTGAACCCTGAATAAAAATAACATGCAAAATCTATATATGAGGTTCTGGTAAATATTTTGGCGCTGGTCACACACAGTGTCTGGTTTACAGCCTATTAGTGACGCCCATACTATTAGATTAGGCGGGCTATGCTCCCCTCATACACCTTACCACGGTGTGTAGTGTGACATGGAGCTAAACCCCCTGTCTTCTTAAGAATAAGGCTGCGAAAACCCTTCTCTTTATTGATAGTAGAGAAACCTCCATACAGTAGATGCGGAAAACATACGATGAACCCAGTATTGTACCACAAAGATAGGGCTCTTACCGGCTAAGCTTGGAGCAGGCTGTGTGCACAGAGCCCAAGATACAAAACTGTAGGGATGTGGACTGTCTTACCCTGTTCCTGCCCCTGAAGACAACAAACACGTCATGTGAATACTGTCTTGCGGTTTTATATCTAAAAGTGATATGTGTCTTATGTAATGTATAATGGTGAGGTAACAGCATGTGAAGTGTTAATGCATAATGTGAGTGTGACACCCCAGGGGTCTGGTTGCCACAGTGATAGAGATATTACGTCTGAGAGCAGGTGGGAGGTCTCTTGGTCAGGGATCCTATGCCACACCTCCTGCCCAGTCCTGGGAGGGGAAGAACTTCCCCTATATAAACCTAGGGCTGAGGCAGGGTTAGTGAGTAGAGAAGAAGTAGAGAAAGAGAAGCAGCATAGGAAGAAACAACAGGAGCTCTGTGGGAGCAGTGTTACAAGGAGTCAGGGGCTGGCAGCTGCAGAGCTCGCCCTGACTGAGAAGTTATCACCGGACCCGGAGTCCGAGGCTGTGGGGACTAACTCCTATCCAGCAGCAGAAACCGACCGGCAGGGGATTGCAGGTCCTCTGGCCCAGAAACCCGAAGGCACGGTCACACGCGTGGGACCAGCACCGCCGTCGTGGAGCGGAAGCTACTAGAAGGCCCCGAGTCACCGGCCATACGGGTGAGCACCACACGGTACACTCAGGGACGTGGACTACTTATACCCGCCTCTAGCAAGGTAGCCAGAAGAGTATCGTTAGTTTGGGAGGCCTACAACTCCGCCTGGCCAGGGGAGATCCCATCTGCTCAAGGACTGACCAGGCCCCAATCGCTAGCCAGTACTCCGGGAGGGTCTATCTTTGTCACCAGTAAAGACCCTGAACTACACAGTACCGTCTCCGAGTGGTTCCTGCTACCCCCATCATCCACGTCGGCTGCCCTGAGGCCATACCCCTCCAGTTGGGGGTTATACTATCACGCTGCACAATCCTACCACCGGCCTCAGCGGTCTGCCCTGCAGCAGCAGCTCCCTGGCTGCACTCAATGGGTGGCGTAGTCGTCCAACATCTACCGCTAAAACAGCGCCACTTAGTCTGACTCCCTGGGCACGGACCGGATCACCGCCACGAGACTACAACCCTCAACAGATCCGGCTCCGGGTAAGCTCCCGCGTGCGCAACGCAGCGCGACACAGGCCCAGGGGCGCGTCAACTTTTGGCGTAGTCGGCAGGATCTCGTGCCCGCAACCACCGGGTACTGCGTGCCTGAAAAAGACTGTTCAAACTTACCAGTGGTGAAGATTCCCGCCATCCGGCGCCATCTTCTACATTCTTCCCGCCATCCGCGAAGTTTTCCCGCCATCCGGCGCCATCTTCGGCCTTCTTCCCGCCATCCGTGGAGGTTTCCCGTCATTGGACGCCATCTTGAGGACGCCGCGCGGGAAGAAGAGGGGCGTGGACTCCGAAAGCGCGCGAGAACTGAAGCCCCGCCTCACGTCCGGACGTTGCGTAAGGTCCTGGAAGGAGCCCAGCAGACGCCGACGTCACAGGAGCGCGACGGAAGGTCCTCAACCCTGACGATCCACTGCGGAGCCGCGGCCTACGGAAGAGGATCATCGCAAGGTAGGCCACGGTCCACTAGGGGGGAGAAGGATGTCGGATACGGAGGAGAGCTTCACCGCTTCAACCCCCGCCAGCGCCACCGCTGTTGCGGTCATGCCTTTCACCATGCCCTATATCCCGGGGGCAGCCTGGCTACCCCAGTACTCAGGGGAATCGCATACCCTGCATGACTTTAGAGAAAAGCTGGATAGCCTCTTCCAGGTGTACCCCCTTACAGAAGAGCAAAAAGTGAGCATCCTGGTGGCCCAATTAACCGGGGCAGCCCAAAGGGAGGTAAAGTCCTGGCCACCTGGGGGGAGGACTGTCGCAGGGATACTGGCCCGGCTGAGGGACACCTTTGATACCCGCACCTCAGCCGAGATCAAGCTCAGATTCTACGGGTGCAAACAGCGGGCACATGAGAGTATAAGGGACTATGCATTAAACCTACAAGAAGCCCTGAGAGCCATTAAGCAGACCGACCCTGACGGCGTGGGAGACGAGGACAGGCTGTTGACTGAACAATTTATAGAGGGTTTATATTGCAATGCCCACCGAACCCAGTTGCGGGCAATGGCCTTACAGGACCCTCATCTGGGATTTGCACAGTTCAAGGATAGAGCCATCCGGGTGCTCCGAGAACCGGCACCAGGTGGCGTTGTGACCCACAGACGCCCCACTACCACTTACCACCAGGAGGCGGCGCCCTTGTCGGCAGGGCCTGTGGGAGCTGATGCGCAGGCTTTGAGCAATGACCCGGCTCCAGACCTGCACCATCAGGTCCAAGAGCTAGCTAAAAGCGTTGCTGCGCTAACCCGAACTGTGCAGTCTTTACAGGTTTCTACTCCAGGGAAGATCCAGCTGGCATCCGGACCGGAGGACATCCCGTGGCGTCGACCAAGGAGGACCCCACCGGCCAGAGGAAGACCCAGCGACCGATACAACGAGGACGGACGACCCATCTGCCGCCGCTGTAATCAACCCGGACATATGGCAAGGTACTGTCCTTTAAACTGGCACAACCTAGGGTAGAGGGCCAACCCCTAGGAAAAAGATCATCAGGCCCATCAAACTGGCGCGACAAATATGTGGGAGGATGTCCAGTCTTGCCTGTGGTACTGGATGGCATTCCTATGAGTGCCCTACTGGATACCGGGTCACAGGTCACCACCATCCCGTACGTGCTCTTCAAGCAGTACTGGAATGACTCGGATATTACCCGCTACCCTGACGACGACTTGAGTATCATCGCCAGCAATGGTCAGCCCGTGCCACAGATCGGATTTAAAGAGGTGACCATTAAAATTGGTAGAGTTGAACTGGCAGCACAGGGACTGATCATTGTAGACATTGACAAACATGAGAGTCACCCAAAGATAACTCTAGGAACTAATGTAATTGAAAATTGTCTTGCAGAGGTGATTTTCCTTTTACAGCAGGTTGCCAAGAACGCCAGCTCCGGCGAGCAGCGAGTGCTCCAAAAAGAGATCCGGGCACTGATGCGACGGCAACAGGTGGAACTCTCCGGTGGTGAGATTGGTAGCGTAAGAATGTGTGACCCTTTCCCTATTGCCATGCCCCCAAAAAGTGAAATGATGATTTGGTGCCGGGCAGCTATTGGTCTGAGAGGTAGAGATTACCAGGCAATGGTAGAACCAGTTTACTCAGACAGTAGGCCCACCATCTTGACAGCACGGGGGGTGGTTAATGTACGCCATGGCAGGGTGCCCGTTCGCATAATCAATATCGGGAAGAGGGAAGTGTACCTGCCCCGGTATGCCACGCTAGCCAAATTATATACCATTAACCAAAATGCTATACAATCTGTGGAACCCTTGCCTCCATCTCACCCGGAGGAAGGTAACGGCTCTAAGAAAACAATGGAGGACTGGTGTCAGCAACTACATTTGGGTACTGACTCCACTCCCTCACACCAGAAACAGGGAGTCTATCGGGTGGTTCAAGAGTACGAGAGAGTGTTTAGTAAACACCCGTTAGACTTCGGGCGAGTCAAGGGGGTAGAACACCACATCCCCACGGGAGACCATCCTCCCATAAAAGAGAGGTATCGACCCGTACCCCCTGCACACTACCAACACGCCAAGGGGATGCTTAGAGACATGAAGGAGGCTGGGGTGATCAGGGATAGCTGTAGCCCCTGGGCAGCTCCACTAGTCTTAGTCAAAAAGAAAGACAACACCATGAGAATGTGTGTAGATTACCGGAAAATCAACCGTATCACACACAAGGATGCGTACCCCTTACCAAGGATAGAGGAGTCTTTGGCTGCTTTAAGATCTGCTAACTTCTTCTCTACCTTGGATCTCACTAGTGGGTACTGGCAGGTTCCTGTAGCAGAGGCGGACCGGGAGAAGACCGCATTCACCACCCCGATGGGACTTAGCGAGTTTACCTGCATGCCGTTCGGACTCTGCAACGCACCAGGAACCTTCCAACGATTAATGGAGTGCTGTCTGGGCCACAGAAACTTCGAGACGGTCCTGTTGTACCTGGACGATGTCATCGTATATTCTAAGACTTATGAGGACCACCTGAAACACCTGGCGGAAGTGTTCGAAGCTCTGGCAAGCTACGGCCTAAAGGTGAAACCCTCCAAGTGTCACCTCCTGTAACCAAAGGTGCAGTACCTGGGACACGTGGTGAGCGCTGACGGAGTGGCTCCCGACCCTGATAAGATCACCGCAATTAAGGAATGGCCAAGTCCCTCCAGTGTAAAGGAAGTGCGGCAGTTCCTCGGGTTGGTAGGCTACTACCGCAGGTTCATCCCCGGTTTCACCAAAAAGGCAGCTCCTATGCAGGACCTCCTGATAGGCCAGTCCCGGAAGGCCAAGAACCAGAAGCCGCCCTTCAGATGGGAGAAGTTGGAAGAAGAGTCCTTCCGCCAGCTGAAGATGGCCCTCACGGGGGATGAAATCCTGGCGTACCCGGATTACAGCCAGCCCTTTATCCTCTACACCGACGCAAGTAACATCGGGCTAGGAGCCGTGCTGTCCCAGATCCAGCAGGGGAAAGAGCGAGTAATCGCTTACGCCAGCCGAAAACTGCGACCCACCGAAAGAAACCCTGAGAATTACAGCTCATTTAAGCTAGAGTTCCTGGCAGTGGTGTGGGCAGTCACCGAACGCTTTAAGCACTACCTCGCTTCTTCCCGGTTCGTCGTGTACACGGATAACAACCCGTTGACACACCTGGACACGGCAAGACTCGGTGCCCTAGAGCAGAGATGGATGGCCCGCCTGTCCAACTTTGAGTTCACCATCAAATACCGGGCAGGACGCTCCAATACCAACGCGGACGCCCTGTCCAGGATGCCAAACCTACCGGACGTAGGAGAAGATCCAGAGGGACTGGAAGAAGTCGAACTCCCCGCGTTTCACCGTCATGGGACTATGCAGTATTCCCATCGGGTAAGGAGTAAGCAAGACGCTACGCTTAACCCCTTACCTCACTACAACTGGGCGGAAACGCAAGACAGTGACCCTGCCGTCCGGCTGGTGAAGGAGATGCTGACTCGGTCAGAGGCTCGCCTTGACCCAGATGCTCCGGAGGAAGCCAAGCAACTGTGGGCAGAAAAGAGTAGACTGTTCCTTTACAAGGGGAAGTTGTGCCGCAGAATGGTTAACTCCCGGACGCATGAACTAATCTGGCAAGTAGTGGTGCCACGAAGAGACGCAGCCATGGTGATGGAGGCATACCACGACGGGGCTGGACACTTCGGATGGAAGAAGCTGGAGTTCCTGCTGCGCGAGCGGTTCCACTGGGTAGGCATGAGGGGAACCATCGAGAGGTGGTGCAGAGACTGTGGCCCGTGCAACCTAAGAAGGAAGGACCGTGCCAGCCAGAAGACTCCCCTGCAGTCCATCGTCACCCGGCAGCCGTTGGAACTGGTAGCCTTGGATCATGTAAAACTGACCCCAAGCAGAAGTGGCTACGTCTACGCACTAACCATCGTGGATCACTACTCCCGGTTCTTGGTTGTCGTCCCTGTCAAGGACTTAACAGCTCGAACAGCAGCAAGAGCCTTCCAGCAGCATTTCTGCCGTCCACACGGGTACCCGGACCAAGTGTTGACAGACCAGGGACCTGCCTTTGAAGCGGAGGTCTTCCAAGAATTCTGCACTCTGTATGGCTGCCGGAAGATAAGGACAACACCCTATCATCCGCAAACTAATGGACTTTGTGAGAAAATGAACCAGGTGGTAATGGATCTTCTGAAAACGTTGCCCCTGGAAGAACGCAGTCTGTGGCCTGAGAAGCTGCCCGATCTGGTGGACCTATACAACCACATCCCGGTAGGTTCCACCAACTGTACCCCGGCTTACCTAATGAGGGCGAGACCTGGTAAGTTACCTGTTTGACCTGGAAATGGGAGTCCTGACACCCGAGGACACTTCACCAGAAGCAGACTGGGACACAGAGAGGCAGCAGCAGTACCGGAGAGTACAGGAGAGCGTGGAGCGAAGTCTCTGTCAGGCTAGGGAAAGACAAGAGAAAACTTACAACCAGTATGCTCCCGCTGTTCCCCTGGTACCCGGAGAGCAGGTCTTGAAGAGAAAAAGACGGTTCCACAAGTTGGACGACCAGTGGGAGAAGGACCCGTACACCGTACTGCCCTCAAGCCACGACAACCCAAAGGTCTGTACCATCAGTAAAGACGGAGGGGAAACCACAACCATTGTATCCCGGGATCACCTGAAGAAGTGTCCCGAACAGCTACGGAACCCTGAAGAGGAACAAGAAGACCCTCGACCCATAGAGGAAAGGGAAGACATGGTTAGTACTGTGCTCGGAGACTTCCCTCGGTCTTGGACTCAAGTCAATGGCGCAGTTGTGGTACCCGTACTCACCTTCCTCCAACCAGCATCCCAAGCACCTACGGAGTGACAGGTAGAGCTGGAAGAGCAGCCGGTCCAGGAGGCAGAAGACTCCACACAAGCAGAACAGGAGGATCAACCCTCTGCTTATAGTGAGCCTGCCGTACCCCTAGTGAGCCAAAGAGCCGGTAGACAGCTGCCCAGTTTACCCTTGACAGCTCCTACACCCTGTAGTTCAGGGCTAGACAGTCAGCTCCGTAGGTCCACTAGGGCCACTAGAGGCCAGTTACCCGCACGTTGGAGGATTTGAAATGTATAAATTGTTTTATTTGTGGTTACCTGTTTTTCTTGTTACTTGTAAATAATTATGTGTTTCTAGTTATTTTTAGGAGTCCTTGGTGGATTTACCGGGAATCCTTGTACAATTAGTTGGAGCGTAACCCAGGATGGACTAAAAGACTGTTAAGGACTCGGGGCAGGACAGACCCCTACCTGGTTACGTCTCCCTGTTTTGGTAGAAATGGACACCTTTGTTTTCTTCAAAGACTGCACCCGGTTGCGGACACGCTGTAACCATCTTTATGTGTTTTTCTTATTGTATTATTATTGTTTATACCTTGTTATGTTTTTCTAAAAATATGTTTAGTCCCGGAGTACTAAATTTCACTAGGGGGGAATGTGACACCCCAGGGGTCTGGTTGCCACAGTGATAGAGATATTACGTCTGAGAGCAGGTGGGAGGTCTCTTGGTCAGGGATCCTATGCATGCCACACCTCCTGCCCAGTCCTGGGAGGGGAAGAACTTCCCCTATATAAACCTAGGGCTGAGGCAGGGTTAGTGAGTAGAGAAGAAGTAGAGAAAGAGAAGCAGCATAGGAAGAAACAACAGGAGCTCTGTGGGAGCAGTGTTACAAGGAGTCAGGGGCTGGCAGCTGCAGAGCTCGCCCTGACTGAGAAGTTATCACCGGACCCGGAGTCCGAGGCTGTGGGGACTAACTCCTATCCAGCAGCAGAAACCGACCGGCAGGGGATTGCAGGTCCTCTGGCCCAGAAACCCGAAGGCACGGTCACACGCGTGGGACCAGCACCGCCGTCGTGGAGCGGAAGCTACTAGAAGGCTACGAGTCACCGGCCATACGGGTGAGCACCACACGGTACACTCAGGGACGTGGGCTACTTATACCCGCCTCTAGCAAGGTAGCCAGAAGAGTATCGTTAGTTTGGGAGGCCTACAACTCCGCCTGGCCAGGGGAGATCCCATCTGCTCAAGGACTGACCAGGACCCAATCGCTAGCCAGTACTCCGGGAGGGTCTATCTTTGTCACCAGTAAAGACCCTGAACTACACAGTACCGTCTCCGAGTGGTTCCTGCTACCCCCATCATCCACGTCGGCTGCCCTGAGGCCATACCCCTCCCGTTGGGGGTTATACTATCACGCTGCACAATCCTACCGCCAGCCTCAGCGGTCTGCCCTGCAGCAGCAGCTCCCTGGCTGCACTCAACGGGTGGCGTAGTCGTCCAACATCTACCGCTAAAACAGCGCCACTTAGTCTGACTCCCTGGGCACGGACCGGATCACCGCCACGAGACTACAACCCTCAACAGATCCGGCTCCGGGTAAGCTCCCGCGTGCGCAACGCAGCGCGACACAGGCCCAGGGGCGCGTCATGAGTATAGCATAAGATAAGCTTAGGATACCATAAGACATAAGTATAACATAAACCCTAAAATACAAATTTTATTAAATCTCTTTAAAATCGGGACATGCGGCATAAAGATGATCCGCATCAGTATTGCACTTTATCAAGATAAGTTCCTTTTATTGTTTAGTCTTGTGATCATTTATGTCATTGATACCTCTATGGGTGATTAATTCCAGGGCTGGCTAGGGATATCCAGGGATAGCCGCCGTGGAGCGGGGGCGCCAAAGTGTCAACATTAACTAGGATGTCACCCTCCACTATAAGGCAGGTAATCAGCATCTAGGGTGTTGAACAGGGCTGATTGTAGCCTTTGTTTGGATGCCCGAATGTATCCTTTGGCTTGGAGGTCCAAAGATATTAGGAACGTTCTTGGGTGTTTTTATAAATTTGCACATTGTCACTTTATTCACTGTTGTCACTTTAATCATTTAGTACACACTGAGGATTGATTGTTTGATGTGATATCTGTACCAGTTTCTGGTAGACTGTCAGATCTTTGGTCTATGTAAGTACGAATAAGGGACTTTTAGGGTCTAGGGGCAGCTGCCGTTCAGCAAGGGTGCCATTGTCATCTATATGTAGGATGCCCATCTCCGTTGACATGCAGGTTCAGGCTAGGGTATCTATAGGGTGAGTTTTATTGAAGTACAGTGGGTACGGAAAGCATTCAGACCCCTTTACATTTTTCACTCTTTGTTTCATTGCAGCCATTTGGTAAATTCTAAAAAGTTCATTTTTTTTCTCATTAAAGTACACTCTGCACCCCATGTTGACTGAAAAAACAGAAATGTAGAAATTTTTGCAAATTTATTAAAAAAGGAAAACTGAAATATCACATGGTCATAAGTATTCAGACCCTTTGCTCATATTTAAGTCACATGCTGTCCATTTCCTTGTGATCCTCCTTGAGATGGTTCTACTCTTTCATTGGAGTCCAGCTGTGTTTAATTAAACTGATAGGACTTGATTTGGAAAGGCACACACCTGTTTATATAAGACCTCACAGCTCACAGTGCATGTCAGACCAAATGACCAGTATTGAGTAGAAGCCCCCTTTTGAGCTAGTGCATCCATGAGTCTTCTTGGGAATGATGCAACAAGTTTTTCACACCTGGATTTGGGGTTCCTCTGCCATTCTTCCTTGCAGATCCTCTCCAGTTCTGTCAGGTTGGATGGTGAACGTTGGTGGACAGCCATTTTCAGGTCTCTCCAGAGATGTTCAATTGGGTTTAGGTCAGGGCTCTGGCTGGGCCAGTCTAGAATGGTCACAGAGTTGTTCTGAAGCCACTCCTTTGTTATTTTAACTGTGTGCATAGGGTCATTGTCTTGTTGGAAGATGAACCTTCGGCCAAGTCTGAGGTCCAGAGCACTCTGGAAGAGGTTTTCATCCAGGATATCTGTGTACTTGGCCGCATTCATGTTTCTTTCAATTCCAACCAGTCGTCCTGTCCCTGCAGCTGAAAAACACCCCCATGATGCTGCCACCACCATGTTTCACTGTTGGGATTGTATTGGGCAGGTGATGAGCAGTGTCTGGTTTTCTCCACACATACCCCTTAGAATTATCACCAAAAAGTTCTATCTTAGTCTCATCAGACCAAAGAATCTTATTTCTCATAGACTGGGAGTCCTTCATGTGTTTTTAAGCAAACTCTGTGCAGGCTTTCATATGTCTTGCACTGAGGAGAGGCTTCCGTTGGGCCACTCTGCCATAAAGGCTCGACTTGTGGAGGGCTGCAGTGATAGTTGACTTTATGCAACTTTCTCCCATCTCCCTACTGCATCTTTGGAGCTCAGCCACAGTGATCTTGGGGTTCATCTTTACCTCTCTCACCAAGGCTCTTCTCCCACGATTGCTCAGTTGAGCTGGACGGCCAGGTCTAGGAAGACTTCTGGTGCTCCCAAACTTCTTCCACTTAAGGATTATGGAGGCCACTGTGTTCTTAGGACCCTTGACTAATGCAGAAATTCTTTTGTAAACTTGGCCAGATCTGTGCCTTGCCACAATTCTGTCTCTAAGCTCCTTTGGCAGTGTCAGGATGCCAGGTTTAATTTTACTTTGCCAGTAGTTTTTCCCTTAGCCAAGATGGCTTCCATTGCCTCACTGGGGTCATGTGTTTCCTGCCTGTGGACCTACTTAAACTGCATGTGTTGCAATCATGCCTTGCCTGAGTATTGTGTGCTTTTAGCTTTCTACTCACCTGTGCTAGCCCTCTGAATAGAGTCTTGCTGACTTTGTGTTTATGTAGCACCCTGAGGATTCGGCTGCTACAGGGGTATTGCACCTCAGCCAGAGGTGTGATATTCCACTCCCGGGTAAGGATGGAGTGTGGAACTGAGCTCAGTTAGCTGCATGCACTACACACATCCCATTTCCGAGGAACAGACCGATGGTACTCCCACTAGAGAAATGTGCAGGTACGACAGAGTCTGTTCCTGGCTGGAGTGGGAGGGGGGTGGAACATCCCAGTAGTGTAGGGGCAGATAGGGGGAGCAGTCTGGGTAATGCTAGGAGCTCATTGGGTGCTGGTCACCTGAGCTCACACATAGAGGGAGTATATAAGGTGGGCACCATCTTAGATCAGGGTCTTTGTAGAGGAAGAGAGCAGAGGATAAGAGCAGCTCCAAGGCCCAGAGAGAGAGAGGAGAGAGAAAGACCCAGAGGGGGAGAAAGAAGGAACTCCAAGAGCCCAAATTAGACCAGAGGGTGAAGAGTTGGCAACAGGGTACCGGATCCCAAGCTGGCAGAGGCTACAGCACACCTTAGCCAGGAACCGGAGGTCGTGGGAGGATCGATCTGCCACGACCACCCACTAAATCCACCCGGAAGGCAGACCAGGAATAGGGTCAGGGAACCCAGAGACAAGGGTTTACCACCAAGAGGCCCGAGGGAGCCGGACATAGGTGGATCCCTGGTGGGGAAGGCCAGAGAAGAGGACAGGACAGAAAGGGAGCTCAGGACCACGCTCCAGAATCACCTGGGGGTTGGCCGAGTCCAGGACCTGGTGGACGCAGCACGGCTCGGGTGGTCACTTAAGGCCGGAGTGACCAGAACAACTGCAGTAAGTAAACAAACCCTGAACTGCACAGCCCGACTCTGAGTCTCATTTCCATCCCCGCTGCACCACCACAACCCCCATCCTCTGCAACTGACCCCCTGAGGCTATACCCCTCCCGTTGGGGGTTATACTACCTAAGCTGCACACACATCACCAACCTCAGTGGACCCTGCTGCAGCGGCGGCCGTATTGACCGCAAATCAACGGGTGGCGTAGTCGACACAAAAGAACATCTAGTAACATCATAAGGACTGCCACACACTGAGCTTGACACCCTGGGCACGGACCGGGTCACAGCCACTCGGAGACTACAACCCCCATCTGATCCGGCTCCGGGTATCCCTAACAACATGGCCCAGGGGGCGCGTCAACTTTGGCGTAGTCGGCAGGATCACGTGCCCGCAACAACCGGGTACTGCGTGCCTGAAGAAAAGTACACCGTTACCTCAAAAAGAAGTCTCCTGCCGGTTCCGGAGGGTCCCCGCCATCGGGCCCCATCACAGGTCGTTTCCCGCCGGTTGTCCGCCATTTGCAGCTTTTTCCCGCCATTTCTGAAGATTTCCCGCCTTGGGGGAGCGGACGCCATTATGGGCGTGCCAGAGGGTGGCAAGAGACCACCTCCCATCGTGGGCCAGGTCGAAGAATGGCGCCAAAAGCGGAAACCGCGCCCACCAACAGAGACTGTGATGCTGGAAGTGTCCATCAGCGTGAGAGAACTGCCCCTGGAACTGAAGTTGCCCCGGGACCACCCTCGATGTGGGCGGAGACAGAAGAAGAGAACAAAGATGGGTGTCGCCTGGAGCAGTCTGGAGAGAGCGCACCCGGAGACAAGACGTCTGGAGGGAGAGTCAGGCAGCACCGACCCAGTGGTCAGGAGCCTGTTGCAGGTCGCCACTCCAGAAGGCCTGCTGGAGATCCTAGCACAGCTCCCCCGAGACCGGGAGTGTGCACAGACCGCGCTGGAGGGCCTCGCACAGAGGTTGGCCCGGGTGCAACGAGAGACGTTGGCGGAGTGAAGCCGAGAGATGGCCCAGCAGACCGAGATTCGTCAGCGGAGCACGCCACCCGAGACGAGGAGACAGACCGCCTCTGAGGATGGCGCAGGAGGACTGAAGGCCGGAGACGGCGCCGAGAAGGGAGCCGAACGAATGGAGGCAGGTAAAGGGGACGTCACTACCCCGAGCCGGGAAACCGCGCGCATGCCCCAGCTCCCCGTCGCAGAGCCCGAAGTACCCCCTGCCGTGCCCGTCGCTGCAACGTCACCGCCGCAGACTAGGCCTCAAACGGAAGCCGCGACCCCTGTGACGTCACACGCCTCGACCTCGAGCGTGGCCAAGCAGGAAATACCATCGGCCTGGTCGCAAGGCCTAGTACCCCCGGGCGACGCAATACCAACAGCGCCCCCTACCTCCGCGGAGCCACCGGCCTGGTCGCAGGGCCGAATAACCCAGGGCGCCGCCGTTCTTACGGTGCCCTTTACTTTCAAGGTGCCCCAGGCCTGGTCGCAAGGCCTGGTTAACCCGGGCGCCGCTACCACCACGGCGCCCATAACACCTAAAGTACCGCACCTGGGTGAGGACTTGTTCGCCCAGCATACGTGCCCGGATGGGCAGCCCTTCGTATGGCCCCAGGAATACATCCAGCTGGAGCTGCAAAAAGCAAGGGCCATGTGCGAACCCCTGATCCCGGCTCCAAAGCCCATGAAGAGGATCTCGCCCCCGCTAGAAGAGACCCAGTTTGAGTGGGATCCCACCGGAGAAGACCTCATGGGGTTCACTCAGGAGACTCGGGCAGCCGCAGCGGAGCGTGCAGAGTGCTGCCGCCAGCAGCTCGAGGTCTTTGAGAGGGAGCGGAGAGAGAGGCGGGTCCGGGAACAACAAGCCCAAATAAGGAGCGCGGAGCAGAAGAGCCGGACCAGGAGAAACCCCCGTGCGGCGCATGGTCCCCGTACCATCGGGACTGTGATAAAGTTCAATCTGCAGCATGGGTGGGGTTTCATCAGGGATCACCGCACCCCAGGCGACGTCTTCGTGACCAGGAGAGACGTTGAGTCCCACCTACCGGAGGGACACAGAGGTCGTGACCTGTATTTAGGGGACGAGGTCACCTTCACCCGGCACAAGTGTGCCAAAGGACCCTACGCCCTCCATGTGCATCGCCTGACGGAGGAGGAGCTGCGGTGTGAGGAGGAGCAAGAGGACCCGGACGGGTCTGAAACTGAAACCAACCAACAAAAAAGAGCAGGAGGACGCCGTCGTTGAAGTACGGTAGAGAGAGACTGTAAAATAGTTACCCATCAGGGTATAAGAACTGTTCTAGTTAAAATATAGTCCCCGTTGGGACCAGCCAAGAGTGAACTGTTAACCCCGTGTGTCCCTATTCCCACTGACCGAGGACTGAGAGCGGTCAATCCTCCCTAATACCTGGCCGAGGACTGAGAGCGGCCATATCCCCTTGTATATAGTTGCGCTTCCTAAAGCGCCCCCTACCGGTTTTATAGGAAACTGTTTTATTCCAAGAGAGACTGTCGCACTTTACCCGGTCACAAGTTGCACCGTGACCGGAGGAACCAGAAACAAGAATGTTTATATGAAAAGTTTATTGCTGCTGATGATGTTTTATATGTTTATGTTTTATGAAAAAAAAAAATGTAAGTTTGTGGATGTTTATATCTTACAGCCCGAGGACGTGCTGTGATTTACCAGGGGGGAATGTAGCACCCTGAGGATTCGGCTGCTACAGGGGTATTGCACCTCAGCCAGAGGTGTGATATTCCACTCCCGGGTAAGGATGGAGTGTGGAACTGAGCTCAGTTAGCTGCATGCACTACACACATCCCATTTCCGAGGAACAGACCGATGGTACTCCCACTAGAGAAATGTGCAGGTACGACAGAGTCTGTTCCTGGCTGGAGTGGGAGGGGGGTGGAACATCCCAGTAGTGTAGGGGCAGATAGGGGGAGCAGTCTGGGTAATGCTAGGAGCTCATTGGGTGCTGGTCACCTGAGCTCACACATAGAGGGAGTATATAAGGTGGGCACCATCTTAGATCAGGGTCTTTGTAGAGGAAGAGAGCAGAGGAGAAGAGCAGCTCCAAGGCCCAGAGAGAGAGAGGAGAGAGAAAGACCCAGAGGGGGAGAAAGAAGGAACTCCAAGAGCCCAAATTAGACCAGAGGGTGAAGAGTTGGCAACAGGGTACCGGATCCCAAGCTGGCAGAGGCTACAGCACACCTTAGCCAGGAACCGGAGGTCGTGGGCAGGATCGATCTGCCACGACCACCCACTAAATCCACCCGGAAGGCAGACCAGGAATAGGGTCAGGGAACCCAGAGACAAGGGTTTACCACCAAGAGGCCCGAGGGAGCCGGACATAGGTGGATCCCTGGTGGGGAAGGCCAGAGAAGAGGACAGGACAGAAAGGGAGCTCAGGACCACGCTCCAGAATCACCTGGGGGTTGGCCGAGTCCAGGACCTGGTGGACGCAGCACGGCTCGGGTGGTCACTTAAGGCCGGAGTGACCAGAACAACTGCAATAAGTAAACAAACCCTGAACTGCACAGCCCGACTCTGAGTCTCATTTCCATCCCCGCTGCATCACCACAACCCCCATCCTCTGCAACTGACCCCCTGAGGCTATACCCCTCCCGTTGGGGGTTATACTACCTAAGCTGCACACACATCACCAGCCTCAGTGGACCCTGCTGCAGCGGCGGCCGTATTGACCGCAAATCAACGGGTGGCGTAGTCGACACAAAAGAACATCTAGTAACATCATAAGGACTGCCACACACTGAGCTTGACACCCTGGGCACGGACCGGGTCACAGCCACTCGGAGACTACAACCCCCATCTGATCCGGCTCCGGGTATCCCTAACAACATGGCCCAGGGGGCGCGTCATTTACTCCTAGTCATCCGCTGAAAGGATTGCTGCCTGAATCCTCTGCTAAGGGGACTTCTGCTGAAAGGAACCGCTGGCTGTTGTTCACTCATGCTGGGATCTCTGAACTTTTGTCTTCCTGAAGAAAACTTCTCCAGGATCTCTACACTTCTGGTATAGTCACCATCTTGCTCTGTGTTTAAATACCCGGCTCCAGCTCTGCTTAAGACATCGCTGTTTCCTCCGCTGCACCTCCTGCATTCTTCAATATCCAGACCCATATTCCAGTTTGTCTTCTCTTCTGCACTACGTGAGTCCACAATCAACTGAGGAATGCCTACGTCTGCTTACTATCCTTATTTCTGTTTGCATATTACTGTACCTAAGTAAACTTGAACTATGGTTAACTTTTGCATACCCTAATAGTAATGAAGGCCGTGCCTTACAGATTAGGCTCTAAGAAGTATTGTTTGGAATGAACTTACCTTCATAAACTGTTTGCTGTGATCTTTTGCACTTGAGTTTAAAATAGACTTTCACACTACTCTTGTCTCAGTCTCTGCTTTTGGCCCACGCCATTGGACTTCAGGGTATCTACTAACATCGTAACAGGCAGTTCCTTTGAGCTCATGATTCTCATTTGGTCTGACATGCACTGTGAGCTGTGAGGTCTTATATAGACAGGTGTGTGCCTTTCCAAATCAAGTCCTATCAGTTTAATTAAACACAGCTGGACTCCAATGAAAGAGTAGAACCATCTCAAGGAGGATCACAAGAAATGGACAGCATGTGACTTAAATATGAGCAAAGGGTCTGAATACTTATGACCATGTGATATTTCAGTTTTCCTTTTTTAATAAATTTGCAAAAATTTCTACATTTCTGTTTTTTTTCAGTCAAGATGGGGTGCACAGTGTACTTTAATGAGAAAAAAAAATGAACTTTTTAGAATTTACCAAATGGCTGCAATGAAACAAAGAGTGAAAGATGTAAAGGGGTCTGAATGCTTTCCGTACCCACTGTATATAGTACTCAATGTTCCAGGCAGTGGGAGGCATTACTGGGATCCAGAGCAGTCGCTCCAGTCACGTCCAGAGCCTAAGGTCTGGCATAGGAGCTGCCGGACACTTTGTGTGCTCTGAAGTACAAAGGAAGATGGACAGGGACCTGCATAGATGGAAGTTGAAGGCCAGTCCCGGGTGCACTGCAGAGGTGGACGAGAAATACAGGATGAGCTAGCAACAGGGCTGAAGAGGAGTTATGCTAAGAAGGAGGATAATGTGAATTGCTGTGCCTTATCCCATCTGTACCCACCTGATGAACTTGAACTGTCAAGTATATGTTTGACTGTTACAAAGAACTTCGTGTCCCCTAAATTGTGAGCGGCGGCTTCTGAGGACAGAAGCCTGAAGGCAGTGGAGGCCTGCGGCCTACAAGAGAGTGTGCTGCACCCCACACCCTAGAGCACACTGGGACTGGGACACCCATTGTCTGTAAAGTGCCAGAGCGAAATCAGACCGACGTTCAGTCACGACTACCGCTCTGTGCCACTTTACAAGATGAGTGATAAGGGAACTTCTCCATCAGAAGAGAAGAGGAAATAATGGTCGCTGCCCAAACTGTGACAAGAACAGGACCACAATGCAACAAGAACTGTCTCACAATGCTCTTGGAACTTTCCCATAATGCATTGCAAATTGAAACTAGAGCAAATACATTAAATCACTAGCAGACAGTGCAGTTATCAAACAATAAAAAAGAGACAGGATTCAAATGCAAGCAACATAATGTCAGAACTGATATACACATAAAGTGACTAGATTCCCTGGATAGCTAAATTCGCTGCTGAGGCAAGAACACGGGCTGCCCAGCACTATTTAAGTGCACCCCATGAAGATAGACACTCTAATTTACAAGGCCATAACATATAGGTGCATCTCACAAAATTAGAATATCATCAAAAAGTTAATTTATTTCAGTTCTTCAATGCAAAAAGTGAACCTCATATATTATATAGAGTCATTACAAACACAGTGATCTATTTCAAGTGTTTATTTCTGTTAATGTTGATGATTATGGCTTATAGCCAATGAAAACACAAAAGTCATTTACTCAGTAAATTAAAATAATTAACAAAAAACACCTGCAAAGACTTCCTAAGCATTTAAAAAGGTCCCTTAGTCTGTTTTAGTAGGCTCCACAATCATGACAATCATGGTGAAGACTGCTGACTTGACAGATGTCCAGAGTTCCAATTTTCATTTGAAATCAAGGTCCCAGAGTCTGGAAGAAGAGTGGAGAGGCCACAATCCAAGCTGCTTGAGGTCTAGTGTGAAGTTTCCACAATCAGTGATGGTTTGGGGAGCCGTGTCATCTGCTGGTGTAGGTCCACTGTGTTTTTTCAACACCAAAGTCAGCGCAGCCGTCTACCAGGAAATTTTAGAGCACTTCATGCTTCCCTCTGCCACAGTATCAAGCTACCAGGGGGGCAAAGGGGGCGGTGGCCCCGGGCCCCTCGCTCTTAGGGGGCCCATCCAGGGCTACGCCAGTGTAACTGTATCTAGCATGCCCCTGGTGCCAGCATCGGGCCCCACTGCCCGCCACCGCCGCAAGTTTACTGATGAGAGAGGGAGCGCGGATCTCTCTCCCATTAGTCCCTTCTGTGACTGACGTCTCTGACATCATCACTTGGCGCCCAGCCCGCTGTGCTGAAGATGTGTGCGTGCTGGGTGCTCTGAGCAGCGAGGGAACCAGGAGGAGAGATGAGTACTGTTTATTTATTTTTTGCCGGGTGGGGGGCAGAATTATATTACAGACTCTGCCTATGGGAAGGGGGAGGTGCATTATACTACAGACTCTGCCTATGGGGGAGCATTATCCTAAAGACTCTGCCCACAGAGAGGGGGGGCATTATACTAAAGACTCTGCCTATGGGGAGGGGGGGCATTATACTACAGACTGTCTATGAGGAGGGGGGGAGCATTATACTAAAGCCTCTGTCTATGGGGGGGCATTCTACTACAGACTCTGCCTATGGGGGGCATTATACTACAGACTCTGTTTATGAGCAGGGGAGAGCAGTAGACTACAGACTCTGCCTATGGGGGGACATTGTACTACAGACTCTGCCTATAAGAGGGGGAGCATTATACTACAGACTCTGCCTATGGGGGGTGCATTTTACTACAGACTCTGCCTATAGGTGGGGCATTATACTACAGACGCTGCCTATGAGATGGGGGGGGCATTATATCACAGACTCTGCCTATGAGGAGGGGGGGCACATTATACTACAGACTCTGCCTATGAGATGGGGGGGCATTATACTAAAGATTCTGCCTATGAGGAGGGGGGGATTATACTACAGACTCTGACTATGAGGAGGGGGGAGCATTATACTACAGACTCTGCCTATGGGGGGGCATTATACTGCAGACTCTGCCTATGGGGGGGCATTATACTACAGACTCTGCCTATAAGGAGGGGGGGAGCATTATACTACAGACTCTGCCTATGGGGGGGACATTGTACTACAGACTCTGCCTATAAGAGGGGGAGCATTATACTACAGACTCTGCCTATGGGGGGTGCATTTTACTACAGACTCTGCCTATAGGTGGGGCATTATACTACAGGCGCTGCCTATGAGATGGGGGGGCATTATACCACAGACTCTGCCTATGAGGAGGGGGGGCACATTACACTACAGACTCTGCCTATGAGATGGGGGGGGGGGCATTATACTACAGATTCTGCCTATGAGGAGGGGGGGGCATTATACTACAGACTCTGCCTATGAGGAGGGGGGAGCATTATACTACAGACTCTGCCTATGGGGGGGCATTATACTGCAGACTCTGCCTATGGGGGGGCATTATACCACAGACTCTGCCTATGAGGAGGGGGGGGAGCATTATACTACAGACTCTGCCTATGGGGGGGAGCTTTATACTACAGACTCTGTCAATGGGGGGAGCATTTTACTACAGACTCTGCCTATAGGGGCGCATTATACTATACGAAGGACTATAGGGAGTGCATTATACTATATTGAGGACTATCTGGTGCATTATACTATATGTAGGCTATTTATACAGTGTGGGAGATAATGTGGATTCTTTGAACAGCGTGGGGGCCATCATACAGTGTGGGAGATAATGTGGGGTCTTTGTATAGTGTGGAGGCCATCATACAGTGTTGGAGCCATCAGCTTGGGGGCTACTAAGGGGTCAGTATACTTTGTGGGGGTACTATACAGTGAGGGGGAATTATATCGTGAATAGGAGAACATCATACTGGTTAGAGCGGAGCTCTACATGGGGGGAGACTCAGGACATTATTAAATCTTAGGTGGGCACTTATTGTTATAGGGGAACTCAGGTTATCGTGACTGTCGAAGGGGCACTATTACTTTCTAGGGGGCACAATGTGGGCACTGTTTTCTAGGACACTTGCACACGGCATTACTTTATTTTAGAGGTTTGTTTTACCATCTAGAGGGCACACAGTAGGTGCAGTAATAGGGACACATTTTGCAGCAGAGGCTCAGTATTGGGGTATCAGCAGGACGAGAAGTTTGTGCAGGTTGGGGATAGATGTGGTCAGTGCCTGAAATGTAAGGAGTCAAATGTGTCTTTGTTGTGATCTCTGCATACCTGAGACTCTGAGCCCTGGCTGGAGAAGTTGTCGTGTCGGTCTGGGCCAGATGGAAAAGACGGGAAAAGTGAACAATTTAATCAGAAAGAACGTCAGCTGTAAGGTACTATATATAACTGAGCTGTGATCTCTTATATGTTTTGCAGGACTGGCATCTATCAATATATGTCACCATATGGCGGTAATATCAGTGCTGGTCTTTGTATAGAGATTATTTTTAGTAACAGCGCGGTCATCTGCTGAGGTTTTCCTACATCCACTATCTGGGTGCGCCGCTATAGTTGGAATCAGGGTTACCTGGTTAGAGGCCCACTCAGAAGTTTCGGCCCCCTGAACCAAAACCTTAGCTACGCCAAGCTTTTTGGAGATGGAAATTTCATTCTCCAGCAGGACTTGGCCCCTGTCCACACTGACAAAAGTACTAATACCTGGTTTAAAACAACAGTATCACTGTGCTTGATTGGCAGCAAACTCACCTGACCTTAACCCCATAGAGAATCTATGGGGTATTGTCAAGAGGAAAATGAGAGACACCAGACCCAACAATGCAGACGAGCTGAAGGCTTCTATCAAAGCCACCTGGGCTTCCATAACCCCTCAGCAGTGCCACAGGCTGATCCCTCCATGCCACATTGCCGCATTGATGCAGTAATTGATGTAAAAGGATCCCCGACCAAGTATTGAGGGCATTTATTGAACATACATTTCAGTAGGATAACATTTTGGATTTTGAAAACATTTTTCAAGCTGTTGTTATAAGGTATTCTAATTAATTGAAATAATGACTTTTGAGTTTTCATTGGCTGTAAGCCATAATCATCAATATTAACAGAAATAAACACGTGAAATAGATCACTCTGTGTGTAATGGCTCTATATAATATATGAGTTTCACGTTTTGTATTGAAGAACTGAAATAAATTAACTTTTCTGGTGATATTCTAATTTTGTGAGATGCACCTGTAGATGGGCTTGGCTGCACCCTGAATAAAAATAGCATGTAAAAAATATATATGATATATATGAGGTATTGGTCGATATTTTGGCCAAAATATACAAGCTCGCAACCTGCTCAAGGGTCCTCATAGTTGCGAGTCCCTACACTAACATTAAAAGCAAAGTCACAAAAACAAGGAATTAAAGTTCCCACCAAAATTCAAGAATTAACACAGCAAATACAGCAACAATAATTACAAGGATGCAGCAAACCCATATAATGAAGAAGTCAGCAACACAGGTGCAAAATATTGATGAGACAACCACTCACAACCTACCAATTCATGGAGGGGGTGATTGCTTAGTATTAAAACTGCACACAAATAAGCCTTGTATAGGGCACTGGTCACACATAGGTAGTGCACAATGTCTGGCTTACAGCCTATTAGTGAAGCCCAAACTATTAGATTAGGCGGGCTGCCCAGCACTTTTTAAGTGCACCCCATGAAGACAGACACCCTAGTTTACAAGGCCAACATTGATGGGTCTGGCTGCACCCTGAATAAAAATAACGTGCAAAAAATATATATGATATATATGAGGTATTAGTAAATATTTTGGCCAAAATACACAAGCTCGCAACCCGCGTCAAGGGTCCTCATACTTGCGAGTCCCTACACTAACATTAAAAGCAAAGACAAATTTAAATTCCCACCAAAATTCAAGAATTAACACAGGAAAAAAGGGCAACAGTGTTTACATGCCTAGGTCTCAGTACTAATCATACCATATAATAACGATGACAGCAATACAGGTGCAAAATACTGATGCGACAACCACTCACATATTACCAATTAATGGAGGGGGGTGATTACATAGTATTAAAACTGCACACAAAATTATATGGGATTGCTACATCCTAATAGTGCATTAGTTCTGAGATCTGGGCAGGTAAATGCTATATTAATAATTGATTTTTTGAGGAAAGTTAAATTCTCTTTTGTTGGCTTTACTTTTAATCTAACTGAAATACACATAAGCTTTTTTCCTAAACATTAGGATCTGTGTAGAGCCATCAGCTCAAAAAGGCTTCCTTTGACAGACTTGGCATAAGCAGGTCAAAAGGAACCCTGATCTTTACCATTACACCCCTTTACAGGAATGGAGACTTACCACATGCTCAGGGTTGCATCTACAGAGTAGCTGCTGGCCAGAGGAGCGAGCTTGAGGCTATAACTCTAACTAAAGCTTTTTTATTACTAAATGATGGGTTCTGTCTAAGGCCATTGGCTCAAAAAGGCTTCCTCGGACAGACTTGGCGCAAGCTACTCCATTCTGCAGATCCCAAGGGAACCCTGGCCTTTACCATTACACCCCTGTACAGGGATAGATACTTACCATAGGCCCAGGGTTGCATCTACAGAGTAGCTGCTGGCCGGAGGAGCGAGCTTGAGGCTATAGTGGTTGATTCAACTCTAACTAAAGCTTTTTTTTCCTAAATACTGGGATCTGTTTAAGGCTGTTGGCTCAAACAGACTTCCTCGGACAGACTTGGCGCAAGCTACTCCATTCTGCAGATCCCAAGGGAACCCTGGTTTTTACCATTACACCCCTGTACAGGGATAGATACTTACCATAGGCCCAGGGTTGCATCTACAGAGTAGCTGCTGGCCGGAGGAGTGTGCTTGAGGCTTGAGTAGTTGAGTCAATCCTAACTAAAGAAAAACCTATCTAATGACACTTTCTTGTTAGGACCTGTCTGAGGCCTATGGCTCAAAAAAGATTCTTTGGAAAAACTTGGCAAAAGCCAGTCTATCCTACAGGTTCCAAAGGAACTCTGACCTTCACTCTTACATCCCTGTACAGTGATAAAGACTTATTACAGGGCCTTGATTGCATCTACATAGTAGATGCTGACTGGAGGGGCAAACTTAAGGTTAGAATGGTTCAGCCAACCCTAACTATTGCTACTTTCTTAAATGTTAGGATATTTCTGAGGCCGTTGGCTCAAACAGGCTTCCTTGGACAGACTTGGCGCAAAACACACCATTTCTGATGTTTCCAAATGAACCCTGGGCTTCACCCTTGAACCTCTATACAGGGACCGTTTCATAGTTTTAAGGTTGAAAGACACAAGTCCATCAAGTTCAACCTAAAAGCTAATGTGTTGATCCAGAGGAAGGCAAAAACCCCATGAGGCAGATGCTAATTGCCCCATATTAGGGGAAAAATTCCTTCCCGACTCCACATATGGCAATCAGACTAGTTCCCTGGATCAACGTCCCATAACAAAATCTAGTACGGATAACCTGCAATTTTATATTATTCAAGAAAGGCACACACATGCCCTCCTTGAATTTTTTTTAGAAAATTAAGTATTTCAATTTCATGTGGTAGAGAGTTTCATAACCTCATTGCTCACACAATAAAAATTTGCCAACTAACTTCCTTTAGACAAAGTGAATTAGGATCTTTATGCTAGAGTAATTGAATTAACTCTAACTGAAATAGATTAATGCTTTTTTCCTAAATGTTGAAATTTGTTTAAATCCATCAGCTCAAAAAGGCTTTCTCGGACAGACTTGGCGCAAGCTACTCCATTCTGCAGATCCCAAGGGAACCCTGGCCTTTACCATTACACCCCTGTACAGGGATAGATACTTACCATAGGCCCAGGGCTGCATCTACAGAGTAGCTGCTGGCCGGAGGAGCGAGCTTGAGGCTATAGTGGTTGATTCAACTCTAACTAAAGCTTTTTTTTCCTAAATACTGGGATCTGTTTAAGGCTGTTGGCTCAAACAGACTTCCTCGGACAGACTTGGCGCAAGCTACTCCATTCTGCAGATCCCAAGGGAACCCTGGTTTTTACCATTACACACCTGTACAGGGATAGATACTTACCATAGGCCCAGGGTTGCATCTACAGAGTAGCTGCTGGCCGGAGGAGTGCGCTTGAGGCTTGAGTAGTTGAATCAATCCTAACTAAAGAAAAACCTATCTAATGCCACTTTCTTGTTAGGACCTGTCTGAGGCCTATGGCTCAAAAAAGCTTCTTTGGAAAGACTTGGCAAAAGCCAGTCTATCCTACAGGTTCCAAAGGAACTCTGGCCTTCACTCTTACAGCCATGTACAGTGATAAAGACTTATTACAGGGCCTTGATTGCATCTACATAGTAGATGCTGACTGGAGGGGCAAACTTAAAGTTAGAATGGTTCAGCCAACCCTAACTATTGCTACTTTCTTAAATGTTAGGATATTTCTGAGGCCATTGGCTCAAACAGGCTTCCTTGGACAGACTTGGTGCAAAACACACCATTTCTGATGTTTCCAAATGAACCCTGGGCTTCACCCTTGAACCTCTATACAGGGACCGTTTCATAGTTTTAAGGTTGAAAGACACAAGTCTGTCAAGTTCAACCTAAAAGCTAATGTGTTGATCCAGAGGAAGGCAAAAACCCCATGAGGCAGATGCTAATTGCCCCATATTAGGGTAAAAATTCCTTCCCGACTCCACATATGGCAATCAGACTAGTTCCCTGGATCAACGTCCCATAACAAAATCTAGTACGGATAACCTGCAATTTTATATTATTTAAGAAAGGCACACACATGCCCTCCTTGAATTTTTTTTAGAAAATTAAGTATTTCAATTTCATGTGGTAGAGAGTTTCATAACCTCATTGCTCACACAATAAAAATTTGCCAACTAATTTCCTTTAGACAAAGTGAATTAGGATCTTTATGCTAGAGTAATTGAATTAACTCTAACTGAAATAGATTAATGCTTTTTTCCTAAATGTTGAAATTTGTTTAAATCCATCAGCTCAAAAAGGCTTTCTCGGACAGACTTGGCGCAAGCTACTCCATTCTGCAGATCCCAAGGGAACCCTGGCCTTTACCATTACACCCCTGTACAGGGATAGATACTTACCATAGGCCCAGGGCTGCATCTACAGAGTAGCTGCTGGCCGGAGGAGCGAGCTTGAGGCTATAGTGGTTGATTCAACTCTAACTAAAGCTTTTTTTTCCTAAATACTGGGATCTGTTTAAGGCTGTTGGCTCAAACAGACTTCCTCGGACAGACTTGGCGCAAGCTACTCCATTCTGCAGATCCCAAGGGAACCCTGGTTTTTACCATTACACCCCTGTACAGGGATAGATACTTACCATAGGCCCAGGGTTGCATCTACAGAGTAGCTGCTGGCCGGAGGAGTGCGCTTGAGGCTTGAGTAGTTGAATCAATCCTAACTAAAGGAAAACCTATCTAATGCCACTTTCTTGTTAGGACCTGTCTGAGGCCTATGGCTCAAAAAAGCTTCTTTGGAAAGACTTGGCAAAAGCCAGTCTATCCTACAGGTTCCAAAGGAACTCTGGCCTTCACTCTTTCAGCTCTGTACAGCGATAAAGACTTATTGCAGGGCCTTGATTGCATCTACATAGTAGATACTGACTGGAGGGGCAAACTTAAGGCTAGAATGGTTCAGCCAACCCTAACTATTGCTACTTTCTTAAATCTTAGGATATTTCTGAGGCCGTTGGCTCAAACAGGCTTCCTTGGACAGACTGGGCGCAAAACACACCATTTCTGATGTTTCCAAATGAACCCTGGGCTTCACCCTTGAACCTCAATACATGGACAGTTTCATAGTTTTAAGGTTGAAAGACACAAGTCCATCAAGTTCAACCTAAAAGCTAATGTGTTGATCCAGAGGAAGGCAAAAACCCCATGAGGCAGATGCTAATTGCCCCATATTAGAGGAAAAATTCCTTCCCGACTCCACATATGGCAATCAGACTAGTTCCCTGGATCAACGTCCCATAACAAAATCTAGTACGGATAACCTGCAATTTTATATTATTCAAGAAAGGCACACATATGCCCTCCTTGAATTTTTTTTAGAAAATTAAGCATTTCAAGTTCATGTGGTAGAGAGTTCCATAACCTCATTGCTCACACAATAAAAATTTGCCAACTAACTTCCTTTACACAAAGTGAATTAGGATCTTTATGCTAGAGTAATTGAATTAACTCTAACTGAAATAGATTAATGCTTTTTTCCTAAATGTTGAAATTTGTTTAAATCCATCAGCTCAAAAAGGCTTTCTCGGACAGACTTGGCGCAAGCTACTCCATTCTGCAGATCCCAAGAGAACCCTGGCCTTTACCATTACACGCCTGTACATGGATAGATACTTACCATAGGCCCAGGGCTGCATCTACAGAGTAGCTGCTGGCCGGAGGAGCGAGCTTGAGGCTATAGTGGTTGATTCAACTCTAACTGAAGCTTTTTTTTTTCCTAAATACTGGGATCTGTTTAAGGCTGTTGGCTCAAACAGACTTCCTCGGACAGACTTGGCACAAGCTACTCCATTCTGCAGATCCCAAGGGAACCCAGGTTTTTACCATTACACCCCTGTACAGGGATAGATACTTACCATAGGCCCAGGGTTGCATCTACAGAGTAGCTGCTGGCCGGAGGAGTGCGCTTGAGGCTTGAGTAGTTGAATCAATCCTAACTAAAGAAAAACCTATCTAATGCCACTTTCTTGTTAGGACCTGTCTGAGGCCTATGGCTCAAAAAAGCTTCTTTGGAAAGACTTGGCAAAAGCCAGTCTATCCTACAGGTTCCAAAGGAACTCTGGCCTTCACTCTTACAGCCCTGTACAGCGATAAAGACTTATTACATGGCCTTGATTGCATCTACATAGTAGATGCTGACTGGAGGGGCAAACTTAAGGCTAGAATGGTTCAGCCACCCTAACTATTGCTACTTTCTGAAATGTTAGGATATTTCTGAGGCCGTTGGCTCAAACAGGCTTCCTTGGACAGACTGGGCGCAAAACACACCATTTCTGATGGTTCCAAATGAACCCTGGGCTTCACCCTTGAACCTCAATACAGGGACAGTTTCATAGTTTTAAGGTTGAAAGACACAAGTCCATCAAGTTCAACCTAAAAGCTAATGTGTTGATCCAGAGGAAGGCAAAAACCCCATGAGGCAGATGCTAATTGCCCCATTTTAGGGGAAAAATTCCTTCCCGACTCCACATATGGCAATCAGACTAGTTCCCTGGATCAACGTCCCATAATAAAATCTATTACCACTAACCTGAAATGTTATATTATTCAAGGAACATTTTTCATCAAGCAGTTTTCACCGGAAATGTGTTGCACAACTGTTTGAATCTCAGTAAATTCCTGCGCAACTTACATTTAAATACTCTGACCTTTTTACACCCACTCTTTTAACTTCTTAAATAGTGAACAGAGCTTATCTGGACCGCTTGTGGCTTAGCTTTACCTGAAAACTTATTACAAATTAGGCTGGAAAAGTGGTGTAAAATAGGACTGAAATTGACTCCATCTTTTGACTGGAGTACATTTCTTGAGGTGTAGTACGTCAGCTTTAAGGGGATATTTCAATAAATGAATGACCCTGGCTGCAGGTATAAAGAATCAAACTGTGCTGTCCTGACCCATTCCTGGGATTGTGTATGGCACTGACATCACCTCAATACTGCCGCAGCCAACAAATGTAATCAGACGGACTGCCCAGCTGAGCGCACTGAGCTGCTGCAGCTCTGAGATGGTGGAACCTCTTTTTTTTAATTAAATGACCTGCAGCTAGGGACATTCATTTATTGAAAGGGAACAACCCCTTTAAGGATGAGTCAAGTTCATTAAGAGGTTTAGTCTTTTTAATGAATTTGGTGCACGTTCCTCCAATAGGCGCTTCATGAATGCTGGTATAGAAATCCACCAGCCTTGATGAATCGGCCACCATAGGTTTACATGGCATGAGCATATACAGAACAGTTGTGTAGTATACGTTACCAGGCCCTCATGATGCTCTTGGTCCTGGATGGCCTTCCACAGTCTGCTTTCTTGCTTCATCATCTTGAAGGGCTCCACTTTCTTTTCTTCTGGCTGGCATGGTGCGGCTCTATCATCCTGCTCCTTTAACACGAAGGGACGAATGACTGTAAAGCTGCCAGGAGCGTTTTTTTATCCCCTTAGATCATTGTGACACCACAAAGTGATGACATAGACAAGTGGGTGAGGCGCCTTTATTCAGTCATCGGGTGTGGTCAGAAGAAATTAGCATATTCCGTGATGTTACTACAATGAGAACAGACATGAACATTCTATTCGGAACCCGACCGCCATTATCAGCGGAACCTTCACTGCTGTCAGATTGGCACTAAAAACAAAAAGAGACCGCGGTGAACCTGGACAGTAACAATCTACAGGGACAGTGACTGCTAAGCGGACTTCATGTCAGATGTTATGCAGTTTTGTCAGAAAAAAAAACAATAAAATATATAAAAGACAGGCTCCAATAAACCTTAAACACTGGGCTGTAGTCACAGATTCTCCTTCCACCTGCAGCACATTGCTCCCCTGCCTAACCCTCCCCGTCCTGCAGCATATTTCTCACCGCTTAATTCTCCCACTCCTGCAGCACATCGCTCCCCTGTCTAAACCTCCCCCTCTTGCGGCACATTGGTCCCGTCTAATCCTCCCCTCCTTGCAGCACATTGTGCCCTTTCTAAATCTCCCCCTTCCTGCACCACATCACCCACTGCCAAATCCCCTCTTGCACCACATCGCCCACTGCCAAATCCTGCACTTCCTGCAGCATATCGCTCCCTGCCTAATCCTCTCCTATTGCATTACATCACTCCCCTGCATAAGCCACCTCTTCCTGCAGCACATCGCTTCCCTGCCTAAGCCTCCCCCTCCTGCATTACATCACTCCCCTGCCTAATCCTCCTCTTCCTGCAGCACAGCGCTCCCTGCCTAATCCTCCTCTTCCTGCAGCACATCGCTCCCTGCATGATTCTCCCTATCCTGCATTACATCACTCCCCTGCATAATCCTCCTCTCCCTGCAGCACACCACTCCCCTGGCTAATCTTCCCCCTCCTGCAGCACATCGCACCCCTGCCTAATCCCCTCCCCTTCCTGCAGCACACCATTCCCCTGGCTAATCTTCCCCCTCCTGCAGCACATCGCTCCCCTGACCCCCTCTTACGTGACATCTTTTCTATCAGTTACATTTGTGAAGTAACTGCTGTCTCCTGTGAGCAGTGGAGAGCGAAGCTGAGAGCCAGGAGGCTCTGCCCCTCTGCCCCTTCTTGCCACATCATCATCCATCTACATCAGGGCTGTCAAACTCAAATATATAGAGGGCCAAAAGGAAGAGTTTAACTCAGAAAAATAAGTCAACACTTTATCAGATGTTTCTGTGAAAACTTGAGTACAACAAATAAGATTTTGTTATTTTCCCTCAGTTATAAAAAAAATAGTTATGAGAAAAGTGTGACAAAAAGGAGTCATAAAATGCACCAAAATGAAATATCACAATTTATGGCTCAAATTGAGGTGAAGCAAGGAAGAGGTTGAGCTTAGCTAATGAGATGCATCAAACATACAGGTGCTTCTCACAAAATTAGAATATCATCAAAAAGTTAATTTATTTCAGCTCTTCAAACCAAAAAGTGAAACTCATATATTATACAGAGTCATTACAGAGTGATCTATTTCAAGTGTTTATTTCTGTTAATGTTGATAATGATGGCTTACAGCCAATGAAAACACAAAGTCATTATCTCAGTAAATTAGAATAATTAACAAAAATCACCTGCAAAGGCTTCTTACGCATTTAAAAAGGTCCCTTTGTCTGTTTCAGTAGGCTCCACAATCATGGGGAAGACTGCTGACTTGACAGATGTCCAGAAGGCAGTCATTGACACACTCCACAAGGAGTGTAAACCACAAAAGGTCATTGCTAAAGAAGCTGGCTGTTAACAGAGTGCTGTATCCAAGCATATTTATGGAAAGTTGAGTGGAAAGAAAAAGTGTGGTAGGAAGAGGTGCACAAGCAACCGGGATAACCGCAGCCTTGAAAAGATTGTTAAGGAAAGGCCATTCAAACATTTGGGGAAGATTCACAAGGAGTGGACTGCTGCTGGAGTCATTGCTTCAAGAGCCACCACACACAGACGTATCCAGGACATGGGCTACAAGTGTCACATTCCTTGTGTCGAGCCACTCATCACCAATAGACAACGCCAGAAGCATCTTACCTGGGCCAAGGAGAAAAACACCTGGACTGTTGCTCAGTGGTCCAAGGTGTTGTTTTCCGATGAAAGTAAATTTTGCATTTAATTTGGAAATCAAGGTCCCAGAGTCTGGAGGAAGAGTGGAGAGGCCACAATCCAAGCTGCTGGAGGTCTCGTGTGAAGTTTCCACAATCGGTGATGGTTTGGGGAGCCATGTCATCTGCTGGTGTAGGTCCACTGTGTTTTATCAAGACCAAAGTCAGCGCACCCGTCTACCAGGACATTGTAGAGCCCTTCATGCTTCCCTCTGCCCACAAGCTTTTTGGAGATGGAAATGTCATTTTCCAGCAGGACTTGGCACCTGTCCACACGGCCAAAAGTACCAATACCTGGTTTACACAACAGTATCACTGTGCTTGATTGGCAGTAAACTCACCTGACCTTAACCCCATAGAGAATCTATTATAGAGAATCTATGGGGTATTGTCAAGAGAAAGATGAGAGACACCAGACCCAACAATGCAGACGAGCTGAAGGCTTCTATCAAAGCCACCTGGGCTTCCATAACACCTCAGCAGTGTCACAGGCTGATCGCCTCCATGCCACATTGCCGCATTGATGCAGTAATTGATGCAAAAGGAGCCTGGCCAAGTATTGAGGGCATTTACTGAACATACATTTCAGTAGGACAACATTTCAGATTTTAAAAACATTTTTCAAGCTGGTGTTATAAAGTATTCTAATTTACTGAGATAATAGCATTAACAGAAATAAACACTTAAAATAGATCACTCTGTCTGTAATGACTCTATATAATATGAGTTTTACTTTTTGTATTGAAGAACTGAAATAAATTAACTTTTTGATGATATTCTAATTTTGTGAGAAGCACCTATAGTATGCTATATGCCCAATTTTAACAAATGTACTGCAATTTTTGCTGAATGTGTTCAGAAATGTACAGATGTGTAAGCAGACAAATGCAGAGACTTAGGCTATGTGCCCACGATGCACAAAAGCTCCGGATTTTTCCTGAGCGTTTCTGCATCTCCCTGCAGAAAAAGCGCATGCGGATTGTACATGCGGATTGTACATGCGGATTGTACATGCGGATTGTACATGCGGATTGTACATGCAGATTGTACATGCGGATTGTATATGCGGATTGTACATGCGGATTGTGCATGCGGATTGTACATGCGGATTGTACATGCGGATTGTACATGCGGATTGTACATGCGGATTGTATATGCGGATTGTACATGCGGATTGTACATGCGGATTGTACATGCGGATTGTACATGCGGATTGTATATGCGGATTGTACATGCGGATTGTACATGCGGATTGTATATGTGGATTGTACATGCGGATTGTACATGCGGATTGTACATGCGTTTTTCCTGCCAGGGACATGCAGAAGTGAAGCGTTCTTCACATGCATTTCCACATGCGGGTTGACAAGCGCTTTACAAGCGATATTAGCATCACTTGGAAAGTGCTTGTCAATTTGGTCACACTATAGAAATCCATGAAAACGGCATGGATTTATATAGTGTGACCCCAAAGACTGGTTAAAAATAAAAAAATCTACTGTATAATTGTCTTATCCCGTCTGTCTGTCTGTCTGTTTGTCCGTCTGTCCTGGAAATCCCGCGTCGCTCATTGGTCCGGCAGCGGCCAATCAGCGCCGCGGGATTTCTGAAAAAAGATGGCGGCCGTTAGCGGCTCATCTGCGGGACGGAGCTCAGCGGCGATGCAGCCGGGAGATGAGCGCCGCGAGGCGCTCATCTCCCGGCCGGTACCAGCAGAAGGACATCGACCGCCGGACCCATCTGCGGGACGGAGATGCAGCCGGGAGCCAAGATCGTGTAGCCAAGATCGGTGATTGGTCGCTGCCGATATTTAAATTTGGCGCCCAAATCGGTGATTGGTCGCGGGCAGCGTCCGCGACCAATCAGTAGTGTTTAACTTTTGCGGCAAGATCAGTGATTGGTCGCGGGCCAAGACCGCGACCAATCACCGATTTGTGCGGCACATTTAAATAGCGGCCGCGACCAATTGGATGTCAGCGCCGCTCAACGGTCCTCCCTTCACACCCTAGCCGCATGGATGTCAGCGCCGCTCCCCGGTCCTCCCTTCACACCCTAGCCGCATGGATGTCAGCGCCGCTCCCCGGTCCTCCCTTCACACCCTAGCCGCTGATGTCCCCACAGTATCTGCATGGTGTTACAAAGGTCCGGACATTTGTGTTAAAAATCGCTGATTGGTCGGCGACGCTATTTAAATGTGGCGCCAAAATCGGTGATTGGTCGCGCCCAGCGTCGGCGACCAATCAGCGATTTTTAACACAATTGTCCGGACCTTTGTAACACCATGCGGATACTGTGGGGACATCAGCGGCTAGGGTGTGAAGGGAGGACCGGGGAGCGGCGCTGACATCCAATTGGTCGCAGCCGCTATTTAAATGTGCCGCACAAATCGGTGATTGGTCGCGGTCTTGGCCCGCGACCAATCACTGATCTAGCCGCAAAAGTTAAACACTACTGTGCTGATTGGTCGCGGACGCTGCCCGCGACCAATCACCGATTTGGGCGCCAAATTTAAATATCGGCCGCGACCAATCACCGATCTTGGCTCCACATTTAAACACCGCTGTACTGATTGGTCGCGGACGCAATTTAAATGTGGCGCCAAAATCGGTGATTGGTCGCGCCATGCGTCGGCGACCAATCAGCACAGCGGTGTTTAAATGTGGAGCCAAGATCGGTGATTGGTCGCGGCCGATATTTAAATTTGGCGCCCAAATCGGTGATTGGTCGCGGGCAGCGCCAGCGACCAATCACCGATTTTTAACACAAATGTCCGGACCTTTGTAACACCATGCGGATACTGTGGGGACATCAGCGGCTAGGGTGTCAAGGGAGGACCGGGGAGCGGCGCTGCGGGTCCGGATACTTCTGCTGCAAGCAGTCGCTCATCTCCCGGCTTCTCGCAGCGGAAGTAGCCGCACAGGCAGCGGCGCTCCCCGGTCCTCACTAATACGATTCCGCTCCCCGGTCCTCACCAATACGATTCACTGATTGGTCTCGCTCTCCTCACGCGACCAATCAGTGATCTTGGCGCTAAAGTTAAACACCGCTCTGCTGATTGGTCGCGGCCGCTGCCCGTGACCAATCACCGATTTGGGCGCCACATTTAAATAGCGGCCGCGACCAATCACCGATCTTGCCGCCACATTTAAACACTGCTGTGCTGATTGGTCGCGGACGCCAGACGCGACCAATCAGCGATTTTGGCGCCAAATTTAAACCCGCTCCGCTAGTTGGTCGCGGATGCCGGCCGCGACTAATCAGCATTACTGGCGCCAAATTTAAACACCGCTTTGCTGATTGATCGCGGTCGCTGGCCGAGATCAATCAGCAGTATTGGCGCCAAATTTAAACACCGCTCTGCTGATTAGTCGCGGTCGCCGTCCGCGACCAATCAGCAATATTGGCGCAAAATTTAAACACCGCTCTGCTGATTGGTCGCGGTCGCCGTCCGCGACCAATCAGCAGTATTGGCGCCAAATTTAAACCCCGCTCTGCTGATTGGTCGCGGGCGGCGATTGCGACCAATCAGCATTATTGGCGCCAAATTTAAACCCCGCTCTGCTGATTGGTCGAGACAGCCGGCCGCCACCAATCAGCAATTTTGGCGCCAAATTTAAACCCCGCTCTGCTGATTGGTCGCGGTTGCCGGCCGCGACTAATCAGTATTGTTGGCGCCAAATTGCCGGCCGCGACTAATCAGCATTATTGCCGCCAAATTTAAACACCGCTCTGCTGAATGGTCGTGGCCGTGACCAGTTACCACTATTGGCGCCAAATTTAAACACCGCTTTGCTGATTGGTCGCGACCGGCGGCTGCAACCAATCAGCATTATTGGCGCAAAATTTAAACCCCGCTCTGCTGATTGGTCACGTTCGCTGGCCGCGACCAATCAGCATTATTGGCGCAAAATTTAAACCCCGCCCTGCTGATTAGTCGCGACTGCCGGCCGTGACCAATCAGCGATATAGCCGCTAAATTTCAACACCGCTTTGCTGATTGGTCGCGGTTGTTGGCCGCGACCAATCAGCGATTTTGGCGCCAAATTTAAACACCGCTCTGCTGATTGCGCCCGGTCTGCCGCATACATATTCTAGAATACCCGATGCGTTAGAATCAGGCCACCATCTATAAATCTATACTTAACTTCCGATGGCCCCCGCAGTCTTGCTTCGCTCCGTCCTGGCTGCCGGCAAATCGCGGTACACTGAAGGACCTGCTGTCACATGACTATGACGTCAGCGAAGGTCCTTCAGTCCATCGCGAGCTGCCGGCATGGGAGGACGAGCGCAGCGGGGGCCGTCAGAAGGTAAATATAACATTTATTTTATATTTTATTCTTTTTTTTGACAGGTTCTATGGTACCCGGGTCCGGAGGAGAGTCTCCCATCCTCCACACGCGTGTACCATCCGCACATTGAACGCATGTATTCCGCATGTGCTTATCTAGTGAAGCGGAATCCATTTGTTCCAATGCAAGTCAATGGTGGCGAAAAAGCAGCGCTTACGCGAAATAATTGGTAGTGCTGCGTTTTTTTCCGCAATGATAATCCGCAGTGGAAATTTCCGCAGCATGTGCACAGCACATGCGGACTATCATTGGGGAACATGGCAGACCTTCTAACATGCGTCTTTAAGCGTTTCTGCAGCGTTTTTGCCATGCCGAAACGCTTAAAAAACGCATTGTGGGCACACAGCCTTAGGCCATGTGCCCACGCAGCGTTTTTGTAGCATTTTTGCGGCATTTTTACGGCCGCGAAAACGTTTGTAGAACAGTCTGCCATGCAAAGCCATGTGAATTCGGATGTGCTGTGCACATGATGCGCTAATTTGCGCGCCGAATTCGCATTACTTTGCAAAACGCAGCATGACCATTTCTACTGCGATTACGCTGAAGCTTATTCGCGATGCGTGTGGTATCTGGGAGGAAGACGAGACTACAACTCCTCTTCATCCCGGCTACCACGCGGTGAAAAAAAGAAATAAAAAAGTTAAAAACAAACAAAACCTGTATATTCACCTCTCCGGCGGCCCCCGGTCTGCTCTCCGGTCTCCTCCGGTCTGCTGTCTCTACTGTCAGGACCTGCGGTGACGTCATTTAGTCAGGTGATGGTTGCATGACCGCTGACGTCGGCATCAGGTGATGGTCGCGTGGCCATCAGCTGACTAAATGACGTCACCGCAGGTCCTGACCGTACACTGCGGGACGCTGAAGAGAGAAGACGCGGCCGGGAGCAGACCGGAGGAGACCGGAGAGCAGACCGGGGGCCGCCGGAGAGGTGAATATACCGTTGTTTTTTTTTATTTATTAACGTTTTCTTTTTTTTACTATAGTTGCTGCATTTAAAGCATCTAAGTTGTTCACACATTATAGATCCATGTCGGTTGCATGGATTTATATTGTGTGATCAACTTGTCAAGCACTTTTCCAAGTGATGCTCAAAATTGCTTGGAAAAGTGCTTGAAAAAACGCATGTGAAAACGCTTCTCTCTGGCAGAAAAAACGCATGTAAATCTGCATCAAATCTGCTAGGTGTGCACACAGCCTTATAGCTGGTTTTGCTCTGAGCTGAGATGTCCAGGCTGAATAATGCTCTGGGAGCAGAACCCATCAGCAGAATCTGTCTGTTTCCTGCCTTGTAGCAGTGGATCCCGGCTATTTAGCTCACAGAGCATTGTCTACACAAGATACAATTGTATCCAATTTTCAGCTGGGAACAGGACTATGGACAAGTTTTGCAGCAACTGCATTTGTGATAGGAAATGTTGATCAATCTAGATTTTCTTCAGTGTTCTTATTCATTGCAGAAAATCTTAAAAAAGCCGAGGAATGTGGGCAACATGGTGGGTCAATGATTAACGCTGTGGGGCTGGGTTCATATAATAGCAAGGACAACATCTGCAAGGAGTTTGTATGTTCTCCCCGTGTTTGTGTGGGTTTCCTCCGGGTTCTCCGGTTTCCTCCCACACTCCAAAGACATACTGATAGGGAATTCATATTGTGAGCCCCAATGGGGACAGTGATGATAATGTCTGTAAGGTGCTACGAAATCTAATGGCGCTATATAAGAGAGTAAAATAAATATATAACTAAATAAAATGAATGTATTAAAAGGCTAAGATTGCAAAGAGCTTGTAAAAACAAGAAACTTTGCAATTTCCTTCTTATTCAAAATCTTCTCTGTTTTCAAGAAGGAAAAGATTTTTAATTCTGCAGTGTACAGCTCATTGCTATGGTTACTGACCACCTGAGAAGTGGCCGGTCTCCTTGGCAAGAAGCGCTCACTTGCAGACTGGTGGACTTCAGCGCCCCTGTGCCTGTCCCATTCTGCAGAGGCAAAGCCGCCTCTGCCCGCAGAATGCAAGAGGGCACAATTCAGACAAGCGGCTCAGCCAAGCCACCGGCCAGAACTGTAAATCTTCAGCTTCTGATGAGAGGAACACAAGACCACCCCTTTAATAAAGGAGTAGAGCAGAACTCATACAGTGATTAGTGGGGGTCTGACACCTGAAATCCCCAGACATCAGCTACTTCTGCAAGATGATGTACACAGTGTTAAGAGCTGGAATAGCACAGCTCCGCACACTGTGCAATGGCTGGTTTCAGGTACTACAGCTCAGATCACAATCATTTCAATAGGAGCTGCAGTACCAAGATCGGCCACTACACAGTGTACAGCGCTGTGCTGTTTGGGCTCTACGCTGAGTATTTCCAGCTGCTGTCTTATTGGTGAGGGGGCCGTGTGTTGGAACCTCACTGATCTGATATTGATGACCAGGGTCGGACTGCGGTGTCTGGGGCCCACAGGGGAAATTAACTCTAGGGGCCCACCTACAGCAAGATGCAAATATCTGTTATCCGCTCTCGCTGTTATAGTGGAGCATTGACTGGCGGCTCCTGCACATCTACTGGGCGACACTCTAACTGGGATGGACATGTTTGCATTAAAGGGCTTCTTTGGTTAAAACTAGTGTTGAGCGAGTATGTTCTGTTAACCCTTTCGGCGAGTATGCTCGGGCCGAGCTCCGAGTATTTATAGCTGCTCGGTGATATGGTTGAATCGCTCCCGTGTGCATGATTTGCGACTTTGACGGTTTTAATACATGTGAGGAATGTGTAAGAAATAGACATTCCTCACATGTATTAACCCCTTAAGCCGCGGAGCATTTTCCGTTTTTGCATTTTCGCTTTTTGCTCCACTTGTTCCCAGAGCAATAGCGTTTTTATTTTTTAGTCAATATGGCCATGTTAGGGCTTATTTTTTGCGGGACGAGTTGTACTTTTTAACGCCATTACTAGTTTTACCATGCCGTGTACGGGAAAACGGGAAAAAAATTCCAAGCGCCGTGAAATTGCAAAAAAAGTGCAATACCACTGAGGTTTTTTTTTATTTTTTTTACCACGTTCACTGAATGCTAAAACTGACCTGCCATTATTATTCTCCATGTCATTAAGAGCTCGTAGACACCAAACATGTATAGGTTCTTTTTTATTTAAGTGATGAAAAAAAAATCCAAAGTTTGGTAAAAAAAAAAAAAAAAAATGGTGCCATTTTCCGAGACCCGTAGCGTCTCCATTTTTCGGGATCTGGGGCAGGGTGAGGGCTTATTTTTTGTGAACCGAGCTGAAGTTTTTATAGATGCTATTTTGGGGTAGATCCGATGTTTTGATCGTCCGTTATTGCATTTTATTGCAATTTTACAGTGACCAAAAAACGTAATTCTGGCGTTTAGAATTTTTTTCTCATTACGCCATTTACCGATCGCATTAATTCTATTTTTATATTGATAGATCAGGCGATTCTGAACGCGGCAATACCAAATATGTGTATGTGGGGTTTATTTTATGATTTTATTTTGAATGGGGCGAAAGGGGGGTGATTTAAACTTTTAAATTTTTTTATTTTTTTTCATATTTTTTAAAACTTTTTTTTTCACTTTTTGCTTGCTTCTGTACTCTACATAGGAGACTTGAAGCAGCAACTGTCCGATCACCTCTGCTACATACAGGGAACCAGCAGATCCCCTGTATGCAGCAGAAATGGTCCTGTCCTATGAGCACCGACCACTAGATGGCGCTCATAGCAATTCCACCCGCGCCTGTTGCGGGCACATGTCAGCTGTAATAATCAGCTGACATGTGCTTGGTTCAGTGCGGGCTCAGCGCCGGAGCCCTCACTGAACCGGAGGATAACGACATGCGCGTACTAATACGTGACATGTCGTTAAGGGGTTAAAGCTGTCAAACAGTTGCAAATCATGCACACGGGAGCGATTCAACCATATCACCGAGCAGCTGTAAATACTCGGAGCTCGGCCCGAGCATACTCGGACAGAACATACTCGCTCAACACTAGTTAAAACAAGTTATCACCGATCCATGGGCTCTACAGGATAGGTGATCACTTATTGAGCATTTGTGTCCGAACATTGGAAAACGCACCTATCGGAAGAATGGGGAAGTTTTATCCCTGACAGAACACTTATCCCTATTTTAAAATGCTGCGGCAGGTGGGACGTCTGACCGCAGCTCTATTCATTCTCTTAGAGACTTGCAAAAAAGAGCAGCGCTCACAGCCACTGAGAGAATGAATGGATCAGTGGTCGCATCTCACATGCCGCTCCAGTCTAATGGGGAGAAAAGCTCCACATTCTGCCGGTGTGTGCAAGCAGTCAGACCCCCACCAATCAATATTATCACTGATCCTGTGGAGAGGTGATTACTTGTTTTCACCGGAGAACCCCTGTAAGTGCATCTCTGCCGCTCTGGTCCAAGTATTTAATCGCTAAGGCCACGGCCCTACTATCAGTATTCGGTCAGTATCCAGTCAGTATTTTTTCTCAGGAGTGGGAGCCAAAACAGGTGATGAACAATCAGAGAAAAGGTATAATAGAAACAAGTCACCAATTCTGCATTTATCAACCACTCCTGGTTTCGGCAGCCACTCCTGAGAAAAATACTGACCAAATACTGATGGTGGGGCTGTGGCCTAATGGAAAAAAATCTTTTCCTAGTTAAGATCAGCGAGAACAAAATGACCGCCATACACAGCACAGTCCACTATATCAACACCAATAATACCACATACAAAAGGGACAAATATCGCCACACCTTGACTAGATCACATATTACCACTACATAGTGACTGAATAATACCACATACAAGGAACAAATATGGCCAAACTATGACCAGACCATATATTACCACCCCAAGGTGACCAAATACTACAGTACTGATCATGAATACAAAACCACAAAACTAACAACACTGTTATTACCACCAGCGACATTATACACAGGAGCTCTGTATATAGTGTCAGTGTACAGGTAGCACAGTGATCACCAGTGACATTATAGACAGGAGCTCTGTATATAGTGTATAGGTAATACAGTTATCACCAGTGACATACACAGGAGCTCTGTATATACTATATACACACGTGGTCAAAATTGTTGGTACCCCTTGTTTAATGAAAGAAAAACCCACAATGGTCACAGAAAAAACTTGAATCTGACAAAAGTAATAATAAATTAAAAATCGATGAAAATGAACAAATGAAAGACAGACATTGCTTTTCAACCCTGCTTCCACAGAATTTAAAAAAAATTAAACTCTTGAAATAGGCCTGGACAGAAATGATGGTACCCCTGAAAATAATGTGACAAAAGGGACATGTTAAATCAAGTTGTGTCCACTAATTAGCATCACAGGTGTCTACAATCTTGTAATCAGTCAGTGGGCCTGTATATAGGGCTACAGATACTCACTGTGCTGTTTGGTGACATGGTGTGTACCACACTCAACATGGACCAGAGGAAGCAAAGGAAAGAGTTGTCTCAGGAGATTAGAAAGAAAATTATAGACAAGCATGTTAAAGGTAAAGGTTATAAGACCATCTCCAAGCAGCTTGATGTTCCTGTAACTACAGTTGCACATATTATTCAGAAATTTAAGATCCATGGGACTTTAGCCAACCTCCCTGGACGTGGCCGCAGGAGGAAAATTGATAACAAATCAAAGAGACGGATAATATGAATGGTAACAAGAGCTCAGGATAACTTCTAAAGAGATTAAAGGTGAACTTCAAGCTCAAGGAACATCAGTGTCAGATCGCACCATCCGTCGTTGTTTGATCTAAAGTGGACTTCATGGGAGACGACCAAGGAGAACACCATTGTTGAAAAAAAAACATAAAAAAGCCAGACTGGAATTTGCCAAACTACATGTTCACAAGTCACAAAGCTTTTAGGAGAATGCCCTATGGACAGATGAGACAAAAATGGAAGTTTTTGGCAAGGCACATCAGATCTATGTTCACAGATGGAAAAATGAAGCATATCAAGATAAGAACACTGTCCCTACTGTGAAACATGGAGGAGTCTCTTTTATGCTTTGGGGCTGGTCTGCTGCATCTGGCACAGGGTGTCTTGAATCTGTGCAGGGTACAATGAAATCTCAAGACTATCAAGGGATTCTAGAGAGAAATGTGCTGCTCAGTGTCAGAAAGCGTGGTCTCAGTCGCAGGTCATGGGTCTTGCAACAGTATTATGACCCAAAACACACAGCTAAAAACACCCAACAATGGCTAAGAGGAAAACATTGGACTATTCTGAAGTGGCTTCTATGAGCCCTGACCTAAATCCTATTGAGCATCTTTGGAAAGAGCTGAAAGAGCTGAAACATGACATCTGGAAAAGGCAACCTTCAACCATGAGACAACTGGAGCAGTTTGCTCATGAGGAGTGGCCAAAATACCTGTGGAGAGGTGCAGAAGTCTCATTGACAGTTACAGGAATTGTTTGATTGCAGTGATTGCCTCAAAAGGTTGTTCAGCAAAATATTTGTCAGATTCAAGTTATTTCTGTGACCATTGTGGGTTTTTCTTTCATTAAACGAGGGGTACCAACAATTTTGACCACGTGTGTAGTGTAAGTGTACATGTAATACACTGACTCACCAGTGACGTCTCTAGGTGAAGTCCTTCATCTTCGCTTTTCTTCTTCATCTAGCACAGACGGCCATCACTTCTTCCAGCCAGGAATCATCTCTGCAGAAAATAACACACAGTTATCAATAACTGATCTCTTCTAGAGAATATTCCCACTCCACCCCCCGACTTCTACACTACACTAGTTGAAGAAAAAAATCAATATAGTGCGGCCCTGCACAGTAACAGGAGCCCGCTTTTGTCCCATCCCATGGAAAACAATTTCCTAAAAAGTAAATTATATTACAGAAGTAATAATGTCCCTAATTGGACTCTAAAATAATAATGTTCCCCACTGGCCACCATAAACTAATAAAGTATGTTCCTCAATCTGGCCCCAAACAGTAATTAAGTCCCTTGTTCAGCCTGGCACCCCCATATATCCATCCTGGCCCCCCCTTCCCTGCATATATCCATCCTGACACCCCCCCATATATCCCTTCTGGCCCCCATATGTCCAGTGTGACCCCTCCATATATTTATCCTAGCCCACGTGTATCGAGCCTGCCCCCTCCCATATATCCATCCTAGTCCCCCATGTGGCCTGCCTGTTCCCCCCATATATCCATCCTGGCCTCCATGTGTCCAGCCTGCCCCCCCATATATCTGTCCTGGCCTCCATGTGTCCAGCCTGCCCCCTCCCATATATCCGTCCTAAAGCCCCATGTGTCCAGTCTGCCCCCCTATATATCCATCCTGGCCTCCATGTGTCCAGCATGCCCCCCTACATATCCATCCTGGCCTCCATGTTTCCAGCCTGCCCCCCCATATATCCATCCTGGCCTCCATGTGTCCAGCCTGCCCCCTCATATATCCATCCTGCCCTTCCCCCCTGCATATATCCATCCTGACACCCCCCCATATATCCATTCTGGCCCCCATATGTCCAACGTGGCCCCTCCATATATTTATCCTAGCCCACGTGTATCGAGCCTGCCCCCCCCACATATCTATCCTAGCCCCTCATGTGTCCAGCCTGCCCCCTCACATATCCATCCTGGCCATCATGTGTCCAGCCTGCCCCGCCCCCCATATATCCGGCCCCCCCATATATCCATCCCCCCCACATATCCATCCTGGCCTCCATGTGTCCAGCCTGCACCCCCATATAGCCATCCTGCCCCCCTTTCCCATGTGTCCAGCCAGGCTCCTCCTTATGTGTCCAGCCAGACTCCCCCCCTTGTGTGTCCAGCCAGGGTTCCCCCCTTGTGTGTCCAGCCAGGGTTCCCTCTTGTGTGTCCAGCCAGCTCCCCCCTTGTGTGTCCAACCAGGGCTCCCCCTTGTGTGTCCAGCCAGGGCTCCCCCTTGTGTGTCCATCAAGGCCCCTCTTGTGTGTCCAGCCGGGCCCCCCCTTGTGTGTCCAGCCTGCCCCCCATATAGCCATCCTGCCCCCCCTTTCCCATTTGTCCAGCCAGGCTCCCCCTTATGTGTCCAGCCAGGCTCCCCCCCTTGTGTGTCAAGCCAGGGTTCCCCCCTTGTGTGTCCAGTCAGGGTTCACTCTTGTGTGTCCAGCCAGCTCCCCCCTTGTGTGTCCAGCCAGGGCTCCCCCTTGTGTGTCCAGCCAGGGTTCCCCCTTGTGTGTCCAGCCAGGGCTCCCCCTTGTGTGTCCAGCAAGGCCCCTCTTGTGTGTCCAGGCGGGCCCCCCCTTGTGTGTCCAGCCAGGGTCCCCCCTTGTGTGTTCAGCGGGCCCCCCCTTGTGTGTCCAGCCAGCGGCCCATCCCATTCTGCATCCACTCATATACACACAGACACACACACAGACACAGACACCTCTTACCTTCCTGCGCTCCCGTGCGGTGTCCTTCTTCTCCGGCGGCTGAGTTGCGCGCCTCCTTCACAGCAGGCGCATGACGATGACATCATATGCTGGCCGGGGAAGGGAGACGCGCAGTTTCAGCTGCTTCACTGGGACGTGTGTCGCGGCGGTTCAGGTAATGAGCGCCGCGTGCGCGCGTCCCTGCATACACTGTGCCTGCGCTTTTAAAGGGCCCGTGCCCCTTAAAACCGCAGGTTTTTTTTTTCTTCATTCTCTTCTCCCCCTCTCCTCTGCAGGAGGGTACCCCGCCAGCCCAGTCCCACCCTGTTGATGACTTATCCTAAAATCGGTCATTAATATATAAGTCCTGGACAGTCCCGTTAAGCTTGTTTTACCTAGTTATAAAAGCCCTTTAAGTCCTCATTATAAGGTAAGGTATGAATGGATCTAATTAAATTCTCCAAAGAGAACTATTTATACATTTGTAGACACTGTGAGCTTTCTACAAGATATTGCGGGCAGTATATAGCGAATATACGGACACAGAGCCATTCGCCGGCTCAGATTGCCAATAAGCACCTTGTAAATATGAGACCTTGACATCATAGGTTACTTGGCTTAATATGAAATTGTCCCTCATGTGTACCGCATTGTGGGCAGGGACTATATGTACATCACTGCAGAATATGTTGGCAATAAAAAGTCAACAGAAATTAATATCATGCAGATTGTTATGGGTCCGGGTGGTGGAACCTCTGTGCTGAGGTGCAAGGAGGGACCCAGAGGGGCGTGACTAAGTATCCACCCGAACCAACCCTGGTCGTACGGCAGCTAACGACACTGTGACCAGGGAGGATCCGGGCTGAGGGACCAGGTGCTACTCTGGGGACGACCTTGTAAGAGAGCAGGTGGCTCCCACGGGTCAGATGGCTGGGACTGACCGGTATGGCGGATGGACACGGCAAGCAGGCGGAAGTCTCTGGTAGCAGACAGGTGGTCACAGTTCAAGAAAGCAGAGCAAGCAGCAGTCTTTAGGTTTACCAGGAAGGTGGTCACAGCATGTGACGGCAGGGTCTCCAGGCAGGCTGGCAGGTAACTGGTGGGTGCTCCCAGGTGAGCCGGCAGACAGACGAGGCAGGTAACTGGCAGGTAACAGATGGGCGCTCCCAGGTGAGCGGGCAGACAGACGAGGCAGGTAATTGGCAGGTAACAGGTGGGCGCTCCCAGGTGAGCGGACAGACAGACGAGGCAGGTAACAGGCGGGTGCTCCCAGGTGAGCGGCCAGACAGACGAGGCAGGTAACTGGCAGGTAACTGGTGGGCGCTCCCAGGTGAGCGGTCTGACAGACAAGGCAGGCGGATGCTCCCAGGTGAGCGGACAGATAGCCAAGGCAGGTAACCGGCAGATAACAGGTGAGCACTCCAGGTGAGCAGGCTGGCAGGTAACGGGCAGATAATAGGCTGGCAGGCAGGAAGAGGAGTCAGGCTAGCAGCGGGACCTCAGGGCTGAAGCACAGATCAGACACAGTGCAAACAACTTTGCTCGGGCTCCTCCATTTTGGAGGAGGTGCCTTATATATGGGAGGTCCTCTGGCAATTGGCCGGGGACTCCTTAGGACGGCGTGCGCGGTCCCTTTAAGAGAGGGGAAGTGCGCGAGCGCGCGCCCTAAGCACACAGCCGGGGAAGGAGCGCGTGCCGGAAGCAGTGGGGAGAGAAGCGCTAGAGGACGGTGCGCCAGGAGCGGGGAGGTTAGAGGGATGGCGTCTCTGCCTAGCAAGGGGCAGAGACGCCGATGCTACACAGATCCTCACCAGGACTCCAGCAGTGTCACCATCCTGCCACCATACAGCTATAGAAGGACAATAAACTTGCAGGGTTCTCCCCTCAGTTATTTTTTCCTTTAATTTTATTATCTGTTTCTTACTCACAGTGACAGAACAGTCATCAGATATTTTATTCTTCACTTTTTATTTTACAGTCTCAGCTCTGAAGAATAGAACGTCTTATGAATAAATGACAGCTCACTTACACTGTGTTCCAAATTATTATGCAAATAATATTTTCTCAGATTTCCCAAATTACCTATATGAATTGCAGTCATTGTAATTTTCCAGTCAAATAACTATTAGAGTACAATTGAAAGGTTTTTGTACAAAGTGCCTATGATAGCAGTATATTTTTAAAAAAATAAAAAACTCAAACTGCACTCAAAATGCATGTTCCAAATTATTATGCACAGCAGAGTTTTCAACCTTTTCATTTTAATAAAGAACAAAAAAAATGTTCATTTTTGAAATTATAGGCATTAGCAGGTTATTACACACTGAAATCAAACAGTTTTCAACTCAAAACTTTATTCTAGGTGATGTTACATTTGCACATAGGACCGCTTGTTCGAATGGAGCTTCTGAACTCTCTCGTCCATTGAATTTGTCAGGTTTTGGATGGTTTCTGCTTCCAATTGTTTTGCATGATGACAGAATACCCTCCCAGAGCTGTTGCTTAGATGTGAACTGCCTCCAGCCATCATAGACACGCCTTTTGATGATGCTCAAGAGGTTCTCAATGGGGTTGAGGTCTGGGGAGCATGGGTACCACACCATAAGTTTGTCCCCTTTTATGCCCATAGCAGCCAGAGATGCAGATGTGTTATGTGCAGCATGAGACGGGGCATTATCATGCATGAAAATGATCTTGCTGCGGAATGCACGGTTCTTCTTCTTGAACCATGGAAGGAAGTGCTGTTTGAGAAACTCAACATACATTATGGAGTTCATCTTTACCTCTTCAGGGATCCTAAAAGGGCCGACAATCTCTCTCCCCATGATTCCAGCCCAAAACATTACTCCACCTTCTCCTTGTTAGCGCCGTAGCCGTGTTTGCATGGGGTGTCCATCAACCAGCCATCCTCCACTCCATCCATCTGGACCATCGAGATCATTTCATGCATGATAATGCCCCGTCTCATGCTGCACATAACACATCTGCATCTCTGGCTGCTATGGGCATAAAAGGGGACAAACTTATGGTGTGGCACCCATGCTCCCCTGACCTCAACCCCATTGAGAACCTCTGGAGCATCATCAAAAGGAGTGTCTATGATGGCGGGAGGCAGTTCACATCTAAGCAACAGCTCTGGGAGGGTATTCTGTCCTCATGCAAAATAATTGGAAGCAGAAACCATCCAAAACCTGACAAATTCAATGGACGAGAGAGTTCAGAAGCTCCTTTCGAACAAGCGGTGCTATGTGCAAATGTAACATCACCTAGAATAAAGTTTTGAGTTGAAAACTGTTTGATTTCAGTTTGTAATAACCTGCTAATGCTTATAATTTCAAAAATGACCATTTTTTTGTTCTTTATTAAAATGAAAAGGTTGAAAACTCTGCTGTGCATAATAATTTGGAACATGCATTTTGAGTGCAGTTTGAGTTTTTTATTTTTTTTTAAATATCCTGTTATCATAGGCAGTTTGTACAAAAACCTTTCAATTGTACTCTAATAGTTATTTGACTGGAAAATTACAATGACTGCAATTCATATAGGTAATTTGGGAAAATCTGAGAAAATATTATTTGCATAATAATTAGGAACACAGTGTATTACAGTGGTGGCCAAAAGTATTGGCACCCCTGCAATTCTGTCAGATAATACTCAGTTTCTTCCTGAAAATGATTGCAATCACAAATTCTTTGGTATTATTATCTTCATTTAATTTGCTTGCAAGGAAAAAACACAAAAGAGAATGAAGCAAAAATCAAAACCTTGATCATTTCACACAAAACTCCAAAAATGGGCCGGACAAAAGTATTGGCACCCTCAGCCTAATACTTGGTTGCACAACCTTTAGCCAAAATAACTGCGAACAACCGCTTCCGGTAACCATCAATGAGTTTCTTACAATGCTCTGCTGGAATTGTAGACCATTCTTCTTTGGCAAACTGCTCCAGGTCCCTGATATTTGAAGGGTGCCTTCTCCAAACTGCCATTTTGAGATCTCTCCACAGGTGTTCTATGGGATTCAGGTCTGGACTCATTGCTGGCCACCTTAGACGTCTCCAGTGCTTTCTCTCAAACCATTTTATAGTGCTTTTGGAAGTGTGTTTTGGGTCATTGTCCTGCTGGAAGACCCATGACCTCTGAGAGAGACCCAGCTTTCTCACACCGGGCCCTACATTATGCTGCAAAATTTGTTGGCAGCATAGGCGGATTATAATGAGGGCAATCCGGGCTACCGCCCAGGCCCCCGAGCCTGCAGAGGGCCCGCGGCTCCGGGCGGGGTGTCTAATGCCGGATTGCCCTCATTATATGTGCGGGCCACCGCGGCACATACCGGTAGCAGTGGCGGGAGGGGGGGCCCCGGACCGCTCCCCCAGCAGCGGCCGCCGCTACTTCTTCATCGGCCGGGCCAGCACTGCAGCAGTTAACTTCCCTGTGCTGGCCCAACCGCGTCACTGCTAGGAGACACGGCCCCGTCACTGCTAGGAGACACGGCCCTGTGCGCTGTGATGTCACGCAGTGCGCGCCCGGCCTGCACTGCTGCAACGGAGAAATCAGAGTAGGCAGGAGGAATGGAGCCGGGGGATGGTGAGTCTGTGTCTGTATGTATGTACAGTCATGGCCAAAAGTTTTGAGAATGACACCAAAATTATATTTTCCCATGATCTGCTGGCCTCTGGTTTTTATTAGTGTTTGTCTGATGTTTATATCACATACAGAAATATAATTGCAATCATATTATGAGTACCAATAGGTTATATTGACAGTTAGAATGAGTTAATGCAGCAAGTCAATATTTGCAGTGTTGCCCCTTCTTCTTCAAGACCTCTGTAATTCTCCCTGGCATGCTCTCAATCAACTTTTGGACCAAATCCTGACTGAATTTGTTGGTTTTTGTTTGTCCACCCGTCTCTTGATGATTGATCACAAGTTCTCAATGGGATTAAGATCTGGGGAGTTTCCAGGCCATGGACCCAAAATCTCTATGTTTTGTTCCATGAGCCATTTAGTTATCACCTTTGCTTTATGGCAAGGTGCTCCATCATGCTGGAAAAGGCATTGTTGGGCGCCAAACTGCTCTTGGACGGTTGGGAGAAGTTGCTCTTGGAGGACATTCTGGTACCATTCTTTATTCATGGCTGTGTTTTTAGGCAAGACTGTGAGTGAGCCGATTCCCTTGGCTGAGAAGCAACCCCACACATGAATGGTTTCAGGATGCTTTACAGTTGGCATGAGACAAGACTGGTGGTAGCGCTCACCTCTTCTTCTCCGAATAAGCTGTTTTCCAGATGTCCCAAACAATCGAAAAGGGGATTCATCAGAGAAAATGACTTTGCCCCAGTCCTCAGCAGTCCACTCCCTGTACCTTTTGCAGAATATCAGTCGGTCCCTGATGTTTTTTCTGGAGAGAAGTGGCTTCTTTGCTGCCCTCCTTGAAACCAGCCCTTGCTCAAAGAGTCTCCGCCTCACAGTGCGTGCAGAAGCACTCACACCAGCCTGCTGCCATTCCTGAGCAAGCTCGGCACTGCTGGTAGTCCGATCCCGCAGCTGAAACAGTTTTAAGATACGGTCCTGGCGCTTGCTGGTCTGTCTTGGGCGCCCTGGAGCCTTTTTGACAACAATGGAAGCTCTCTCCTTGAAGTTCTTGATGATGCGATAGATTGTTGACTGAGGTGCAATCTTTGTAGCTGCGATACTCTTCCCTGTTAGGCCATTTTTGTGCAGTGCAATGATGGCTGCACATGTTTCTTTAGAGATAACCATGGTTAACTGAAGAGAAACAATGATACCAAGAACCAGCCTCCTTTTAAAGTGTCCAGTGATGTCATTCTTACTTAATCATGACTGATTGATCGCCAGCCCTGTCCTCATCAACACCCACACCTGTGTTAATGGATCAATCACTAAAACGATGTTAGCTGCTCCTTTTAAGGCAGGACTGCAATGATATTGAAATGTGTTTTGGGGGTTAAAGTTCATTTTCTGGGCAAATATTGACTTTGCAAGTACAGTAATTGCTGTTAAGCTGATCACTCTTTGACATTCAGGAGTATATGCAAATTGCCATTACAAAAAATGAAGCAGTAAACTTTGGAAAAATTACTATTTGTCTCATTCTCAATACTTTTGGCCATGACTGTATGTATGTATGTATGTGTGTGTGTGTGTGTGTGTGTGTGTGTAGGCAGATATCATTGTGTGATGTCTGTTTATATGTATTTTTGTGTTTCAAATGTGTTTATGCTTGTATGTACAGTTATATGAAAAAGTTTGGGCACCCCTATTAATCTTAAGCTTAATGTTCTATAAAAATTGGTGTTTTTGCAACAGCTATTTCAGTTTGATATATGTAATAACTGTTGGACACAGTAATGTTTCTGCCTTGAAATGAGGTTTATTGTACTAACAGAAAATGTGCAATCTGCATTCAAACAAAATTTGACAGGTGCATAAGTATGGGCACCCTTATCATTTTCTTGTTTTAAATATTCCTACCTACTTTTTACTGACTTACTAAAGCACTTTTTTGGTTTTGTAACCTCATTGAGCTTTGAACTTCATAGCCAGGTGTATGCAATCATGAGAAAAGCTACTTAAAGTGTCCACTTGCAAGTTGTTCTCCTGTTTGAATCTCCTCTGAAGAGTGGCATCATGGACTCCTCAAAACAACTGTCAAATGATCTGAAAACAAAGATTATTCAACATAGTTGTTCAGGGGAAGGATACAAAAAGCTGTCTCAGAGATTTAACCTGTCAATTTCCACTGTGAGGAACATAGCTTACTATGTTACTATGGAAGAACACAGGGACAGTTCTTGTTAAGGCCAGAAGTGGCAGGCCAAGAAAAACATCAGAAAGGCAGAGAAGAAGAATGGTGAGATCAGTCAAGGACAATCCTCAGACCACCTCCAGAGAGCTGCAGCATCAACTTGCTGCAGATGGTGTCACTGTGCATCGGTCAACTATACAACGCACTTTGCACAAGGAGAAGCTGTATGGGAGAGTGATGCGAAAGAAGCAGTTTCTGCAAGCACGCCACAAACCGAGTCGGCTGAGGTATGCAAAAGCACATTTGGAGAAGCCAATTTCTTTTTGGAAGAAGGTCCTGTGGACTGATGAAACCAAGATTGAGTTGTTTGGTCATACAAAAAGGCGTTATGCATGGCGGCAAAAAACACAGCATTACAAGAAAAACACTTGCTACCCGCAGTAAAATTTGGTGGAGGTTCCATCATGCTTTGGGGCTGTGTGGCCAATGCCGGCACCGGGAATCTTGTTAAAGTTGAGGGACGCATGGATTCCACTCAGTATCAGAAGATTCTTGACAATAATGTTCAAGAATCAGTGACATAGTTGAAGTTACGCAGGGGATGGATCTTTCAGCAAGACAATGATCCAAAACACCGCTCCAAATCTACTCAGGCATTCATGCAGAGGAACAATTACAATGTTCTGGAATGGCCATCCCAGTCCCCAGACCTGAATATCATTGAACATCTGTGGGATCATTTGAAGAGGGCTGTCCATGCTCGGCGACCATCAAACTTAACTGAACTGGAATTGTTTTGTAAAGAGGAATGGTCAAAAATACCTTCATCCAGGATCCAGGAACTCATTAAAAGCTACAGGAAGCGACTAGAGGCTGTTATTTTTGCAAAAGGAGGATCTACTAAACATTAATGTCACTTTTCTGGTGAGGTGCCCATACTTATGCACCTGTCAAATTTTGTTTGAATGCAGATTGCACATTTTCAGTTAGTACAATAAACCTCATTTCAAGGCAGAAACATTACTGTGTCCAACAGTTATTACATATATCAAACTGAAATAGCTGTTGCAAAAACACCAATTTTTATAAAACATTAAGCTTAAGATTAATAGGGGTGCCCAAACTTTTTCATATAACTGTATATGTCTGTATATGTTTGTGTGTGTGCGTGACTGCATGCGTGACTGCGTGCGGCCTCCTGCTGAGTATAGTTGGCGCCGTGCGGCCTCCTGCTGTCTCTGGGGGGGGCGCAGTGCGGCCTCCCACTATGTATAGATGGCACCGTGCGGCCTCCTGCTGTATATAGATGGCGCCGTGCGGCCCCTGCTTTGTATAGATGGTGCCGTGCGGCCTCCTGCTGTGTATAGAAGGCTACATGAGGCCTCCTGCTGTGTATAGATGGCTATGTGCGGCCTCCTGCTGTGTATAGATGGCGCCGTGCGGCCCCCTGCTGTGTATAGATGGCGCCGTGCGGCCCTCTGCTGTGTATAGATGGCGCCGTGCGGCCTCCTGCTGTGTATAGATGGCGCCGTGCGGCCCCCTGCTGTGTATAGATGGCGCCGTAAGGCCCCCTGCTGTGAATAGATGACGCCGTGCGGCCCCCTGCTGTGTACAGATGGCGCCGTGCGGCCTCCTGCTGTGTATAGATGGCGCTGTGTGCCCTCCTGCTGTGTATAGATGGCTACGTGCGGCCTCCTGCTGTGTATAGATGGCTACGTGCGGCCTCCTGCTGTGTATAGATGGCGCCGTGCGACCTACTGCTGTATATAGATGGCGCCGTGCGGCCTCCTGCTGTGTATAGATGGCGCCGTGCGGCCCCCTGCTGTGTATAGATGGCGCCGTGTGGCCCCCTGCTGTGTATAGATGGCGCCGTGCGGCCTTCTGCTGTGTATAGATGGCGCCGTGCGGCCCCTGCTGTGTATAGATGGCGCCGTGCGGCCTCCTGCTGTGTATAGATGGCGCCGTGCGGCCTCCTGCTGTGTATAGATGGCGCCGTGCGGCCTCCTGCTGTGTATAGATGGCGCCATGCGGCCTCCTGCTGTGTATAGATGGCGCTGTGCGGCCTCCTGCTGTGTATAGATGGCTACGTGCCCCCACCTGCTGTGTATAGATGGCGCTGTGCGGCCTCCTGCTGCCTCTGGGGGGGACGCCGTGTGGCCTTCCGCTGTGTATAGATGGCGCCGTGCGGCCTCCTGCTGTGTATAGATGGCGCCGTGCGGCCTCTCGCTGTGTATAGAAGGCTACGTGCGGCGTCCCGCTGTGTATAGATAGCTATGTGCGGCCTCCCGCTGTGTATAGATGGCTACGTGTGCTCAATATTGAGTCATACAATTAATGTAAGGCTATGTGCCCACGATACAGAAATGTTCCGGATTTTTTTTGAGTGTTTCTGCATCTCCCTGGCAGAAAAAACGCATGCGGATTTTACATGTGGATTGTACATGCGGATTTTACATGCGTTTTCCTGCCAGGGACATGCAGATGTGAAGCGTTCTTCACTTACATTTCCGCATGCGGGTTGACAAGCGCTTTCCAAGCGACTTTAGCATCACTTGGAAAGTGCTTGACAACTTGGTCACACTATATAAATCCATGCAACCAGCAAGGATTTATATAGTGTGACCGTAAAAGAATGGTAAAAAATAAAAAAATATATACTTACCTTCTGATGGCCTGCCGATGTCAGCGGTCGCGTGACCCGTCACATGACTAAATGACGTCACGGCAGGTCCTTTTCAGACCATCGCGAGCTGCCGGCAAGCCAGGACGCATCGCTATGGAGACTGGGGGCCATAAGAAGGTAAGTATAATATTTATTTTTTATTTTATTCTTTTTTTACAGGTTCTATGGTACCCGGGTCCGGAGGAGAGTCTCCTGTCCTCCACACCCGGGTACCATCCGCACATTGAAACGCATGGATTCCGCATCTACAGATGCAGGGATGCGGATTCCATGCGTTCTAATGGAAGTCAATGGCGGCGAAAAGCCGCGCTTCTGCAAAATAATTGGTAATGCTGCGGATTTTTCCGCAATGATAATCCGCAGCGGAAATTTCCGCAGCATGTACACAGCACATGCAGATTATCATTGGGGAACATGGCAGACCTTCTACCAAGCGTTTTTTAAGCGTTTCGGCAGCGGAATTGTCGCTGCGGAAACGCTTAAAAAACGCATAGTGGGCACACAGCCTAAAAAAAGATATTATAATTAATATTGTGCCAAATTAATTTCACGTGAACTATCACATGATTTATCACAGGGGATCATGTGACATGTCACGTGATAAATCAGGTGTGTGTGTGGGGGGCCCGTGCCTTCTAAACTGCCCCTGGGTCCTTGCTCCTCTTAATCCACCCCTGGTTGGTAGTCTTCAGACTTCATAATGCCATGCACACGGTCAAGCAGTCCAGTGCCAGAGGCAGCAAAGCAACCCCAAAACACCAGGGAACCTCCACCATGTTTGACTGTAGGGACCATGTTCTTTTCTTTGAATGCCTCTTTTTTTTCCCTGTACACTCTATGTTGATGGTTTTTCCCAAAAGCTCGACTTTTGTCTCATCTGACCAGAGAGCATTCTTCCAAAACGTTTTAGGCTTTATCAGGTAAGTTTTGGCAAACTCCAGCCTGGCATTTTTATGTCTCGGGATAAGAAGTGGGGTCTTCCTGGGTATCCTACCATACAGTTCCTTTTCATTCAGACGCTGACGGATAGTACGGGTTGACACTGTTGTACCCTCAGACTGCAGGGCAGCTTGAACTTGTTTGGATGTTAGTCGAGGTTCTTTATCCACCATCCGCACAATCTTGCGTTGAAATCTCTCGTCAATTTTTCTTTTCCGTCCACATCTAGGGAGGTTATCCACAGTGCCATGGGCTTTAAACTTCTTGAAGACACTGCGCACGGAAGACACAGGAACATTCAGGTCTTTGGAGATGGACTTGTAGCCTTGAGATTGCTCATGCTTCCTCACAATTTGGTTTCTCAAGTCCTCAGACAGTTCTTTGGTCTTCTTTCTTTTCTCCATGCTCAATGTTGTATACACAAGGACACAGGACAGAGGTTCAGTCAACTTTAATCCATGTTAACTGGCTGCAAGTGTGATTTAGTTATTGCCAACACCTGTTAGGTGCCACAGGTAAGTTACAGGTGCTGTTAATTACACGAATTAGAGAAGCATCACATGATTTTTCAAACAGTGCCAATACTTTTGTCCATCCCCTTTTTTAGGTTTGATGTGGAATTATATGCAATTTGGCTTTAGGACAATTATTTTTGTGTTTTTTCATTGAAAACAAATTAAATGAAGATAATAATACCAAAGAATTTGTGATTGCAATCATTTTCAGGAAGAAACTGAGTATTATCTGACAGAATTGCAGGGGTGCCAATACTTTTGGCCACCACTGTATTTCATGCGGCAGAAGTTAGCCTCCAGCAATGGAAGAGGGAACCGAGAAAGTGTAGAAAATGCTCTATCATGGCAGCAGTGGTAAGAGACATTGGAAATGCACGATCAAACCTATCATATCATAGGATTATCTATCATCTATCTATCCTTATATTCTCTATTTCATATCTATCTATCCATCTATCTATCCATATATGTATCTATCTATCTTTCTATCTATCCATGTATGATAGATGGATAGATAGATGGATAGATGGATAAATAGATGGATAGATAGATGGATAGATAGATAAATAGATAGATAGATAATGTAGGGATTTGTACTCACTGAGCCGCGTTGGAGGTAGGCACGGGTTCACACAGTGATGCAGTCCACGGGTTCAAACAAACTGGTGGCTTATTTTAGTGTCCATACACCAGTTAAGAAACAAAAGTTACAGCCTTTTCCTGGCACAAAAAGGAATAACAGAACAAAGCTCAAAATAACAAGTCCATGCAGCACGGCTTCAGCCGTTTAAACAAGGTGCTTTTCTCTGCCTCCTGCAGAGTCTAAGAAGCACCTGCAAGGTCTGCTCACCTTGCCCAGCAAACACAGACAGAGACAGGTGCAGCTGTCTTAAATTAGCCTTCCAAGACCTGGACTGGAGGTAAGTGAGCAGCTGTTCCCCCCCAGCTCTTTCAGCTGCTCATAAAACCCGGCCCTGTAATCCGGACCCATTAAATTCCTCTCAGCACTATGTGTGCTGGAGCCTGCTTCTCAGGGTCCTACATCACCGAAGCATGGCACTTCGAGGACACATACCTCCCATCCACAACCTGTCCGGCAGCAACCTTACATACACCCCCCCTCTGTCCAAAGCCGGAAGGCTTGGCACCTTCTGTCACCATACAATAAACCCTTGACAAGGCAGCGGCATTCCCATGTTGTTTCCCAGGCCTATGCTCTACCCGGAAACTAAAATCTTGTAGAGCCAGGAACCACCTAGTCACTCTGGCATTGTTTCCCTTCTTTTCTCGCATCCACCTCAATGGGGCATGGTCTGACACTAACCTGAACCTTCTACCTAATAGGTAATACCTCAGTGTCTAACGCCCACTTAATGGCCAAACATTCTTTTTCTACAATGGAGTAGTTCTTCTCACAAGCGGAGAGCTTCCGACTGAGGTATTTTACAGGGTGTTCTTCTCCGTTAACCTCCTGGGACAAGACAGCTCCCAGCCCGACATCCGATGCATCCATCTGGACCACAAACTCCTTGGAGAAGCTGGGTGCCAACAAGACTGGTTGTTTACAGAGGACCAGTTTCAATTCCTGGCAGGTCGCTTCTGCTTCCGGGGCCCACTTAGCCATAGCTGACTTCATCCCTTTCAGAAGATCCGTCAGTGGGGCTGCTATCAGGGCAAAGTTTGGGACAAATCTTCGATAGTAGCCCACAATGCCTAGAAACGCCCTGACCTGCTTCTTCGAGAGGGGCTGTGGCCAGTTCAAGATCGCCTCGACCTTATTTATTTGTAGTTTTATTTCCCCTCTACAACCACGTACCCTAGGTACTTGGCTTCCTCCATCCCCATGGCACATTTCTTCGGGTTGATAGTAAAGCCCACCTTCCTTAGGGCATCAAGTATGGCTTGAACTTTGTCCAGATGACTTTCCCAGTCCTGGCTAAATATGACGATGTCATCTAGGTAGGCCGCTGCATACTGTTTGTGGGGTGCTAAGATCCGGTCCATGGCTCCCTGGAAGGTGGCCGGAGCTCCCTGCAAACCAAACGGCATCCTGACGTATTGGCGTCGAGAAGGCTGTCTTCTCCTTGGCCTCTTTGGACAGGGGAATTTGCCAATATCCTTTGGTGAGGTCCAGAGTGGTGATGTACCGAGAGGGTCCTAGCCTTTCGATAAGCTCATCTAACCTAGGCATTGGGTAGGCGTCGAACTTTGAGACCTCGTTCAGCTTCTTATAGTCGTTGCAAAACCGCCATTCCCCATCTGGTTTCGGCACTAAGACTATAGGAACTGGACCATCCACTTTTGGACTCTTCAATGACTCCCAGGTTAAGCATCCGCCTTACTTCTTTAGAGATCACCTCTCTGCGGGTTTCGGGGATCCGGTATGGTTTTAGATTGACGCGAACATGAGGCTCTGTGAGAACCTCATGCTCTATGACCTGAGTGAGTCCTGGCAACTCCGAAAACATGTCTTTATTTCGCTGTAACAACTCTTTGCACTATTGCTTTTGGGCACATGACAGTGACTCTGCCACCTTGACCTCTTTCACATCGGCCTCAGCCTCAGCCACTAAACAGGGAGCTTCCGCAGGCTCTCTATCTGGCTTAATCAAGTTAACATGGTAAATGTGGTAGGGCTTCCTCTTCCCTGGTTGGTGGATCTTATAGTTGACTTCCCCCACTTTCTCTACCACCTCATAGGGGCCCTGCCACTTGGCCATGAACTTGCTCACCACTGTGGGACTAGCACAAGCACTCGATCTCCTGGGTTGAACGATCTCACCCTGGCCGACCTATTATACACCCTGGACTGTGCCTCTTGTGGCTTGAGGAGGTGCTCCCTCACAATGGGCATCACATGGGCAATCCTCTTTTGCATCTGGGCAACGTGCTACACCACTCTCCTATAGGGAGTGGTCTCAGCTTCCCAGGACTCTTTCGCCACCTCCAGGAGTCCTCGAGGGTGTCGTCCATAGAGTGGTTCAAACGGGGAGAAACCTGTGGAAGCTTTGGGAACTTCCCTCATGGCGAACAACAGATAGTCCCAGTCTCGGCCATCCTTTTCCACTGCTTTCCTCAACATTGCTTTCAAGGTTTTGTTAAACGTCTCGACCAGTCCGTCCGTCTGGGGATGGTACACGGAGGTTCTCAGTTGTGCAATGTGCAGTGTCTTGCACAATTCCCTCATGACCTTCGACATAAATGGAGTTCCTTGGTCTGTTAGGATCTCCTTAGGCAACCCGGTTCTTGAAAACATGTGGACTAACTCCGGGGCTATACACCTGGCGGAGGAGTTTCATAGTGGTACGGCCTCCGGATACCGGGTAGCTTAATCTAATTCCACCAGGATATACTGATGCCCTTGGGCGGACATGACCAGAGGCCCCACTAGACCCATTGCTATGCGTTCGAATGGAACCTCGATGACTGGTAGTGGCACTAGGGGACTGCGGAAGTGGGCCACTGGGGAGGTTATCTGGCATGTGGGGCAGGAACGACAATAACTCTATATTTCTCTATAGCAACCTGGCCAGTAGAATCTTTGGAGGATCCGTTCTTGAATCTTGTCTGCACCCAGGTGACCACCCAACACATAAGAATGAGCCATGTCTAACACCCTGCGTCTATAGGGCCCTGGCACCAGCAACTGTTCTATTACCTCACCCCTTGGCTTGGTTATTCTGTACAGCAAATCCCCATTCACAGCAAAATGAGGGAACCGAGTGTCAGCCTCCGGTTCCTGAGGCACACCATTTAACACAGTAACATTTTCAAAGGCCCCTTTTAGAGTTAAATCCCTGAGTTGGGCAGTTCCAAAGTTTCCCTCGGACACCTCCAGCTCAGGGATATTGGCCTCAGGGGATGCTACTTCATCCTCATTGTCCACCAGCACACACATGGGAAACTCATCTACTATGTTCTGCGGGTAAGTTTCCTTAGGGGCGATCTGGCTGTCGTCCAAGCAGCCAGGTGTCCCCACTTTCCCCCACATTTCCCAGAATAATGCAAAGTCACGTCCAATTATTATGGGATGCAATAGGTCCTTAACGACCGCCACTTCATGAGATGTGGTGCCACAGTCTGTGTTTACATCCACCTGGGCCACAGGATAGTTCTTAGCGTCCACATGGATACACCGGACACCCACCACCTTCCCAGGAACCAGCCGATGAGGGAGTGTGGCCCTTATCAGGGTCACCAAACTTCCTGAGTCCAATAGTCCAGAGACTTGTGCCCCTTTAACTGACACTGAGCATGCCTGAGGGACCTCGCCATGTTGACGAACCGCGCTGCAGGCGGGGTAGGCAAAATAAGAGCAACGCCGGCCCATGTTGCAGTCCATTGGTTCAGCGTTTATGGGACACCGGGCGGCAATATGGCCAGGGGTATGACATCTCCAACACACCATATTATGGGGTGGGACCTTGGGCAGCAACTCAGACCCCTCCTGAACTCTAGGATGCCCCCCAGGTGTGGCGCTAACTCCCTTCTTTTGGGTGTCCGCCACCTTTTGGGAACCCCAGTATTGAGAGGCTACGACCCCTTGTTTTCCCAACGGACTCTCAACCGCCTGGTATCTTTCCACCAACCCCACCAAGTCATCAGCATTATGGGGATCTCCCTGGGCAACCCAGGATTTCACCGACTTCGGGAGAGAGTGTATAAACCTGTCTATAACGACCTCTATCTCATATCATAGGACTATCTATCATCTATCTTTTATCTATCCATCTATCTATCTCATATCTATCTATCTATCTATCTATCTATCAATCTCATATCTATCTATCTTCTCCACTTTTTATTTGGTCTCAGGTATGACTTTCATATTACCCACGACTGTTACTTGCCACAGGTGAGTTTTAACGAGCATCACATGCTTGAAGCAAAGTTGTTTTTCCACAATTTTGGAAAGTGCCAATTTTGTCCGGCCCATTTTTGGAGTTTTGTGTGAAATTATGTCCAATATTCCTTTTTTTCTCATTTTTTTGTGCTGTTTCAATACAGACAAAGGAAATAAATATTATAACAATTGTGTAACAAAACATGTGTAATTGTAATAATTTTCTGGGAGAAATACTTCACTTTCTGGAACAATCTCAAGGTTGCTAAACACTTCCGGCCATGACTGTGTGTATATATGGGCCCTCAATAAACCATCCCTCCCAAGGAAAAGGCCACAGCAAGGGTCAGGAATCGGTGGCCTTCCCTCTCCGAATCTTAGGGAGAGACGGTTGTGCTTCTAGCATCCACCTAGGCTGCCACCGCAGTGGAACTAATAGCAGGGTAGCCAACTGTCCAGAAATTCTTGGACAGTCCATAAAAATAGGGCACTTTTTTCCCTGTCCGTAAAAAAAAATGTGATGCGTCCATAATCTTTTTGAAGCTGGAGAGACTTGTTCAGATGTAGGGAGATGTAGGGGCATCATATTGTGTATAGGGAGATGTAGGGGCATCATATTGTGTATAGGTATCATATTGTGTATCTGCATGTGTGGAGACATCATACTGTGTATATGGAGCTGTGAGCACATCATACTGTATTTAGGGAACAATGAGGGAATCATACTGCATACAAGGAGCTGTGGAAACATCATGCTGTGTATAGGGTCTGTGGGGTCATCATCTAATATATATAATCGTCTTATCCCGTCTGTCTGTCTGTCCTTCTGTCCAGGAAATCCTGCGTCGCTGATTGGTCCGGCCGCGGCCAATCAGTGACGCGGGATTTTAGAAAAAGGTGGCGGCCGTTAGCGGCTCATCTGCCGCACGGAGGTCAGCGGCGATGCAGCCGGTAGATGACCGGCGCTAGCCGCTCATCTCCCGGCTGCTCTCAGCAGAAGTACCGCGACCGGCGGCGAAGCTGACCTCCATGCGGCTACCATCGGGAGATCAGTGGCTAGGGCCGCTGGGGGAGCGGCGCCGCCAGTCGGGATACTTCGGCTGTGAGCAGCCGGCCATCTCCCGGTTCCTCGCAGCGGAAGTACCCGCACAGGCAGCGTCGCTGTCCGGTCCTCAGTAATACGATTCGCTGATTGGTCGGAATCAGCGATATTGTCGCCGCGACCAATCAGCAATATTGGTGCCAAATTTAAACACCGCTCTGCTGATTGCGCCTGGTCGGCCCCATACAGAATCTAGAATACCCGATGCGTTAGAATCGGGCCACCATCTAGTACTGTATATAAAGAGCTGTGGGAGCCATCACACTATATATAGAGACCTGTGAAAAGCTAATGTGTTGATCCAGAGGAAGTCAAAAAACCCCATGAGGCAGATGCTGCTTGCCCAAAATTAGGGGAAAAATTCCTTCCCGACTCCACATATGGCAATCAGACTAGTTCCCTGGATCAACGTCCCATAACAAAATCTAGTATGAATAACCTGTAATGTTATTCAAGAAAGTCACACAGGATCTTCTTGAACTTTTTTTAGAGAATTAAGTATTACAAGGTCATGTGGTAGAGAGTTCCATAACTCACACAATAAAAAATTGCCATCTAACTTCCTTTAGACAAAGCGAATTAGGAGCTTGATGCTAGAGTAGTTGAATTAAAACTGAAAAAAATTATTAACACTGCAAAAAAGATGAACAGTATTTATTCACCTGCCCAGGTCACAAAACTAATGCACTAATCAGGATGAAGCAAACCATATAATAAAGGCAGGGGCAGCACAGGTGCAAAATACTGATGAGACAACCAACTCATTAACCTACCAATTCTTGGAGGGAGTCATTGCTTAGTATTAAAACTGCACACAAAAAATGGCTTGTATAGGGCACTGGTCACACACAGATTGTTAGGGGAATGGTTGCAAACAACTTTATTAAATAATGGAAAGCAAACGAACCCGGGGTCCGCGATGCAGCCTGGAGGACTGCGGCCGAACACCTTCCGGGTAAGAAGGTAAAACAACCAACTGAAATAACAATCCCCCCCCGTGTTACTGCACACCGGAACGGGAATAGGGATTCGCACTATCTCCGTTAACTGCACGAGAGATGTGCGACACATAATGTAGCTGTAGCCCTGTTAACTGCACAGAGGCTACGCAGCAGGCGCTAGGATGCGTGTGTGATTCACGCCGGCTTATACGTGCTCCCAGCCAGCGTGCTACCGGACTGCGGAGTATCTCTCCACGTGGCTAACAGGCGGTGCCGGGAATACGGAGTCCGCAGTCTGCTCGGGGTGTATAGCGACCCCCTTGTCGGAGCCAGACTGTCAGACGAAGCTACCTGCCTCCCTCCATCTAAGGCTGCCTATCCCCTGCTAAACCTGCCTGTCAGAAGCTATAACAGCAAAAGCACACGTGGAGCCGAAACGACCAAGCGTCCACACAGTAACACCAACTCAGCTCAATGATCAGAGCGCGCCGCCATGTTTGTGGGCGTGCTATTTAAATATTAAGCCCTGCCCACCCTCATATTATTGGTGACGTCACCTGCGACCAATCAGGCGGTGCCAGGTCACCGGATCAGCCGACTCCCAAACCACCAATCACGGTCCGCCATGTCACGGGCATGCTCAGTGCAGTGTATCCTGGACTTAGGCTGTAACAGCCATGTTTCCCTCCGCAACCTATCCTTCATGTTGCTAGGAACAAAGACCTGAGAGACAGCTTGTACATCTCGTGCACCAGCTAGGCGTTGGGACTGATGATGATGCTGAGCAGCATCAGCCCTGGCTGGACCAGAATGGGAGACCACAGAATCCACTGATGATTCTGAACCCATTTCAGATCCAGAAAACACCTAACACAGATAGTGCTCAATATAGGGCTTACAGCCTATTAGTGACACTCATACTATTAGATTAGGTGGGCTGCAAAGCACTATCTAAGTGCACCCCATGAGGACAGACCCCCTAGTTTACAAATCCAACATTGATGGGCTTGGCTGCACCCTGAATAAAAATAATGTGCAAAATCTATATATGAGGTTCTGGTAGATATTTTGGCGCTGGTCACGCACAGTGTCTGGTTTACAGCCTATTAGTGACGCCCATACTATTAGATTAGGCAGGCTATGCTCCCCTCATACACCTTACCACGGTGTGTAGTGTGACATGGAGCTAAACCCCCTGTCTTCTTAAGAATAAGGCTGCGAAAACCCTTCTCTTTATTGATAGTAGAGAAACCTCCATACAGTAGATGCGGAAAACAAACGATGAACCCAGTATTGTACCACATAGATAGGACTCTTACCGGCTAAGCTTGGAGCAGGCTGTGTGCACAGAGCCCAAGATACAAAACTGTAGGGATGTGGACTGTCTTACCCTGTTCCTGCCCCTGAAGACAACAAACACCTCATGTGAACACTCTCTTGCGGTTTTATATGTAAAAGTGATATGTGTCTTATGTAATGTATAATGGTGATGTAACAGCATGTGAAGTGTTAATGCATAATGTGAGTATAGCATAAGATAAGCTTAGGATACCATAAGACATAAGTATAACATAAACCCTAAAATACAAATTTTATTAAATCTCTTTAAAATCGGGACATGCGGCATAAAGATGATCCGCATCAGTATTGCACTTTATCAAGATAAGTTCCTTTTATTGTTTAGTCTTGTGATCATTTATGTCATTGATACCTCTATGGGTGATTAATTCCAGGGCTGGCTAGGGTTATCCAGGGATAGCCGCCGTGGAGCGGGGCGCCACAGTGTCAACATTAACTAGGGTGTCACCCTCCACTATAAGGCAGGTAATCAGCATCTAGGGTGTTGAACAGGGCTGATTGTAGCCTTTGTTTGGATGCCCGAATGTATCCTTTGGCTTGGAGGTCCAAAGATATTAGGAACGTTCTTGGGTGTTTTTATAAATTTGCACATTGTCACTTTATTCACTGTTGTCACTTTAATCATTTAGTACACACTGAGGATTGATTGTTTGATGTGATATCTGTACCAGTTTCTGGTAGACTGTCAGATCTTTGGTCTATGTAAGTACGAATAAGGGACTTTTAGGGTCTAGGGGCAGCTGCCGTTCAGCAAGGGTGCCATTGTCATCTATATGTAGGATGCCCATCTCCGTTGACATGCAGGTTCAGGCTAGGGTATCTATAGGGTGAGTTTTATTGAAGTACAGTGGGTACGGAAAGTATTTAGACCCCTTTAAATTTTTCACTCTTTGTTTCATTGCAGCCATTTGGTAAATTCTAAAAAGTTCATTTTTTTTCTCATTAAAGTCCACTCTGCACCCCATCTTGACTGAAAAAAACAGAAATGTAGAAATTTTTTCAAATTTATTAAAAAAGAAAAACTGAAATATCACATGGTCATAAGTATTCAGACCCTTTGCTCATATTTAAGTCACATGCTGTCCATTTCCTTGTGATCCTCCTTGAGATGGTTCTACTCTTTCATTGGAGTCCAGCTGTGTTTAATTAAACTGATAGGACTTGATTTGGAAAGGCACACACCTATCTATGTAAGACCTCACAGCTCACAGTGCATGTCAGACCCTTTGCTCAGTATTGAGTAGAAGCCCCCTTTTGAGCTAGTTCATCCATGAGTCTTCTTGGGAATGATGCAACAAGTTTTTCACACCTGGATTTGGGGTTCATCTGCCATTCTTCCTTGCAGATCCTCTCCAGTTCTGTCAGGTTGGATGGTGAACGTTGGTGGACAGCCATTTTCAGGTCTCTCCAGAGATGTTCAATTGGGTTTAGGTCAGGGCTCTGGCTGGGCCAGTCAAGAATGGTCACAGAGTTGTTCTGAAGCCACTCCTTTGTTATTTTAACTGTGTGCATAGGGTCATTGTCTTGTTGGAAGGTGAACCTTCGGCCAAGTCTGAGGTCCAGAGCACTCTGGAAGAGGTTTTCATCCAGGATATCTGTATACTTGGCCGCATTCATGTTTCTTTCAATTGCAACCAGCCGTCCTGTCCCTGCAGCTGAAAAACACCCCCATGATGCTGCCACCACCATGTTTCACTGTTGGGATTGTATTGGGCAGGTGACGAGCAGTGCCTTGTTTTCTCCACACATACCGCTTAGAATTATCACCAAAAAGTTCTATCTTCGTCTCATCAGACCAAAGAATCTTATTTCTCATAGACTAGGAGTCCTTCATGTGTTTTTAAGCAAACTCTGTGCGGGCTTTCATATGTGTTGCACTGAGGAGAGGCTTCCGTTGGGCCACTCTGCCATAAAGGCTCGACTTGTGGAGGGCTGCAGTGATAGTTGACTTTATGCAACTTTCTCCCATCTCTCTACTGCATCTCTGGAGTTCAGCCACAGTGATCTTGGGGTTCTTCTTTACCTCTCTCACCAAGGCTCTTCTCCCACGATTGCTCAGTTTAGCTGGACGGCCAGGTCTAGGAAGACTTCTGGTGGTCCCAAACTTCTTCCATTTAAGGATTATGGAGGCCACTGTGTTCTTAGGACCCTTGACTAATGCAGAAATTCTTTTGTAAACTTGGCCAGATCTGTGCCTTGCCACAATTCTGTCTCTAAGCTCCTTGGGCAGTGTCAGGATGCCAGGTTTAATTTTACTTTGCCAATAGTTTTTCCCTTAGCCAAGATGGCTTCCATTGCCTCACTGGGGTTATGTGTTTCCTGCCTGTGGACCTACTTAAACTGCATGTGTTGCAATCATGCCTTGCCTGAGTATTGTGTGCTTGTAGCTTGCTACTCACCTGTGCTAGCCCTCTGAATAGAGTCTTGCTGACCTTGTGTTTACTCCTAGTCATCCGCTGAAAGGATTGCTGCCTGAATCCTCTGCTAAGGGGACTTCTGCTGTAAGGAACCGCTGGCTGTTGTTCACTCACGCTGGGATCTCTGAACTTTTGTCTTCCTGAAGCAAACTTCTCCTGGATCTCTACACCTCTGGTATAGTCACCATCTTGCTCTGTGTTTAAATACCCGGCTCCAGCTCTGCTTAAGACATCGCTGTTTCCTCCGCTGCACCTTCTGCATTCTTCAATATCCAGATCCATATTCCAGTTTGTCTTCTCTTCTGCACTACGTGAGTCCACAATCAACTGAGGAATACCTACGTCTGCTTACTATCCTTATTTCTGTTTGCATACTACTGTACCTAAGTAAACTTGGACTATCGTTAACGTTTACATACCCTAATAGTAATGAAGGCCGTGCCTTACAGATTAGGTTCTAAGAAGTATTGTTTGGAATGAACTTACCTTCATAAACTGTTTGCTGTGATCTTTTGCACTTGAGTTTAAAATAGACTTTCACACTACTCTTGTCTCAGTCTCTGCTTTTGGCCCACGCCATTGGACTTCAGGGTATCTACTAACATCGTAACAGGCAGTTCCTTTGAGCTCATGATTCTCATTTGGTCTGACATGCACTGTGAGCTGTGAGGTCTTATATAGACAGGTGTGTGCCTTTCCAAATCAAGTCCTATCAGTTTAATTAAACACAGCTGGACTCCAATGAAAGAGTAGAACCATCTCAAAGAGGATCACAAGGAAATGGACAGCATGTGACTTAAATATGAGCAAAGGGTCTGAATACTTATGACCATGTGATATTTCAGTTTTCCTTTTTTAATAAATTTGCAAAAATTTCTACATTTCTGTTTTTTTTCAGTCAAGATGGGGTGCAGAGTGTACTTTAATGAGAAGAAAAAAAGAACTTTTTAGAATTTACCAAAACCCTGCAATGAAACAAAGAGTGAAAAATGTAAAGGGGTCTGAATGCTTTCCGTACCCACTGTATATAGTACTCAATGGGTGTGGCCTGCCTCTGATTGAGAAGTGCCTCTTCCCGCAGTCTGAATAAGGGTCTATCATTAGGGGTGTGACTAATTTGTTTTCACTTAAGGTGATATATGTCCCACTTTTAATGAGATTTAATAACATTTGTATTTTAGGGTTTCTATTATAATTCTGGGATTTCCTAATTTGTTTATAGAATTTTTGAATTGCATAACACATAGGATAAGGATAATAGGTTTAGTATATGAGATAGGAAATAGTTATTGATAGAACTAGTGCAGTGGATGGGCACTAGTGTTAATAAAAAGAGGGGCACTTCCTGATAGTGTGCGCCATGTCCCATGATTTGGGAATCTTACAGACCATATTGCACTATCATTAACCCCTTCCCGACCCGTTTCACACCGTCTGTGACATGGAATTCAGTTCGTTCCCGACCCGTGTCACAGCGTCTGTGACATGGAGGGATTGCTCCCCTGCAGTGCCTGCGAGCAGGGTCGCTCAGGTGTCACAGTTGCTACTGCAACTGTGACACCTGTAGTTGACCCCACAGGTGGTGGATTAACCCTCCCGTGCCTAAAACCCCCCCCAATTGGCAGTTTCACTTTCACTTTAGTGAAACTGACAATCGGAATGAATTAAATATTTCACCAATGGAAATTGGTGAAATATTTACTATCTGGGCATGGATTGATGCATATAGCATGAGCCATTGGCTGGGGGGAGTGTCACCTCTGTCCCCCCCTCCCCCCAGATCTGATTGGGGGGCTAGCGTCACATGGACACTAGCCCCAATCAGATGTGGAGGGAGTTGTTCACGATGGCTGAAACTCCCCAGCTCCATCCCGTCCCTGGATCGTCTGCTGCCGCCGTGGATCGTCCTGCTGCCGCCGCCATGGATTGTCCTGCTGCCGCCGCCATGGATCGTCCTGCTGCCGCCGCCGCCGTGGATCGTCTGCTGCCGCCGCTGATCCGCCACCGCTGATCCGCAGCAGGTAGTATTGCCCCCACTTCCCCCCGACCCCCCCCACCTCCACTACCCCCTCCCAATTTCTTACCTGCACCCTGACCTCCGCTCCCAATATCTTCCACGTCTTCATCCACCGGCTGCTGCTCTCCTTCTGACAGCCGGTGGACTGTGATCACAGGCAGCAGCAGGCTCAGTGTAAATGCCCTGTGCCTGTGATCACACCCACCATCCCCCAGTCCCAGTGATCTCACCCACCATCTCCCCCTCCCAGTGATCACCCCCCCTCCCAATGATCACCCCCTCCCAATGATCACCCCCTCTCCCCAGTGAACACCCCCCCATCCGAGTGATCACCCCCCTGCTGCTGCCAGCTACTGCCTGCCGGCTCCTACCCCCGCTTGCTGCTGCTGGCTCCTGCCCCCCTTTCTGCCCCCTTTTGCCCCAGTGATCACCCCCCCCCTGCTGCTGCTGGCTCTTCCATCTCCTCAGCCCCCTCCTGCTCCCCGTGTGCCTGAGCGTGCCCCCTCCTGCGCCGCGTGTGCCTGAGCGTGCCCCCTCCTGCGCCGCGTGTGCCTGAGTGTGCCCCCTCCTGCGCCCCGTGTGCCTAAACATTGAAGCTCCCCCACAAGTGACCCCATTTTGGAAACTAGACCCCCCAAGGCACCTATCTAGATGCATAGTGAGCATTTGGTACCCCCAGGTGCTTCACAAATTGTTTCATAAAAATGAAAAAGTGGAAAAAAAATATACTTTTTCATTTTTACGGATTAATTTGTGAATCACCTGGGGGTTCAAAATGCTCACCACCCATCTAGATAAGATCCCTGGGGGGTATAGTTTCCAAAATGGGGTCACTTGTTGGAGAGCTCCAATGTTTAGACACACAGGGGCACTCCAAACGCAACATGGTGTCCGCTAACAATTTGAGCTGATTTTCCATTCAATTTGTTAGCAGACACCATGTCGCGTTTGGAGAGCCCCTGTGTGCCTAAACATTGGAGCTCCCCCACAAGTGACCCCATTTTGGAAACTAGAACCCCCAAGGCACCTATCTAGATGCATAATGAGCACTTGGAACCCCCAGGTGCTTCACAAATGTTGATGATTATGGCTTACAGCGAATGAAAACACAAAAGTCATTAACTCAGTAAATTAAAATAATTAACAAAAAACACCTGCAAAGACTACCTAAGCATTTAAAAAGGTCCCTTAGTCTGTTTCAGTAGGCTCCACAATCTTGGTGAAGACTGCTGACTTGACAGATGTCCAGAAGGCAGTCATTGACACACTCCACAAGGTCCCAGAGTTCCAATTTTCATTTGAAATCAAGGTCCCAGAGTCTGGAAGAAGAGTGGAGAGGCCACAATCCAAGCTGCTTGAGGTCTAGTGTGAAGTTTCCACAATCAGTGATGGTTTGGGGAGCCGTGTCATCTGCTGGTGTAGGTCCACTGTGTTTTTTCAACACCAAAGTCAGCGCAGCCGTCTACCAGGAAATTTTAGAGCACTTCATGCTTCCCTCCGCCACAGTATCATAGCTACCAGGGGGGCAAAGGGGGCGGTGGCCCCGGGCCCCGCGCTCTTAGGGGGCCCATCCAGGGCTACGCCAGTGTAACTGTATCTGGCATGCCCCTGGTGCCAGCATCGGGCCCCACCGCCTGTCACCGCCGCAAGTTTACTGATGAGAGAGGGAGCGCGGATCTCTCTCCCATTAGTCCCTTCTGTGTCTGACGTCTCTGACATCATCACTTGGCGCCCGGCCCGCTGTGCTGAAGATGTGTGCGGGCTGGGTGCTCTGAGCAGTGAGGGAATCAGGAGGAGAGGTGAGTACTGTTTATTTATTTTTTGCCGGGAGGGGGGCGGCATTATATTACAGACTCTGCCTATGGGAAGGGGGAGGTGCATTATACTACAGACTCTGCCTATGGGGGAGCATTATCCTAAAGACTCTGCCCACAGAGAGGGGGGGGCATTATACTAAAGACTCTGCCTATGGGGAGGGGGGGCATTATACTACAGACTGTCTATGGGGAGGGGGGGAGCATTATACTAAAGACTCTCTCTATGGGGGGGCATTATACTACAGGCTCTGCCTATGGGGGGCATTATACTACAGACTCTGTTTATGAGCAGGGGAGAGCAGTATACTACAGACTCTGCCTATGGGGGGGACATTGTACTACAGACTCTGCCTATAAGAGGGGGAGCATTATACTATGGACTCTGCCTATGAGATGGGGGGGCATTATACCACAGACTCTGCCTATGAGGAGGGGGGGCCCATTCTACTACAGACTCTGCCTATGAGATGGGGGGGCATTATACTACAGATTCTGCCTATGAGGAGGGGGGGCATTATACTACAGACTCTGTCTATGAGGAGGGGGGAGCATTATACTACAGACTCTGCCTATGAAGGGGGGGGCATTATACTGCAGACAATGCCTATGGGGGGGCATTATACTACAGACTCTGCCTATGAGGAGGGGGGGAGCATTATACTACAGACTCTGCCTATGGGGGGGGAGCATTATACTACAGACTGTCAATGGGGGGAGCATTTTACTACAGACTCTGCCTATGGGGGCGCATTATACTATACGAAGGACTATGGGGAGTGCATTATACTATATTGAGGACTATCTGGTGCATTATACTATATGTAGGCTATTTATACAGTGTGGGAGATAATGTGGGTTTTTTGAACAGTGTGGAGGCCATCATACAGTGTGGGAGATAATGTGGGGTCTTTGTATAGTGTGGAGGCCATCATACAGTGTTGGAGCCATCAGCTTGGGGGCTACTAAGGGGTCAGTATACTGTGTGGGGGTACTATACAGAGAGGGGGAATTATATCGTGAATAGGAGAACATCATACTGGTTAGAGCGGAGCTCTACATGGGGGGAGACTCAGGACATTATTAAATCTTAGGTGGGCACTTATTGTTATAGGGGAACTCAGGTTATCGTGACTGTCGAAGGGGCACTATTACTTTGTAGGGGGCACAATGTGGACACTGTTTTCTAGGACACTTGCACACGGCATTACTTTATTTTAGAGGTTTGTTTTACCATCTAGAGGGCACACAGTAGGTGCAGTAATAAGGACACATTTTGCAGCAGAGGCTCAGTATTGGGGTATCAGCAGGATGAGAAGTTTGTGCAGGTTGGGGATAGATGTGGTCAGTGCCTGAAATGTAAGGAGTCAAATGTGTCTTTGTTGTGATCTCTGCATACCTGAGACTCTTAGCCCTGGCTGGAGAAGTTGTTGTGTCGGTCTGGGCCAGAAGGAAAAGACGGGAAAAGTGAACAATTTAATCAGAAAGAACGTCCGCTGTAAGGTACTATATATAACTGAGCTGTGATCTCTTATATGTTCTGCAGGACTGGCATCTATCAATATATGTCACCATATGGCGGTAATATCAGTGCTGGTCTTTGTATAGAGATTATTTTTAGTAACAGCGCGGTCATCTGCTGAGGTTTTCCTACATCCACTATCTGGGTGCGCCGCTATAGTTGTAATCAGGGTTACCTGGTTAGAGGCCCACTCAGAAGTTTCGGCCACCTGAACCAAAACCTTAGCTACGCCAAGCTTTATGGAGATGGAAATGTCATTTTCCAGCAGGACTTGGCACCTGTCCACACGGCCAAAAGTACTAATACCTGGTTTAAAACAACAGTATCACTGTGCTTGATTGGCAGCAAACTCACCTGACCTTAACCCCATAAAGAATCTATGGGGTATTGTCAAGAGGAAAATGAGAGACACCAGACCCAACAATGCAGACGAGCTGAAGGCTTCTATCAAAGCCACCTGGGCTTCCATAACCCCTCAGCAGTGTCACAGGCTGATCCCTCCATGCCACATTGCCGCATTGATGCAGTAATTGATGTAAAAGGATCCCCGACCAAGTATTGAGGGCATTTATTGAACATACATTTCAGTAGGATAACATTTTGGATTTTAAAAACATTTTTCAAGCTGTTGTTATAAGGTATTCTAATTAATTGAAATAATGACTTTTGAGTTTTCATTGGCTGTAAGCCATAATCATCAACATTAACAGAAATAAACACGTGAAATAGATCACTCTGTGTGTAATGGCTCTATATAATATATGAGTTTCACTTTTTGTATTGAAGAACTGAAATAAATTAACTTTTCTGGTGATATTCTAATTTTGTGAGATGCACCTGTAGATGGGCTTGGCTGCACCCTGAATAAAAATAGCATGTAAAAAATATATATGATATATATGAGGTATTGGTCGATATTTTGGCCAAAATATACAAGCTCGCAACCTGCTCAAGGGTCCTCATACTTGCGAGTCCCTACACTAACATTAAAAGCAAAGTCACAAAAACAAGGAATTAAAGTTCCCACCAAAATTCAAGAATTAACACAGCAAATACAGCAACAATAATTACAAGGATGCAGCAAACCCATATAATGAAGAAGTCAGCAACACAGGTGCAAAATATTGATGAGACAACCACTCACAACCTACCAATTCATGGAGGGGGTGATTGCTCAGTATTAAAACTGCACACAAATAAGCCTTGTTTAGGGCACTGGTCACACACAGGTAGTGCACAATGTCTGGCTTACAGCCTATTAGTGAAGCCCAAACTATTAGATTAGGCGGGCTGCCCAGCACTTTTTAAGTGCACCCCATGAAGACAGACACCCTAGTTTACAAGGCCAACATTGATGGGTCTGGCTGCACCCTGAATAAAAATAACGTGCAAAAATATATATGATATAAATGAGGTATTAGTAAATATTTTGGCAAAAATACACAATCTCGCAACCCGCGTCAAAGGTCCTCATACTTGCGAGTCCCTACACTAACATTAAAGCAAAGACAAATTTAAATTCCCACCAAAATTCAAGAATTAACACAGCAAGAAAAGGGCAACAGTGTTTACCTGCCTAGGTCTCAGTACTAATCATACCATATAATAACGATGACAGCAATACAGGTGCAAAATACTGATGTGACAACCACTCACATATTACCAATTAATGGAGGGGGGTGATTACATAGTATTAAACTGCACACAAAATTATATGGGATTGCTACATCCTAATAGTGCATTAGTTCTGAGATCTGGGCAGGTAAATGCTATATTAATAATTGATTTTTGGGGGAAAGTTAAATTCTCTTTTGTTGGCTTTACTTTTAATCTAACTGAAATAAACAAAACCTTTTTACCTAAACATTAGGATCTGTGTAGAGCCATCAGCTCAAAAAGGCTTCCTCGGAGAGACTTGGCATAAGCAGCTCAAAAGGAATCCTGACCTTTACCATTACACCCCTGTACAGGAATGGAGACTAACCAAATGCTCTGGGTTGCATCTACAGAGTAGCTGCTGGCCAGAGGAGCGAGCTTGAGGCTATAACTCTAAATAAAGCTTTTTTATTACTAAATAATGGGTTCTGTCTAAGGCAATTGGCTCAAAAAGGCTTCCTCGGACAGACTTGGTGCAAGCTACTCCATTCTGCAGATCCCAATGGAACCCTGGCCTTTACCATTACACCACTGTACAGGGATAGATACTTACCATAGGCCCAGGGCTGCATCTACAGAGTAGCTGCTGGCCGGAGGAGCGAGCTTGAGGCTATAGTGGTTGATTCAACTCTAACTAAAGCTTTTTTTTCCCTAAATACTGGGATCTGTTTAAGGCTGTTGGGTCAAAAAGACTTCCTCGGACAGACTTGGCGCAAGCTACTCCATTCTGCAGATCCCAAGGGAACCCTGGTTTTTACCATTACACCCCTGTACAGGGATACATACTTACCATAGGCCCAGGGTTGCATCTACAGAGTAGCTGCTGGCTGGAGGAGTGCGCTTGAGGCTTGAGGAGTTGAATCAATCCTAACTAAAGAAAAACCTATGTAATGCCACTTTCTTGTTAGGACCTGTCTGAGGCCTATGGCTCTAAAAAGCTTCTTTGGAAAGACTTGGCAAAAGCCAGTCTATCCTACAGGTTCCAAAGGAACTCTTGCCTTCACTCTTACAGCCCTGTACAGCGATAAAGACTTATTACAGGGCCTTGATTGCATCTACATAGTAGATGCTGACTGGAGGGGCAAACTTATGGCTAGAATGGTTCAGCCAACCCTAAGTATTGCTACTTTCTTAAATTTTAAGATATTTCTGAGGCCGTTGACTCAAACAGGCTTCTTTGGACAGACTTGGCTCAAAACACACCATTTCTAATGGTTCCAAATGAACCCTGGGCTTTACCCTTGAACCTCAATACAGGGACAGTTTCATAGTTTTAAGGTTGAAAGACACAGGTCTATCAAGTTCAACCTAAAAGCTAATGTGTTGATCCAGAGGAAGGCAAAAACCCCATGAGGCAGATGCTAATTGCCCCATATTAGGGGAAAAATTCCTTCCCGACTCCACATATGGCAATCAGACTAGTTCCCTGGATCAACGTCCCATAACAAAATCTAGTACGGATAACCTGTAATTTTATATTATTCAAGAAAGGCACACACATGCCCTCCTTGAATTTTTTTTAGAAAATTAAGTATTTCAAGTTCATGTGGTAGACAGTTTCATAACCTCATTGCTCACACAATAAAAATTTGCCAACTAACTTCCTTTAGACAAAGTGAATTAGGATCTTTATGCTAGAGTAATTGAATTAACTCTAACTGAAATAGATTAATGCTTTTTTCCTAAATGTTGAAATTTGTTTAAATGCATCAGCTCAAAAAGGCTTTCTTGGACAGACTTGGCGCAAGCTACTCCATTCTGCAGATCCCAAGGGAACCCTGGCCTTTACCATTACACCCCTGTACAGGGATAGATACTTACCATAGGCCCAGGGCTGCATCTACAGAGTAGCTGCTGGCCGGAGGAGCGAGCTTGAGGCTATAGTGGTTGATTCAACTCTAACTAAAGCTTTTTTTTCCTAAATACTGGGATCTGTTTAAGGCTGTTGGCTCAAACAGACTTCCTCGGACAGACTTGGCGCAAGCTACTCCGTTCTGCAGATCCCAAGGGAACCCTGGTTTTCACCATTACACCCCTGTACAGGGATAGATACTTACCATAGGCCCAGGGCTGCATCTACAGAGTAGCTGCTGGCCGGAGGAGCGAGCTTGAGGCTATAGTGGTTGATTCAACTCTAACTAAAGCTTTTTTTTTCCCTAAATACTGGGATCTGTTTAAGGCTGTTGGCTCAAACAGACTTCCTCGGACAGACTTGGCGTAATCTACTCCATTCTGCAGATCCCAAGGGAACCCTGGCTTTTACCATTACACCCCTGTACAGGGATAGATATTTACCATAGGCCCAGGTTTGCATCTACAGAGCAGCTGCTGTCCGAAGGAGTGCGCTTGAGGCCTGAGTAGTTGAATCAATCCTAACTAAAGAAAAACCTATGTAATGCCACTTTCTTGTTAGGACCTGCCTGAGGCCTATGTCTCTAAAAAGCTTCTTTGGAAAGACTTGGCAAAAGCCAGTCTATCCTACAGGTTCCAAAGGAACTCTTGCCTTCACTCTTACAGCCCTGTACAGTGATAAAGACTTATTACAGGGCCTTGATTGCATCTACATAGTAGATGCTGACTAGAGGGGCAGACTTAAGGCTAGAATGGTTCAGCCAACCCTAACTATTGCTACTTTCTTAAATGTTAGGATATTTCTGAGGCCGATGGCTCAAACAGGCTTCCTTGGACAGACTGGGCGCCAAACACACCATTTTACTTTTGGCAGTGTGGACATTGGCCAAGTCCTGCTGGAAAATGACATTTCCATCTCCAAAAAGCTTGTCGGCAGAGGGAAGCATGAAGTGCTCTACAATGTCCTGGTAGACGGGTGCGCTGACTTTGGTCTTGATAAAGCACAGTCGACCTACACCAGCAGATGACATGGCTCCCCAAACCATCACTGATTGTGGAAACTTCACACGAGACCTCAAGCAGCTTGGATTGTGGCCTCTCCACTCTTCCTCCAGACTCTGGGACCTTGATTTCCAAATTAAATGCAAAATTTACTTTCATCGGAAAACAACACCTTGGACCACTGAGCAACAGTCCAGGTGTTTTTCTCCTTGGCCCAGGTAAGATGCTTCTGGCGTTGTCTATTGGTGATGAGTGGCTTGACACAAGGAATGTGACACTTGTAGCCCATGTCTTGGATACGTCTGTGTGTGGTGGCTCTTGAAGCAATGACTCCAGCAGCAGTCCACTCCTTGTGAATCTTCCCCAAATGTTTGAATGGCCCTTCCTTAATAATCTTTTCAAGGCTGCGGTTATCCCGGTTGCTTGTGCACCTCTTCCTACCACACTTTTTCTTTCCACTCAACTTTCCATAAATATGCTTAGATACAGCACTCTGTTAACAGCCAGCTTCTTTAGCAATGACCTTTTGTGGTTTACACTCCTTGTGGAGTGCGTCAATGACTGCCTTCTGGACATCTGTCAAGTCAGCAGTCTTCCCCATGATTGTGGAGCCTACTGAAACAGACAAAGGGACCTTTTTAAATGCGTAAGAAGCCTTTGCAGGTGTTTTTTGCTAATTATTCTAATTTACTGAGATAATGACTTTGTGTTTTCATTGGCTGTAAGCCATCATTATCAACATTAACAGAAATAAACACTTAAAATAGATCACTCTGTAATGACTCTGTATAATATATGAGTTTCACTTTTTGGATTGAAGAACTGAAATAAATTAACTTTTTGATGATATTCTAATTTTGTGAGAAGCACCTGTATGTTTGATGCATCTCATTAGCTAAGCTCAACCTCTTCCTTGCTTCACCTCAATTTGAGCCATAAATTGTGATATTTCATTTTGGTGCATTTTATGACTCCTTTTTGTCACACTTTTCTCATAACTATTTTTTTTATAACTGAGGGAAATTAACAAAATCTTATTTGTTGTACTCAAGTTTTCACAGAAACATCTGATAAAGTGTTGACTTATTTTTCTGGGTTAAACTCTTCCTTTTGGCCCTCTATATATTTGAGTTTGACAGCCCTGATGTAGATGGATGATGATGTGGCAAGAAGGGGCAGAGGGGCAGAGCCTCCTGGCTCTCAGCTTCGCTCTCCACTGCTCACAGGAGACAGCAGTTACTTCACAAATGTAACTGATAGAAAAGATGTCACGTAAGAGGGGGTCAGGGGAGCGATGTGCTGCAGGAGGGGGAAGATTAGCCAGGGGAGTGGTGTGCTGCAGGGAGAGGAGGATTATGCAGGGGAGTGATGTAATGCAGGAGGAGAGGATTAGGCAGGGAGCGCTGTGCTTAAGCGGGGGAGCGATGTGCTGCAGGAAGAGCAATATTAGGCAGGGTAGTGATGTAATGCAGGAGGAGAGGATTAGGCAGGGAGGGATGTGTTGCCGGGGAAAGGGGAGTAACATGCTGCAGAAGAAGGAGGATTAGGCAGGGGAGTGATATAATGCAGGAGGAGGAGAATTAGGCGGGGATGGAGAGATGTGCTGCAGGAAGGTGAGGAGATTAGGCAGGGGTGCGATGTGCTGCAGAAAGGGGAGGGGATTAGGCAGGGGTGCAATGTGCTGCAGAAAGGTGAGGTGATTAGGCAGGGGTGCGATGTGCTGCAGGAAGGGGAGGGGATTACGCAGGGGTGCAATGTGCTGCAGGAGCGGGAGGCTTAGGCAGGGGAGCGATGTGCTGCAGGAAGAGGTGGCTTATGCAGTGGAGTGATGTAATGCAAGAGGAGGGGATTAAGCAGGGAGTGCTGTGCTTAAGCGGGGGAACGATGTGCTGCAGGAAGAGCAATATTAGGCAGCGGAGTGATGTAATGCAGGAGGAGAGGACTAGACAGGGAGAGATGTGTTGCCGGAGGGAGGGGAGTAATATGCTGCAGAAGAAGGAGGATTAGGCAGGGGAGTGATATAATGCAGGAGGGGGAGAATTAGGCGGGGATGGAGAGATGTGCTGCAGGAAGGTGAGGGGATTAGGCAGGGGTGCGATGTGCTGCAGAAAGGGGAGGGGATTAGGCAGGGGTGCAATGTGCTGCAGAATGGTGAGGGGATTAGGCAGGGGTGCGATGTGCTGCAGGAAGGGGAGGGGATTAGGCAGGGGTGCAATGTGCTGCAGGAGGGGGAGGCTTAGGCAGGGGAGCGATGTGCTGCAAGAAAAGGAGGATTAGGCAGGGGACTGATGAAATGCAGGAGAGAGGGGATTAGGCAGGAAGCGATGTGCTACAGGAGAGGGAGAATTAGGCAGGGTAGCAATGTGATGCAGGAGGAGGATTAAGCAGTTAGAGATGTGCTACAGAAATAACCAGTATATAGAGGTTGTTCCCTTTCAATAAATGAATGTCCCTAGCTGCAGGTCATTTAATTAAAAAAAAGAGGTTCCACCATCTCAGAGCTGCAGCAGCTCAGTGCGCTCAGCTGGGCAGTCCGTCTGATTACATTTGTTGGCTGCGGCAGTATTGAGGTGATGTCAGTGCCATACACAATCCCAGGAATGGGTCAGGACAGCACAGTTTGATTCTTTATACCTGCAGCCAGGGTCATTCATTTATTGAAATATCCCCTTAAAGCTGACGTACTAGACCTCAAGAAATGTACTCCAGTCAAAAGATGGAGTCAATTTCAGTCCTAATTTACACCACTTTTCCAGCCTAATTTGTAATAAGTTTTCAGGTAAAGCTAAGCCACAAGCGCTCCAGATAAGCTCTGTTCACTATTTAAGAAGTTAAAAGAGTGGGTGTAAAAAGGTCACAGTTTTCAAATGTAAGTTGTGCAGGAATTTACTGAGATTCAAACAGTTGTGCAACACATTTCCGGTGAAAACTGCTTGATGAAAAATGTTCCTTGAATAATATAACATTTCAGGTTAGTGGTAATAGATTTTGTTATGTTACGTTGATCCAGGGAACTAGTCTGATTGCCATATGTGGAGTCGGGAAGGAATTTTTCCCCTAATATGGGGCAATTAGCATCTGCCTCATGGGGTTTTTGCCTTCCTCTGGATCAACACATTAGATTTTAGGTTGAACTTGATGGACTTGTGTCTTTCAACCTTAAAAATATGAAACTGTCCCTGTATTGAGGTTCAAGGGTGAAGCCCAGGGTTCATTTGGAACCATCAGAAATGGTGTGTTTTGCGCCCAGTCTGTCCAAGGAAGCCTGTTTGAGCCAACGGGCCTCAGAAATATCCTAACATTTAAGAAAGTAGCAATAGTTAGGGTGGGTGATCCATTCTAGCCTTAAGTTTGCCCCTCCAGTCAGCATCTACTATGTAGATGCAATCAAGGTCCTGTAATAAGTCTTTATCGCTGTACAGGGCTGTAAGAGTGAAGGTCAGAGTTCCTTTGGAACCTGTAGGATAGACTGGCTTTTGCCAAGCCTTTCCAAAGAAGCTTTTTTGAGCCATAGGCCTCAGACAGGTCCTAACAAGAAAGTGGCATTACATAGGTTTTTCTTTAGTTAGGATTGATTCAACTACTCAAGCCTCAAGCGCACTCCTCCGGCCAGCAGCTACTCTGTAGATGCAACCCTTGGCCTATGGTAAGTATCTATCCCTGTACAGGGGTGTAATGGTAAAAACCAGGGTTCCCTTGGGATCTGCAGAATGGAGTAGCTTGCGCCAAGTCAGTCCGAGGAAGTCTGTTTGAGCCGACAGCCTTAAACAGATCCCAGTATTTAGGAAAAAAAAAGCTTTAGTTAGAGTTGAATCAACCACTATAGCCTCAAGCTCGCTCCTCCGGCCAGCAGCTACTCTGTAGATGCAGCCCTGGGCCTATGGTAAGTATCTATCCCTGTACAGGGGTGTAATGGTAAAGGCCAGGGTTCCCTTGGGATCTGCAGAATGGAGTAGCTTGCGCCAAGTCTGTCCGAGAAAGCCTTTTTGAGCTGATGGATTTAAACAAATTTCAACATTTAGGAAAAAAGCATTAATCTATTTCAGTTAGAGTTAATTCAATTACTCTAGCATAAAGATCCTAATTCTCTTTGTCTAAAGGAAGTTAGTTGGCAAATTTTTATTGTGTGAGCAATGAGGTTATGAAACTCTCTACCACATGAACTTGAAATACTTAATTTTCTAAAAAAAATTCAAGGAGGGTATGTGTGTGCCTTTCTTGAATAATATAAAATTTCAGGTTATCCGTACTAGATTTTGCTATGGGATGTTGATCCTGGGAACTAGTCTGATTGCCATATGTGGAGTCGGGAAGGAATTTTTCCCCTAATATGGGGCAATTAGCATCTGCCTCATGGGGTTTTTGCCTTCCTCTGGATCAACACATTAGCTTTTAGGTTGAACTTGATGGACTTGTGTCTTTCAACCTTAAAAATATGAAACTGTCCCTGTATTGAGGTTCAAGGGTGAAGCCCAGGGTTCATTTGGAACCATCAGAAATGGCGTGTTTTGCGCCCAGTCTGTCCAAGGAAGCCTGTTTGAGCCAACGGGCCTCAGAAATATCCTAACATTTAAGAAAGTAGCAATAGTTAGGGTGGCTGAACCATTCTAGCCTTAAGTTTGCCCCTCCAGTCAGCATCTACTATGTAGATGCAATCAAGGTCCTGTAATAAGTCTTTATCGCTGTACAGGGCTGTAAGAGTGAAGGTCAGAGTTCCTTTGGAACCTGTAGGATAGACTGGCTTTTGCCAAGCCTTTCCAAAGAAGCTTTTTTGAGCCATAGGCCTCAGACAGGTCCTAACAAGAAAGTGGCATTACATAGGTTTTTCTTTAGTTAGGATTGATTCAGCTACTCAAGCCTCAAGCGCACTCCTCCGGCCAGCAGCTACTCTGTAGATGCAACCCTTGGCCTATGGTAAGTATCTATCCCTGTACAGGGGTGTAATGGTAAAAACCAGGGTTCCCTTGGGATCTGCAGAATGGAGTAGCTTGCGCCAAGTCTGTTCGAGGAAGTCTGTTTGAGCTAACAGCCTTAAACAGATCCCAGTATTTAGGAAAAAAAAAGCTTTAGTTAGAGTTGAATCAACCACTATAGCCTCAAGCTCGCTCCTCCGGCCAGCAGCTACTCTGTAGATGCAGCCCTGGGCCTATGGTAAGTATCTATCCCTGTACAGGGGTGTAATGGTAAAGGCCAGGGTTCCCTTGGGATCTGCAGAATGGAGTAGCTTGCGCCAAGTCTGTCCGAGAAAGCCTTTTTGAGCTGATGGATTTAAACAACTTTCAACATTTAGGAAAAAAGCATTAATCTATTTCAGTTAGAGTTAATTCAATTACTCTAGCATAAAGATCCTAATTCACTTTGTCTAAAGGAAGTTAGTTGGCAAATTTTTATTGTGTGAGCAATGAGGTTATGAAACTCTCTACCACATGAACTTGAAATACTTAATTTTCTAAAAAAAATTCAAGGAGGGCATGTGTGTGCCTTTCTTGAATAATATAAAATTGCAGGTTATCCGTACTAGATTTTGTTATGGGACGTTGATCCAGGGAACTAGTCTGATTGCCATATGTGGAGTCGGGAAGGAATTTTTCCCCTAATATGGGGCAATTAGCATCTGCCTCATGGGGTTTTTGCCTTCCTCTGGATCAACACATTAGCTTTTAGGTTGAACTTGATGGACTTGTGTCTTTCAACCTTAAAACTATGAAACTGTCCCTGTATTGAGGTTCAAGGGTGAAGCCCAGGGTTCATTTGGAACCATCAGAAATGGTGTGTTTTGCGCCCAGTCTGTCCGAGGAAGCCTGTTTGAGCCAATGGCCTCAGAATTATCCTAACATTTAAGAAAGTAGCAATAGTTAGGGTTGGCTGAACCATTCTAGCCTTAAGTTTGCCCCTCCAGTCAGCATCTACTATGTAGATGCAATCAAGGCCCTGTAATAAGTATTTATCGCTGTACAGGGCTGTAAGAGTGAAGGCCAGAGTTCCTTTGGATCCTGTAGGACAGACTGGCTTTTGCCAAGTCTTTCCAAAGAAGCTTTTTTAAGCCATAGGCCTCAGACAGGTCCTAACAAGAAAGTGGCATTACATAGGTTTTTCTTTAGTTAGGATTGATTCAACTACTCAAGCTTCAAGCGCACTCCTCCGGCCAGCAGCTACTCTGTAGATGCAACCCGGGGCCTATGGTAAGTATCTATCCCTGTACAGGGGTGTAATGGTAAAAACCAGGGTTCCCTTGGGATCTGCAGAATGGAGTAGCTTGCACCAAGTCTGACCGAGGAAGTCTGTTTGAGCCAACAGCCTTAAACAGATCCCAGTATTTAGGAAAAAAAAGCTTTAGTTAGAGTTGAATCAACCACTATAGCCTCAAGCTCGCTCCTCCAGCCAGCTGCTACTCTGTAGATGCAGCCCTGGGCCTATGGTAAGTATCTATCCCTGTACAGGGGTGTAATGGTAAAGGCTAGGGTTCCCTTGGGATCTGCAGAATGGAGTAGCTTGCGCCAAGTCTGTCCGAGAAAGCCTTTTTGAGCTGATGGATTTAAACAAATTTCAACATTTAGGAAAAAAGCATTAATCTATTTCAGTTAGAGTTAATTCAATTACTCTAGCATAAAGATCCTAATTCACTTTGTCTAAAGGAAGTTAGTTGGCAAATTTTTATTGTGTGAGCAATGAGGTTATGGAACTCTCTACCACATGAACTTGAAATACTTAATTTTCTAAAAAAAATTCAAGGAGGGCATGTGTGTGCCTTTCTTGAATAATATAAAATTGCAGGTTATCCGTACTAGATTTTGTTATGGGACGTTGATCCAGGGACCTAGTCTGATTGCCATATGTGGAGTCGGGAAGGAATTTTTCCCCTAATATGGAGCAATTAGCATCTGCCTCATGGGTTTTTTGCCTTCCTCTGGATCAACACATTAGCTTTAAGGTTGAACTTGATGGACTTGTGTCTTTCAACCTTAAAACTATGAAACTGTCCCTGTATTGAGGTTCAAGGGTGAAGCCCAGGGTTCATTTGGAACCATCAGAAATGGTGTGTTTTGCGCCAAGTCTGTCCAAGGAAGCCTGTTTGAGCCAACGGCCTTAGACAGAACCCATCATTTGGTAATAAAAAAGCTGTAGTTAGAGTTATAGCCTCAAGCACGCTCCTTTGGCCAGCAGCTACTCTGTAGATGCAACCCTGAGCATGTAGTAAGTCTCCATTCCAGTACAGGGGTGTAATGGTAAAAGTCAGGGTTCCTTTTGACCTGCTTATGCCAAGTCTGTCCGAGGAAGCCTTTTTGAGCTGATGGCTCTACACAGATCCTAATGTTTAGGAAAAAAGCTTTTGTTTATTTCAGTTAGATTAAAAGTAAAGCCAACAAAAGAGAATTTAACTTTCCCACAAAAATCAATTATTAATATAGCATTTACCTGCCCAGATCTCAGAACTAATGCACTATTAGTATGTAGCAATCCCATATAATTTTGTGTGCAGTTTTAATACTATGTAATCACCCCCCTCCATTAATTGGTAATATGTGAGTGGTTGTCGCATCAGTATTTTGCACCTGTGTTGCTGTCATCGTTATTATATGGTATGATTAGTACTGAGACCTAGGCAGGTAAACACTGTTGCCCTTTTTTTGCTGTGATAATTCTTGAATTTTGGTGGGAATTTAAATTTGTCTTTGCTTTTAATGTTAGTGTAGGGACTCGCAAGTATGAGGACCCTTGACGCGGGTTGCGAGCTTGTGTATTTTGGCCAAAATATTTACTAATACCTCATATATATCATATATAATTTTTGCACGTTATTTTTATTCAGCGTGCAGCCAGACCCATCAATGTTGGCCTTGTAAACTAGGGTGTCTGTCTTCATGGGGTGCACTTAAAAAGTGCTCGGCAGCCCACCTAATCTAATAGTTTCGGCTTCACTAATAGGCTGTAAGCCAGACATTGTGCACTACCTGTGTGTGACCAGTGCCCTAAACAAGGCTTATTTGTGTGCAGTTTTAATACTGAGCAATCACCCCCTCCATGAATTGGTAGGTTGTGAGTGGTTGTCTCATCAATATTTTGCACCTGTGTTGCTGACTTCTTCATTATATGGGTTTGCTGCATCCTTGTAATTATTGTTGCTGTATTTGCTGTGTTAATTCTTGAATTTTGGTGGGAACTTTAATTCCTTGTTTTTGTGACTTTGCTTTTAATGTTAGTGTAGGGACTCGCAAGTATGAGGACCCTTGAGCAGGTTGCGAGCTTGTATATTTTGGCCAAAATATCGACCAATACCTCATATATATCATATATATTTTTTACATGCTATTTTTATTCAGGGTGCAGCCAAGCCCATCTACAGGTGCATCTCACAAAATTAGAATATCACCAGAAAAGTTAATTTATTTCAGTTCTTCAGTACAAAACGTGAAACTCATATATTATGTAGAGCCATTACAAACAGAGTGATCTATTTCAAGTGTTTATTTCTGTTAATGTTGATGATTATGGCTTACAGCCAATGAAAACTCAAATGTCATTATTTCAATTAATTAGAATACCTTATAACAACAGCTTGAAAAATGTTTTTAAAATCCAAAATGTTATCCTACTGAAAAGTATGTTCAATAAATGCCCTCAATACTTGGTCGGGGATCCTTTTACATCAATTACTGCATCAATGCGGCAATGTGGCATGGAGGGATCAGCCTGTGGCACTGCTGAGGGGTTATGGAAGCCCAGGTGGCTTTGATAGAAGCCTTCAGCTCGTCTGCATTGTTGGGTCTGGTGTCTCTCATTTTCCTCTTGACAATACCCCATAGATTCTTTATGGGGTTAAGGTCAGGCCAGTTTGCTGCCAATCAAGCACAGTGATACTGTTGTTTTTAAACCAGGTATTAGTACTTTTGTCAGTGTGGACAGGGGCCAAGTCCTGCTGGAAAATGAAATTTCCATCTCCAAAAAGCTTGGCGTAGCTAAGGTTTTGGTTCAGGGGGCCGAAACTTCTGAGTGGGCCTCTAACCAGGTAACCCTGATTACAACTATAGCGGCGCACCCAGATAGTGGATGTAGGAAAACCTCAGCAGATGACCGCGCTGTTGCTAAAAATAATCTCTATACAAAGACCAGCACTGATATTACCGCCATATGGTGACATATATTGATTGATGCCAGTCCTGCAGAACATATAAGAGATCACAGCTCAGTTTTATATAGTACCTTACAGCTGACGTTCTTTCTGATTAAATTGTTCACTTTTCCCGTCTTTTCCATCTGGCCCAGACCGACACGACTACTTCTCCAGCCAGGGCTCAGAGTCTCAGGTATGCAGAGATCACAACAAAGACACATTTGACTCCTTACATTTCAGGCACTGACCAGATCTATCCCCAACCTGCACAAACTTCTCATCCTGCTGATACCCCAATACTGAGCCTCTGCTGCAAAATGTGTCCCTATTACTGCACCTACTGTGTGCCCTCTAGATGGTAAAACAAACCTCTAAAATAAAGTAATGCCGTGTGCAAGTGTCCTAGAAAACAGTGCCCACATTGTGCCCCCTAGAAAGTAATAGTGCCCCTTCGACAGTCACGATAACCTGAGTTCCCCTATAACAATAAGTGCCCACCTAAGATTTAATAATGTCCTGAGTCTCCCCCCATGTAGAGCTCCGCTCTAACCAGTATGATGTTCTCCTATTCACGATATAATTCCCCCTCACTGTATAGTACCCCCACAAAGTATACTGACCCCTTAGTAGCCCCCAAGCTGATGGCTCCAACACTGTATGATGGCCTCCACACTATACAAAGACCCCACATTATCTCCCACACTGTATGATGGCCCCCACACTGTTCAAAGAACCCACATTATCTCCCACACTGTATAAATAGCCTACATATAGTATAATGCACCAGATAATCCTCAATATAGTATAATGCACTCCCCATAGTCCTTCGTATAGTATAATGCGCCCCCATAGGCAGAGTCTGTAGTAAAATGCTCCCCCATTGACAGAGTCTGTAGTATAATGCTCCCCCCCATAGGCAAAATCTGTAGTATAATGCTCCCCCCCTTCTCATAGGCAGAGTCTGTAGTATAATGCCCCCCCCTCCTCATAGGCAGAATCTGTAGTATAATGCCCCCCCATCTCATAGGCAGAGTCTGTAGTATAATGTGCCCCCCCTCCTCATAGGCAGAGTCTGTAGTATAATGCCCCCCCATCTCATAGGCAGCGTCTGTAGTATAATGCCCCACCTATAGGCAGAGTCTGTAGTAAAATGCACCCCCCATAGGCAGAGTCTGTAGATTAATGCTCCCCCTCTTATAGGCAGAGTCTGTAGTACAATGTCCCCCCCCATAGGCAGAGTCTGTAGTATACTGCTCTCCCCTGCTCATAAACAGAGTCTGTAGTATAATGCCCCCCATAGGCAGAGTCTGTAGTATAATGCCCCCCCGTAGACAGAGTCTTTAGTATAATGCTCCCCCCTCCCCATAGACAGTCTGTAGTATAATGCCCCCCCTCCCCATAGGCAGAGTCTTTAGTATAATGCCCCCCCTCTCTGTGGGCAGAGTCTTTAGGATAATGCTCCCCCATAGGCAGAGTCTGTAGTATAATGCACCTCCCCCTTCCCATAGGCAGAGTCTGTAATATAATGCCGCCCCCCTCCCGGCAAAAAATAAATAAACAGTACTCATCTCTCCTCCTGGTTCCCTCACTGCTCAGAGCACCCAGCCCGCACACATCTTCAGCACAGCGGGCCGGGCACCAAGTGATGATGTCAGAGACGTCAGTCACAGAAGGGACTAATGGGAGAGAGATCCGCGCTCCCTCTCATCAGTAAACTTGCGGCGGTGACGGGCGGTGGGGCCCGATGCTGGCACCAGGGGCATGCCAGATACAGTTACACTGGCGTAGCCCTGGATGGGCCCCCTAAGAGCGAGGGGCCCGGGGCCACCGCCCCCTTTGCCCCCCTGGTAGCTATGATACTGTGGCGGAGGGAAGCATGAAGTGCTCTAAAATTTCCTGGTAGACGGCTGCGCTGACTTTAGTGTTGAAAAAACACAGTGGATCTAGACCAGCAGATGACACGGCTCTCCAAACCATCACTGATTGTGGAAACTTCACACTAGACCTCAAGCAGCTTGGATTGTGGCCTCTCCACTCTTCTTCCAGACTCTGGGACCTTGATTTCAAATGAAAATTGGAACTCTGGGACCTTGTGGAGTGTGTCAATGACTGCCTTCTGGACATCTGTCAAGTCAGCAGTCTTCACCATGATTGTGGAGCCTACTGAAACAGACTAAGGGGTCTTTTTAAATGCTTAGGAAGTCTTTGCAGGTGTTTTTTGTTAATTATTTTAATTTACTGAGTTAATGACTTTTGTGTTTTCATTGGCTGTAAGCCATAATCATCAAAATTAACAGAAATAAACACTAGAAATAGATTACTGTGTTTGTAATGACTCTATATAATATATGAGGTTCACTTTTTGCATTGAAGAACTGAAATAAATTAACTTTTTGATGATATTCTAATTTTGTGAGATGCACCTATATGTTATGGCCTTGTAAATTAGAGTGTCTATCTTCATGGGGTGCACTTAAATAGTGCTGGGCAGCCCGTGTTCTGGCCTCATCTGCGAATTTAGCTATCCAGGGAATCTAGTCACTTTATGTGTATATCAGTTCTGACATTATGTTGCTTGCATTTGAATCCTGTCTATTTTTTATTGTTTGATAACTGCACTGTCTGCTAGTGATTTAATGTATTTGCTCTAGTTTCAATTTGCAATGCATTATGGGAAAGTTCCAAGAGCATTGTGAGACAGTTCTTGTTGCATTGTGGTCCTGTTCTTGTCACAGTTTGGGCAGCGACCATTATTTCCTCTTCTCTTCTGATCGAGAAGTTCCCTTATCACTCATCTTGTAAAGTGGCACAGAGCGGTAGTCGTGACTGAACGTCGGTCTGATTTCGCTCTGGCACTTTACAGACAATGGGTGTCCCAGTCCCAGTGTGCTCTAGGGTGTGGGGTGCAGCACACTCTCTTGTAGGCCGCAGGCCTCCACTGCCTTCAGGCTTCTGTCCTCAGAAGCCGCCGCACACAATTTAGGGGACACAAAGTTCTTTGTAACAGTCAAACATATACTTGACAGTTCAAGTTCATCAGGTGGGTACAGATGGGATAAGGCACAGCAATTCACATTATCCTCCTTCTTAGCATAACTCCTCTTCAGCCCTGTTGCTAGCTCATCCTGTATTTCTCGTCCACCTCTACAGTGCACCCGGGACTGGCCTTCAACTTGCATCTATGCAGGTCCCTGTCCATCTTCCTTTGTACTTCAGAGCACACAAAGTGTCCGGCAGCTCCTATGCCAGACCTTAGGCTCTGGACCTGACTGGAGCGACTGCTCTGGATCCCAGTAATGCCTCCCACTGCCTGGAACAAGTGACACATGCTGCCCCTAGCAGCCCACCGCACCTGAACTTGACCTTCACTATGCACTTCACTAACTCTCACTGAACTCACACTATTCTGACTCCATGACTAAGCTGCAAGCATAGGGCGCTGTGAGACACCGTTTCTAGGCTGTCTCTTTACCGTACTCACACATAGTGATGTCTTCAGATAGTTTAACTCGACTGCAAGAAGCACATTGTTGAAGATTCAGAAGAAGATTTATTTTCTAGCAGAATACTCGATGATGTGCAAATGTACAGCAGGTAAAAAGACTTTTTTAGAAACGGGCTGGAAGCACATAAGCTTCTAACATGGCTGAAGATGGTGAATGAGGAAGAAGAATGGAGAAGAAGGGAGGGGTTACTGATGTGTCACCCTGGCCTGGATGCCACAAAATGTAATAAAGCTGTGTCTGAGAGCAAGGGGGAGGTTCTCTAGTCAGGGGAACATTAGCATGCAGTACCTCCTGTCTCAGGCCAGTAGGGGGAGCAGGCTGCCCCTATAAAAGCTGGTGCTGGGGGCAGGGTTAGAAAGAACTGGATGGCCTGTCTCAGCACTGAGATGTGTCCCAGAGTGGAGCAGGGACAGAAAGTTGATTGCACCTAAGAGGAAGTGTGGCAGTAGGAGAGCCACCAGCCAGAGACGAGAGGCGAAGAGAGCCTGTCTTGGCAAATCAGAGACTGACCTTACCAGACTTTGGTGTCTGAGGCTGGAAGGATTCCACATCCCCCAGCAGAGAACCAGTCCACAAGGAACTGTATATTCCTTGGCCTAAGAAGCCTGGAGGCCCTGCCACAACCGAAGGGACCAGTAAAGCCGTACAAGGCTGGGAGCAGAAAGGAACCCACGTCGCAGGCCATACAGGCGAGAATACACGGAAAGCTCGGAAACGTGGGCTGTTACCCTATCAGGAGGAGATAGCCAGAAGGAGCGCAGAAAGCACGGTAGGCCTACACCCTCACCCTGACCAGGGCCAATTTCCCCGTTGCTCTCAGACATCCAGGTCCCCCTCCTAGCTGGGACTGCTTATGGGTCAATTTACCTGTTCTAGTAAAGACCCTGGACTGCAACCTGTTGTCTGTGTGCTCCTTGCTTCTCCAGCACTATCAGCACTGGGACCCTCACTACCATCACTCCCACCATCCATTATACTGCCCTGGGGACGCACTCTTCCCGTGGGGAGTCACACTACCCTAGCTGCACACCTCATCAGCCCCAGCGGTCTGCATGCAGCGGCGGTTCCTAATAACCGCAATCCACGGGTGGCGTAGTCGGACATTATCAGCAGAACGTAGCAGACTACCATTGGCCTGACCACCCTGAGCCATGGAACCGGGTCGCCACTACTACTCCCATCGTCCCCCCTATTGCCCGGATCCGAGTGCCCCACAGCCCAGGGGGCGAGTCAGCTTTGGCGTAGTCGGCAGGATTTCGTGCCCGCAACCACCGGGTACTGCGTGCCTGAAAAAGACTTTTGTAACTTACCTGTGGCGAAGTTTCCCGCCGTCCGGTGTCGTTTCCCGCCATCCGGAGCCGATTCCCGCCATCAGACGCCATCTTGGACCGTTTCCTGCCGTCTTCTGCCGTCTTCCCGCCATCCGCAGCTGTTTCCCGCCATCGGACGCCATCTTCAGGACGCCGCGCGGGAAGAAGAGGGGCGTGGACGTCAAAACCGCCCGAGATCCGAAGCTCCGCCCCACGCACCGACGCTGCGCAAGGTCCTGGAAGGGAGAGAGAGCGACGCTGACGTCATCAGGACCCGACGCCAGGTCCTCGTCCATAGCAGCAGCAGCGGAGCCGCGGCCTACAGAAGAGGATCGTCGGAAGGTAGGCCACTCTTGACTGGGGGGAGGAAGATGTCGGACACAGAGGCGCCCACTACCACCAACGCAGCTGCAGCAGCGGTGATGCCCTATTCCCTGCCCTACATCCCTGGAGCGGCCTGGCTGCCCAAATATTCAGGGGAGCCCCATGCCCTAACTGACTTCAAGGAAAGGCTATACAGTTTTTTCCAGGTTTACCCCCTGACAGAGGAACAGAAGGTCAGCATACTAACAGGGCAGTTAACTGGCGCAGCCCAAAGGGAGGTAAAATCATGGCCCACTGAGGAGAAAAGGACTGTGAAGGGTATTCTGTCCCGGCTGCGGGGTACCTTTGACACACGTACCTCCGCTGAAATTAAAATGAGGTTCTATGGATGTAAGCAGCAGGCACAGGACAGCATCAGAGACTATGCCCTAAATCTGCAGGAAGCCTTGAGGGCTATTCAACAAACTGACCCTGGCAGTGTGCAGGAAACGGATAAGCTGCTAACAGAACAATTCATAGAAGGTCTGCTGTCTAGCGCCCACAGGGCCCAACTGAGCCTCATGTTCTTTCAGAACCCCGACTTGACCTTTGCCCAATTTAAGGACAGGGCCATAAGGGTGCTCCGTGAATCTGCAACCAGTGGCGCTATAAACCCCCGGCGCCCTGCTCTCACCAACCACCAGGAGGCGGCGCCCTCCTCTATGGATCCCGTGGGGGCTGATACACAGGCCCTGAACCAAGCCCCGTCGAAAGACCTGCACCACCAAGTCCAGGAGCGTCGCGGCGTTGACCAGGACCGTCCAGGCGTTGCAAGTGGACCCGTCAAGACCCATCGAGCTGGCTTCAAGTCCGGAGGATGTCCCGTGGCGTCGACAGAGGAGGATCCCGTCATTCCGAGGGAGGCCCACAGACCGCTACGCAGAGGATGGACAGCCCATTTGCCGTCGATGCAATCAGCCCGGACACATTTCCAGGTACTGTAATTTAAACGGGTCCAACCTGGGGCAGAGGGCCAACCCCCAGACATAAGATCACCAGGCCCTTACAATTGGCGTAATAAGTACGTTGGGGGGCGCCCGGTTTTACCCGTGGTGCTGGACGGTATCCCCATGAGCGCCTTGCTGGATACTGGGTCACAAGTAACCACTATCCCTTATGTACTTTTTAAGCAGTATTGGACTGATGCTGATATCACACGGTATCCAGACAGTAACGTGAGCATCATCGCCAGTAATGGCTTACCCGTGCCGCAGATGGGGTTCAAGGAGATGACCATTAAAATTGGTAAAGTTGAACTACCGGCACAGGGAGTGATTATTGTGGACATTGACCGTCGTGAAAGTCACCCTAAAATAACTGTGGGTACTAACGTAAATGAAAATTGTCTTTCAGAGGTAATTGTGATCTTACAACAGGTGGCGGTGAATGCTAGTTCCAGCCAACAGAGAGTCCTCAACAAGGAAATAAAAGCCCTGATGAGACGGCAGCAGGTAGAACTGTCTGGTGGTGAGATCGGTAGCGTAAGAATGAGTGACCCATTCCCCATTTCCATGCCTCCCAAAAGTGAAATGATGATCTGGTGTCGGACTGCAATTGGGTTGAGAGGTAGAGACTACCAAGCCATGGTAGAACCCGTGTACTCAGACAGCAGGCCCACCATTTTGACAGCCCGGGGGGTGGTTGATGTCCGTCATGGGAGGGTGCCCATCCGCATCCTCAACATTGGGGAGAGGGAAGTACACTTACCCAGGTACGCTACACTCGCCAAACTGTTTGTCGTCGAACACAAAGCTATCAGGGCCGTGGAACCCTTGCCTCCATCTCCACAGGTGGAGGGTAATGGCTCCCAGAAACAAAAGGAGGACTGGTGCCAGAAACTCCATGTGGGTGCTGACTCCACTCCCCTGCACCAAAAACAAGGAGTCTACCGGGTGGTACAGGAGTACGAGAGAGTCTTTCGTAAGCACCCGCTGGACTTCGGCAGAGTAAAGGGGATAGAACACCACATCCCCACAGGGAGCCACCCACCAATAAAAGAGAGACACAGGCCTGTACCCCCTGCAAACTACCAGAACGCAAAGGGCATGCTAAGAGAGATGAAAGAAGCTGGGGTCATTAGAGACAGCTGTAGCCCCTGGGCAGCCCCCTTGGTTCTGGTCAAAAAGAAAGACGGCACCATGAGAATGTGCATCAACTATAGACAAATCAACCGTATCACCCACAAAGACGCATATCCGATGCATACAATAGAGGAGTCTTTAGCCGCACTAAAATCAGCTAACTTCTTTTCTACTTTGGACCTTACTAGCGGGTACTGGCAGGTTCCTGTGGCAGAGGCTGACAAGGAGAAGACCGCCTTCACCACCCCGATGGGACTGAGTGAGTTCAACTGTATGCCTTTCGGGCTCTGCAACGCACCAGGGACCTTCCAGCGGCTGATGGAATGCTGTCTAGGGCACCGAAACTTCGAGACGGTCCTCCTTTACCTGGACGACTTGATCGTCTATTCGAAAACCTACGAGGACCATCTAAAGCACCTGGCCGAGGTGTTCGAAGCCCTGGCAGGCTACGGCCTGAAGGTGAAACCATCGAAGTGTCACCTGCTGAAACCAAAGGTCCAGTACCTAGGGCACGTGGTAAGTGCGGAAGGAGTAGCCCCCGACCCTGACAAGGTCACGGCAATCAAGAGCTGGCCAAGCCCCTCGAACATCAAGGAGGTGAGACAGTTTCTCGGGTTGGTAGGCTACTACCGAAGGTTCATCCCCGGGTCCACTAAGATGGCAGCTCCTATGCAGGACCTCCTAATCGGACAGTCTAATCCAGAAGTCAAAAGCCACCCTTCAAGTGGGATAAACCGGAAGAGGAGTCCTTCCGCCAGTTGAAGATGGCCCTCACGGGGGATGAGATCCTGGCCTACCCTGATTATGGCCAGCCTTTTATTCTCCACACGGACGCCAGTAATGTGGGACTGGGAGCTGTACTGTCCCAAAACCAACAGGGCAGAGAACGGGTGATCGCATACGCCAGCCGGAAGCTGAGGCCCACCGAGAGGAACCCAGAGAATTACAGCTCCTTCAAGCTAGAATTCTTGGCGGTAGTGTGGGCCGTGACGGAACGCTTCAAGCATTACCTGGCCTCCACAAAGTTCACCGTGTACACGGACAACAACCCGTTGACACACCTGGACAATGCAAGACTGGGTGCCCTAGAACAGCGGTGGATGGCCCGTCTCTCCAACTATGACTTCGTGATCAAGTACCGGGCCGGCAAAACCAATGCCAATGCTGACGCCCTATCGAGGATGCCTCACTTACCTGAAGGTGACGAAGACCCAGAAGAGCTGGAGGAGGTAGAACTCCCCGCGTTTCACCGGTATGGAGCCGCTCAATACTCCCACCGTGTGAAGGAGGAGGATCTGACAACCGTGATGATAAATCCCCTACCTCACCACAGATGGGCCGAGACCCAAGATAGTGACCCTGCCATCCGCCTGGTGAAAGATCTGCTGACCCAGGAAGACGCCCGCATGGATCCGGATGCTCCAGAGGAAGCCAAGCAGCTGTGGAAGGAGAAGAGCAAGCTGTTCCTCTACGAAGGCAAGTTGTGCAGAAGGATTGTCAACCACCGGACGCATGAGCTGACCTGGCAAGTCGTGGTCCCAAGGCGAGATGCAGCTATGGTCCTGGGGGCTTACCATGACAGAGCGGGGCACTTCGGTTGGAAGAAACTGGAGTTCCTGCTAAGAGGAAGGTTCTTTTGGGTCGGCATGAGAGGAGCTGTAGAAAAGTGGTGCAGAGACTGTGGCCCTTGTCACCTGAGGAGGAAGGACCGCACCAGCCAGAAGACACCCTTGAGGCCCATCGTCACCACGCAGCCTCTTGAGCTGGTAGCTCTGGACCACGTCAAATTGGCTCCAAGCCGGTCTGGATACATCTATGCCCTGACAATCGTGGACCACTATTCCCGTTTTCTAGTGGTGGTCCCGGTAAAGGACTTGACAGCCCAAACAGCGGCCAGAGCCTTCCAGCAATATTTCTGCCGTCCACACGGGTATCCGGAACAGGTCCTGACAGACCAGGGTCCAGCGTTCGAGGCTGAAATCTTCCAGGAGTTCTGCAACCTCTATGGCTGTAAGAAGATTCGTATAATGCCTTACCACCCCCAAACTAACGGGATGTGTGAGAAGATGAACAATATAGTCATTGATCTCCTGAAGACGTTGCCCCTGGAGGAACGCAGCCTGTGGCCAGAAAAACTGCCAGACCTGATAGACTTATACAATGACATCCCGGTGAATGCTACCAACTGCACCCCGGCTTACCTGATGCGAGCTAGACCAGGTAAGCTGCCCGTAGACCTGGAGATGGGAGTCCTAATACCTGAGGACACCTCCCCGGATGCGGACTGGGATACGGAAAGGCAACTGCAGTACAAGAAGGTGCAGGAGAGTGTGGAGAAGAGCCTGGCCCAGGTGAGAGAAAAGCAAGAAAAACTCTTCAACCAACACGCCCCTGCTGGTCCCCTAGAACCTGGTGAGCAAGTCCTGAAGCGGAAGAGAAGGCTACATAAGTTGGACGACCAGTGGGAAAGGAAACCCTACACCGTACTGCAGTCTGACCACGACAACCCAAAGGTGTGCGTAATCACCAAGGACGGAGGAGAAACCACTAGTGTCGTCTCCAGAGACCACCTCAAAAGATGCCCCGAGCAACTCCGTAGTGCAGAAGAGGATCAGAGTGACCTTGAACCCGCAGAGGACAAGGAAGAAATGATCAGCACCGTTCTCGGAGAGTTCCCTCAGTCCTGGACTCGCATAAATGATGCCATAGTGGTACCCGTCCTGCATTTCCTGCAACCGGCCCAGCAACAGCCAACACCAGAGCCGGAAGGTGAAGAGGAGCAAGCGGTTCCAGAGGCAGAAGAGCCTGTACCAGCAGCCCAGGAGAGTCAACCCTCTGCTGACAGTGAGCCTGCCATGCCTGCGGTAAGCCAAAGGACCCGCAGACAGCTGCCTGCTCTACCTGTACACCCAGCTGGTAGCTGTACCCCTAACGCTAGTGGGGAAAGCCAGGTTGGTCCACCACCAGACAGTGGGTTAAGGAGGTCAAACAGGAGCACAAAGGGGCTGATACCCGCTCGCTGGAGAATATAGAGTGTACTAAAATTGTAAATAACCTTGTTGCCAAATGTTGAAATGTTTGCCAAAGTTACCTGCATGTTTATTAATAGTGTGTTTCAGTTTCTTGCAGCTACCGTAAGGACTCAAAGGTTATGGACTTTTTATAACCGGGGCCTTGTATGGACTGCATTCGGAGCCTAACCCAGGAATGAACTAAGACTGTAAAGGACTTGGGGTAGGACAGACCCCCACCTGGTTAAGGCTCCCCGTTGTATTGGTGATATGGACACCCGGTCACAGGCCACACTGTGACCTTAAGAACTCAATTTGTGCGTCGTCTGTCTATTAATGTTTTATGGTTATGCATATTGTCTTTGTTTATTGTTTAGTCCCGGAGTACTAAATTTCACTAGGGGGGAATGTGTCACCCTGGCCTGGATGCCACAAAATGTAATAAAGCTGTGTCTGAGAGCAAGGGGGAGGTTCTCTAGTCAGGGGAACATTAGCATGCAGTACCTCCTGTCTCAGGCCAGTAGGGGGAGCAGGCTGCCCCTATAAAAGCTGGTGCTGGGGGCAGGGTTAGAAAGAACTGGATGGCCTGTCTCAGCACTGAGACGTGTCCCAGAGTGGAGCAGGGACAGAAAGTTGATTGCACCTAAGAGGAAGTGTGGCAGTAGGAGAGCCACCAGCCAGAGACGAGAGGCGAAGAGAGCCTGTCTTGGCAAATCAGAGACTGACCTTACCAGACTTTGGTGTCTGAGGCTGGAAGGATTCCACATCCCCCAGCAGAGAACCGGTCCGCAAGGGACTGTATATTCCTTGGCCTAAGAAGCCTGGAGGCCCTGCCACAACCGAAGGGACCAGTAAAGCCGTACAAGGCTGGGAGCAGAAAGGAACCCACGTCGCAGGCCATACAGGCGAGAATACACTGAAAGCTCGGAAACGTGGGCTGTTACCCTATCAGGAGGAGATAGCCAGAAGGAGCGCAGAAAGCACGGTAGGCCTACACCCTCACCCTGACCAGGGCCAATTTCCCCGTTGCTCTCAGACATCCAGGTCCCCCTCCTAGCCGGGACTGTTTATGGGTCAATTTACCTGTTCTAGTAAAGACCCTGGACTGCAACCTGTTGTCTGTGTGCTCCTTGCTTCTCCAGCACTATCAGCACTGGGACCCTCACTACCATCACTCCCACCATCCACTATACTGCCCTGGGGCCGCACTCTTCCCGTGGGGAGTCACACTACCCTAGCTGCACACCTCATCAGCCCCAGCGGTCTGCATGCAGCGGCGGTTCCTAATAACCGCAACTCCACGTGTGGCGTAGTCGGACATAAACATCAGCACATAACGGACTACCACTGGCCTGACCACCCTGAGCCACGAAACCGGGTTGCCACTACTACTCCCATCGTTCCCCTACTGCCCGGATCCGAGTGCCCCACGGCCCAGGGGGCAAGTCACTGACATCACAGCTACATCTGAGAGAGACAGGGAGAGACAAAGGACAAACTTATAAGAAAGGAAAACCTAACTGCATAGCAACAAAACAGCAACTTAATGATAGTGCAATATGGTCTGTAAGATTCCCAAATCATGGGACATGGCGCACACTATCAGGAAGTGCCCCTCTTTTTATTAACACTAGTGCCCATCCACTGCACTAGTTCTATCAATAACTATTTCCTATCTCATATACTAAACCTATTATCCTTATCCTATGTGTTATGCAATTCAAAAATTCTATAAACAAATTAGGAAATCCCAGAATTATAATAGAAACCCTAAAATACAAATGTTATTAAATCTCATTAAAAGCGGGACATATATCACCCTAAGTGAAAACAAATTAGTCACACCCCTAACGATAGACCCTTATTCAGACTGCCGGAAGAGGCACTTCTCAATCAGAGGCAGGCCACACCCATTGAGTACTATATACAGTGGGTACGGAAAGCATTCAGACCCCTTTACATTTTTCACTCCTTGTTTCATTGCAGCCATTTGGTAAATTCTAAAAAGTTCATTTTTTTCTCATTAAAGTACACTGTGCACCCCATCTTGACTGAAAAAAACAGAAATGTAGAAATTTTTGCAAATTTATTAAAAAAGGAAAACTGAAATATCACATGGTCATAAGTATTCAGACCCTTTGCTCATATTTAAGTCACATAGTTACATAGTTACATAGTTTATAAGGCCAAAAAAAACAAGCGTCCATCCAGTTCAGCCTATTTCTTGTGCACTGCAGCTATTCCGCAGCGTTGATCCAGGGGAAGGCAAAAAAAACCATGCGGTATAGGCCAATTTACATCATTGAGGAAAAATTCACTTCCCGACTCCAATCTGGCAGTCAGATTAAATCCCTGGATTAATTAACTATCACTAAGCATAAGATGTAATTTTATTGTTCTCAAGAAAGGCGTCCAGGCCTCTCTTGAACTCATTAAGTGAGTTGGACATCACCACTTCCTCTCCCAGAGAGTTCCAGAGTCTCACGGCTCTGACCGTAAAGAATCCCCTTCTATGCTGGTGCAGGAACCTCCTTTCCTCCAGACGCATAGTGTGCCCCCTCGTCTTTGTCACCATCCTTGGTATAAACAGGTCATGGGAGAGATCTCTGTACAGCCCCCTGATGTATTTATACATGTTTATGAGGTCTCCCCTAAGCCTTCTCTTTTCCAACGTAAATAGGCCTAATTTGGACAACCTCTCTGGGTATTCTAGTCCCTCCATTCCCTTTATTACCTTAGTCGCCCTCCTTTGTACCCTCTCTAGCTCCAATATGTCTTTCCTGAGCACCGGAGCCCAGAACTGTGCACAATATTCTAAGTGCGGCCTTACCAGCGCTTTATACAGAGGAAGAACAATGTTCTCATCATATGCCCCTATTCCTCTTCTGATGCATGCCATGACTCTATTTGCCTTCGCAGCTACTGCCTGACACTGGGCACTCCAATTTAATTTGCTGTTAACCAAGACGCCCAGGTCCTTCTCCATGTCAGATTTCCCCAACGGTTTCCCATTTAATATGTATGGGTGACTGCTGTTTTTCTTTCCCATGTGCATGACCTTACATTTATCGGCATTGAACCCCATTTGCCATTTTTTGGCCCAACTCCCCAATTTATCTAAATCCTCCTGTAGCTGTGCCCTATCCTCATCTGTATTAACTACGTTACAAAGTTTAGTATCATCTGCAAATATTGCTATTTTACTATGCAACCCTTCCACTAGATCATTAATAAATATATTAAATAATATAGGGCCCAAGACAGACCCTTGAGGCACCCCGCTAGTCGAGACGCAGTTATAAAAGGAATCCAATTTGTCCGCATTAATCAACTGCAGGGCATCTTGATTGGCAAATAGATTGATCACTTTGGGGTACCAAGTGTTCAGCAACTTTTCTTCTGTCTTGGCACAAGCCAAGGATACGCTGTTCCTCAGGGATTCACATTCTACAGGACCCCTGGACCCGACAAAGAATAAAGCACTTTATCATATTAAACCTGACAGGGCACACCTGTGAGGTGAAGACCATTTCCGGTGACTACCTCTAGAAGCTCATCAAGAGAACGCCAAGAGTGTGCAAATCAGTCATCAAAGCAAAAGGTGGCTACTCTGAAGAACCTAGAATATAAGACATATTTTCAGTTGTTTCACACTTTTTTGTTAAGTATATAATTCCACATGTGGTAATTCATAGTTTTGATGCCTTCAGTGTGAATGTACAATTTTCATAGTCATGAAAATACAGAAAAATCTTTAAATGAGAAGGTGTGTCCAAACTTTTGGTCTGTACTGTATATATCCACCCATATACAGTATACATATACACACATATACAGTATACATATATATACACACCCATATACAGTATACATATACACACCCATATACAGTATACATATATATACACATATACAGTATACATATATACACCCATATACAGTATACATATACACACACATATACAGTATACATATATATACACCCATATACAGTATACATATATACACACATATACCAGTATACATATATATACACCCATATACAGTATATATATACACACTTATACAGTATACATATATATACACACACATATACAGTATACATATACACACACATATACAGTATACATATATACACACACATATACAGTATACATATATACACACATATACAGTATACATATATACACACATATACAGTATACATATATACACCCATATACAGTATACATATATATACACACATACAGTATACATATATACACACATATACAGTATATATATATACACACCCATATACAGTATACATATATACACACCCATATACAGTATACATATATACACACCCATATACAGTATACATATATATATACATACAGTATGCATATACACATATACAGTATACATATATATATATATACATACATATAGAGTATCTATAATATAACGCTACAAGCGTCCCTCTGTCTGAAGCCTTTATAGTCTGCGCTAGTGCGACACGCCTGCACAGTCTGGCTCCAGACTGAAGAACGCATGGAGCCGTTACAGGTAAGAGGAGTGTATGGTGCTGGAGATCACGGTATGCGTATACACTGAACACATACCGCGATCTCTGGCGCCATACTTACATACTTACCTGACCGGGATGAGCGCTACCGCGGCGCCTCTGTTCGGTCCAGAGTCCGGGGGAAGAGGGAAGCGTTGAAATTGGCGCATGCGCATAGCGCTATCTGGTGCCATTTTACTGAAGATACATTTGCAATGTGTCTTCAGCAAAATGGAGCCGGACAGCGTGGTATGAGCACACGCGTACTTCGGCGCCGCACTCCTCCCCCGGCCTCCAGCAGAACGGGAAACAGCGCTGGAGCACAGGGAAGAAAGGTGAGTATAAGTGTTTCTTTTCTTGTATGTGTGTGCAGCATGATAGGGATGAGGGGTGCCATACATACCAGGATTGGGGGGTGAGGGGTGCCATACATACCAGGATTGGGGGGTGAGAGGACTATACATACCAGGATTGGCGGGTGAGGGGACTATCCATACCAGGATTGGGGGGTGAGGGGTGCCATGCATACCAGAATTGGGGGTGAGGGGACCATGCATAACAGGATTGGGGATGAGGGGTGCCATGCATACCAGGATTGGGGGTGAGGGGTGCCATGCATATCAGGATAGGGATGAGGGGTGCCATGCATACCAGGAATGGGGATGAGGGGTACCATGCATACCAGGATTGGGGATGTGAGGGGGTACCATAGATACCAGGATAGGGATGAGGGGGTACCATGCATAACAGGATTGGGGATGAGGGGTGCCATGCATACCAAGATTGGGGGTGAGGGGTACCATGTATACCAGAATTGGGGGGTGAGGGGACCATGCATACCAGGATTGGGGGTGAGGGGTGCCATGTATACCAGAATTGGGGGAGGGGAACATGCATACCAGGATTGGGGATGAGTGGTGCCATGCATACCAGGATTGGGGGATGAGGGGACCATGCATTCCAGGATTGGGGGTGAGGGGTGCCATGCATACCAGGATTGGGAAATGAGGGGTGCCAAGTATACCAGAATTGGGGGTGAGGGGTGCCATGCATACAAGGATTGGGGGGTGAGGGGTGCCATGTATACCAGGATTGGGAGGTGAGGTGACCATGCATACCAGGATTGGGGAATGAGGTGTGCCATGTATACCAGGATTGGGGAATGAGGGGTGCCATGCATACCAGGATTCGGGGGTGAGGGGACCATGCATACCAGGATTGGGGGGTGAGGGGTGCCATGCATACCAGGATTGGGGGGTGAGGGGACCATACATACCATGATTGGGGGGTGAGGGGAGCCATGCATACCAGGATTGGGGAATGAGGGATGCCATGTATACCAGGATTGGGGGGTGAGGTGACCATGCATACCAGGATTGGGGAATGAGGTGTGCCATGTATACCAGGATTGGGGAATGAGGGGTGCCATGCATACCAGGATTCGGGGGTGAGGGGACCATGCATACCAGGATTAGGGGGTGAGGGGACCATGCATACCAGGATTAGGGGGTAAGGGGACCATGCATACCAGGATTAGGGGGTGAGGGGTGCCATGCATACCACAATAGGATGGGGGCAGCACAAATACCAGGATGGGAGACCATATACCAATAAAAATGCTCGCCACCTGGGCGTAGAACGGGTTCAATAGCTAGTACATATATACACGCATATATACAGTAATACAGCATATACATACACATATATACTGTATATACACACACACACACACATATATACAGTAATACAGCATATACATACACATATATACTGTATATACACACACACATATATATATCTGGCGACAGGGCCCCGCTGCGTCCTCTGTGTCTCTGTACAGATATAAGTGTAACACGTACTGGATCCAGCACAGGTGACAGTCTGCCATAGAGCTGACGTGCAGTACATACACTGTGTTATGGGGGCGCTCACCTGTGCGGACCCCGCGCTCCGGCCGCTACTTCTCTGCTCATATAAGGTCTCTCTTTCTGCCATTAAATAATTCGGTTGTCATGGCAGTGGAGGCGGGGCGTTGGTAGGGGGCGTGTCTGGTATAGGGCAGATTGGGGCGGGGCTGTCATGCAGTGCTTGTCTCATCGCTGTAATTTCCTGCTGATGCCACCTGGTGGACAGCATTGGTCAGTACGCGCTGAGAATGCTCACATGGTGGGGGAGGGGCAGCTTATATATGTATATACACAGTCACAATGCAGTTAGGGTTATGTTCACACAGTGTTTTTTTAAACGTTTTTTTCCACATTATAAAACTCAGTGTTGTCAGGAAAAGCATTGCCTGTATTTTTGATGTATGCCTCATACAAAATACATTTTTGAAGATTTTTTTTAATCTTCCATCCTATACTCGGGCACTGGCTGTATATTGTTGAGGCCCCGGGACTTGCTTAGATCCGCTGGGTGGCATTGCCAGCTGCATTGCAGTAAATGGGTGACCTGAAATCCCACATTTATCCTGTGACCAGTTAGGGACTGTTTTTTCTTAAAGAAGGGGCTAATGTTATTAATCCCAGACAATCCATTAATGGAGTTTCCAGTAGTATAATAATGATGATTTATCCTGGGGATGGGTTATCAATATCAGATCGGTGGACTCCGACACGCGGCACTGGCTCTACCCATCAGCTGATTGCAGCGCTCAGATGTAAATAGTGTGAAGATTGAACATCACCGCTCCATTCACTGTACTGCGGGTCCTGCAGATCAGCTAATATTCATGTAATAGGAGCTGATCTGCAGCACCAGGGAGCGGCCACTACACAGTGACCAGAGCTGTGATGTTCAGCTCCTCAACAATGTTTACATCTGACCTCGGCCAGAGTTTCAAACAACTGAGTAGTGGAGGAGCCACGTGCCGGACCCCCACAAATCTGATATTAATGAGCTAACCAGGGTATAGGCCATCAATATGTTTGTCCTGGAAATTCCCTTTAAGGCCCACCTGCACATACTATGTATATAATATATATATATATGGCAAAGAGTGGGAAGGGGTTAATAAAAGGCTCATAAAACGGACAAACAACACAAATATTGGTTCTATCTTTTACACATTTGGGGTAGCCCTTAAGAGGGCCGTTGGGTCAAAGAGAGAGAGAGAGAGAAGAGAGAGGGGAGGGAGAGATACCGGGAGATACCAAGAGAGAGAAAAAAAGAGAGACCCAACCAGTGCAAGGCTAAGCCGGGCAGGCGGCAGCGGCTATTTATACCCACTGCTGATCTCTGATTGGTGGAAAATCTGGGTGTGGCTGCTCTCTGATTGGTGGAAAATCTGGGTGTGGCTGCTCTGTGATTCGTCAGCATTATGACCTCACAGTGGCGATGACTCATACCTCCTGGGTGGTTCTTCTGGGCGGTTCTGTTTTCTGACTGGTGGAAATTCTAATCAGCATTATGACCTCACAGTGGCCGTGACTCATGTTTCATGGACTGTTCTATCTGGGTGACCTGAAACATGCTGATCTCTGATTGGTGGAAATTCAAGTCATCTTCATGACATCACAATCAGCATGTTATTACTGCCGATATGTCCAATTTTTTTCCTAAATTTCCTACGTTTGTCCTAATTTATTAGCACATATATACCACTCATTCCTACAATCAAAGGGTCAGGAAACCCCTCTGAAATCAATATCCTACAATTTACCCCAACAGCAAAAAAACAACTATAAACAAAATACCAAAAGATATATCAGATTATTAATATCCCCCATGCTGGTGTAATGCTCCCAATTCTGCTATAATGTCCCCAAAGCTGGTATAATGCCCCACATCCTGGTATAGTATCTCCAGTTCTGGCATAATGTCCCCCATGCTGCTATAATATCCCCTATACTGGTATAATATTATCATTGTGATATAATGTCCCCCATCCTGGTGTAACATCATCATTGTGATATAATGTCCCCATTCTGATATTGTGTCACCCATCCGGGTATGGTGTACCCCTTTCTGGTATAGTGTCCCTTATTCTGGTATAATGTCCCCCTTCCTGGTATATTGTTCCTATTCTGATATATTGTCCCCATTCTTATATAGTGTCCTTCATCTTGGTAAAATGTCCCCATACTAGTATAATGTCCCCATTCTGGTATAATGTCCCCATCCTGGTATAATGCCCCCCATTCTGGTTTAATGACCATCATACTGGTATAATGTCCCCCTTCCTGGTATATTGTTCCCATTCCTACAATCAAAGGATCAGGAAACCCCTCTGAAATCAATATCCTACAATTTACCCCAACAGCAAAAAAACAACTATACACAAAATACCAAAAGATATATCAGATTATTAATGAGCAAATAAAAGACACAATCACATAAAAATAATTTTTAGAAAGGTGTAGAAAAAATGCTGTAAAGTAAGAACGCTTCAAAAATAGAAATGTTAATGATCTATTTAATCAATTAACAAAATACAAGTGAATGAACAAACAAAAAATCTAGATCCAATCAATATTTGGTGTGACCAACTTTTCACTTTAAGGCTGGGTGCCCACGTAGCATTTTTCAAGCGTTTATGCTGCAGAATTTCCGCAGCGTAAACGCTTGTTAAACGCTAGGTTATCGGCCCCCCATGGTCCCCAAGGGGATTCCGCATGTTCTATGCACATGCTGCGGATTTTTCCGCAGCGTTTATGCTGCGTACAAAAATCCGCAGTATGTCATTTAATTTTGCGGAAGCGCAGCGGAACTCCCGCCATTGACTTGCATTGAGACGCATAGAAACCGCGACTGTACATTTGTACAAGCAGCTTCTATGCGTCTCTATGTGCGGATGGTACCCAGTTCTGGAGGAGAGGAGACTCTCCTCCAGACCTGGGTACCATTGTACCTGTAAAAAAAGAATAAAATAAATAAAGTTTATACTCACCTTTCCAAAGGCTTCTCTCTGAATGCCGGCATCGCTTGAGGACCTGCGGCGACGTCACAGTCATGTGACCGCAGGCCCTTCACCGCTCTGTCTCGCGATATGCCGGCATCCAGGAAGCAGAGAGGAACGAGCGCTGCAGCCACGCCGGGGCCTCGGGGGTGAGTATAGCTTTATTTGTTTTCATTTTTATGGTTCACACTGTATAAATCCATGCTGTTTGCATGGATTTATACAGTGTGACCTAGTTGTCAAGCACTTTCCAAGTGATGCTATCGCCTGGAAAGCGCTTGTCAATCTGCATGCGGAAACGCATGTGAATCCGCATGTGGATCCGCATGTATTCTGCAGGAAAAACGCATGCACAATCTGCATGCGTTTTTTCTGCCAGGGAGATGCAGAAATGCTGCAGAAATTTTCTGCTTCATTTCTGCATCGTGGGCACATAGCCTAAAACAGCATCAATTCTTCTAGGTACACCTGCGCAAAGTCTGGGATTTTGTAATAATACAGTCAGGTGTCTGGTCATACACCATGGCAAGACTGAGCAAGAATACACAAGGGAGTTATACTACATCAGCAAGGACTCTAAGGCACAAATTTCAAAGCAGATTGAGGGTTCAAGATGTGTCATTCAAGCACTTGTGAAGAAGCACAAGAAAATGTGCAACGTCGAGGTCAGTAGATGCAGTGGTCGGCCAAGGAAACTTAGTGCAGCAGATGTATGACACATTATGGTTACTTTCCTTCAAAAGTGGAAGATGTCCAGCAGTGCCATCAGCTCAGAACTGGCAGCAACCAGTGGGACTCAGCTTCACTCATCTAATGTTCAGAGAAGACTGGCCAGAAGTGGTCTTCATAGCAGAATTGTGGTGAAAAAGCCATATCTTCCACATCAAAACAAGGCCAAGTGACTCTGACGCGCCCCTGGGCCTGAGTCGCGCAGCGTTGCGCACGCGGGAGCCTACCCGGAGCCGGATCCGATAGGGGTAGTAGTCTCGTGGCGGGGACCCGGTCCGTGCCCAGGGAGTCAAACTGAGCGGCAGTATTAGCAGTAGATGTTAGAATGTTCGACTACGCCACCCGTTGAATGCGGCTATGAGGCCGCCGCTGCAGGGCAGACCGCTGAGGCCGGTGGTACGATTGTGCAGCGTAGATGGTATAACCCCCAACGGGAGGGGTATGGCCTCAGGGCAGCCGACGTGAATGATGGGGGTAGCAGGAGAGCATGCAGGTAGCAGGAACCACTCAGAGACGGTGCGGTGTAGTTCAGGGTCTTTACTGGTGACAAAGGTAGACCCTCCCGGAGTACTGGCTAGTGGTCGGGGCCTGGTCAGTCCGTGAGCAGATGGGATCTCCCCTGGCCAGGCGGAGTTGTAGGCCTCCCCAACTAATTGTACTCTTCTGGCTACCTTGCTAGAGGCGGGTAAAAGTAGCCCACGTCCCTGAGTGTACCGTGTGGTGCTCACCCGTATGGCCGGTGAATCGGGGCCTTTTGGTAGCTTCCGTTCCACGACGGCGGTGCTGGTCCCACGCGTGTGACCGTGCCTTCGGGTTTCTGGGCCAGAGGACCTGAAATCCCCTGCTGGTCGGTTTCTGCTGCTGGGTAAGGATTAGTCCCCACAGCCTCGGACTCCGGGTCCGGTGATAATTCTTCAATCAGGGCGAGCTCTACAGCTTCCAGCCCCTGACTCCTTTTAGCACTGCTCCCACTGAGCTCCTGATCTTTCTTTCCTATAGCTGCTCCTCTCCAGACCAGACTATGTCTCTGTCTGGGACTCCTCTTCTTCTCTCTCTCTTCTCACTCTAACCCTGCCTCAGCCCCAGTTTTATATAGGGGAAGTTCTTCCCCTCCCAGGACTGGGCAGGAGGTGTGGCATGCATAGGATTCCTGACCAGGAGACCTCCCACTTGCTCACAGACGTAATATTGCTATTACTGTGGAAACCAGACCCCTGGGGTGCCACATTCCCCCCTAGTGAAATTTAGTACTCCGGGACTAAACATATTTTTGTAAACATAACAAGTTATAAACTGAAACAGTACAATAAAGAAAAACACATTAGGATGGTCACGGAGTGTCCGCAACCGGGTGCAGTTTGTAAAGAAAACAAGGGTGTCCATTTCACCAAAGGAACAGGGAGCCGTAACCAGGTAGGGGTCTGTCCTGCCCCGAGTCTTTAACAGTCTTTAGTCCGTTCCTGGGTTACGCTCCAAACATATGTACAAAGGATTTCGGATAATCCATAAACGACACCTATAAAATAACTAGAAATACATAATTATTTACAAGCAACGATAACCAGGTAAATACAAATAAAACAGTCTAAACACTTAGATCCTCCAACGTACGGGCAACTGGCCTCTAGTGACCCTAGTGGACCTACGGAGCTGACTGACTGGTCCTGAGCTACAGAGTGTAGGAGCTGTCAAAGGTAAACTGGGCAGCTGTCTACGGGCTCTTTGGCTCACTATGGGTACGGCAGGCTCACTATAAGCAGAGGGTTGATTCTCCTGGTCTGCTTGTGTGGGGTCTTCTACCTCCTGGACCGGCTGCTCTTCCAGCTCTACCTGTTTCTCCGTAGGCACTTGGGATGCTGGTTGGAGGAAGGTGAGGACGGGTACCACGACAGCGCCATTGACTTGAGTCCAAGACCGAGGGAAGTCTCCGAGTACAGTACGGACCGTCTCTTCCCTTTCCTCTGCGGGTCGAGGGTCTTCTTGTTCGTCTTCAGGGTTCCGTAGCTGTTCGGGACACTTCTTTAGGTGATCTCGGGATACAACGGCTGTGGTTTCTCCTCCGTCCTTACTGATTGTGCAGACTTTCGGGTTCTCATGGCTTGAGGGCAGTACGGTGTACGGGTCCTTCTCCCACTGGTCGTCCAACTTGTGGAGCCGTCTCTTCCTCTTCAAGACCTGCTCTCCAGGTACCAGGGGAACAGCGGGAGCATACTGGTTGTAAGTCTTCTCCTGTCTTTCTCTAGCTTGACAGAGACTTCGCTCCACGCTCTCCTGTACTTTCCGGTACTGCTGCTGCCTCTCTGTGTCCCAATCCGCTTCTGGTGAAGTGTCCTCGGGTGTCAGGACTCCCATTTCCAGATCAACAGGAAGCTTACCAGGTCTTGCTCTCATTAGGTAAGCCGGGGTACAGTTGGTAGAACCTACCGGGATGTGGTTGTATAGGTCCACCAGATCAGGCAGCTTCTCAGGCCACAGACTGCGTTCTTCCAGGTGCAATGTTTTCAGAAGATCTATCACCACCTGGTTCATTTTCTCGCAGAGTCCATTGGTTTGCGGATGATAGGGTGTTGTTCTTATCTTCCGGCAGCCATACAGAGTGCAGAACTCCTGGAAGACCTCCGCTTCAAAGGCAGGTCCCTGGTCCGTCAGCACCTGCTCTGGGTATCCGTGTGGACGGCAGAAGTGCTGCTGGAAGGCTCTAGCTGCTGTTTGAGCCGTTAAGTCCTTGACGGGGACGACAACCAAGAACCGGGAGTAGTGATCCACGATGGTTAACGCATAGACGTAGCCACTTCTGCTGGGGGTCAGTTTTACATGATCCAAGGCTACCAGTTCCAACGGCTGCTTGGTGACGATGGACTGCAGGGGAGTCTTCTGGCTGGCACGGTCCTTCCTTCTTAAGTTGCATGGGCCACAGTCTCTGCACCACCTCTCGATGGTTCCTCTCATGCCTACCCAGTGGAACCACCCGCGCAGCAGGAACTCCAGCTTCTTCCATCCGAAGTGCCCAGCTCCGTTGTGGTATGCCTCCAGTACCATGGCCGCGTCTCTTCTTGGCACCACTACTTGCCAGACCAGTTCATGTTATGTTCTGCTACCAGAGCTAAGGAAAGAGAGGAGATCTGTCCCTACGATAGAACTCAGCTGAATCCCTACGATGTAACAGGGAACCTGATCCTGCGATCAGACCTGCTAAAGTCCTAAGCTAGTCTGAACGGAGACCTATAGATGTGGGGAAGGAATCCCTACAAGTCCTAAGGACTGGGAGGAAAATGGGACACCTCCTAACAGAAATAGTAGCAGACAGACGAACAAACAAAATATATAGAACATAGAGGTCCGTAAACCAAGCAAACTAACAGAGTTAGATACAGAGCACAGGCTAGCTAGAAAGTAGTTATACAATGAAGTCCAGCAAAGCCAGAAGGGCGGAGCAGGATTAAATAGGCCAACAAGGTCATGTGACCAGCAAAGGAAAAAACCTAAGAGCAAGGTTCTAACAGTACCCCCCCTTCTAAGAGGATCCTCCGGATCCCCTAGGACCAGGCTTATCAGGAAATCTCCTGTGAAACGCTCTGATAAGTCTGGACGCGGAAACATCATCTGACCTCACCCAAGAGTTATCCTCGGGTCCGAAACCTTTCCAGGCCACAAGATACTGCAAACTACCTCTATACCGTCTAGAGTTAAGGATGCGAGAAATTTCATATTCCCCGTCCTCCACCACCGGAGGAACAGAGGCAGAGGCGTCACCATCCGACACAACAGCTTTTTTTAACAGAGAGACATGAAATACCGGATTAATTCTCCAGGAGGTAGGAACCTCCAACCTAACAGCAGATTGGTTGACAACCTGAAGCACCTTAAAGGGCCCTACAAACTTGGGACCCAATTTCTTAGAAGGAATCCTCAACCGCAGATTCCTAGAGGACAACCAAACCATGTCACCAACAGCGAACAAAACCTCCTGTCGTTTCCTATCAAAGTAGTCTTTAGATTTTCTGTTGGCCTCCTGAAGATTACCACGCACATCCGTCCAAACTCTCTCCAAATCACCGGAAAAATTCTCCTCCTCAGGCACGGCAGATCCCAACTTGGAGAACGACCCAAACGACGGATGTCTCCCAGAACAACAAAAAAAAGGCGAACATAGAGGTCCGTAAACCAAGCAAACTAACAGAGTTAGATACAGAGCACAGGCTAGCTAGAAAGTAGTTATACAATGAAGTCCAGCAAAGCCAGAAGGGCGGAGCAGGATTAAATAGGCCAACAAGGTCATGTGACCAGCAAAGGAAAAAACCTAAGAGCAAGGTTCTAACAGTTCATGCGTTCGGGAGTTAACCATTCTGCGGCACAGCTTCCCCCTGTAAAGGAACAGTCGACTCTTCTCAGCCCACAGTTGCTTGGTCTCCTCCGGAGCGTCTGGGTCAAGGCGGGCATCTGGCTGAGTCAGCATCTCCTTCACTAGTCGGACGGCGGGATCACTATCTTGCGTTTCCGCCCAGTTGTAATGAGGTAAGGGGTTGAACGTAGCGGATTGCTTACCCCTTACACGGTGGGAATACTGGATAGTCCCATGACGGTGAAACGCGGGGAGTTCAACTTCTTCCAGTTCCTCTGGATCTTCCCCTACGTCCGGTAGGTTTGGCATTCTGGACAAGGCATCCGCGTTGGTATTGGAGCGTCCTGCCCGGTATTTGATTGTGAACTCATAGTTGGACAAGCGGGCCATCCATCTCTGCTCCAGGGCACCAAGTCTTGCCGTATCCAGGTGTGTCAACGGGTTGTTATCCGTGTACACGGTGAACCGGGAAGAGGCGAGGTAGTGCCTAAAGCGTTCGGTGACTGCCCACACCACTGCCAGGAACTCTAGCTTGAATGAGCTGTAATTCTCAGGGTTTCTTTCGGTGGGTCGCAGTTTTCGGCTGGCGTAAGCAATTACCCGTTCTTTCCCCTGCTGGATCTGGGACAGTACGGCTCCTAGCCCGATGTTACTTGCGTCGGTGTAGAGGATAAAGGGCTGGCTGTAATCAGGGTACGCCAGGATTTCATCCACCTTGAGGGCCATCTTCAGCTGGCGGAAGGACTCTTCTTCCAGCTTCTCCCATCTGAAGGGCGGCTTCTGGTTCTTGGCCTTCCTGGACTGGCCTATCAGGAGGTCCTGCATAGGAGCTGCCTTTTTGGTGAAACCGGGAATGAATCTTCGGTAGTAGCCTACCAACCCGAGGAACTGCCGCACTTCCTTTACGCTGGAGGGGCTTGGCCATTCCTTAATTGCGGTGATCTTATCAGGGTCGGGAGCCACTCCGTCAGCACTCACCACGTGTCCCAGGTACTGCACCTTTGGTTTCAGGAGGTGACACTTGGAGGGTTTCACCTTTAGGCCGTAGTTTGCCAGGGCTTCGAACACTTCCGCCAGGTGTTTCAGGTGGTCCTCGTAGGTCTTGGAATAGACGATGACATCGTCCAGGTATAACAGGACCGTCTCGAAGTTTCGGTGTCCCAGACAGCATTTCATCAACCGTTGGAAGGTTCCTGGTGCGTTGCAGAGTCCGAACGGCATGCAGGTAAACTCACTAAGTCCCATCGGGGTGGTGAATGCGGTCTTCTCCCGGTCCGCCTCTGCTACAGGAACCTGCCAGTACCCGCTAGTGAGATCCAAAGTAGAGAAGAAATTAGCAGATTTTAAAGCAGCCAAAGACTCCTCTATCCTTGGTAAGGGGTACGCATCTTTGTGTGTGATACGGTTGATTTTCCGGTAATCTACACACATTCTCATGGTGTTGTCCTTCTTTTTAACCAAGACTAGTGGAGCTGCCCAGGGGCTACAGCTATCCCTGATTACTCCAGCCTCCTTCATGTCTCTAAGCATCCCCTTGGCGTGTTGGTAGTGTGCAGGGGGTACGGGTCGGTATCTCTCCTTTATGGGAGTATGGTTTCCCGTGGGGATGTGGTGTTCTACCCCCTTTACTCGCCCGAAGTCTAACGGGTGTTTACTAAACACTCTCTTGTACTCTTGAACCACCCGATAGACTCCCTGTTTCTGGTGTGAGGGAGTGGAGTCAGTACCCAAATGTAGTTGCTGACACCAGTTCTCCATTGGTTTCTTAGAGCCGTTACCTTCCTCTGGGTGAGATGGAGGCAAGGGTTCCACGGACTGTACAGAATTTTGGTCGATGGTATACAATTTGGCTAGCGTGGCATACCGGGGCAGGTATACTTCCCTCTTCCCGATATTTATTATGCGAACGGGCACCCTCCCATGGCGTACATCAACCACCCCCCGTGCTGTCAAAATGGTGGGCCTACTGTCTGAGTAGACTGGTTCTACCATTGCCTGGTAATCTCTACCTCTCAGACCAATAGCTGCCCGGCACCAAATCATCATTTCACTTTTTGGGGGCATGGCAATAGGGAAAGGGTCACACATTCGCACGCTGCCAATCTCACCACCGGAGAGTTCCACCTGTTGCCGTCGCATCAGTGCCCGGATCTCTTTTTGGAGCACTCGCTGCTGGCCGGAGCTGGCGTTCTTGGCAACCTGCTGTAAAATGAAAATCACCTCTGCAAGACAATTTTCAATCACATTAGTTCCCAGAGTTATCTTTGGGTGGCTCTCGCGCTTGTCAATGTCTACAATGATCAGTCCCTGTGCTGCCAGTTCGACTCTGCCGATTTTAATGGTCATCTCTTTAAATCCGATCTGTGGCACGGGCTGACCATTGCTGGCAATGATACTCAAGTCGTCGTCAGGGTAGCGGGTTATATCCGAGTCATTCCAGTACTGCTTGAAGAGCACGTACGGGATGGTGGTGACCTGTGACCCGGTGTCAAGTAGGGCACTCATAGGAATGCCATCCAGTACCACAGGCAAGACTGGACGTCCTCCCACATATTTGTCACGCCAGTTCGATGGGCCTGGTGATCTTATTCCTGGGGGTTGGCCCTCTACCCCAGGTTGTGCCAGTTTAAAGGACAGTACCTTGCCATATGTCCGGGTTGATTGCAGCGGCGGCAGATGGGTTGTCCGTCCTCGTTGTATCGGTCGCTGGGTCTTCCTCTGGCCGGTGGGGTCCTCCTTGGTCGACGCCACGGGATGTCCTCCGGTCCGGATGCCAGCTGGATCTTCCCTGGAGCAGAAACCTGTAAAGACTGCACAGTTCGGGTTAGCGCAGCAACGCTTTTAGCTAGCTCTTGGACCTGATGGTGCAGGTCTGGAGCCGGGTCATTGTTCAAAGCCTGCGCATCAGCTCCCACAGGCCCTGCCGACAAGGGCGCCGCCTCCTGGTGGTAGGCGGTAGTAGGGCGCCTGTGGGTCACAACGCCACCCGGTGCCGGTTCTCGGAGCACCCGGATGGCTCTGTCCTTGAACTGTGCAAAGTCCAGATGAGGATCCTGTAAGGCCATTGCCCGCAACTGGGTTCGGTGGGCATTGCAATATAGTCCCTCTATAAATTGTTCGGTCAACAGCCTGTCCTCGTTTCCCACGCCGTCAGGGTCGGTCTGCTTAATGGCTCTCAGGGCCTCTTGTAGGTTTAGTGCATAGTCCCTTATATTCTCATGTGCTCGCTGTTTGCACCCGTAGAATCTAAGCTTAATCTCGGCTGAGGTGCGGGTATCAAAGGTGTCCCTCAGCCGGGTTAATATCCCTGCGACAGTCCTCCTCCCAGGTGGCCAGGACTTTACCTCCCTTTGGGCTGCCCCGGTTAGTTGGGCCACCAGGATGCTCACTTTTTGCTCTTCTGTGAGGGGGTACACCTGGAATAGGCTATCCAGCTTTTCTCTAAAGTCATTCAGGGTATGTGACTCCCCTGAGTACTGGGGTAGCCAGGCTGCCCCCGGGATATAGGGCATGGTGAAAGGCATGACCGCCGCAGCGGTGGCGCTGGCGGTGGCTGTGGCAGTGAAGCTCTCCTCCGTATCCGACATCCTCCTCCCCCCTAGTGGACCGTGGCCTACCTTGCGATGATCCTCTTCCGTAGGCCGCGGCTCCGCAGTGGATCGTCAGGGTTGAGGACCTTCCGTCACGCTCCTGTGACGTCGGCGTCTGCTGGGCTCCTTCCAGGACCTTACGCAACGTCCGGACGTGAGGCGGGGCTTCAGTTCTCGCGCGCTTTCAGAGTCCACGCCCCTCTTCTTCCCGCGCGGCGTCTTCAAGATGGCGTCCAACGGCGGGAAAACTCCACGGATGGCGGGAAGAAGGCAGAAGATGGCGCCGGATGGCGGGAAAACTTCACGGATGGCGGGAAGAAGGCAGAAGATGGCGCCGGATGGCGGGAATCTTCACCACAGGTTAGTATGAAAGTCTCTTTTTCAGGCACGCAGTACCCGGTGGTTGCGGGCACGAAATCCTGCCGACTACGCCAATGTTGACGCGCCCCTGGGCCTGAGTCGCGCAGCGTTGCGCACGCGGGAGCCTACCCGGAGCCGGATCCGATATGGGTAGTAGTCTCGTGGCGGGGACCCGGTCCGTGCCCAGGGAGTCAAACTGAGCGGCAGTATTAGCAGTAGATGTTAGAATGTTCGACTACGCCACCCGTTGAATGCGGCTATGAGGCCGCCGCTGCAGGGCAGACCGCTGAGGCCGGTGGTACGATTGTGCAGCGTAGATGGTATAACCCCCAACGGGAGGGGTATGGCCTCAGGGCAGCCGACGTGAATGATGGGGGTAGCAGGAGAGCATGCAGGTAGCAGGAACCACTCAGAGACGGTGCGGTGTAGTTCAGGGTCTTTACTGGTGACAAAGGTAGACCCTCCCGGAGTACTGGCTAGTGGTCGGGGCCTGGTCAGTCCGTGAGCAGATGGGATCTCCCCTGGCCAGGCGGAGTTGTAGGCCTCCCCAACTAATTGTACTCTTCTGGCTACCTTGCTAGAGGCGGGTAAAAGTAGCCCACGTCCCTGAGTGTACCGTGTGGTGCTCACCCATATGGCCGGTGACTCGGGGCCTTTTGGTAGCTTCCGTTCCACGACGGCGGTGCTGGTCCCACGCGTGTGACCGTGCCTTCGGGTTTCTGGGCCAGAGGACCTGAAATCCCCTGCCGGTCGGTTTCTGCTGCTGGGTAAGGATTAGTCCCCACAGCCTCGGACTCCGGGTCCGGTGATAATTCTTCAATCAGGGCGAGCTCTACAGCTTCCAGCCCCTGACTCCTTTTAGCACTGCTCCCACTGAGCTCCTGATCTTTCTTTCCTATAGCTGCTCCTCTCCAGACCAGACTATGTCTCTGTCTGGGACTCCTCTTCTTCTCTCTCTCTTCTCACTCTAACCCTGCCTCAGCCCCAGTTTTATATAGGGGAAGTTCTTCCCCTCCCAGCACTGGGCAGGAGGTGTGGCATGCATAGGATTCCTGACCAGGAGACCTCCCACTTGCTCACAGACGTAATATTGCTATTACTGTGGAAACCAGACCCCTGGGGTGCCACAACTCAACTATGCATTAAAACAGAGGAACCAGGGTGTAGAAAATTGGCAGGATGTGCTCTGGACGGTTGAGTCAAAATATGAAAAATGTTGTTATTACAGAAGAGATTTTGTTCACTGAAGGGCTGGAGAGCAGAACAATAATGAGCGTCTGTGGGCAATAGTGATGCATAAGCACGGTGGAGGCTCCTGTAAGTTTGGGGCTGCATTTCAGCAAATGGAGGTGGAAATTGGGTCAGAATTATTGGTTCCCTCAATGCTGAGATATAGAGGCAGATACTTAGCCATCATGCAATATCATCAGGGAGGTGTCCGATTGGATCCAAATGTTTTCTTCAGCAGAACAACAACCCCAAACATACAGCCAATGTCATTAAGAATTATCTTCAATGTAAAGAACAAGGAGTCCTGGAAATGATCTGGTGCCACCCAGTGGAGTAACTAGAGTCTGATAGGCCCCCACCGCCATGTTGGTCAGATGTATGGGCCCTTGTAGCGTTCTGGATCCTATAAAGAAATATGTGCTCTCTACCTATGTAGTAATGTCCCCCATCCTGGCTCCTTCTTGTAATAATCTCCCATATGCTGGGCCTTATGCTATAACATTTTCCCCCACCTGTGCCCCTGTCTGGTAATGTCCCCATTCTGGCATCATTTCCTTCATTCTGGTTTAATGTCCCCATCCTGGTATAGTGTCCCCATTCTGATATAATGTCCCCATTTTGGTATAATGTCTCTAACCTGGTATAATATTCCCCATGCTGGTGTAATGCTCCCAATTCTGCTATAATGTCCCCAAAGCTGGTATAATGCCCCACATCCTGGTATGGTATCTCCAATTCTGGCATAAGGTCCCCCATGCTGCTATAATATCCCCCATACTGGTATAATATTATCATTGTGATATAATGTCCCCCATCCTGGTGTAACATCATCATTGTGATATAATGTCCCCATTCTGATATAGTGTCACCCATCCGGGTATGGTGTACCCCTTTCTGGTATAGTGTCCCTTATTCTGGTATAATGTCCCCAATTCTGTTATAATTTCCCCATTCTGATATAATGTCCCCATTCTGATATAATGTCCCCATTCCTGGTATATTGTACCCATTCTGATATATTGTCCCCATCCTGGTTTAATGTCCCTCGCCCTGGTTTAATGTCCCCCATCCTGGTACAATGCACTCCATTCTGTTACAGTGTCTCACATTCTGGCATAATGACCTAATTCTGATATAATGTCCCCATTCTGGTATAATGTACCCATTCTGGCATAATGTCCCCCATCCTGGTACGGTATCTACTTAGCTGCCATCCTGGGGATGGGTTATCAATATCAGATCGGTGGACTCCGACACGCGGCACTGGCTCTACCCATCAGTTGTTTGCAACGCTCAGATGTAAATAGTTTGAAGATCTGAACATCACTGCTCCATTCACTGTACTGTGGGTCCTGCAAGTCAGCTAATATTCATGTAATAGGAGCTGATCTGCAGCACCAGGTAGCAGCCACTACACAGTGACCAGAGTTGTGATGTTCAGCTCCTCAACAATGTTTTCATCTGACCTCTGCCGGAGTTTCAAACAACTGAGTAGTGGAGGTGCCACGTGCCGGACCCCCACAAATCTGATATTAACCCCTTCCTGATGTCAGGTGTAATAATATGTACCTGTGACCTGGGCCTATTGGACCAGGTGCGTATTATTATGCCTTGGCGATCGCACCCACACAGAGGCTGTGCTGGCGCGATCGCTGCCGGGTGTCAGCTGATTCTCACAGCCAACACCCGTTGCTTTGTGCCAGGAGTCGTGCCGCACCGCTCCCTCGAAATGTTGCGAACTAAGTCGATCGCAGCATTCCGGGAGCAGGGGGAGGTAAGCGCGACTCTCTTACCTTGAATCAAAAACCGCACTGTGAGCACGGGGTCCCGATCGTTGCTATGGTGACCCGATGTCGTCATGACAACATCCGGGTCACCAGAAAGTTACTTTGATCATGCGCAGTGCACAATCAAAATAACTTGTGCGTGTGCAGCGCTGACAGGCTGCATAGCATAGAGATGCCGCTGCTGCATCTCTATGCTGTACAAGCGATCGGCCTGCAAAAAATGAAAGTCCCATAGTGGGACAAAGTGTAAAAGTAAAAAAAAGTGTAAGAAAGTGAAAAAAAAAAAAAAATCTATATATATATATATATATATATATATATATATATATATATACACATAATCAAAATATTTTTTTTAAATGAAAAAATAATCTACAAAAAATAAAACATATACTGTACCATAAATAAAATTTGGGTAAACGGATAAATCCAACGTCCAGACTTCCTTCTTAAAAACTTGTCTTTATTAAATGCGTTCCATAAAAAAATTCACATTCCAGTTAAAATGCCAGGCATATCTGTTTTGAAGTCCTGCAGCATATTAACCCTTTGTTTGTTCTCCACTATGTCATTAGCCCTGTTCAGCATCCACCTGGGATATTTCCTTTGCATTAGTCTCCCTGCAGCCTGCTCAGCATGATGTTCATAGCAGGAAGGGAGGGTCGAATTCCTCTTAAGGGTATGTGCACACTATCAGGATTTGAAGCAGAAATTTCCTGAGCATTTTTGCCTCTCCCTGGCAGAAAAAAAGGAGATTTTTGTGTACTCACTGTAAAATCTCTTTCTCTTAGCCTCTAATTGGGGGACACAGGACCATGGGTGTTATGCTGCTGTCCACTAGGAGGCGACACTATGCATAATCTGAAAAAGATTAACCGTGGCTCCTCCTCTGCAGTATACACCCCTGGACGGCATAAGCCTTCTCCAGTTTTGTGCAAAAGCATTAGGAGGAACGTAACATGGATAACATAACCATGCCTATAAGAAGGCAACTACAGTTATATGAAAAAGTTTGGGCACCCCTATTAATCTTAAGCTTAATGTTTTATAAAAATTGGTGTTTTTACAACAGCTATTTCAGTTTGATATATGTAATAACTGTTGGACACAGTAATGTTTCTGCCTTGAAATGAGGTTTATTGTACTAACAGAAAATGTGCAATCTGCATTCAAACAAAATTTGACAGGTGCATAAGTATGGGCACCCTTATCATTTTCTTGTTTTAAATACTCCTACCTACTTTTTACTGACTTACTAAAGCCCTTTTTTTGGTTTTGTAACCTCATTGAGCTTTGAACTTCATAGGCAGGTGTATGCAATCATGAGAAAAGCTACTTAACCCCTTAAGCCCCGAGGGTGGTTTGCACGTTAATGACCAGGCCAATTTTTACAATTCTGACCACTGTCACTTTATGAGGTAATTACTCTGGAACGCTTCAACGGATCCCCCTGATTCTGAGAATGTTTTTTCGTGACATATTGTACTTCATGATTGTGGTGAAATTTCTTCGATATCACTTGCGTTTATTTGTGAAAAAAACGGAAATTTGTCGAAAATTTAGAAAATTTTGCAATTTTCAAAATTTGAATTTTTGAGCCCTGAAATCAGAGAGATATGTCACACAAAAGAGTTAATAAATAACATTTCCCACATGTCTACTTTACATCAGCACAATTTTGGAACCCAATTTTTTTTTTGTTAGGGAGCTATAAGGGTTAAAAGTTCACCAGCGATTTCTCATTTTTCCAACAAAATTTACAAAACCATTTTTTTAGGGACCACATCACATTTGAAGTCACTTTGAGAGGTCTTTATGACAGAAAATACCCAAAAGTGACACCATTCTAAAAACTGCACCCCTAAAGGTGCTCAAAACCACATTCAAGAACTTTATTAACCCTTCAGGTGCTTCACAGGAATTTTTTGAATGTGGAAGAAAAAAATGAACATTTAACTTTTTTCACAAAAATGTTACTTTAGACCCAATTTTTTTATTTTCACAGGGGTAACAAGAAGAAATGGACCCCAAAAATTGTTGTGCAATTTCCCCTGGGCACGCAGATACCCAATATTTGGGGAAAAAACACTGTTTGCGCGCACGGCAGGGCTCGGAAGGGAAGGAGCGCCATTTGACTTTTGTATTGTAAAATTTGCTTGAATAATTAGCGGACACCATGTTGCGTTTGGAGAGCCCCTGTGTCCCCAAACATTGGAGCTCCCCCACAAGTGACCCCATTTTGGAAACTAGACCCCCCATGGCACCTATCTAGATGCATAGTGAGCACTTGGAACCCCCAGGTGCTTCACAAATTGATTCGTAACAATGAAAAAGTGAAAAAAAAAACACTTTTTCATTTTTATGAATCAATTTGTGAAGCACCTGAGGGTTCCAAGTGCTCACAATGCATCTAGATAGGTGCCTTGGGGGGTCTAGTTTCCAAAATGGGGTCACTTGTGGGGGAGCTCCAATGTTTGGGCACACAGCGGCTCTCCAAACGCAACATGGTGTCGCTAACAATTTGAGCCGATTTTCCGTTAAATTTGTTAGCGGACACCATGTTGCATTTGGAGAGTCCCTGTGTGCCCAAATATTGGAGATCCCCCACAAGTGACCCCATTTTAGAAACTAGACCACCCAAGGCACCTATCTAGATGCATAGTGAGCACTTGGAACCCTCAGGTGCTTCACAAATTGATTCATAAAAATGAAAAAGTGTTTTTTTTTTCACTTTTTCATTGTTATGAATCAATTTGTGAAGCACCTGGGGGTTCCAAGTGCTCACTATGCATCTAGATAGGTGCCTTGGGGGGTCTAGTTTCCAAAATGGGGTCACTTGTGGGGGAGCTCCAATGTTTGGGCACACAGCGGCTCTCCAAACGCAACATGGTGTCGATAACAATTTGAGCTGATTTTCCGTTAAATTTGTCAGCGGACACCATGTTGCATTTGGAGAGCCGCTGTGTGCCCAAATATTGGAGCTCCCCCACAAGTGACCCCATTTTGGAAACTAGACCCCCCAAGGCACCTATCGAGATGCATTGTGAGCACTTGGAACCCTCAGGTGCTTCACAAATTGATCCATAAAAATGAAAAAGTGTTTTTTTTTTCACTTTTTCATTGTTACGAATCAATTTGTGAAGTACCTGGGGGTTTCAAGTGCTCACTATGCATCTAGATAGGTGCCTTGGGGGGTCTAGTTTCCAAAATGGGGTCACTTGTGGGGGAGCTCCAATGTTTGGGCACACAGCGGCTCTCCAAACGCAACATGGTGTCGCTAACAATTTGAGCCGATTTTCCGTTAAATTTGTTAGCGGACACCATGTTGCATTTGGAGAGCCGCTGTGTGCCCAAATATTGGAGCTCCCCCACAAGTGACCCCATTTTGGAAACTAAGCCCCCCAAGGCACCTATTGAGATGCATAGTGAGCACTTGGAACCCCCAGGTGCTTCACAAATTGATCCATAAATATGAAAAAGTGTTTTTTTTTCACTTATTCAATTTTATGAATCAATTTGTGAAGCACCTGGGGGTTCCAAGTGCTCATTATGCATCTAGATAGGTGCCATGGGGGGTCTAGTTTCCAAAATGTGGTCACTTGTGGGGGAGCTCCAATGTTTGGGCACACAGGGACTCTTCAAATGCCACATGGTATCCGCTAACAATTTGAGCCGACAATTTGTTAGCGGATACCATGTTGCATTTGAAGAGTCCCTGTGTGCCCAAACATTGGAGCTCCCCCACAAGTGACCCCATTTTGGAAACTAGACCCCCCAAGGCACCTATCTAGATGCATAATGAGCACTTGGAACCCCCAGGTGCTTCACAAATTGATTCGTAAAATTGAATAAGTGAAAAAAAAACACTTTTTCATTTTTATGGATCAATTTGTGAAGCACCGGGGGGTTCCAAGTGCTCACTATACATCTAGATAGGTGCCTTGGGGGGTCTAGTTTCCAAAATGGGGTCACTTGTGGGGGAGCTCCAATGTTTAGACACACAGGATCTCTCCAAACGCGACATGGTTCCAATTTGTTAGCGGACACCATGTTGCGTTTCGAGAGCCCCTGTGTGTCTAAACATTGGAGCTCCCCCACAAGTGACCCCATTTTGGAAACTAGACCCCCCAGGGAACTTATATAGATGTGTGGTGAGCCCATTGAACCCCCAGGTGCCTCTCAGAAAATCATAATGTTGACTTGTGAAAATAAAAAAAAAACATTTTTTCCACAAAAATGCAAAAAAAAATATTTTCACAAGGGTACTAGGAGAAATTGCACCCCATAAGTTGTTGTGCAATTTCTCCTGAGTACTCATATACCCCATGTGTTGGAAAAAAACTACTGTTTGGGCGCATGTAAGGGCTCGAAAGGGAAGGAGTGACGCTTTTGAACGCAGACTTTGATGGAATGGTCTGCGGGCGTCATGTCATGTTCTCAGAGCCCTTGATGTGCCTAAACAGTGAAATGCCTAACAAGTGCCCCCTTTTTGGTAGTGTTAGTTGATTTTTGAATTTTGTAATGTAGTGTTATACATCAGTTGTGTAGGACAATCTGACGAACACTACACAACTGATGTATGACAACCTGACGAACACTACGTCAGCTGTGCAGTGTTCGTCAGGTTGTCATACTTCATAAATTAATTCAATAGTCAATCGAAGTATGGTACCTTTTGAAGCAGTCTTTCATACACAGGCCAGGTTTGTCAGGGCAGGTGTCACATTGATAAATGGTGTCCTTGCGTATTCCACTTTTATAACACACTCGGCACCTCTTTTGTGACTTTCCTTTTTTTCCGCTGTGAGGGATCTGCCCTGGGAAATGCTGGCCTGGTACAATTCTTGGTCCTTCAATTCCAGAAGTACTGGGGCCCTCTCTGTCACTGCTGCCAAATATCAGGGCCTTGATAACTGTTTCCTGAAACTGAAGGTACGACGCAGAAGTCTGGCCTGCACATTGTGACAGAAGGAAAGCATTGTGCATTGCCATCTGTACAATGTGCACGGCCAGCTTCTTGTACCACACTCTGGACTTTCTCAAAGCACTGTATGGCTGGAGGACTTGATCAGAGAGATCAACTCCCCCCATGTACTTGTTGTACCCCACTACACAGTCTGGTTTGACGACCTGTGTAGTGGAACCTCGTACAGTGCTGAGTGTGCTGCCATCACCATGTATGGTGGTCAAGAAAAGGACATCCCTTTTGTCCTTGTACTTGACCATCAACAGGTGGTCGCTACATTGGGCTCTGCTCTCACCCCTTTTGAGCAGCTGCCCAATTAGCGTCTTTGGGAGGCCTTTCTGAATTTTGCGGACAGTACCGCAGGCTGCGGTACGTCGCGCAGAGAGGGACTGGAAGAGCGGGATACTTGTATAAAAGTTATCCACGTAGAAGTGATAACCTTTATCAAGCAGTGGGTGCACCAAGTCCCACACAATTTTCCCACTCACTCCCAGAACAGGGGGGCATTCAGGGGGTTCAATCCGGGAGTCCTTCCCTTCATAAACTCTAAACTTGTGAGTGTATCCTGAGGTACTCTCACAAAGTTTATACAGCTTGATCCCATACCTTGCCCTCTTACTGGGCAGGTACTGCCGGAATCCAAGCCGCCCCTTAAAAGAAATTAAGGACTCATCCACACAAATGTCCCTTTGGGGCACGTACACTTCACCAAACTTGTTGTTGAAGTGTTCGATGACCGGCCGAACTTTGAAAAGACGATCAAAGTTCGGGTCATCGCATGCAGGACACCTTGCATTATCTTGGTAATGCAAGAACTTGTAGATGGCCTGAAAACGTGTCCGGGGCATGACCATTCGGAACACTGGAGTGTTATACAAAACGTCAACACTCCAGTATTGCCGAAGCTCGGGCTTCTTCAAGTTCCCCATAAGAAGGACCAGGCCCCAAAACTTCATCATTTCTACTGCGTCTACAGGAGACCAGTTAGAAAATGATGAAGAGGGGTTTTGTTCTAAAAATTGATGAGCGTATAAATTAGTTTGGCCCACCATGAGGTTTATAAAATCCTCAGAGAAAAAGACTTTGACACCGGTGGTGTCAAACTTGATTCCTGATTCCGCTACGAAATCAGGAATCAGCGGCTCATAATTTTCGGGGGGCGAAGTCCATATAGGCTCAGTAGTGGGGGGCGCTGGAACATCTCTCCTGCGACGACGGCGGGGCGGGCCAGCAGAACCTGAGGAAGAGGAGGAAGAAGAGAAGGAGGAAGACGACGAGGAGTCGGAAAAAGAAAGAAATGTGGGATCCTCACCCTCACTGTCAGTGTCGGAGGCAAGAATAGCGTAAGCCTCCTCCGCTGAATAATGAGTTTGGGATGAGCAGGACATTGTTTGTTATGTATGTGGTGCGTGTGTGTCAATTCTTTGAGAGTGTGTGTGTGTCAGTACTTTATTTAGAGTGTGTGGAAAAAGGAAATACTGTATGTGGTGCAAACAGCGAGCACGAGTGTGGATTGGTGAACTATGCCACCGATCAATACTCGGCGGCTGCTGGATGTGCGCACAAATGTGTGGGGAGTGGGAAGAGGGGAATTGGGTTGGATGAGGGGAGATCAGATTACTTAACAAAGTCCTCTCTGTTCTTTCAGGATCGGGAGCCCGTAGCAGGAGCCCGGCGCTGGTGACCGGGAGCCCGGAGCAGGAGACCGGGAGCCCGGAGCAGGAGACCGGGAGCCCGGAGCAGGAAACCGGGGGCCCGGAGCAGGAGACCGGGAGCCCGGAGCAGGAGACCGGGGGCCCGGAGCAGGAGACCGGGGGCCCGGAGCAGGAGACCGGGAGCCCGGAGCAGGAAGACGGGAGCCCGGAGCAGGAAGACGGGAGCCCGGAGCAGGAGACCGGGAGCAGGAGACCGGGGGCCCGGAGCAGGAGACCGGGGGCCCGGAGCAGGAGACCGGGGGCCTGGAGCAGGAGACTGGGAGCCCGGAGCAGGAAGACAGGAGCCCGGAGCAGGAGACCGGGAGCCCGGAGCAGGAGACCGGGAGCCCGGAGCAGGAAGACGGGAGCCCGGAGCAGGAGACCGGGAGCCCGGAGCAGGAAGACGGGAGCCCGGAGCAGGAGACCAGGAGCACGGAGCAGGAGACTGGTACTGGAGCTGGAGATCAGAAGCAAAAGAATTAAAGAATTAACAGGGACACTGGGGTGAGGCGGATTGGGATGGGAAGGGGGGTAAAAAGACAGGGGAGTGGGAAGAGGGGTAAAAAGACAGGAGAGTGGGAAGAGGTGGATTGGGGTGGATGAGGGGAGATCAGAGATGGACTTACCAAAGGGTCAGCAGGACTGGAACAGAAGACCCAGAGCAGGAGCCCGGGAGCCCGGAGCAGGAGACCAGGAACCCGGAGCAGGAGACCAGGAGCCCGGTGCAGGAGACCAGGAGCCCGGTGCAGGAGACCAGGAGCCCGGTGCAGGAGACCAGGAGCCCGGCGCTGTTGACCGGGAGCCCGAAGCTGGTGACCGGGAGCCCGGCGCAGGAGCCCGGGAGCAGTAGACCAGGAGCCCGGAGCAGGAGACCAGGAGCCCGGAGCAGGAGACCAGTACTGGAGCTGGAGATCAGAAGCAAAAGAATTAACAGGGACACTGGGGTGAGGCGGATTGGGGTGGGAAGGGGGGTAAAAAGACAGGGGAGTGGGAAGAGGGGTAAGAAAACAGGGGAGTGGGAAGAGGGGGATTGGGGTGGATGAGGGGAGATCAGAGATGGACTTACCAAAGGGTCAGCAGGACTGGAACAGAAGACCCAGAGCAGGAGACCAGGAGCCCGGTGCAGGAGACCAGGAGCCCGGTGCAGGAGACCAGGAGCCCGGTGCAGGAGACCGGTACTGGAGCTGGAGATCAGAAGCAAAAGAATTAACAGGGACACTGGGGTGAGGCGGATTGGGATGGGAAGGGGGGTAAAAAGACAGGGGAGTGGGAAGAGGGGTAAAAAGACAGGAGAGTGGGAAGAGAGGGATTGAGGTGGATGAGGGGAGATCAGAGATGGACTTACCAAAGGGTCAGCAGGACTGGAACAGAAGACCCAGAGCAGGAGACCAGGAGCCCGGTGCAGGAGACCAGGAGCCCGGTGCAGGAGACCAGGAGCCCGGTGCAGGAGACCGGTACTGGAGCTGGAGATCAGAAGCAAAAGAATTAACAGGGACACTGGGGTGGGAAGGGGGGTTAAAAGACAGGGGAGTGGGAAGAGGGGTAAAAAGACAGGGGAGTGGGAAGAGGGGGAAGAGGGGGATTGGGGTGGATGAGGGGAGATCAGAGATGGACTTACCAAAGGGTCAGCAGGACTGGAACAGAAGACCCAGAGCAGGAGACCGGGAGCCCGGCGCTGGTGACCAGGAGCCCGGCGCTGGTGACCAGGAGCCCGGCGCTGGTGACCGGGAGTGGAGCTGGAGACTCGGACCAGAGCTGGAGACCGCTGCAGGACGCAGAAAAAAAAGGTAAGGGGGAGTAAAAAGAGGGGGGAGGGGGGATTGGGGTGGATGAGGGGAAAACAGACTTACCAAAGTCTTCTCTGCAGGATCAGCAGCAGGCTCTGGAGCAGGAGCCACAGCAGGTCAGGAGCAGAAGATCCAGGAGCTGGAGCAGAAGATCCAGGACGCTGGAACAGAAGATCCAGGAGCAGCGGCAGCAGCAGCGACTGGAACAGTGAGAAGATGGTCTTGTGGTGTCACAGAATATTCTGTGGCACTACAAGGCCCAGCACAGACACATCAGATGTGATCGCTCTGTAGAAATCCTCACCAAATGTGAGGGTCTGCAGGGCGGTCACAGGGTGATGATGGGGTGGTGACAGGTGGAGGTAATCTGATTGGAGCAATCATTGATGACATTGATCGCTCCAATCAGAGTACCTGAATACAGGTGACCAGGCGGTCACAGGGAGGTGTCACCCCTCTGTGACCCCCTGTGGTGCATGTTGTGCCCCAGCCATTTGATTGGTGACACTGATTGCACCAATCAGACATGGCTGGAGCACAGCACGCACCACAGGGGGTCACAGAGGGGTGACACCTCCCTGTGACCGCCTGGTCACCTGTATTCAGGTACTCTGATTGGAGCGATCGATGTCATCATCGATCGCTCCAATCACAGCAGTCTGGGGGATTGAATCACATTACAGGGGGTCATGGGGCGGCGACAGGCAGGTCACAAGCCGGTCACCGCCCCATGACCGCCCTGTCACCGCGCGGTCGCGCTACGATCGGTGCGATCGATGTGATCGGCGATCGCACCGATCATAGCAGTCCGGGGCCAGGGCTGGGGTGTCCTAGCAACAGTCTAGGATCGGTGCTCATAGGAGCACCGATCCTAGGCTGCAGATCACTGTTTCCGGCAATCACATTGCCGGAAACAGTGAGAAATGCTGTGATTGGCTGTTCAGATTTGAACAGCCAATCACAGCGATCGCTGGTGCGGGGGGGCGGCGACAGCCCCCGGGATGATGACGCCATCTACCAGGAGGTAAGATGGCACCGTAACTTTAATGCTGTCACCGCGACTTAAGTCGCGGTGCCGCATTAAAGATATGACGTACTAATACGGGTCTGGCTCTTAAGTCCCAGGGCACAGACGCGTATTAGTACGTCAGATGTTATTAAGGGGTTAAAGTGGCCACTTGCAAGTTGTTCTCCTGTTTGAATCTCCTCTGAAGAGTGGCATAATGGGCTCCTCAAAACAACTGTCAAATGATCTGAAAACAAAGATTATTCAACATAGTTGTTCAGGGTAAGGATACAAAAAGCTGTCTCAGAGATTTAACCTGTCAGTTTCCACTGTGAGTAACATAGGAAGGAAATGGAAGAACACAGGGACAGTTCTTGTTAAGGCCAGAAGTGGCAGGCCAAGAAAAACATCAGAAAGGCAGAGAAGAAGAATGGTGAGATCAGTCAAGGACAATCCTCAGACCACCTCCAGAGAGCTGCAGCATCAACTTGCTGGAGAGGGTGTCACTGTGCATCGGTCAACTATACAACACACTTTGCACAAGGAGAAGCTGTATGGGAGAGTGATGCGAAAGAAGCCGTTTCTGCAAGCACGCCACAAACAGAGTCGGCTGAGGTATGCAAAAGCACATTTGGAGAAGCCAATTTCTTTTTGGAAGAAGGTCCTGTGGACTGATGAACCCAAGATTGAGTTGTTTGGTCATACAAAAAGGCGTTATGCATGGCGGCAAAAAACACAGCATTCCAAGAAAAACACTTGCTACCCACATTAAAGTTTGGTGGAGGCTCCATCATGCTTTGGGGCTGAGTGGCCAATGCCGGCACCGGGAATCTTGTTAAAGTTGAGGGACGCATGGATTCCACTCAGTATCAGCAGATTCTTGACAATAATGTTCAAGAATCAGTCATAAAGTTGAAGTTACGCAGGGGATGGATCTTTCAGCAAGACAATGATCCAAAACACCGCTTCAAATCTACTCAGGCATTCATGCAGAGGAACAATTACAATGTTCGGGAATGGCCATCCCAGTCCCCAGACCTGAATATCATTGAACATCTGTGGGATCATTTGAAGAGGGCTGTCCATGCTCGGCGACCATCAAACTTAACTGAACTGGAATTGTTTTGTAAAGAGGAATGGTCAAAAATACCTTCATCCAGGATCCAGGAACTCATTAAAAGCTACAGGAAGCGACTAGAGGCTGTTATTTTTGCAAAAGGAGGATCTACTAAATATTAATATCACTTTTCTGGTGAGGTGCCCATGCTTATGCACCTGTCAAATTTTGTTTGAATGCAGATTGCACATTTTCTGTTAGTACAATAAACCTCATTTCAAGGCAGAAACATTACTGTGTCCAACAGTTATAACATATATCAAACTGAAATAGCTGTTGCAAAAACACCAATTTTTCGAAAACATTAAGCTTAAGATTAATAGGGGTGCCCAAACTTTTTCATATAACTATGTACGAGCTCAAAAAAAAAAACAATATGAGAACTCAACATAACAACGGCCCGAAACGGGCAACAGGGTGGGAGCTGTGTCCCCCAATTAGAGGCTAAGAGAAAGAGATTTTAGGGTGAGCACACAAAAATCTCCTTTACTCTGTCGCCTCATTGGGGGACACAGGACCATGGGACGTCCCAAAGCATTCCCTGGGTGGAAAGCAATGGACAAATATTGTGTAGACAGGCCCCTATAATTGGGGCACCGCCGCCTGCAGGATACACCTACCCAGGCTCGCATCTGCCGAGGATTGGGTATGAACCCTGTAGTGTTTGGTAAACGTGTGTAGGCTAGTCCAGGTGGCTGCCTTACACAATTGTTGTGCCGAAGCCTGGTGCCGAATGGCCCAGGAGGTCCAACCGCACGTGTAGAGTGTGCCGTAATACCTGCTGGAAGAGGAGAATTTGAGGCGGAAGGCCTCTTGTATGGTGGATTTGATCCACCTGGCAAGGGTAGCGTTGGAAGCTGGCAGACCCTTGCGACCGTCTTCCAGAAGAAGGAAAAAAGAATAAGATTTCAGTAAGGGCGCAGTCCTAAACACATAGATACGCAATGCCCTGACAAGGTCAAGCGTATGCAGAGCATTCTCCACTCTATCAATCGGGACCGGACAGTGGGATGGCAGTGAAATTTCCTCATTGAGGTGGAGGTTGGACACAACCTTCGGAAGGAAGGATGGGACCGTATGGAGAACTACCTTGTCCTGGTAAAAAGCCAGGAAGGGCCATCTGCAGGTGAGTGCTGTTAGTTCAGACACCCTGCGTAGCGAGGTGATTGCCACCAGGAAAACCACTTTCTGGGATAGAAGCAGAGTGGGACTTCCCTAAGGGGTTCAAAGGGTTTTTCATGCAATGCTGTCAGCACCAGGTTGAGGTCCCACGCTTCTAGTGGTCGTCTGTAGGGGGGAACCAATCGTGAAACCCCCTGAAGAAATGTCCTTACTTGTGGCTTGTTAGCAATGCACCTTTGAAAAAGCACTGAGAGAGCTGATACCTGGCTCTTAAGGGAGGCCAGGGACAGTCTGGCCTCCAGACCCGATTGTAGAAACCCAAGTACCCTGGGGAGGGAATAAGGGAATGGGGTCTGGCCACGAGATTCACACCAGGTAAAGAAGGCTTTCGAGGTACGGTAATAAATCTTAGCAGAGGTTGGCTTCCGTGCCCTGATCATGGTTCCAATGACGTCCGGCGAGAACCCTGACTGGGTTAGAACCCAGGTCTCAATGGCCACGCCGTCAATTTGAGGGCCCCTAAGTTCTGGTGGTAGAACGGGCCTTATGACAGAAGATCCGGGCGGTCGGGGAGATGCCAGGGGACGTCTGCTGTGAGCTGTACGATGTCGGCATACCATGTACGTCTGGGCCAGTCCGGTGCGATTAGGATGGTTGGAACTCCCTCTTGCTTGATCTTCCTCACGACTCTGGATATCAGGGGGAGAGGTGGAAAAATGTACAGGAGCTGGAACTGGGTCCAGTCCTGAACCAGGGCATCCGCTCCTAGCGCCCACGGGTCGTGTGTTCTGGCCATGAAGTTGGAGACCTTGGCATTGAAGTGGGATGCCATTAGGTCCACGTCCGGAGTCCCCCAGCGATGGCAGATCTGTCGAAAAACTTCGGGATGGAGAGACCACACTCCCGAGTCCATTCCTTGCCGGCTGAGGAAGTCTGCTTCCCAGTTGTCCACCCCCGGAATGTGGACCGCAGAGAGAATCGAACCTGTGTCTTCCGCCCAGTGGAGAATGTGTGTCACTTCTCGCATCGACTGGGCACTGCGGGTCCCCCTTTGGTGATTCACATATGCCACAGCCGTGGCATTGTCCGACTGTACTCTAATGTGAGAGGCTGCCAGTAAGAAATGGAAGGCTCTCAACGCCAGAAGGATGGCACGAATTTCCAAGATGTTGATGGGCATGGTCGCTTCCGCTGGGGACCACTTGCCCTGTGCTCTGTGGTGTAGGTGCACCGCACCCCAACCCGTCAGGCTCGCGTCGGTGGTCAGAACCTTCCATTGACCCGTGAGAAAGGATTTCCCCTTTGTTAGTGAGGTTGGCTTGAGCCACCAGTGCAGGGACCTCCTGGTTGACGACGTCAGCTGGAACTCCCTGTCGAGATAAAAAGGGTTCCTGTCCCATGACTTGAGGATGGCTAGTTGGAGAGGCTGGGGAAATGGGACCGCTTCTATTGCCGCCACCATCCTGCCAAGGACTCTCATGGCAAACCGGAAAGATCGAGGGGGTTTGCTGAGGAGAGTGCGAACTTCTAGACGGAGAGGCAGTGCCTTGTCCTTGGGAAGGAGCACTAGACCCCTGAAGGTGTTGAGTAGCATTCCCAGGAAGGTCAGAGACTGACTCGGGGTTGGTGATGACTTTTGTAGGTTGACTAACCAGCCCAGGCGACTCAGAGTGTCGATTGTGATTGAGACGCTGAGCTCGCAGTCCTTGAAGGTGGGAGCCTTGATAAGGAGATCGTCCAGGTATGGAACGACTACTATGCCTCTGGAGTGCAGGACGTCCATGGTGGCTGCCATGACTTTGGTAAACACTCTGGGAGCCGTGGCGAGTCCGAACGGGAGAGCCACGAACTGGTAGTGGTCCTGGTCAATTGCGAACCTGAGAAATCTCTGATGGGGAGGTGCAATTGGTATATGCAGGTATGCGTCTTGTATGTCTATGGAGGCGAGAAATTCTCCCTTTTCCATGGACGCAATGATTGACCGAAGGGACTCCATGCGTTAGTGACGTACCCGTACATATTTGTTGAGCTGTTTTAGGTCCAGTATGGGCCGTATGCCTCCTCCTTTCTTGGGGACTACGAATAAATTGGAGTAGAACCCTCGGCCGCGGGGACCGGTAATATGACTCATGCTTGAAGAAGCGAGAAGACCGCTTGGCGGAAGGCACGAGCCTTGGCTGGCGGTTTTGGGGGAACAGAAAGAAAGAGTCTGTTTGGTGGGTTGGAAGTGAACTCTATTTTGCATCCCGAAGACACTAGTTCCCTGACCCACCTGTCTTCTGTAATAGGCAGCCAGACTTGATGAAAAAGCAAAAGTCGGCCACCTATAGGTGGGGTGTCTTCCGGAGTCCATGAGTCATGATGAGGAGGAAGTCTGAGATTTTCCTCCTTTGGACTTTGACTAGCCTGCTTTTGACTGCCAGGTCTTGTCCGACTTTTGAGTCGACCGTGAGTTGTCCCTGTGTGGGGAGTGGTTGCTATTTTGTGCTGGCCTCGAGACGGACCAGCACGAAGAGTTCCGAAAGGATCGGAATCGAGTTTGGTTACTCTTCTTGTAAGTGCGTTTGGGTTGCAGTTGGGGGAGAGAGGTATTCTTACCCCCGGTGGCGTTGGATATCATCGTGTCCAACTATTCACCAAAAAGTCGACCACTGAGGTACGGGAGGTGCGTGAGGGACCTCTTAGAGGCTGCATCTGCTTTCCATTCCCGCAGCCAGAGGATACACCGAATATTGATGGCGTTTGATGCTATCCCTGCTGCACCCCTTGCAGAATCCAGAGCTGCATGAAGCGTGCAATCTGCTACAACTGCTATTTGAACCGCTTGGTCCAACAGCTCAGGAGCAGATACTTGGAGGCCAGCTTGTAAAGGAGTGACTGTGCTGCTAGCCTAGAGACTGGGGGATCCACTTCGGGTGGATCTGTCCATTCCTTGGTGGCCTCCTGTGAGAAGGGGTACCGCGCCTCCAGATATTTGCAATTAGTAAACTTCTACTCAGGCTGTGAGAACTGCTTTTTAAGGATCGACTTAAACTCTGGGTGGTCAAAGAAGACCTTAGGCGGCTTCAGAACTCCTTCAAAAGGAAATCTTGTGTTGTGGTGCCTCCGGGGGCGGATCAGAAATGTCCAGCACCCGATGGATGGACGAGGTTACGTCCTCAACTAGCGCTGTATTGCTAGGGGGAATTGGGATCAGGGACCCTTCAGTTTCCTTGTCTGAGTCGGAATTACAGATGCCTTCCGAATCCTGTGTATCGCTAAGGCATCTCCTGCTGGGTGAACCGGGGTGGAGGTCTGGTCGGGGATCGCTGTGGAAAACTGCATTGTCTGTCCCTGGTAGGGGACGGTCTAGATGACCTGGAACTACGGTGTCTCTCTCTAGAAGGGGATGACCGTATGCTATAGGATGACGCAGATGAACGTGACCTGTGGGTCCGCTTGCGTCGTGACCTAGACGTGGATGTGCCCGGGTCGTCATGTCCCTGAGTCGAGCCTTCCCTTTGCTGGGTAGCGTTCATAGCCGAGGCATGACTCTGCAGAGCCTGAAGCAATGTGGAGGTTAGGTTATCTATAGACTGCGTCATAGATTGCGACATCTGAGTGACCCATTCCGGCATGGAATTAGACACCGAAGCATTGACAGGGGCTTCTTGGGGCTCTGGCACAGTAGTCTGGATGCAATACTGGCAGCACGGGTACGTGCTGCCACTGGGGAGAGTATTGCTGCAGGCTGTACAGAGTGCATAATAGCAGTCCTGCCTGGTTCTCTTGGACCTTGAGCCAGGCATAGTGCACTGGGGTGGCTATGCAGAGGGCCCTACAGGGTTGGCTATGCAGAGGAGCCTATAAGGAATAATGGATTCACAGCCGAGGAAGAACTCAAGCTGTGATCTTATCCCACCAGTGTGTCCGTAGTTCCAGCGCCGAAGATCCACAGTCCTGTGCCCCCCGGAGACTGGCTGGTCTTCCCTTATCCTGCAGCAGATAATGGCCGCCGGAGTAAAGTTAAGAAAGAAGTGGGGTTGAGAGCTGAAAAGGGCGGCAGAACTGTGTGAAATCGTGCCCTTTCAGTCTCGATCTGCCCCCTCTATGACACTGTAGAGTGTCATATTTGTCATCCGGGGGGGCGGGCCGGGGAGAGGAGGTGGTGGCTTCGGCTAGGCCGAAGCCGCGGCCTAAATTAGATGCCTGATGCCCAAAGGGACTCCAGGCTGGCGCGGAAGTCCAGGAGGGGGACGGATCTGAACCGGACCCCCCCCGGATTTAAAGGCAGGATAGCGGTGGGGTATGAGCGGAAGGGGGGGCCCTGTGAAGAGTCCCTCTGAGGCACCATAGAGCTGGTGCTGCCGCAGAAACAGGGCGCAGGGAGGCCTGTGCCTCTGTTGTGTCATGCCTGCCTGCACACCCCCTGGCCCCAACAGGAGCCCGCAGCAGGACTGGGGTCCCTGGATTGAGCCGTAGTGTGCTGGCTGCTGGGAGCTGCTGCCTGTACAGGCCCTACCTGAGGCGTTTCAACCTAATACCCCCAGGGTGGGGATTAGGGAGGTGCTGCTGTCACCGTCAGGGGGCTATATCCTCGCCTCGACCTCAACCCAGAAACCAAAAGGAATTGGGGAAGGAGGGGGGTCTCGACTTCGAACCAGCACCCGAGGGGCTGGGGAAGGAGCGACATGGGGAATAGCCATCTCGACTTCAACCGTGCACCTCGTAATAAGAGGCCGAGGAAGGAGCCATGCCGGGAGTCTCGCAGTAGACCCACTTTTCTTCATCTGTAATCCCGTCGGAGAAAACGGAGTAAAAGTTTTAGGTGTGCCTCCTATGCGACACTAAGCAAAAACTGGAGAAGGCTGATGCCGTCCAGGGGTGTATACTGCAGAGGAGGAGCCACGGTTAATCTTTTTCAGATTATGCATAGTGTTCCCTTAGTGGACAGCAGCATAACACCCAAGGTCCTGTGTCCCCCAAAGAGGCGACAGAGTAAAAGGCATGCGGATTTACATGCGCTTTTTTAAGTGTTTTTGTACATCAATGAATGCTTTTTGGAGCTAAATAAAGGTGGTGGGACATTGCTTAAGCTCTTGGATTACCATAAGAACTTGGGTGTTTATACTGGTTCATTTAAATGATTAAAGAATGGGTCTGTTGTATTTCAGATAAAGTGTTTACACTGTGTCTATGCTTTTTTAAATTAAAGTTTGGTCATGAAAAGGTCTAATTGACACCTTGACATCACTAAACAAAAGAGCTGGGTGTCAGCTAGTCCCATTCAATCAATCTTCATTAGCATTTCTATTCATGTAATTTATGCGACTTGTGTGAGATGCTAATTTTAGCCTGGGAAGGTGCCATTAGGCAAACATGGTCCCTGGCCATTAAATAACATCTCACAGCTGGTTTGTTAGCCGCTACATCCCCCAATCAGCACTCAGCAGCGCTTTGGACACAACGTATTTATGTTGCATCCAAAACGTGATGTTCTAACGCCGCACTTTTGTTGTCGGTACATGTGAATCCACCACATATAATGACACTTCAGGTCGGTCAAAATCTGCAGCAGAGACTAGCGTGTGAGTTTGGGTTCGTGGCCACGATCAGGAGCCGCTGCAGGTTTGATGCGGCGTGTTTATACAGCGTCAAACCCGCAGCGTCCAGATGTTACAGCATAGTGGATGGGATCTCTAGAAATCCCACGTCCACTATGCGTGCATCAGAGGCTGCGAATCACCCGTGGACACTGACATGCGGTGCGTCTTTCAGGACCGCAGCATGTCAAGTTCTCTTGCGGAGTCGCTAGTCTCCGCAACAGAAAATTGACCACCAGAATGTATTGAATGCGGTAAATCAGCATGGTTCAGTGAACACATGTGGATTTACCTGTGTTCAATAGAATGCAGCATTTTGGACGCAGGAAAACTTTGCTTCCAAAGCGCTGCTACGTCTGAATTATGGGCACAGAGCCTAAGAAAAAAAAAATGGTGTGGGCTCCCGCATCATTTTTATAACCAGCAGAGGGAAAGCCGACCGCTGGGGGCTGATATTAATAATACAGAAAAAAGCCACACAATAGCTACAAAAAGGTGGGGGGATAGCCAGCCAAATGGCGAGCATCCGTCCAAAAGCACGCTGAAAACATCATATCAAAAAAAGGAGGAAAGCTCAGCATATCATTGCAAAAAAGTATCTTTATTTAAACATATATAGAAAAATAGGTATTTAGACCAGACAAATTGTAGGTAAAAGATGACTGAGTAGGAACATACTAATACTCAAATATATGCACTAATAAGACAATGGTTTTAGCCCTTTGATATAGATAGGATTGCACACTAGCCCAAGGCAAAACATGAATCATAAATAGTGGAAGCAATGAATGTGCTATATATAATAAAAGCATTCCACTTGTCACTTGTGTCGGGTAAAGGAGTATTCTTAATGTAACAGAGAAAAGCATTGCCATATGTCAAGGGGGCGCACCAACATCTACCTAATACCAGGGCAAAATATATAATGAGAAGTATGTTACTTGTAGAAAGCTCTCACAGTCAGAGAGGGGAGGAGGGGGAGAGAAGAGAGTGTGGTGGTAGCATGGAGCCTGACGCGCGTTTCGCGGTAAAACCGCTTTCTCAAGGGCGGGTGATAGATGTATGGCGCCCCCAAGGCATATATATATATGTCCATATCCCTTTGATACTAGCGAAAATACATGCAGCTGTGATGCGGGGCGCGCACCCGGAAGTAGCCAGCTAAACCGGGGGCGTGTCCCGCAAATCACATGACATGAAGTAAAGCTGTAACGGCGCATGCGCGCGGGCGAGAGGGGCGCACCGCGCACGACCCGGCCGTCAAGCCGCTACTGCGCAAGCGCGAACCAAAAAGGTTCGCGCAGGCGCAGAGAGGCATGGAGACAGCCAGGCAAGCGCGCGACGCAATCTCCCCCATCATACACGCACGCACACATCACGTCAGTGAATGGCACTGCCAATTGTAGATATAAGAAAGGAGAAGAACGGGGACAACGACTAGGAGCAGCCACGAGAGAGTATAACAGTATAACAATACAGGGATGAAACAGTAATAATACAAATGCCACTACAGAGTAATAGAGATTAGCCATATTCAGCAGCATCATCCCGGCATAGGTGTGTATTCTAATTTGTAATGCTCTCATCAGGACATATATCCCATAATGGATGTGATCACAGAATTTGCCAAATCAAATTGGGTTAGGGAAGCAGCCAAATCTATACACTCCTGAAACCAAAAAGAAAACACAAATAGAAAGGCCACAGATAAAAACCAGAATGAAAAATAAAATGAAAAAATAAAATATAAATAATGAACAACCACCCAATATATGCATGTGTAAGGAGATTATATAGCTCCAAATAAGAAATGCATAGATTGTGGCTATAAGAATGGAGAGAAGCTCAGAGATTCGTTCAAGCCATAAGGTGTCACAGTGTTTAATCGTACAATCCATTGTGACTCTTTCTGAGCCAATAGCTTTTTGGCATTACCACCCCGTATCCCCATGTGTATTGCATCAATACCACGCACCATGAAAGAGCGGGGATTACAGTTATGTTTCAATTTAAAGTGCCGTGGTATTGTTTTTAGCTGAGCTAGATCGCTCGCCGAGGTAGCTGCTGCAATGTCACAAATATGCTCACGTGTGCGAACCCGTAGTTCCCTTGTGGTTAAACCAACATAGATCATGGGGCAGCTACACGTGGCATAGTAATGATGTTGGATGTACCGCAGGAAATATGGTGTCTGATATCGAATGTTCTGTGGCCATCAGCTGAACAAAAGCTGGTGTACCGCAAAACATTTGGACAGGCCACACAGTGTCCACATTTATAATTGCCTTTAATAGGGCCCCCAGAGCCAAAGGGTCGCGTTACCGGTGCAACGTAGTGACTCTTGGTCAATATGTCGCCAAGATTCCGACATCTCATTGGTGTCATTGATGGAAGAGACCCCGGGTGTCCCCTCAGGGAGGGCTCCACCATCAAGATACTCCAATGTTTTTGAAGGATGGCTCTCATGCTATCCCATTCGTGGTTATAGGTGGAGATGAAACGTATGGTTTCTTCCCTATCCGAAGATCGTATTTTCGGATGCAGGAGGACAGTACGAGGAGTCTTACATGCTCTATCATACCCCCTCCTAATACATCTCCGACTATAACCACGTTGCAGGAAGCGCTGTTTAAGGTCCTGTGCCTGACGCTGAAAGCTCTGTTCAGTAGAGCAGATGCGCCTCATCCTCAGGAACTGTCCGACCGGGACAGCTCCAATTGTGGCTGGACTGTGGGCAGATCCCGCATGAATCAAAGCATTGACCGAGGTGGGCTTTCTGAACACGTCCGTCTGCAGGCCCCCATGGATGTCGACACACAGGGATATGTCCAGAAAGTCCACCCTCTTAGTGTCATGTATATAGGTCAGCTTGATGTTATATTGATTCATGTTAAGACAGTCCATGAACTCTCCGAGCTGCTGTATAGAGCCCCGCCACAAAAATAAAATGTCATCAATATATCTCAGCCAGCACAGCACATGGTGGGCAGCAGGGATGGTATCCCCATCAAAGATTTCCCTTTACCACAGCCCTAGGAAGAGGTTGGCATATGAGGGGGCACAGGCCGCCCCCATGGCTGTGCCACGCTTCTGGAGATAAAATTGATCTTTGAAAACAAAAAAGTTATGAGTCAGGGCAAATTCCATCAGCTCAAGGATGAGTTCACACAAGGGACTATCCAGGTCGGAGGCTCCGAGAAAGAGACGCACCACGTTCAAACCATCAGTGTGGTTAATGCTGGTATACAGGCTTTCAACGTCGGCAGTGACCAAGAGAGTCCCCTCATCCACCGTGATACCGTCGACCCTAGTAAGGGCGTCCGTTGTGTCTTTGATGTATGATGGTAAATTGGTCACTAAGGGTTTTAAATAGTGATCAATAAATCTACATATGGGTTCACATAGTCCCCCAATACCAGACACAATCGGACACCCTGGAGGGTCGACGGGATCTTTGTGGATTTTGGGTAGAAGGTAAAAGGTGGGGATCCTGGGGAAGGCCACTGTCAAGCCCTCATAAACCTTTTTGGAGATTATTGAGCACTCCAGAGCCTGGGTTAGGATGTCCTGCAGCCTAGCAGTGAAGTGGGTCAAAAGACAAGAGGGCAATCTAACATAGGTATTGGGGTCTCTCAATTGGCGGAAAGCCTCCCGCTCATACTTGTTGATAGGCCAAATAACAATGTTGCCCCCCTTATCTACACCCTTGATAACCACGTCACTGAGTTCCTGAAGCTGTTGTAAAGCTCGGCGATGGTTATATGTGAGATTATCAAATTTCCGTTTTGTTGGTAATCTAAGGAAATCTTCAGTGACAAGTTTGGTGAAAATCTCTACTGCAGGGCATAGAGATAAGGGGGGAACCTTGTAGATTTCGGCATAATAGATTGAGGGAACCCACCTCGTGAAGGATTGCAGTGTTCCTCTGCCAGTTCTTCCAAACATCTCAATGCTTCTCTCTCAGTCACTGCTGCATCCATAACCTCCGGGCTCTTGTGATGCAACTTCTTCAATACCAATTTGCGAGAAAATAGGTGTAGATCTTTTATCCCTGTGAAGAAGTTGAAAGCATTAGTTGGAGAAAATGTAAGACCTCTCCCCAGGACCTCCACCTGTGGGGGCTGATATTAGTAGCCGCAGAAGGCTCCATTAGCCAACAATGTTCCCTGGCTATTAATATCAAACCACAGCTGTTTGTTTAGCCTTAACTGACTAGATTACAGGAGCAGCCCAGAAAAAAATTGACATGGGGTCCCCCTATAAAACCTAACCAGCAAAGGCTAAACTAGACAGCTGTGGGCTGATATTAATAGCCAGGGAAGGGGTCATGAATACTAGCCCCCTTCGCGGCTATTAATATCACCCCTCAGCAGTCCCAGAAATGGCGCATAAGATCCCCAATACTAACCGTGTAGTAAAGTGAACGGCGCTTTTTCAATAAAAACACGGCCAGAATAAAGTATTTTAATGTATACTAACAGGGGTGTAAAATCACCCCTAGTCAGAATACAGTGCTTCAGGGGGTCACTGTGGTTCATCAGCTGAAGATCAGCTGATGAGCCCCTGTGAGTTTACCACCATGGGAACATTCTTGCAAATGTTCTCAGGTTGAACATCAGCTGATCGGACATGAGACTGATCAGCTGATTACCGGCGTCAGCAATCAGCTAATGGTCACGTGGTCATCAGCTGATTGTTGCCAGCACTGATCAGCTGATGATCACGCGACCATCAGCTGACCGCTGACTTCACTGATCACCTGATGGTCGCGTAACCATCAGGTTATCGCTGACGGCACTGATCACCTGATGGTCACGTGACCATCAGGTGAACGCTGACTTCACCGCAGGTCCTGGCAGCACACTGCGGGGCGCAGGTCCGCGCCCTGCAGTGTACCGCTAGCCACTGAGGACAGAGCATATATTATATATATATATATATATATATACACACACACACACATACAGTATACATATACAGTACAGACCAAAAGTTTGGACACACCTTCTCATTTAAAGATTTTTCTGTATTTTCATGACTATGAAAATTGTACATTCACACTGAAGGCATCAAAACTATGAATTAACACATGTGGAATTATATACTTAACAAAAAAGTGTGAAACAACTGAAAATATGTCTTATATTCTAGGTTCTTCAAAGTAGCCACCTTTTGCTTTAATGACTGCTTTGCACACTCTTGGCATTCTCTTGATAAGCTTCAAGAGGTAGTCACTGGAAATAGTCTTCCAACAATCTTGAAGGAGTTCCCAGAGATGCTTAGCACTTGTTGGCCCTTTTGCCTTCACTCTGTGGTCCAGCTCACCCCAAACCATCTCGATTGGGTTCAGTTCTGGTGACTGTGGAGGCCAGGTCATCTGGCGTAGCACCCCATCACTCTCCTTCTTGGTCAAATAGCCCTTACAAAGCCTGGAGGTGTGTTTGGGGTCATTGTGTTGTTGAAAAATAAATGATGGTCCAACTGTGACGCGAGTCACTACAGAAATAACAGTCTCAGAAGAGGAGAGAAAAGACTAATATTACTGAAAGAAATATAATATTAGAGCTACTTACTAGATAAAAATAGGGAGGTCAAACAATCCAAAGTCAAGTCCAGGAAGATGGCGCAGTACAAAGGGAGCAGACAAAAGAGTAGTCAGATAACAAGCAAATGGTCAAAATCCAGGTAAGGGAAAATAGTCAGGCGGGGTCAGGCACAGAGCACAGAAAGATCAGTCCTACACAGGTAATACCAAATGTACAATTGACACTGGGTGAAGGAGCTAGCATGCTTATGACGCGCCCCTGGGCCTGTGTCGCGCCGCGTTGCGCACGCGGGAGCTTACCCGGAGCCGGATCTGTTGAGGGTTGTAGTCTCGTGGCGGTCATCCGGTCCGTGCCCAGGGAGTCAGACTAAGTGGCGCTGTTTTAGCGGTAGATGTTGGACGACTACGCCACCCATTGAGTGCAGCCAGGGAGCTGCTGCTGCAGGGCAGACCGCTGAGGCCGGTGGTAGGATTGTGCAGCGTGATAGTATAACCCCCAACGGGAGGGGTAGGGCCTCAGGGCAGCCGACGTGGATGATGGGGGTAGCAGGAACCACTCGGAGACGGTACTGTGTAGTTCAGGGTCTTTACTGGTGACAAAGATAGACCCTCCCGGAGTACTGGCTAGCGATTGGGGCCTGGTCAGTCCTTGAGCAGATGGGATCTCCCCTGGCCAGGCGGAGTTGTAGGCCTCCCAAACTAACGATACTCTTCTGGCTACCTTGCTAGAGGCGGGTATAAGTAGCCCACGTCCCTGAGTGTACCGTGTGGTGCTCACCCGTATGGCCGGTGACTCGGGGCCTTCTAGTAGCTTCCGCTCCACAACGGCGGTGCTGGTCCCACGCGTGTGACCGTGCCTTCGGGTTTCTGGGCCAGAGGACCTGGAATCCCCGGCCTGACGGATTCTGCTGCTGGGTAGTAGTTAGTCCCCACAGCCTCGGACTCCGGGTCCGGTAAGAAATCTTCTCAGTCAGGGCGAGCTCTGCAGCTGCCAGCCCCTGACTCCTTGTAACACTGCTCCCACAGAGCTCCTGTTGTTCTGTTCCTATATTTGCTTCTTTCCTCTGCTTCTTCTCTACTCACTAACCCTGCCTCAGCCCTAGGTTTTTATAGGGGAAGTCCTTCCCCTCCCAGGACTGGGCAGGAGGTGTGGCATGCATAGGATTCCTGACCAAGAGACCTCCCACCTGCTCTCAGACATCACATGGCTGTTACTGTGGAAACCAGACCCCTGGGGTGCCACATTCCCCCCTAGTGAAATTTAGTACTCCGGGACTAAACATATTTTAGAAAAACATAACAAGATATAACAATAACAATACAATAAAGAAACACATAAAGGTGGTCACGGCATGTCCGTAACCGGGTGCAGTCTTTGAAGAAAGCAAGGTGTCCATTTCACCAAAACAGGGAGACGTAACCAGGTAGGGGTCTGTCCTGCCCCGAGTCCTTAACAGTCTTTAGTCCGTCCTGGGTTACGCTCCAACTATGTACAAAGGATTCCCGGTAAATCCACCAAGGACTCCTATAAATAACTAGAAACACATAATTATACACAAGCAACAAGAAAAACAGGTAACCACAAATAAAACAATTTATACATTTCAAATCCTCCAACGTGCGGGTAACTGGCCTCTAGTGGCCCTAGTGGACCTACGGAGCTGACTGTCTAGCCCTGAACTACAGGGTGTAGGAGCTGTCAAGGGTAAACTGGGCAACTGTCTACCGGCTCTTTGGCTCACTAGGGGTACGGCAGGCTCACTATAAGCAGAGGGTTGATCCTCCTGTTCTGCTTGTGTGGAGTCTTCTGCCTCCTGGACCGGCTGCTCTTCCAGCTCTACCTGTCGCTCCGTAGGTGCTTGGGATGCTGGTTGGAGGAAGGTGAGTACGGGTACCACAACTGCGCCATTGACTTGAGTCCAAGACCGAGGGAAGTCTCCGAGCACAGTACTAACCATGTCTTCCCTTTCCTCTACGGGTCGAGGGTCTTCTTGTTCCTCTTCAGGGTTCCGTAGCTGTTCGGGACACTTCTTCAGGTGATCCCGGGATACAATGGTTGTGGTTTCCCCTCCGTCTTTACTGATGGTACAGACCTTTGGGTTGTCGTGGCTTGAGGGCAGTACGGTGTATGGGTCCTTCTCCCACTGGTCGTCCAACTTGTGGAGCCGTCTTTTTCTCTTCAAGACCTGCTCTCCGGGTACCAGGGGAACAGCGGGAGCATACTGGTTGTAAGTTTTCTCTTGTCTTTCCCTAGCCTGACAGAGACTTCGCTCCACGCTCTCCTGTACTCTCCGGTACTGCTGCTGCCTCTCTGTGTCCCAGTCTGCTTCTGGTGAAGTGTCCTCGGGTGTCAGGACTCCCATTTCCAGGTCAACAGGTAACTTACCAGGTCTCGCCCTCATTAGGTAAGCCGGGGTACAGTTGGTGGAACCTACCGGGATGTGATTGTATAGGTCCACCAAATCGGGCAGCTTCTCAGGCCACAGACCGCGTTCTTCCAGGGGCAACGTTTTCAGAAGATCCATTACCACCTGGTTCATTTTCTCACAAAGTCCATTAGTTTGCGGATGATAGGGTGTCGTCCTTATCTTCCGGCAGCCATACAGAGTGCAGAATTCTTGGAAGACCTCCGCTTCAAAGGCAGGTCCCTGGTCTGTCAACACTTGGTCCGGGTACCCGTGTGGACGGCAGAAATGCTGCTGGAAGGCTCTCGCTGCTGTTCGAGCTGTTAAGTCCTTGACGGGGACGACAACCAAGAACCGGGAGTAGTGATCCACGATGGTTAGTGCGTAGACGTAGCCACTTCTGCTTGGGGTCAGTTTTACATGATCCAAGGCTACCAGTTCCAACGGCTGCCGGGTGATGATGGACTGCAGGGGAGTCTTCTGGCTGGCACGGTCCTTCCTTCTTAGGTTGCACGGGCCACAGTCTCTGCACCACCTCTCGATGGTTCCCCTCATGCCTACCCAGTGGAACCGCTCGCGCAGCAGGAACTCCAGCTTCTTCCATCCGAAGTGTCCAGCCCCGTCGTGGTATGCCTCCATCACCATGGCTGCGTCTCTTCGTGGCACCACTACTTGCCAGATTAGTTCATGCGTCCGGGAGTTAACCATTCTGCGGCACAACTTCCCCTTGTAAAGGAACAGTCGACTCTTCTCAGCCCACAGTTGCTTGGCTTCCTCCGGAGCGTCTGGGTCAAGGCGAGCCTCTGGCCGAGTCAGCATCTCCTTCACCAGCCGGACGGCAGGGTCACTGTCTTGCGTTTCCGCCCAGTTGTAGTGAGGTAAGGGGTTAAGCGTAGCGCCTTGCTTACTCCTTACCCGATGGGAATACTGGATAGTCCCATGACGGTGAAACGCGGGGAGTTCGACTTCTTCCAGTCCCTCTGGATCTTCTCCTACGTCCGGTAGGTTTGGCATCCTGGACAGGGCGTCCGCGTTGGTATTGGAGCGTCCTGCCCGGTATTTGATGGTGAACTCGTAGTTGGACAGGCGGGCCATCCATCTCTGCTCTAGGGCACCGAGTCTTGCCGTGTCCAGGTGTGTCAACGGGTTGTTATCCGTGTACACGACGAACCGGGAAGAAGCGAGGTAGTGCTTAAAGCGTTCGGTGACTGCCCACACCACTGCCAGGAACTCTAGCTTAAATGAGCTGTAATTCTCAGGGTTTCTCTCGGTGGGTCGCAGTTTTCGGCTGGCGTAAGCGATTACTCGTTCTTTCCCCTGCTGGATCTGGGACAGCACGGCTCCTAGCCCGATGTTACTTGTGTCAGTGTAGAGGATAAAGGGCTGGTTGTAATCCGGGTACGCCAGGATTTCATCCCCCGTGAGGGCCATCTTCAGCTGGCGGAAGGACTCTTCTTCCAACTTCTCCCATCTGAAGGGCGGCTTCTGGTTCTTGGCCTTCCGGGACTGGCCTATCAGGAGGTCCTGCATAGGAGCTGCCTTTTTGGTGAAACCGGGGATGAACCTGCGGTAGTAGCCTACCAACCCGAGGAACTGCCGCACTTCCTTTACACTGGAGGGACTTGGCCATTCCTTAATTGCGGTGATCTTATCAGGGTCGGGAGCCACTCCGTCAGTGCTCACCACGTGTCCCAGGTACTGCACCTTTGGTTTCAGGAGGTGACACTTGGAGGGTTTCACCTTTAGGCCGTAGCTTGCCAGAGCTTCGAACACTTTCGCCAGGTGTTTCAGGTGGTCCTCATAAGTCTTAGAATATACGATGACATCGTCCAGGTACAACAGGACCGTCTCGAAGTTTCTGTGGCCCAGACAGCACTCCATTAATCGTTGGAAGGTTCCTGGTGCGTTGCAGAGTCCGAACGGCATGCAGGTAAACTCGCTAAGTCCCATCGGGGTGGTGAATGCGGTCTTCTCCCGGTCCGCCTCTGCTACAGGAACCTGCCAGTACCCACTAGTGAGATCCAAGGTAGAGAAGAAGTTAGCAGATCTTAAAGCAGCCAAAGACTCCTCTATCCTTGGTAAGGGGTACGCATCCTTGTGTGTGATACGGTTGATTTTCCGGTAATCTACACACATCCTCATGGTGTTGTCTTTCTTTTTGACTAAGACTAGTGGAGCTGCCCAGGGGCTACAGCTATCCCTGATCACCCCAGCCTCCTTCATGTCTCTAAGCATCCCCTTGGCGTGTTGGTAGTGTGCAGGGGGTACGGGTCGATACCTCTCTTTTATGGGAGGATGGTCTCCCGTGGGGATGTGGTGTTCTACCCCCTTGACTCGCCCGAAGTCTAACGGGTGTTTACTAAACACTCTCTCGTACTCTTGAACCACCCGATAGACTCCCTGTTTCTGGTGTGAGGGAGTGGAGTCAGTACCCAAATGTAGTTGCTGACACCAGTCCTCCATTGTTTTCTTAGAGCCGTTACCTTCCTCCGGGTGAGATGGAGGCAAGGGTTCCACAGATTGTATAGCATTTTGGTTAATGGTATATAATTTGGCTAGCGTGGCATACCGGGGCAGGTACACTTCCCTCTTCCCGATATTGATTATGTGAACGGGCACCCTCCCATGGCGTACATTAACCACCCCCCGTGCTGTCAAGTTGGTGGGCCTACTGTCTGAGTAAACTGGTTCTACCATTGCCTGGTAATCTCTACCTCTCAGACCAATAGCTGCCCGGCACCAAATCATCATTTCACTTTTTGGGGGCATGGCAATAGGGAAAGGGTCACACATTCTCACGCTACCAATCTCACCGCCGGAGAGTTCCACCTGTTGCCGTCGCATCGGTGCCCGGATCTCTTTTTGGAGCACTCGCTGCTCGCCGGAGCTGGCGTTCTTGGCAACCTGCTGTAAAAGGAAAATCACCTCTGCAAGACAATTTTCAATTACATTAGTTCCTAGAGTTATCTTTGGGTGACTCTCGTGTTTGTCAATGTCTACAATGATCAGTCCCTGTGCTGCCAGTTCAACTCTACCAATTTTAATGGTCACCTCTTTAAATCCGATCTGTGGCACGGGCTGACCATTGCTGGCGATGATACTCAAGTCGTCGTCAGGGTAGCGGGTAATATCCGAGTCATTCCAGTACTGCTTGAAGAGCACGTACGGGATGGTGGTGACCTGTGACCCGGTGTCCAGTAGGGCACTCATAGGAATGCCATCCAGTACCACTGGTAAGACTGGACGTCCTCCCACATATTTGTCGCGCCAGTTCGATGGGCCTGATGATCTTTTTCCTAGGGGTTGGCCCTCTACCCTAGGTTGTGCCAGTTTAAAGGATAGTACCTTGCCATATGTCCGGGTTGATTGCAGCGGCGGCAGATGGGTTGTCCGTCCTCGTTGTATCGGTCGCTGGGTCTTCCTCTGGCCGGTGGGGTCCTCCTTGGTCGACGCCACGGGATGTCCTCCGGTCCGGATGCCAGCTGGATCTTCCCTGGAGTGGAAACCTGTAAAGACTGCACAGTTCGGGTTAGCGCAGCAACGCTTTTAGCTAGCTCTTGGACCTGATGGTGCAGGTCTGGAGCCGAGTCATTGTTCAAAGCCTGCGCATCAGCTCCCACAGGCCCTGCCGACAAGGGCGCCGCCTCCTGGTGGTAGGTGGTAGTGGGGCGTCTGTGGGTCACAACGCCACCTGGTGCCGGTTCTCGGAGCACCCGGATGGCTCTGTCCTTGAACTGTGCAAATCCCAGATGAGGGTCCTGTAAGGCCATTGCCCGCAACTGGGTTCGGTGGGCATTGCAATATAAACCCTCTATAAATTGTTCAGTTAACAGCCTGTCCTCGTCTCCCACGCCGTCAGGGTCGGTCTGCTTAATGGCAAGTGGCCTACCTTGCGATGATCCTCTTCCGTAGGCCGCGGCTCCGCAGTGGATCGTCAGGGTTGAGGACCTTCCGTCGCGCTCCTGTGACGTCGGCGTCTGCTGGGCTCCTTCCAGGACCTTACGCAACGTCCGGACGTGAGGCGGGGCTTCAGTTCTCGCGCGTTTTCGGAGTCCACGCCCCTCTTCTTCCCGCGCGGCGTCCCCAAGATGGCGGGAAGAAGGCTGAAGATGGCGCCGGATGGCGGGAATCTTCACCGATGGCGGGAAGAAGGCTGAAGATGGCGCCGGATGGCGGGAATCTTCACCACAGGTAAGTTTTAAAAGTCTCTTTTTCAGACACGCAGTACCCGGTGGTTGCGGGCACGAAATCCTGCCGACTACGCCAAAAGTTGACGCGCCCCTGGGCCTGTGTCGCGCCGCGTTGCGCACGCGGGAGCTTACCCGGAGCCGGATCTGTTGAGGGTTGTAGTCTCGTGGCGGTGATCCGGTCCGTGCCCAGGGAGTCAGACTAAGTGGCGCTGTTTTAGCGGTAGATGTTGGACGACTACGCCACCCGTTGAGTGCAACCAGGGAGCTGCTGCTGCAGGGCAGACCGCTGAGGCCAGTGGTAGGATTGTGCAGCGTGATAGTATAACCCCCAACGGGAGGGGTAGGGCCTCAGGGCAGCCGACGTGGATGATGGGGGTAGCAGGAACCACTCGGAGACGGTACTGTGTAGTTCAGGGTCTTTACTGGTGACAAAGATAGACCCTCCCGGAGTACTGGCTAGCGATTGGGGCCTGGTCAGTCCTTGAGCAGATGGGATCTCCCCTGGCCAGGCGGAGTTGTAGGCCTCCCAAACTAACGATACTCTTCTGGCTACCTTGCTAGAGGCGGGTATAAGTAGCCCACGTCCCTGAGTGTACCGTGTGGTGCTCACCCGTATGGCCGGTGATTCGGGGCCTTCTAGTAGCTTCCGCTTCACGACGGTGGTGCTGGTCCCACGCGTGTGACCGTGCCTTCGGGTTTCTGGGCCAGAGGACCTGGAATCCCCGGCCTGACGGATTCTGCTGCTGGGTAGGAGTTAGTCCCCACAGCCTCGGACTCCGGGTCCGGTAAGAAATCTTCTCAGTCAGGGCGAGCTCTGCAGCTGCCAGCCCCTGACTCCTTGTAACACTGCTCCCACAGAGCTCCTGTTGTTCTGTTCCTATATTTGCTTCTTTCCTCTGCTTCTTCTCTACTCACTAACCCTGCCTCAGCCCTAGGTTTTTATAGGGGAAGTCCTTCCCCTCCCAGGACTGGGCAGGAGGTGTGGCATGCATAGGATTCCTGACCAAGAGACCTCCCACCTGCTCTCAGACATCACATGGCTGTTACTGTGGAAACCAGACCCCTGGGGTGCCACATTCCCCCCTAGTGAAATTTAGTACTCCGGGACTAAACATATTTTAGAAAAACATAACAAGATATAACAATAACAATACAATAAAGAAACACATAAAGGTGGTCACGGCATGTCCGTAACCGGGTGCAGTCTTTGAAGAAAGCAAGGTGTCCATTTCACCAAAACAGGGAGACGTAACCAGGTAGGGGTCTGTCCTGCCCCGAGTCCTTAACAGTCTTTAGTCCGTCCTGGGTTACGCTCCAACTATGTACAAAGGATTCCCGGTAAATCCACCAAGGACTCCTATAAATAACTAGAAACACATAATTATACACAAGCAACAAGAAAAACAGGTAACCACAAATAAAACAATTTATACATTTCAAATCCTCCAACGTGCGGGAAACTGGCCTCTAGTGGCCCTAGTGGACCTACGGAGCTGACTGTCTAGCCCTGAACTACAGGGTGTAGGAGCTGTCAAGGGTAAACTGGGCAACTGTCTACCGGCTCTTTGGCTCACTAGGGGTACGGCAGGCTCACTATAAGCAGAGGGTTGATCCTCCTGTTCTGCTTGTGTGGAGTCTTCTGCCTCCTGGACCGGCTGCTCTTCCAGCTCTACCTGTCGCTCCGTAGGTGCTTGGGATGCTGGTTGGAGGAAGGTGAGTACGGGTACCACAACTGCGCCATTGACTTGAGTCCAAGACCGAGGGAAGTCTCCGAGCACAGTACTAACCATGTCTTCCCTTTCCTCTACGGGTCGAGGGTCTTCTTGTTCCTCTTCAGGGTTCCGTAGCTGTTCGGGACACTTCTTCAGGTGATCCCGGGATACAATGGTTGTGGTTTCCCCTCCGTCTTTACTGATGGTACAGACCTTTGGGTTGTCGTGGCTTGAGGGCAGTACGGTGTACGGGTCCTTCTCCCACTGGTCGTCCAACTTGTGGAGCCGTCTTTTTCTCTTCAAGACCTGCTCTCCGGGTACCAGGGGAACAGCGGGAGCATACTGGTTGTAAGTTTTCTCTTGTCTTTCCCTAGCCTGACAGAGACTTCGCTCCACGCTCTCCTGTACTCTCCGGTACTGCTGCTGCCTCTCTGTGTCCCAGTCTGCTTCTGGTGAAGTGTCCTCGGGTGTCAGGACTCCCATTTCCAGGTCAACAGGTAACTTACCAGGTCTCGCCCTCATTAGGTAAGCCGGGGTACAGTTGGTGGAACCTACCGGGATGTGGTTGTATAGGTCCACCAAATCGGGCAGCTTCTCAGGCCACAGACCGCGTTCTTCCAGGGGCAACGTTTTCAGAAGATCCATTACCACCTGGTTCATTTTCTCACAAAGTCCATTAGTTTGCGGATGATAGGGTGTCGTCCTTATCTTCCGGCAGCCATACAGAGTGCAGAATTCTTGGAAGACCTCCGCTTCAAAGGCAGGTCCCTGGTCTGTCAACACTTGGTCCGGGTACCCGTGTGGACGGCAGAAATGCTGCTGGAAGGCTCTCGCTGCTGTTCGAGCTGTTAAGTCCTTGACGGGGACGACAACCAAGAACCGGGAGTAGTGATCCACGATGGTTAGTGCGTAGACGTAGCCACTTCTGCTTGGGGTCAGTTTTACATGATCCAAGGCTACCAGTTCCAACGGCTGCCGGGTGATGATGGACTGCAGGGGAGTCTTCTGGCTGGCACGGTCCTTCCTTCTTAGGTTGCACGGGCCACAGTCTCTGCACCACCTCTCGATGGTTCCCCTCATGCCTACCCAGTGGAACCGCTCGCGCAGCAGGAACTCCAGCTTCTTCCATCCGAAGTGTCCAGCACCGTCGTGGTATGCCTCCATCACCATGGCTGCGTCTCTTCGTGGCACCACTACTTGCCAGATTAGTTCATGCGTCCGGGAGTTAACCATTCTGCGGCACAACTTCCCCTTGTAAAGGAACAGTCGACTCTTCTCAGCCCACAGTTGCTTGGCTTCCTCCGGAGCGTCTGGGTCAAGGCGAGCCTCTGGCCGAGTCAGCATCTCCTTCACCAGCCGGACGGCAGGGTCACTGTCTTGCGTTTCCGCCCAGTTGTAGTGAGGTAAGGGGTTAAGCGTAGCGCCTTGCTTACTCCTTACCCGATGGGAATACTGGATAGTCCCATGACGGTGAAACGCGGGGAGTTCGACTTCTTCCAGTCCCTCTGGATCTTCTCCTACGTCCGGTAGGTTTGGCATCCTGGACAGGGCGTCCGCGTTGGTATTGGAGCGTCCTGCCCGGTATTTGATGGTGAACTCGTAGTTGGACAGGCGGGCCATCCATCTCTGCTCTAGGGCACCGAGTCTTGCCGTGTCCAGGTGTGTCAACGGGTTGTTATCCGTGTACACGACGAACCGGGAAGAAGCGAGGTAGTGCTTAAAGCGTTCGGTGACTGCCCACACCACTGCCAGGAACTCTAGCTTAAATGAGCTGTAATTCTCAGGGTTTCTCTCGGTGGGTCGCAGTTTTCGGCTGGCGTAAGCGATTACTCGTTCTTTCCCCTGCTGGATCTGGGACAGCACGGCTCCTAGCCCGATGTTACTTGTGTCAGTGTAGAGGATAAAGGGCTGGTTGTAATCCGGGTACGCCAGGATTTCATCCCCCGTGAGGGCCATCTTCAGCTGGCGGAAGGACTCTTCTTCCAACTTCTCCCATCTGAAGGGCGGCTTCTGGTTCTTGGCCTTCCGGGACTGGCCTATCAGGAGGTCCTGCATAGGAGCTGCCTTTTTGGTGAAACCGGGGATGAACCTGCGGTAGTAGCCTACCAACCCGAGGAACTGCCGCACTTCCTTTACACTGGAGGGACTTGGCCATTCCTTAATTGCGGTGATCTTATCAGGGTCGGGAGCCACTCCGTCAGTGCTCACCACGTGTCCCAGGTACTGCACCTTTGGTTTCAGGAGGTGACACTTGGAGGGTTTCACCTTTAGGCCGTAGCTTGCCAGAGCTTCGAACACTTTCGCCAGGTGTTTCAGGTGGTCCTCATAAGTCTTAGAATATACGATGACATCGTCCAGGTACAACAGGACCGTCTCGAAGTTTCTGTGGCCCAGACAGCACTCCATTAATCGTTGGAAGGTTCCTGGTGCGTTGCAGAGTCCGAACGGCATGCAGGTAAACTCGCTAAGTCCCATCGGGGTGGTGAATGCGGTCTTCTCCCGGTCCGCCTCTGCTTCAGGAACCTGCCAGTACCCACTAGTGAGATCCAAGGTAGAGAAGAAGTTAGCAGATCTTAAAGCAGCCAAAGACTCCTCTATCCTTGGTAAGGGGTACGCATCCTTGTGTGTGATACGGTTGATTTTCCGGTAATCTACACACATCCTCATGGTGTTGTCTTTCTTTTTGACTAAGACTAGTGGAGCTGCCCAGGGGCTACAGCTATCCCTGATCACCCCAGCCTCCTTCATGTCTCTAAGCATCCCCTTGGCGTGTTGGTAGTGTGCAGGGGGTACGGGTCGATACCTCTCTTTTATGGGAGGATGGTCTCCCGTGGGGATGTGGTGTTCTACCCCCTTGACTCGCCCGAAGTCTAACGGGTGTTTGCTAAACACTCTCTCGTACTCTTGAACCACCCGATAGACTCCCTGTTTCTGGTGTGAGGGAGTGGAGTCAGTACCCAAATGTAGTTGCTGACACCAGTCCTCCATTGTTTTCTTAGAGCCGTTACCTTCTTCCGGGTGAGATGGAGGCAAGGGTTCCACAGATTGTATAGCATTTTGGTTAATGGTATATAATTTGGCTAGCGTGGCATACCGGGGCAGGTACACTTCCCTCTTCCCGATATTGATTATGTGAACGGGCACCCTCCCATGGCGTACATTAACCACCCCCCGTGCTGTCAAGTTGGTGGGCCTACTGTCTGAGTAAACTGGTTCTACCATTGCCTGGTAATCTCTACCTCTCAGACCAATAGCTGCCCGGCACCAAATCATCATTTCACTTTTTGGGGGCATGGCAATAGGGAAAGGGTCACACATTCTCACGCTACCAATCTCACCGCCGGAGAGTTCCACCTGTTGCCGTCGCATCGGTGCCCGGATCTCTTTTTGGAGCACTCGCTGCTCGCCGGAGCTGGCGTTCTTGGCAACCTGCTGTAAAAGGAAAATCACCTCTGCAAGACAATTTTCAATTACATTAGTTCCTAGAGTTATCTTTGGGTGACTCTCGTGTTTGTCAATGTCTACAATGATCAGTCCCTGTGCTGCCAGTTCAACTCTACCAATTTTAATGGTCACCTCTTTAAATCCGATCTGTGGCACGGGCTGACCATTGCTGGCGATGATACTCAAGTCGTCGTCAGGGTAGCGGGTAATATCCGAGTCATTCCAGTACTGCTTGAAGAGCACGTACGGGATGGTGGTGACCTGTGACCCGGTGTCCAGTAGGGCACTCATAGGAATGCCATCCAGTACCACTGGTAAGACTGGACGTCCTCCCACATATTTGTCGCGCCAGTTCGATGGGCCTGATGATCTTTTTCCTAGGGGTTGGCCCTCTACCCTAGGTTGTGCCAGTTTAAAGGATAGTACCTTGCCATATGTCCGGGTTGATTGCAGCGGCGGCAGATGGGTTGTCCGTCCTCATTGTATCGGTCGCTGGGTCTTCCTCTGGCCGGTGGGGTCCTCCTTGGTCGACGCCACGGGATGTCCTCCGGTCCGGATGCCAGCTGGATCTTCCCTGGAGTGGAGACCTGTAAAGACTGCACAGTTCGGATTAGCGCAGCAACGCTTTTAGCTAGCTCTTGGACCTGATGGTGCAGGTCTGGAGCCGAGTCATTGTTCAAAGCCTGCGCATCAGCTCCCACAGGCCCTGCCGACAAGGGCGCCGCCTCCTGGTGGTAGGTGGTAGTGGGGCGTCTGTGGGTCACAACGCCACCTGGTGCCGGTTCTCGGAGCACCCGGATGGCTCTGTCCTTGAACTGTGCAAATCCCAGATGAGGGTCCTGTAAGGCCATTGCCCGCAACTGGGTTCGGTGGGCATTGCAATATAAACCCTCTATAAATTGTTCAGTTAACAGCCTGTCCTCGTCTCCCACGCCGTCAGGGTCGGTCTGCTTAATGGCAAGTGGCCTACCTTGCGATGATCCTCTTCCGTAGGCCGCGGCTCCGCAGTGGATCGTCAGGGTTGAGGACCTTCCGTCGCGCTCCTGTGACGTCGGCGTCTGCTGGGCTCCTTCCAGGACCTTACGCAACGCCCGGACGTGAGGCGGGGCTTCAGTTCTCGCGCGTTTTCGGAGTCCACGCCCCTCTTCTTCCCGCGCGGCGTCCCCAAGATGGCGGGAAGAAGGCTGAAGATGGCGCCGGATGGCGGGAATCTTCACCGATGGCGGGAAGAAGGCTGAAGATGGCGCCGGATGGCGGGAATCTTCACCACAGGTAAGTTTTAAAAGTCTCTTTTTCAGACACGCAGTACCCGGTGGTTGCGGGCACGAAATCCTGCCGACTACGCCAAAAGTTGACGCGCCCCTGGGCCTGTGTCGCGCCGCGTTGCGCACGCGGGAGCTTACCCGGAGCCGGATCTGTTGAGGGTTGTAGTCTCGTGGCGGTGATCCGGTCCGTGCCCAGGGAGTCAGACTAAGTGGCGCTGTTTTAGCGGTAGATGTTGGATGACTACGCCACCCGTTGAGTGCAACCAGGGAGCTGCTGCTGCAGGGCAGACCGCTGAGGCCAGTGGTAGGATTGTGCAGCGTGATAGTATAACCCCCAACGGGAGGGGTATGGCCTCAGGGCAGCCGACGTGGATGATGGGGGTAGCAGGAACCACTCGGAGACGGTACTGTGTAGTTCAGGGTCTTTACTGGTGACAAAGATAGACCCTCCCGGAGTACTGGCTAGCGATTGGGGCCTGGTCAGTCCTTGAGCAGATGGGATCTCCCCTGGCCAGGCGGAGTTGTAGGCCTCCCAAACTAACGATACTCTTCTGGCTACCTTGCTAGAGGCGGGTATAAGTAGCCCACGTCCCTGAGTGTACCGTGTGGTGCTCACCCGTATGGCCGGTGATTCGGGGCCTTCTAGTAGCTTCCGCTTCACGACGGTGGTGCTGGTCCCACGCGTGTGACCGTGCCTTCGGGTTTCTGGGCCAGAGGACCTGGAATCCCCGGCCTGACGGATTCTGCTGCTGGGTAGGAGTTAGTCCCCACAGCCTCGGACTCCGGGTCCGGTAAGAAATCTTCTCAGTCAGGGCGAGCTCTGCAGCTGCCAGCCCCTGACTCCTTGTAACACTGCTCCCACAGAGCTCCTGTTGTTCTGTTCCTATATTTGCTTCTTTCCTCTGCTTCTTCTCTACTCACTAACCCTGCCTCAGCCCTAGGTTTTTATAGGGGAAGTCCTTCCCCTCCCAGGACTGGGCAGGAGGTGTGGCATGCATAGGATTCCTGACCAAGAGACCTCCCACCTGCTCTCAGACATCACATGGCTGTTACTGTGGAAACCAGACCCCTGGGGTGCCACATATAAGTAGAAGACTAATCAAGGGAAGTGATTACAGATGATTGCAGAAACAACCCAGCAAACCCAAAACAGACTGACAGCCTCCACACAATAGTAACCTAGCAGACAAGGAAAGTGTGGAGACCGTGATACCAACTAAACGCAAACCGGATGGAATACCATGCCGTTGCAAGATGCTGTGGTAGCCATGCTGGTTCAGTATGCCTTCAATTTTGAATAAATCCCCAACAGTGTCACCAGCAAAGCTCCCCCACACCATCACACCTCCTCCTCCATGCTTCACGGTGGGAACCAGGCATGTAGAGTCCATCCGTTCACCTTTTCTGCGTTGCACAAAGACACGATGGTTTGAACCAAAGATCTCAAATTTGGACTCCTCAGACCAAAGCACAGATTTCCACTAGTCTAATGTCCATTCCTTGTGTTCTTTAGCCCAAACAAGTCTCTTCTGCTTGTTGCCTGTCCTTAGCAGTGGTTTCCTAGCAGCTATTTTACCATGAAGGCCTGCTGCACAAAGTCTCCTCTTAACAGTTGTTGAAGAGATGTGTCTGCTGCTAGAACTCTGTGTGGCATTGACCTGGTCTCTAATCTGAGCTGCAGTTAACCTGTGATTTCTGAGGCTGGTGACTCGGATAAACTTATCCTCAGAAGCAGTAGTGACTCTTGGTCTTCCTTTCCTGGGGGGTCCTCATGTGAGCCAGTTTCTTTGTAGCGCTTGATGGTTTTTGCAACTGCACTTGGGGACACTTTCAAAGTTTGCCCAATTTTTCAGACTGACTGACCTTCGTTTCTTAAAGTAATGATGGTCACTCGTTTTTCTTTGCTTAGAATTTGTATTATGGCAAGAAAAAAGCAGCTAACAGTCTATTCAGTAGGATTATCAGCTGTGTAGCCACCTGACTTCTGCACAACACAACTGATGGTCCCAACCCCATTTATAAGGCAAGAAATCCCACTTATTAAACCTGACAGGGCACACCTGTGAAGTGAAAACCATTTCCGGTGACTACCTCTTGAAGCTCATCAAGAGAATGCCAAGAGTGTGCAAAGCAGTCATCAAAGCAAAAGGTGGTTACTTTGAAGAACCTAGAATATAAGACATATTTTCAGTTGTTTCACACTTTTTTGTTAAGTATATAATTCCACATGTGTTGTGTGGCGCCCCTGAGGGTTCGACCGCCACAGGGATGCTGCACTTCTTTAATGGAGTGTAGTGTTCCTCCTCTGAGGTAAGAACAGTGTGATAGTCGTGACCCAATCTTTGCATCCAACACCACACTTCTCCACCAGAGGGGGCTAGTATGTTACAGGGAGACTGGGGAACCAAGAGTGAGGGGAACCAGTTAGTAGGTGTGGGTGGAGGACCTACAAGTTAGTTACACTTTAAATTTCATATTTAATAAAAAGCCATCTTTGGTTTTGGTCTTTGTGCTGTTAAATACTGTGTGTTACTGTGCTCTCCCACTCTGATAGTGGACCCTGTGTGGGCCTGCAGAGGTCGGAGACACGGCCCTCGTACCCTGGTCTTGGGACGAGAGGCAAGTTGCAGACGGGGAATGTCTCAACCCGGCCAATGACCATGACCAAGAAGGCCTGGAGCTTAAGAATGTGACTCCACAGCAAATGGATCCCAGGCAGGATGCAGACGGAGCGGTGTACGCCACCTGTCCTCGCCAACCTGATATATTCAGAGGGAGTCCGGCTGCAAGAGGGGTACCTACCCCCGACACCCGACCTTGCTACTCCATGTCCTGGTCGGGGAAGCCCGGTAGGCCCTGAGGATCCCACCGGGTACCGGACGGAGCGGAGCTGCCACCCGAGCCCTTGTTCTGAGAGGAGCTCAGAGGGAGACCCGGCCTATTTGCACACACACTGACAGGAAAGGATTAGGCCCGTAGTTCAGGAACACTCTGGTGTAGTGTCCCGACTGAATGCTGGACTTACTCGGAGGTTGTCGGACCCCCGTCTCTGGTGACCGAAGGACTCCGCGGGGAGCAGGGAGTCACCTTCCTCATGCCATCTATGTGAGTAAAGCCTTGGAAGTTCACCCCTACAGCCTCCGGACTGTTCATTCTGCGCCACACCACGAGACGCGGAGCCCGCATTCCTTCACTACTACCCCCTCCATCCTGTCCCTCTGCCCTGAGGCCACGCTCCGCCTGTGGGGAGTAGTAATAACTTTGACCGCCATAACACCATGCCTCAGCGGACTGAAGCGGCGCTGGTGGCCCTTCACCAGGTACCACCGGTGGCGTAGTCGTTAATCAGCCACTCAACCCGGACAAGCATACACCATCTCTTTTTTTACTGTGACGGCCCTGAGCACGGGTCGGGTCCGGGCCACGGCTACACCCCATCTCTCCATCACAGGACCTGACTCCGAGTCCCCCATCTCCCAGGGTAAAGAAAAGGGCTTTTTCGAGTAAGAGGCGTCACAGCTGATTCATAGTTTTGATGCCTTCAGTGTGAATGTACAATTTTCAAAGTAATGAAAATACAGAAAAATCTTTAAATGAGAAGGTGTTTCCAAACTTTTGGTCTGTACTGTATATATACACACATATACAGTATACATATATATACACACACATATACAATATATATATATACCCAAATATTTTGATTATGTGTATATATATATATATATATATATATATATATATATATATATATATATATTTCACTTTCTTACACTTTTTTTTACTTTTACACTTTGTCCCGCTATGGGACTTTCATTTTTTGCAGGCCGATCGCTTGTACAGCATAGAGATGCAGCAGCAACATCTCTATGCATGCAGCCTGTCAGCGCTGCACACGCACAAGTTATTTTGATTGTGCACTGCGCATGATCAAAGTAACTTTCTGGTGACCCGGATGTTGTCATGACGACATCGGGTCATCATAGCAACGATCGGGACCCCGTGCTCACAGTGCAGTTTTTGATTCAAGGTAAGAGAGTCGCGCTTACCTCCCCCCTGCTCCCGGAATGCTGCGATCGACTTAGTTCGCAACATTTCGAGGGAGCGGTGCGGCCCCACTCCTGGCACAAAGCATCGGGTGTTGGCTGTGAGAATCAGCTGACACCCGGCAGCGATCGCGCCAGCACAGCCTCTGTATGGGTGCGATCGCCAAGGCATAATAATACGCACCTGGTCCAATAGGCCCAGGTCGCAGGTACATATTATTACGCCTGACATCAGTAAGGAGTTAATATCAGATTTGTGGGGGTCCGGCACGTGGCACCTCCACTACTCAGTTGTTTGAAACTCCGGCAGAGGTCAGATGTAAACATTGTTGAGGAGCTGAACATCACAGCTCTGGTCACTGTGTAGTGGCTGCTACCTGGTGCTGCAGATCAGCTCCTATTACATGAATATTAGCTGACTTGCAGGACCCACAGTACAGTGAATGGAGCAGTGATGTTCAGATCTTCAAACTATTTACATCTGAGCGTTGCAAACAACTGATGGGTAGAGCCAGTGCCACGTGTGGGAGCCCACCTATCTGATATTGATAACCCATCCCCAGGATGGCATCTCAGTAGATACCATACCAGGATGGGGGACATTATGCCAGAATGGGTACATTATACCAGAATTAGGTCATTATGCCAGAATGTGAGACACTGTAACAGAATGGAGTGCATTGTACCAGGATGGGGGGCATTAAACCGGTATGATGGTCATTAAACCAGGATGGGGGGTCATTATACCAGGATGGGGGGTCATTATACCAGGATGGGGACATTATATCAGAATGAGGACATTATATCAGAATTGGGGACATTATACCAGAATTGGGGACATTATACCAGAATAAGGGACACTATACCAGAATGGGGTACACCATACCTGGATGGGTGACACTATATCAGAATGGGGACATTACATCACAATGATGATATTATACCAGTATGGGGGATATTATAGCAGCATGGGGGACATTATGCCAGAACTGGACATACCATACCAGGATGTGGGGCATTATACCAGCTTTGGTGACATTATAGCAGAATTGGGAGCATTACACCAGCATGGGGGATATTATACCAGGTTAGAGACATTATACCAAAATGGGGACATTATATCAGAATGGGGACACTATACCAGGATGGGGACATTAAACCAGAATGAAGTAAATGATGCCAGAATGGGGACATTACCAGACAGGGGCACAGGTGGGGGAAAATGTCATAGCATAAGGCCCAGCATGTGGGAGATTATTACAAGAAGGAGCCAGGATGGGGGACATTACTACATAGGGAGAGAACACATATTTCTTTATAGGATCCAGAACGCTACAAGGGCCCATACATCTGACCAACATGCCGGTGGGGGCCTATCAGACTCTAGTTACTCCACTAGGTGGGACCAGATCATTTCCAGGACTCCTTGTTCTTTACATTGAAGATAATTCTTAATGACATTGGCTGTATGTTTGGGGTTGTTGTTCTGCTGAAGAAAACATTTGGATCCAATCGGACACCTCCCTGATGATATTGCAGGATGGATAAGTATCTGCCTCTATATCTCAGCATTGAGGGAACCAATAATTCTGACCCAATTTCCACCTCCATTTGCTGAAATGCAGCCCCAAACTTACTGGACCCTCCACCGTGCTTATGCATCACTATTGCCCACAGACGCTCATTATTGTACTGCTCTCCAGCCCTTCAGTGAACAAAATCTCTTCTGTAATAACATTTTTCATATTTTGACTCAACCGTCCAGAGCACATCCTGCCAATTTTCTACACCCTGGTTCCTCTGTTTTAATGCATAGTTGAGTCACTTGGCCTTGTTTTGATGTGGAAGATATGGCTTTTTCACCACAATTTTGCTATGAAGACCACTTCTGGCCAGTCTTCTCTGAACAGTAGATGAGTGAAGCTGAGTCCCACTGGTTGCTGCCAGTTCTGAGCTGATGGCACTGCTGGACATCTTCTGCTTTTGAAGGAAAGTAACCATAATGTGTCATACATCTGCTGCACTAAGTTTCCTTGGCCGACCACTGCATCTACTGACCTCGACGTTGCACATTTTCTTGTGCATCTTCACAAGTGCTTGAATGACACATCTTGAACCCTCAATCTGCTTTGAAATTTGTGCCTTAGAGACCTTGCTGATGTAGTATAACTTCCTTGTGTATTCTTGCTCAGTCTTGCCATGGTGTATGACCAGACACCTGACTGTATTATTACAAAATCCCTGACTTTGCGCAGGTGTACCTAGAAGAATTGACGCTGTTTTAAAGTGAAAAGTTGGTCACACTAAATATTGATTGGATCTAGATTTTTTGTTTGTTCATTCACTTGTATTTTGTTAATTGATTAAATAGATCATTAACATTTCTATTTTTGAAGCGTTCTTACTTTACAGCATTTTTTCTACACCTTTCTAAAGATTATTTTTATGTGATTGTGTCTTTTATTTGCTCATTAATAATCTGATATATCTTTTGGTATTTTGTTTATAGTTGTTTTTTTGCTGTTGGGGTAAATTGTAGGATATTGATTTCAGAGGGGTTTCCTGATCCTTTGATTGTAGGAATGAGTGGTATATATGTGCTAATAAATTAGGACAAAACGTAGGAAATTTAGGAAAAAACTGAACATCTCAGCAGTAATAACATGCTGATTGTGATGTCATGAAGATGACTTGAATTTCCACCAATCAGAGATCAGCATGTATCAGGTCACCCAGATAGAACAGTCCATGAAACATGAGTCTCGGCCACTGTGAGGTCATAATGCTGATTAGAATTTCCACCAGTCAGAAAACAGAACCGCCCAGAAGAACCACCCAGGAGGTATGAGTCATCGCCACTGTGAGGTCATAATGCTAACCAATCACAGAGCAGCCACACCCAGATTTTCCACCAATCAGAGAGCAGCCACACCCAGATCTTCCACCAATCAGAGATCAGCAGTGGGTATAAATAGCCGCTGCCGCCTGCCCGGCTTAGCCTTGCACTGGTTGGGTCTCTCTTTTTTTTCCTCTCTCTTGGTCTCTCTCTCTCTTCTCTCTCTCTTCTCTCTCTCTCTTCTCTCTCTCTTCTCTCTCTCTCTCTCTCTCTCTCTCTTCTCTCTCTCTTCTCTCTCTCTTCTCTCTCTCTCTCTTCTCTCTCTCTTCTCTCTCTCTCTCTTCTCTCTCTCTCTCTTCTCTCTCTCTCTCTTCTCTCTCTCTTCTCTCTCTCTCTCTTCTCTCTCTCTCTTCTCTCTCTCTCTTCTCTCTCTCTTCTCTCTCTCTTCTCTCTCTCTTCTCTCTCTCTCTCTTTCTCTCCGGCCCTCTTAAGGGCTACCCCAAATGTGTAAAAGATAGAACTAATATTTGTGTTGTTTGTCCGTTTTATGAGCCTTTGATTAACCCCTTCCCACTCTTTGCCATATATATATATTATATACATAGTATGTGCAGGTGGGCCTTAAAGGGAATTTCCAGGACAAACATATTGATGGCCTATCCCCTGGTTAGCTCATTAATATCAGATTTGTGGTGGTTCGGCACGTGGCTCCTCCACTACTCAGTTGTTTGAAACTCTGGCCGAGGTCAGATGTAAACATTGTTGAGGAGCTGAACATCAGAGCTCTGGTCACTGTGTAGTGGCTGCACCCTGGTGCTGCAGATCAGCTCCTATTACATGAATATTAGCTGATCTGCAGGACCCGCAGTACAGTGAATGGAGCGGTGATGTTCAATCTTCACACTATTTACATCTGAGCGCTGCAATCAGCTGATGGGTAGAGCCGGTGCCGCGTGTCGGAGCCCACCGATCTGATCTTGATAACCCATCCCCAGGATAAATCATCATTATTATACTACTGGAAACTCCATTAATGGATTGTCTGGGATTAATAACATGAGCCCCTTCTTTAAGAAAAAACAGTCCCTAACTGGTCACAGGATAAATGTGGGATTTCAGGTCACCCATTTACTGCAATGCAGCTGGCAATGCCACCCAGCGGATCTAAGCAAGTCCCGGGGCCTCAACAATATACAGCCAGTGCCCGAGTATAGGATGGAAGATTAAAAAAAATCTTCAAAAATGTATTTAGTGTGAGGCATACATCAAAAATACAGGCAATGCTTTTCCTGACAACACTGAGTTTTATAATGTGGAAAAAAACGTTTAAATAAACACTGTGTGAACATAACCCTAACTGCATTGTGACTGTGTATATACATATATAAGCTGCCCCTCCCCCACCATGTGAGCATTCTCAGCGCGTACTGACCAATGCTGTCCACCAGGTGGCATCAGCAGGAAATTACAGCGATGAGACAAGCACTGCATGACAGCCCCGCCCCAATCTGCCCTATACCAGACACGCCCCCTACCAACGCCCCGCCTCCACTGCCATGACAACCGAATTATTTAATGGCAGAAAGAGAGACCTTATATGAGCAGAGAAGTAGCGGCCGGAGCGCGGGGTCCGCACAGGTGAGCGCCCCCATAACACAGTGTATGTACTGCACGTCAGCTCTATGGCAGACTGTCACCTGTGCTGGATCCAGTACGTGTTACACTTATATCTGTACAGAGACACAGAGGACGCAGCGGGGCCCTGTCGCCAGATATATATATATATATGTGTGTGTGTATATACAGTATATATGTGTATGTATATGCTGTATTACTGTATATATGTGTGTGTGTGTATATACAGTATATATGTGTATGTATATGCTGTATTACTGTATATATGTGTGTGTGTGTGTGTATATACAGTATATATGTGTATGTATATGCTGTATTACTGTATATATGTGTGTGTGTGTATATACAGTATATATGTGTATGTATATGCTGTATTACTGTATATATGTGTGTGTGTGTGTGTATATACAGTATATATGTGTATGTATATGCTGTATTACTGTATATATGCGTGTATATATGTACTAGCTATTGAACCCGTTCTACGCCCAGGTGGCGAGCATTTTTATTGGTATATGGTCTCCCATCCTGGTATTTGTGCTGCCCCCATCCTATTGTGGTATGCATGGTCCCTCCACCCCCCAATCCTGGTATACATGGCACACCTCATTCCCCAATCATGGTATGTATGGTCCCCTCACCCCCCAACCCTGGTATGCATGGCACACCTCACCCCCCAATCATGGTATGTATGGTCCCCTCACCCCCCAATCCTAGTATGCATGGCACACCTCATTCCCCAATCCTGGTATGCATGGTCCCCTCACCTCCCAATCCTGGTATACATGGCACCCCTCACCCCCCAATCCTGGTATGCATGGCACCCCTCACCCCCAATCCTGGTATACATGGCACCCCCCATTCCCCAATCCTGGTATGCATGGCACCCCTCATTCCCCAATCCTGGTATACATGGCACCCATCACCCCCCAATCCTGGTATGCATGGTCCCCTCACCCCCCAATCCTGGTATACATGGCACCCCTCATTCTCCAATCCTGGTATGCATGGCACCCCTCACCCCCAATCCTGGAATACATGGCACCCCTCATCCCCCAATCCTGGTATACATGGTCCCCTCACCCCTCAATTCTGGTATACATGGCATCCCTCATTCCCCAATCCTGGTATACATGGCACCCCTCACCCCCTAATTCTGGTATGCATGGTCCCCTCACCCCCCAATCCTGGTATGTATGGTCCCCTCACCCCCCAATTCTGGTATACATGGCATCCCTCATTCCCCAATCCTGGTATGCATGGTCACCTCACCTCCCAATCCTGGTATACATGGCACCCCTCACCCCCAATCCTGGTATACTTGGCACCCCTCATTCCCCAATCCTGGTATACATGGCACCCCTCATTCCCCAATCCTGGTATACATGGCACCCCTCACCCCCCAATCCTGGTATGCATGGCACCCCTCACCCCCAATCCTGGTATACTTGGCACCCCTCATTCCCCAATCCTGGTATGCATGGCACCCCTCACCCCCAATCCTGGTATGCATGGCACCCCTCATTCCCCAATCTTGGTATGCATGGCACCCCTCATTCCCCAATCCTGGTATGCATGGCACCCCTCATCCCCAATCCTGGTATGCATGGTCCCCCCCCCAATTCTGGTATACATGGCACCCCTCAGCCCCAATCCTGGTATGCATGGTCCCCTCACCCCCCAATTCTGGTATACATGGTACCCCTCACCCCCAATCCTGGTATGCATGGTACCCCCTCATCCCTATTCTGGTATCTATGGTACCCCCTCACATCCCCAATCCTGGTATGCATGGTACCCCTCATCCCTATCCTGATATGCATGGCACCCCTCACCCCCAATCCTGTTATGCATGGCACCCCTCACCCCCAATCCTGTTATGCATGGTCCCCTCACCCCCAATCCTGTTATGCATGGTCCCCTTACCCCCCAATCCTGGTATGCATGGCACCCCTCACCCCCCAATCCTGGTATGGATAGTCCCCTCACCCGCCAATCCTGGTATGTATGGTCCTCTCACCCCCCAATCCTGGTATGTATGGCACCCCTCACCCCCCAATCCTGGTATGTATGGCACCCCTCACCCCCCAATCCTGGTATGTATGGCACCCCTCATCCCTATCATGCTACACACACATACAAGAAAATAAACACTTATACTCACCTTTCTTCCCTGTGCTCCAGAGCTGTTTCCCGTTCTGCTGGAGGCCGGGGGAGGAGTGCGGCGCCGAAGTACGCGTGTGCTCATACCACGCTGTCCGGCTCCATTTTGCTGAAGACACATTGCAAATGTATCTTCAGTAAAATGGCACCAGATAGCGCTATGCGCATGCGCCAATTTCAATGCCTCCCTCTTCCCCCGGACTCCGGACCGAACAGAAGCGCCGCGGTAGCGCTCATCCCGGTCAGGTAAGTATGTAAGTATGGCGCCAGAGATCGCGGTATGTGTTCAGTGTATACGCATACCGTGATCTCCTGCACCATACACTCCTCTTACCTGTAACGGCTCCATGCGTTCTTCAGTCTGGAGCCAGACTGTGCAGGCGTGTCGCACTAGCGCAGACTATAAAGGCTTCAGACAGAGGGACGCTTGTAGCGTTATATTATAGATACTCTATATGTATGTATATATATATATGTATACTGTATATGTGTATATGCATACTGTATGTATATATATATGTATACTGTATATGGGTGTGTATATATGTATACTGTATATAGGTGTGTATATGTATACTGTATATGGGTGTATATATGTATACTGTATATGTGTGTATATATGTATACTGTATATGTGTGTATATATATGTATACTGTATATGTGTGTGTATATGTATACTGTATATGGGTGTATATATGTATACTGTATATGTGTGTATATATGTATACTGTATATGTGTGTATATATGTATACTGTATATGTGTGTGTATATATGTATACTGTATATGTGTGTATATATGTATACTGTATGTGTGTATATATATGTATACTGTATATGTGTGTATATATGTATACTGTATATGGGTGTATATATGTATACTGTATATGTGTGTATATATGTATACTGTATATGTGTGTATATATGTATACTGTATATGTGTGTGTATATATGTATACTGTATATGTGTGTATATATGTATACTGTATATGTGTGTATATATGTATACTGTATATGTGTGTGTATATATATGTATACTGTATATGTGTGTATATATGTATACTGTATATGTGTGTATATATGTATACTGTATATGTGTGTGTATATATGTATACTGTATATGTGTGTATATATGTATACTGTATATGTGTGTATATATGTATACTGTATATGTGTGTGTATATATATGTATACTGTATATGTGTGTATATATGTATACTGTATATGGGTGTGTATATATATATATATATATATATATATATACAGTATATGGGTGTGTATATATATATATACTGTATACTGGGTGTGTATATATGTATACTGTATAAGTGTGTATATATATGTATACTGTATATGGGTGTGTATATATGTATACTGTATATGGGTGTATATATGTATACTGTATAAGTGTGTATATATATGTATACTGTATAAGTGTGTATATATATGTATACTGTATATGGGTGTATATATGTATACTGTATATGTGTGTATATATATGTATACTGTATATGGGTGTATATATGCATACTGTATATGTGTGTATATATGTATACTGTATATGTGTGTATATATATGTATACTGTATATGTGTGTGTATATATGTATACTGTATATGGGTGTGTATATATGTATACTGTATATGTGTGTATATATGTATACTGTATATGTGTGTATATATGTATACTGTATAAGTGTGTATATATATGTATACTGTATATGGGTGTGTATATATGTATACTGTATATGTGTGTATATGTATACTGTATATGTGTGTATATATATGTATGCTGTATATGGGTGTGTATATATGTATACTGTATATGTGTGTATATATGTATACTGTATAAGTGTGTATATATATGTATACTGTATATGTGTTTGTATATGTATACTGTATATGTGTGTATATATGTATAGTGTATATGTGTGTATATATGTATACTGGTATATGTGTGTATATATATGTATACTGTATATGTGTGTGTATATGTATACTGTATATGGGTGTGTATATATGTATACTGTATATGGGTGTGTATATATGTATACTGTATATGTGTGTATATATGTATACTGTATATGTGTGTATATATGTATACTGTATATGTGTGTATATATATGTATACTGTATATGTGTGTGTATATATGTATACTGTATATGTGTGTGTATATGTATACTGTATATGGGTGTGTATATATGTATACTGTATATGGGTGTGTATATATGTATACTGTATATGGGTATATATATATGTATACTGTATATGTGTGTATATATATGTATACTGTATATGGGTGTATATATGTATACTGTATATGTGTGTGTATATGTATACTGTATATGGGTGTGTATATATGTATACTGTATATGGGTATATATATATGTATACTGTATATGTGTGTATATATATGTATACTGTATATGGGTGTGTATATATGTATACTGTATATGGGTGTGTATATATGTATACTGTATATGGGTGTGTATATATGTATACTGTATATGGGTATATATATATGTATACTGTATATGTGTGTATATATGTATACTGTATATGGGTGTGTATATATGTATACTGTATATGTGTATATATATATGTATACTGTATATGTGTGTGTATATGTATACTGTATATGGGTGTGTATATATGTATACTGTATATGGGTGTGTATATATGTATACTGTATATGTGTATATATATATGTATACTGTATATGTGTGTATATATGTATACTGTATATGGGTGTATATATGTATACTGTATATGTGTGTATATATGTATACTGTATATGTGTATATATATATATGTATACTGTATATGTGTGTATATATGTATACTGTATATGGGTGTATATATGTATACTGTATATGGGTGTGTATATATGTATACTGTATATGGGTGTGTATATATGTATACTGTATATGTGTGTATATGTATACTGTATATGTGTGTATATATGTATACTGTATATGTGTGTATATATATGTATACTGTATATGTGTGTGTATATGTATACTGTATATGGGTGTGTATATATGTATACTGTATATGGGTGTGTATATATATGTATACTGTATATGTGTATATATATATGTATACTGTATATGTGTGTATATATGTATACTGTATGTGTGTATATATATGTATACTGTATATGGGTGTGTATATATATACTGTATATGTGTGTATATATGTATACTGTATATGTGTGTGTATATGTATACTGTATATGGGTGTGTATATATGTATACTGTATATGTGTGTGTATATGTATACTGTATATGGGTGTGTATATATGTATACTGTATATGTGTGTATATATATGTATACTGTATATGGGTGGATATATACAGTACAGACCAAAAGTTTGGACACACCTTCTCATTTAAAGATTTTTCTGTATTTTCATGACTATGAAAATTGTACATTCTCACTGAAGGCATCAAAACTATGAATTAACACATGTGGAATTATATACTTAACAAAAAAGTGTGAAACAACTGAAAATATGTCTTATATTCTAGGTTCTTCAGAGTAGCCCCCTTTTACTTTGATGACTGCTTTGCACACTCTTGGCGTTCTCTTGATGAGCTTCTAGAGGTAGTCACCAGAAATGGTCTTCACCTCACAGGTGTGCCCTGTCAGGTTTAATATGATAAAGTGCTTTATTCTTTGTCGGGTCCAGGGGTCCTGTAGAATGTGAATCCCTGAGGAACAGCGCATCCTTGGCTTGTGCCAAGACAGAAGAAAAGTTGCTGAACACTTGGTACCCCAAAGTGATCAATCTATTTGCCAATCAAGATGCCCTGCAGTTGATTAATGCGGACAAATTGGATTCCTTTTATAACTGCGTCTCGACTAGCGGGGTGCCTCAAGGGTCTGTCTTGGGCCCTATATTATTTAATATACTTATTAATGATCTAGTGGAAGGGTTGCATAGTAAAATAGCAATATTTGCAGATGATACTAAAGTTTGTAACGTAGTTAATACAGATGAGGATAGGGCACAGCTACAGGAGGATTTAGATAAATTGGGGAGTTGGGCCAAAAAATGGCAAATGGGGTTCAATGCCGATAAATGTAAGGTCATGCACATGGGAAAGAAAAACAGCAGTCACCCATACATATTAAATGGGAAACCGTTGGGGAAATCTGACATGGAGAAGGACCTGGGCGTCTTGGTTAATAGCAAATTAAATTGGAGTGCCCAGTGTCAGGCAGCAGCTGCGAAGGCAAATAGAGTCATGGCATGCATCAGAAGAGGAATAGGGGCATATGATGAGAACATTGTTCTTCCTCTGTATAAAGCGCTGGTAAGGCCGCACTTAGAATATTGTGCACAGTTCTGTGCTCAGGAAAGACATATTGGAGCTAGAGAGGGTACAAAGGAGGGCGACTAAGGTAATAAAGGGAATGGAGGGACTAGAATACCCAGAGAGGTTGTCCAAATTAGGCCTATTTACGTTGGAAAAGAGAAGGCTTAGGGGAGACCTCATAAACATGTATAAATACATCAGGGGGCTGTACAGAGATCTCTCCCATGACCTGTTTATACCAAGGATGGTGACAAAGACGAGGGGGCACACTATGCGTCTGGAGGAAAGGAGGTTCCTGCACCAGCATAGAAGGGGATTCTTTACGGTCAGAGCTGTGAGACTCTGGAATTCTCTGGGAGTGGAAGTGGTGATGTCCAACTCACTTAATGAGTTCAAGAGAGGCCTGGACGCCTTTCTTGAGAACAATAAAATTACATCTTATGCTTAGTGATAGTTAATTAATCCAGGGATTTAATCTGACTGCCAGATTGGAGTCGGGAAGTGAATTTTTCCTCAATGATGTAAATTGGCCTATACCGCATGGTTTTTTTTTGCCTTCCCCTGGATCAAGGCTGCGGAATAGCTGCAGTGCACAAGAAATAGGCTGAACTGGATGGACGCTTGTCTTTTTTCGGCCTTTTAAACTATGTAACTATGTAACACTTATGTCCAAGCAGGTAAAGGCGGCTGCAAGATCCGTGATATATAAGGATTCATGTTCATTATTGTATCTCTGGATCAGACATAGACTCAGAGTGATACAACTAAATAGACCCTATAGGGGTAAAGTTGGCATATCCGGGGGGAAATATATCCCAGATTTGCCAAACTGAGCCAACTCATGAAACACATGGGTACATAGGAGAAGAAAGAGTTAATTGGCGTAAAAAATATAAATTTTTATTCCATCAAGTTAAAAAACGTACATAGTAAAAAGAGAAATGACATAATACGGATAGTATAAAGACACTAATTAGATTACCAATGTAGCAAGATATGTTACAAAGTATACATATATGGTCACGCATATGGTCACAGTGGGACATGAGCAATATAGATAATATAGCATAAGGTTAGTATATCAAGACAATCCAATGAGTGTAATAATATATCAAAAAGTAATCCATAAGTATTCCATAGTCATTGGATTTACACTTGCCATATGCATCAGGTATCCATCTAAATAATGCTCCTGCCCACAAATAATCAGATACATGTCACATAAAACATTTTTTAAGGTAGTCTCTTACCACAAAGAGTGCCAAAAAGGAGGGTAAAGTGCATAAAGGAACGCACAGTGGCAGAGTGGTATTCCCATCTCATATATTTATGGCACTTCCACAGTCTGAGGACGCACATTCGGCTGAAGTATATTGCTGCGCAGGGACATGCCGGGTCCCTGAGCTGCAATGCATGCCGCCAGCCAATCAAAGGCCAGTAGCTGATGTCGGCGTGCCAGTCACGAGCGACGCATGGAAGTGACGTCATGCGCTGCCCTTGCCGGCACACTGAAATCAGCTACAGAAGAAGACGCCGCATGTCGTGGGAGCGCAGGAAGGTAAGAAGAATCATTTATTTTTGTTTATTTAATGTATTAGAAAAGAACGACAGAACATTATACCAGGAAAGGGCCAAGGATGGGGAGCATTAGACAAGGAAGGGGCTCAGGGTGGGGAGAATTAGACAAGGAAGGGGCCCAGGATGGGGAGCATTATATAAAGAAGGGGCCCAGGATGGGGAACATTATACAAGGAAAGGGCCCAGGATAGGGAGCATTATACCAGAATGGGGGTCATTATACCATGACATGGGCCAGGATGAAGGACATTACACCAGGAAGGGCACAAGGATGGAGGTCATTATACCAGAATGGGGCCTAGGATGGGGGACAGGATACCAGGATGGAGGACATTGTTATAGGATGGGGGACATTGTACCAGGATTGGGGACATTGTTACAGGAAGGGGCCAGGATGGGGGACATTATTACAGTAAGAGGCCCAGGACCAAGGACATTATACCAGGAAGGAGCCCAGGATTGGGACGTTATTGCTGAAAGGGGCTCAGGATGGGGGGTATTATACACAGAAGGTGGATATTATAACAGGAAGAGGCCCAGGATCGGGGATATTATAACAGGAAGGGGCGCAGGATGGGGAACATTATACCAGGAAGGGGCCTAGAATGAGAGACATTATTATAGGATGGGGCTACAATGGGAAACATCCAAGGCAGGGACGAACACGCGCATCATTATCGGATCTAGAATGCTACAAGGGCCCATACATCTGACCAACATGCTGGTGGGGGCCCAGGTCCAAATTTTGCACATCTGCAGGAACATGGCATATGGCTTAACAGTATGTCATATGTTGGGAAGGGGTTAAGCTACAGCACATTACATAGCCTCTTGCAGCTATATCAATGGAAAAATTAAAAAATGTATGGCTTTTTGAAGAAGGGAAGGAAAAAATGCAAAACAAAAAATTATCCGGTCCTGAAGGGATTAAGGAGTTCCCACCCACAGTAAATGTTGTCACTCAGCTTAAAATCTTCACTTGCTTATTAGCAGAAGCTAAGGTTTCATTAGGATCTCCGAGGCTAAAGTTACATGCGGCTCCAGCTTACATGTAAAGGGGATGGTATCAAGGAGTCTCGCCAAACTTTCCCTACAAATGTCCAACAATTCAGAATTCATATCCATTGATAATTTATCTTCTAAAATGATAGCATTTTTTTTCTATCCTTTTCATTTTATGTGTAATTAACTTTTTGCTCTCCTCCTTTAAGCAATGGGAGGAACGACTGATAAGGATCCAGGAAACCATTGATGAATGGCTGAAGGTGCCGACCCAGTGGCTTTAATCTTCTCTTCTGAGGACATCATGCAGCAAATGCCTGAAGAAGGACGCTTATTCCAGACTGTGGACAGAAACTGGAGAGAGATCATGAAACATTGCGTTAAAGACCCGAAGGTAAATGGATGCTTCATGGTGGACTGATACAAGAAAGCACGGTCATCTTGCATCCAGGATTGATGTTTTCCAAGAGTCCGTGTCCTGATGCTTCCATCACAAGGATCCCGGGTTATGGGGCTCCGCACTGCCTGGACTCCAGCCTCCCGCATCTTCTATTTTCTATCCAAATAGGTTCTAATTTTTCTTTTAATATAAACTATTGGCACAATAGTCAATGAATGTGACCTTTTTTCAGTCTCTATAACTATATAATGGAATCTTACTTATGGGCTATCTACTTTGTTTTAGGTTTTAAGCGCCACTTCTCTGACCGGACTTCTGGAGAAACTTCAGGACAGCAATGTGCTTCTGGATAAAATCATGAAAGGGCTGAATGCCTATCTGGAGAAGAAGAGGCTTTTTTCCCACGGTATAGTCCTTTCACTTGTTGCAATGATTGTATATATTCCTTAAATATTTTTTTTTCTTATTTAAACGCATTGAAATCATTTTTGTAATTGGATTTCATTAATAATTTTGCACTGTTTGCCTTCTATTGGCTCTGTGCTGCGCTGGCTATTGGACTTATTTTTAATCTGTCTTTTTTCAGCTCCTCTTAGCCGATTTATGACCACAGATCACATCAAAGCTGAATGTGCAGGAAACAAAAAGCCTAACGGTGCAACATTTTTAATGAAACTGAATTGTCGCAAATACTCGCAATTAAATGGGTATTCCCATCTCCAAGATCCTATCCCAATATGTAGTAGGCGTAGTAATAATAATAATATTAGCAAATACCTCCAATTAGAAGTGTAGTATAGTTCTTCTGATTCACTATGTCGCTTTCCCCATGTGCAAGGCATTGCAGTAGCTTCGGTATCCATGGTTACGACCACTCATATAGTGACAGTTATTTGCTAGTGGTCGTAACCTAAGCTACTGCAATGCCCTGCACATGGGGTAAGCGACAAAACAAATCAGAAGAACTATACTAAACTTCTAATTGGAGGTATTTGCTAATATTATTATTATTACGCATACTACATATTGGGGTAGAATCCTGGAGATGGGAATACACATTTCAGTTAAATAAAAAAAAGTTCCCAAAGCTGGATAGCCCCTTTAAGCTAACCATACGCATGACATATGAAATACCCGTGGTCTGAATGGTTATTTGGCTATTTCTCCTGACTCCCACCTATTCTGCTGAACAGTCATGTGGTTTTAATGGGGAGAGAGGAGAAAGTCGGTACTGGACACCTCCGGCAGCGGGTTATCTCCCCTGAGAACCAAAAGACCGGGTATTGAAATCCCATCTGCCCGATCCTTCTGGCCCTGACATCCTCTATCGGGGGAGAGTCAGGAGACCCCCATACACATCAGTGGGTAGGCCGGTCCTGCTGCAATCGTCAGGTTTAAACTATTTTAATCCAATGTGTATGGGGACTGAATCTTTACTTTAAAGCTTTGCTTTTCTATTTTCTCACATAGACACTAATACAAATGGCGCCTGACCCAATACTTTAATGACATCTTTATCATATTGTGCATTTTCGCTTTAGCTTTTTCTTCCTGTCCAACGACGAAATGCTAGAAATTCTCTCTGAGACTAAAGATCCTCTGCGGGTCCAACCACATCTAAAGAAGGGCTTTGAAGGCATCGCAAAGCTGGAGTTCCTTCCTAACCTGGACATCAAAGCCATGTACAGCACCGAGGGGGAACGCGTAGAGCTCATCCAGACCATCTCCACCTCCGAGGCTCGGGGGGCCGTGGAGAAGTGGCTCATCCAAGGGGAAGATGTCATGTTAAGGAGCGTGCATGATGTTATTGCTCGGTCACGAATGGTACGGATCTACCTACAGACCAAAAGCATTAATTGGAACTAATCTAGTCTATATATATAATCGTCTTATCCCGTCTGTCTGTCTGTCTGTGTGTCTGTCTGTCCAGGAAATCCCGCGTCGCTCATTGGTCCGGCAGCGGCCAATCAGCGCCGGGGGATTTCTAAAAAAAGATGGCGGCCGTTAGCGGCTCATCTGCGGGACGGAGCTGAGCGGCGATGCAGCTGGGAGATGACCGGCGAAAGGCGCTCATCTCCCGGCCGGCAACAGCAGAAGGAACCCGACCGACGGACCCATCTGCGGGATGGAGATGCAGCCGGAAGATGAGCGCCGCGAGGCGCTCATCTCCCGGCCGGTAGCAGCGGAAGGACCGCCGGCGTCGCTGACCTCCATGCGGAAGGGAGGACCGGGGAGCGGCGCTGCGGGTCGGGATACTTCTGCTGTGAGCGCCCGCTATGTCCCGGGTTCTCGCAGCGGAAGTAGCCGCACAGGCAGCGCCGCTCCCCGGTCCTCACCAAGACGATTCGATGATTGATCGCGGTCTTCGGACCCGACCAATCACTGATCTTAGCGCAAAACTTAAACACCGCTGTGCTGATTGGTCGCCGACGCTGCCCGCGACCAATCACCGATCTTGGCTCCACATTTAAACACCGCTGTGGTGATTGGTCGCGGCCGATATTTAAATTTGGCGCCAAAATCGGTGATTGGTCGCGGCCGATATTTCAATTTGGCGCCCAAATCGGTGATTGGTCGCGGTCAGCGTCCGCGACCAATCAGCACAATAGTGTTTAACTTTGGCGCCAAGATCAGTCATTGGTCGCGGGCCAAGACAGCGACCAATCACCGATTTGTGCGGCACTTTTAAATAGCGTCCGTGACCAATTGGATGTCAGCGCCACTCCCCGGTCCTCCCTTCACACCCTAGCCGCATGGATGTCAGCGCCGCTCACCGGTCCTCCCTTCACACCCTAGCCGCATGGATGTCAGCGGCGCTGCCTGTGCGGATACTTCTGCTCCGAGAACCCGGGACATAAGCGGGCGCTCGCAGCAGAAGTATCTGGACTCGCAGCGCCGCTCCCCGGTCCTCCCTTCACACCCTAGCCGCTGATGTCCCCACTGTATCCGCATGGTCTTACAAAGGTCCGGACATTTGTGTTAAAAATCGCTGATTGGTCGCTGGCGCTGCCCGCGACCAATCACCGATTTGGGCGCCAAATTTAAATATCAGCCGCGACCAATCAGCACAGCGGTGTTTAAATGTGGAGCCAAGATCGGTGATTGGTCGCGGCCGATATTTAAATTTGGCGCCCAAATCGGTGATTGGTCGCGGGCAGCGCCAGCGACCAATCAGCGATTTTTAACACAAATGTCCGGACCTTTGTAACACCATGCGGATACTGTGGGGACATCAGCGGCTAGGGTGTGAAGGGAGGACCGGGGAGCGGCGCTGCGGGTCGGGATACTTCTGCTCCGAGCGCCCGCTCATGTCCCGGGTTCTCGGAGCGGAAGTATCCGCACAGGCAGCGCCGCTGACATCCATGCGGCTAGGGTGTGAAGGGAGGAACGGGGAGCGGCGCTGACATCCAATTGGTCGCGGACGCTATTTAAAAGTGCCGCACAAATCGGTGATTGGTCGCGGTCTTGGCCCACAACCAATCACGGATCTTGCCGCAAAAGTTAAACACTACGGTGCTGATTGGTCGCGGACGCTGACAGCGACCAATCACCGATTTTGGCGCCACATTCAAATATCGGCCGCGACCAATCACCGATCTTGGCTCCACATTTAAACACCGCTGTGCGGATTGGTCGCGGACGCTATTTAAATGTGGCACCAAAATCGGTGATTGGTCGCACCCAGCGTCGGCGACCAATCAGCACAGCGGTGTTTAAATGTGGAGCCAAGATCGGTGATTGGTCGCGGCCGATATTTGAATGTGGCGCCCAAATCGGTGATTGGTCGCTGTCAGCGTCCGCGACCAATTAGCACCGTAGTGTTTAACTTTGGCCGCAAGATCAGTGATTGGTTGCGGGCCAAGTCGGCGACCAATCACCGATTTGTGCGGCACATTTAAATAGCGGCCGCGACCAATTGGATGTCAGCGCCGCTCCCCGGTGCTCCCTTCACGCCCTAGCCGCATGGATGTCAGCGCCGCTGCCTGTGCGGATACTTCCGCTCCGAGAACCCGGGACATGAGCGGGCGCTCGCAGCAGAAGTATCCCGACCCGCAGCGCCGCTCCCCGGTCCTCCCTTCACACCCTAGCCGCTGATGTCCCCACAGTATCCGCATGGTGTTACAAAGGTCCGGACATTTGTGTTAAAAATCGCTGATTGGTCGCTGACGCTGCCGCCGACCAATCACCGATTTAGGCGCCAAATTTAAATATCGGCCGCGACCAATCACCGATCTTGGCTCAACATTTAAACACCGCTGTACTGATTGGTCGCGGACGCTATTTAAATGTGCCGCCAAAATTGGTGATTGGTCGCGCACAGCGTCGGCGACCAATCAGCACAGCGGTGTTTGAATTTGCCGCCAAGATCGGTGATTGGTCGCGGCCAGCGCCAGCGACCAATCAGCGATTTTTAACACAGATGTCCTGACCTTTGTAACACCATGCGGATACTGTGGGGACATCAGTGGCTAGGGTGTGAAGGGAGGACCGGGGAGCGGCGCTGCGAGTCCGGATACTTCTGCTGCGAGCGCCCGCTCATGTCCCGGGTTCTTGCAGCGGAACTATCCGCACAGGCAGCGGCGCTGACATCCATGCGGCTAGGGTGTGAAGGGAGGACCGGGGAGCGGCGCTGACATCCAATTGGTCGCGGCCGCTATTTAAATTTAAATATGGTGCCAAAATCGGTGATTGGTCGCGCCCAGCGTCGGCGACCAATCAGCACAGCGGTGTTTAAATGTGGAGCCAAGATCGGTGATTGGTCGCGGCCGATATTTAAAATTGGCGCCCAAATCGGTGATTGGTCGCGGGCAGCGCCAGCGACCAATCAGCGATTTTGAACACAAATGTCTGGACCTTTGTAACACCCTGCGGATACTGTGGGGACATCAGCGGCTAGGGTGTGAAGGGAGGACCGGGGAGCGGCGCTGCGGGTCGGGATACTTCCGCTCCGAGCGCCCGCTCATGTCCCGGGTTCTCGCAGCGGAAGTAGCCGCACAGGCAGGGGCGCTCCCCTGTCCTCTCTAATACGATTCCGCTCCCCGCTCCTCACCAATACGATTCGCTGATTGGTCGCGCTCTCCACACCCGACCAATCAGTGATCTTGGCGCTAAAGTTAAACACCGCTCTGCTGATTGGTCGCGTCCGCTGCCCGCAACCAATCACCGATTTGGGCGCCACATTTAAATAGCGGCCGCGACCATTCACCGATCTTGCCGCCACATTTAAACACTGCTGTGCTGATTGGACGCGGACGCCGGACGCGTCCAATCAACGAGATTGGCGCCAAATTTAAGCAACGCTCTGCTGATTGATCGCGGTCGCTGGCCGAGATCAATCAGCAGTATTGGCGCAAAATTTAAACAACGCTCTGCTGATTGGTCGCGGTTGTCGGCCGTGACCAGTCAGCAGTATTGGCGCCAAATTTAAACCTCACTCTGCTGATTGGTCGCAACCACCGGCCGCGACCAATCTGCGTTTTTGGTGCCAAATTTAAACAACGCTCTGCTGATTGGTCACGGTCGCCGGCCGAGACCAATCAGCAGCATTGGGGCCAAATGTAAACCCCGCTGTGCTGATTGGTCGCGGTCGCCGGCAAAGACCCATCAGCATTATTGGTGCCAAATTTAAACCCTGCTCTGCTGATTGGTCGCAGCCGCCAGCCGCGACTAATCAGCGATTTTGGTGCCAAATTTAAACACCGCACTGCTGATTGGTCGCGGCCGCCATCCGCGACCAATCAGCGAGATTGGCGCCAAATTTAAACAACGCTCTGCTGATTGTTCGCTGTCGCCGGCCTCGACCAATCAGCGATTTTGGCGCCAAATTTAAAGAATGCTCTGCTGTTTGGTCACGGCCGGCGACCAATCTGTGATTTTGGCGCCGAATTTAAACCCCGCTCTGCATCGCTCTGCTGATTGGTCGCGGTCGGCGGCCATGACCAGTCAGCAGTATTGGCGCCAAATTTAAACACCGCTCGGCTGATTGGTCGCGACTAATCAGCGATTTTGGTGCCAAATTTAAACACGCTCTCCAGTCCTCACTAACACGGTTCGCTGATTGGTCGTGGCCGCCGCCCGCGACCAATCATCGATATTGCCGCCAAATTTAAACACCGCTTTGCTGATTGGTCGCGGTTGCCGAACGCGACCAATCAGCGATTTTGGCGCCAAATTTAAACACAGCTCTGCTGATTGCACCCGGTCGGCCGCATACCTATTCTAGAATACCCGATGCATTAGAATCGGGCCACCATCTAGTTCTTTTATATTTGTATAAGATTATTTGGCGGCAGTGAATGATTTGTGGATGATGTATCTCTTGCAATAGAGCCAGGTAGCAGATCTTCTACCTGCAATCGGTAGAAATGAATTTGCTAGATAATACTAGTAAGGTTGTCCCTCTCTTAAATGCTTCTGTCAACGTAATTTAACTTTCTTTTTTAAAAGGCATACCCTGCGACTGCAAGAAAAGACTGGGTGAGGGAATGGCCGGGACAGGTCGTGCTCTGTGTGTCTTCTGGACAAGTGAAGTGCATGAAGCTATCGGCAGTGGCCCGGAGGTACGGCATAAGCTCCTTTACTGATCAAGGTTGCTTCACTATAAACAGTCATGGCCGGAAGTGTTGGCACCCTTGAAGTTGTTCCAGAAAATGAAGTATTTTTCCATAAAAAATTGCATGTGTATTTTCTGTTATACACATGTTTATTTCCTTTGTATGTATTGGAACAACACAAAAAAAGGCAATTGGATATAATTTCACACAAAACCCCATAAATGGGTCGGACAAAATTGTTGGCATCTTTCCAAAATTGTGGGTAAACAATTTTGTTTCAAGCATGTGATGCTCGTTCAAACTCACCTGTGGCAAGTAAAAGGTGCGGGCAATATGAAAATCACACCTGAAACCTGATACAAAGGGGAAAAGTTGACTCAGTCTTTGCGTTGTTACGTGCCACACTAAGCAGGGAGAACAGAAAGAGGAGAAGAGAACTGTCTGAGGACTTGAGAACCAAAATTGTTGACTAATATCTTCTTTTTGTGTTGTTCCAATATACACAAATGAAATAAACATGTGAACAACAAAACGTGTAATTGTAATAATTTTCTGGGAGAAATACATATATATACATTCATAGACAGACTTCATGAGTTCTCCTGCTAATAGACTGTCATACCCAGAGACGCAGCTTATAGGAGTTTCCAGGGGGGGATATACCATTGGTGCAACAGAGGTAAGGGGACCCACATTCACATCCAAAGATGCAAGCAGCTTATTTCACAGTACGTTATTAGACTGCAAAGAGCCCATGTAGTGTTCTTGCCCAGGGGTCTTCTCCTGGGGGTTGCAGTTGTACAGCGGCTCAATATCTTGAAGGTACCCAAAAGGCTCCATAGTATTGTTGGGATTTTGCATTGATTCATGCATCTTGTCTAGAGATGCGCAACTAAATTTGCAGGACCTTGGTCTAAGAGAGCAGGTTAGTAGTCTGTGGCTGTTGGATGGGAGCCTTGCTAACCGCCTCTTACATGCCGGCATCCCTGGCTCCTCTTTTGATTAGCCGGCCAGGCGTGATGTCATTTGTGCCTCACACCACAACTATGACATCGACATCAAAAGAGGAGCCGGAGATGCCGGTTCACGGGGCTCCGGTCCTGCGGCCGTGGAATACTGACCGGACTGTTGGACCAGAGTCCTGCAAATCCATTCGCTCATCTCTACTCTCGTCATATCTACCAATAAGGGAAGACATTGTATGGGATTTCCCATAATACCAGCATAAAATTAATCCATCTGCATTGAGTTTTCCATGCTGTTTGTAGCAGGGTTTTATAGAGGTACATCTGGGTATTTGGAGCAATTTGCGAGGAGGCAAATTGTCCCAGCAGACTCGCAGCACATTGGGGGCTCTCGTCACCATAGAGGGGCACGCTCGTGACGTGGTCAGGGAAATGATCGAAACAGGTTTGTGCAAACATCATGGCTGGCAGCAAACTTTCCAATACCATGTTCTATTTATTATACACTACATGGAGAAAGGTATTGTGCCCCCTCCACATTACACCTACAGGGGCTTTTATGGCCTCCTATTCTAATCCATATCCAGGATGTTAATATGGAGTCCGTCCCTCTACAGATATCACAGCTCAGTATGCCGAGCACCTTCATACATTTCACCACATTCCTATGTTCTTTCCATATCTATGTTATGTTCCCTCCTCTTTTCTTTGAGTTTTCATAGGACACAATTGATCTTGTCACAGTAAAGCAATCTTGGGGTGTACTTACAATGACGTCTATGGGGCAGTAGTCATTTCTGCATATTGAGATGGTGGTCCCTATATAGGAATGTTTTGGCATCTGTAGGTGTCGGCATCCCCTGTATATGACTCATTGCCACAATTGATCTTCTTTATAGTCAGTGGTTTGGATGGCCTAGGTGCGGTTTGTAATATTTTCTATCAATGGTGTGTGCCCTCCTCTGTGCAGTGTCGTTCTATAACCATGGATGGACTAATAAAGGGGTTTTATGTCAATTCCTTTAATGACCTTTTGTTCGGTTTCTTTGTAGGTATTATGTCATTCTCCGAGTGGTCAGCCATTCTAAGCCTGAGCAGACATATGGCAATGTAATTGATGTGTGCCTGACATTGTTCTTCCCTATGTGGCGGCGACATATTTATGCTGCCATTCTCCAGTATTTGTTCTAATTAATCATCCTAAAGGTGTTTAGTGGGGTTGAGGTTGAGAACGTGTGGGAAACAGTTCTGCTCTTCTATTCCCTTAGGGTTGGAAGCTACAATTGTTTAAAATGTCTTGTGCTGAAGCATTAAGATATCTTTTCACTGGAACTAAGGGGCCTAGACCACCCCCTAAAAACAAGGCCATACCTCCACCACCAAACTGCCCAGCGGGCACAATGCAGTTAATAGGGTAACGTTCTCCTGGCATTCACCAAATCCAGACTCGTCCATCAGATGCCAGATAGAGAAGTGTGATCCGTCACTGCACAGAACAGGTCTCCTCCAGAGTCCTGTGGTGGCGGCTTCACACCACTCCATCCGACGCTCGGCATCGTGCTTGGTGATGTAAGGCTGCATGCAGCTGCTCGGCCATAAAGCTCCAGGCGGGGGCGCAGTGTTTGTGGTGATGTTGTTGCCAAAGTAGATCTGGACTCTGCAGTTATGGAGTCAGGAGAGCGTTCTGCCCTCTGCTCCTCAGCACTCAGTGACCCCGCTCTGTAATGTTCTGGGGTCTCCTGAGTTGCTGCAGTTCCTTCCACTCCTTAATAATATCACTCACATGTGATGGGGGAAGATTTAGGAGGGAAGAAATGTAATATCCAGACTTGTTACCCCGGTGGCTCCTATTACAGGACCGCGCTGGTATCAGAGAGCTCTGCACCACCAGCCGTTCTGTCATATGTTAGTAACAGCACACCGCATGGGAGGGCGGATGTTATACACCGGGGGCGTGGGGATTGATGTTATACACTGGTGGGGGGCGAGAGTCTTAATGTTATACAAGGCCGAGGGGCCAGATGTTATACCCTAGGGGTACGAGGGGCTAGATGTTATACTGTCCGAGGGCTGGATGTTATACACTGAGGAGCAAGGGGACGGATATTATATACCGGGGTGAGGGGACGGATATTATACACCGGGGGGCGTGGGGACGGATATTATACACCAGGGGCGAGGGGACGGATATTATACACCAGGTGCGAGGGGACGGATATTATACACCAGGGGTGAGGGGACAGATATTATACACCAGGTGCGAGGGGACGGATATTATTCACCAGGGGCGGGGGGACGGATATTATACACCAGGGGCGTGGGGACGGATATTATACACCAGGTGCGAGGGGACGGATATTATATACCGGGGTGAGGGGACTTATATTATACACCGGGGTGAGGGGACAGATATTATACACCAGGTGCGAGGGGACGGATATTATACACCAGGGGCGAGGGGACGGATATTATACACCAGGTGCGAGGGGACGGATATTATTCACCAGGGGCGAGGGGACGGATATTATACACCAGGGGCGAGGGGACGGATATTATACACCAGGGGCGGGGGGACGGATATTATACACCGGGGCGAGGGGACGGATATTATACACCGGGGGGGCGAGAGGCCAGATGTTATACACAAGGGGGAGGGAGCGAGGGGACAGATGTTATACACCGGGGCTGGGGGCCGGATATTATGCAAAGAAGGGCTTGGGGTTGGATGTTATACAGTGGGGTTGAGGGGATGGATTTTATACACTGGCGGGGGGGGGCGAGGGGACGGATATTATACACCGGGGGGGCGAGAGGCCGGATGTTATACACCAGGGGGAGGGAGCGAGGGGACAGATGTTATACACCGGGGCTGGGGGCCGGATGTTATACCCTGGGGGCCAGATGTTATGCAAAGGAGGGCTTGGGGTTGGATGTTATACAGTGGGGTTGAGGGGATGGATTTTATACACTGGCGGGGGGGGGCGAGGGGACGGATATTATACACCGGGGGGGCGAGAGGCCGGGTGTTATACACCAGGGGGAGGGAGCGAGGGGACAGATGTTATACACCGGGGCTGGGGGCCGGATGTTATACCCTGGGGGCCAGATGTTATGCAAAGGAGCGCTTGGGGTTGGATGTTATACAGTGGGGTTGAGGGGATGGATTTTATACACTGGCGGGGGGGGCGAGGGGAGAGATGTTATACTAAACTAGGGGCGAGGGGTGGATGTTATACACCGGGGGAGGCGAGAGGCCGGATTTTATAAACTGGGGGCTGAGAGTCCGGATGTTATACACCGTGGGCAATGGGACTAAATGAAAAAAGCAGAATTCGGTGACTAGGAGTTTTGTCCTATAATGTATGTGCATTTGCCTTCCCTTTAGAAACTCTCCCTTGTGATTCTGCAGTGTCTTAGAGGTTGACTATCTTTTCCTACATTCCTCAGGAGTTTCTCATGAACAGACTTCCGGTGGCTTGCCCAACTCCGCTATTACTGGGAGAATGAGAATGCGAGAGTGCGAATCATCAACTGCAATGTGAAGTCCGCCTATGAGTACCTGGGCAGCTCCCCATGCCTGGTCATCACTCCGCTCACTGACCGATGCTAGCGGACTCTGCTATGATGTGATGGGTTATGCTCAGAAATGTTTTTGACTTTTGTATGATGCATGAAACTTATTAGCAATTATTATTGATATTTCATACCAGTTCTTTCATGTTTCATTGGTAGATCGGTGCTTTTTATCTAAATCTTGGTGGAGCTCCAGAAGGTCCGGCCGGCACAGGAAAAACTGAGACCACCAAAGATTTGGCCAAGGCGCTGGCCGTGCAGTGTGTGGTCTTTAACTGCTCTGATGGTTTGGACTACATAGCAATGTCAAAGGTACATACAATGTTAAGCTGCTCCATTGCAGATAATAAACTGACTCCATCCGATGTTCTGCTGACATCTTTTGATTATACAGTACAGACCAAAAGTTTGGACACACATTCTCATTTAAAGATTTTTCTGTATTTTCATGACTATGAAAATTGTACATTCACACTGAAAGCATCAAAACTATGAATTAACATATGTGGAATTATATACTTAACAAAAACGTGTGAAACAACAGAAAATATGTCTTATATTCTAGGTTCTTCAAAGTAGCCACCTTTTGCTTTGATGACTGCTTTGCACACTCTTGGCGTTCTCTTGATGAGCTTCAAGAGGTAGTCACCGGAAATGGTTTTCACTTCACAGGTGTGCCCTGTCAGGTTTAATAAGTGGGATTTCTTGCCTTATAAATGGTGTTGGGACCATCAGTTGCGCTGTGCAGAAGTATGGTGGATACACAGCTGATAGTCCTATTGAATAGACTGTTAGAATTTGTATTATGGCAAGAAATAAGCAGCTAAGTAAAGAAAAACGAGTGGCCATCATTACTTTAAGAAATTAAGGTCAGTCAGTGCGAAAAATTGGGAAAACTTTGAAAGTGTCCCCAAGTGCAGTTGCAAAAACCATCAAGCGCTACTAAGAAACTGGCTCACATGAGGACAGCCCCAAGAAAGGAAGACCAAGAGTCACCTCTGCTTCTGAGGATAAGTTTATCCGAGTCACCAGCCTCAGAAATCGCAGGTTAACAGCAGCTCAGATTAGAGACGAGGTCAATGCCACACAGAGTTCTAGCAGCAGACGCATCTCTTAAACGACTGTTAAGAGGCGACTTTGTGCAGCATGCCTTCATGGTAAAATAGCTGCTAGGAAACAAGCAGAAGAGAGTTGTTTGGGCTAAAGAACACAAGGAATGGACATTAGACCAGTGGAAAATTGTGCTTTGGTCTGATGAGTCCAAATTTGAGATCTTTGGTTCCAGCCACCGTGTCTTTGTGCGACGCAGAAAAGGTGAACGGATGGACTCTACATGCCTGGTTCCCACCGTGAAGCATGGAGGAGGAGGTGTGATGGTGTGGGGGTGCTTTGCTGGTGACACTGTTTGGGATTTATTCAAAATTGAAGGCATACTGAACCAGCATGGCTACCACAGCATCTTGCAGCAGCATGCTATTTATTTTTCAACAGGACAATGACCCCAAACACACCTCCAGGCTGTGTAAGGGCTATTTGACCAAGAAAGAGAGTGATGGGGTGCTACGCCAGATGACCTGGCCTCCACAGTCACCAGACCTGAACCCAATCGAGATGGTTTGGGGTGAGCTGGACCGCAGAGTGAAGGCAAAAGGGCCAACAAGTGCTAAGCATCTCTGGGAACTCCTTCAAGATTGTTGGAAGACCATTTCCGGTGACTACCTCTTGAAGCTCATCAAGAGAATGCCAAGAGTGTGCAAAGCAGTCATCAAAGCAAAAGGTGGCTACTTTGAAGAACCTAGAATATAAGACATATTTTCAGTTGTTTCACACTTTTTTGTTAAGTATATAATTCCACATGTGTTAATTAATAATTTGATGCCTTCAGTGTGAATGTACAATTTTCATAGTCATGTAAATGCAGAAAATCTTTAAATGAGAAGGTGTGTCCAAACTTTTGGTCTGTACTGTATATACTTTTTTTTAGTTTTTCAAAGGGCTGGCATCATCGGGAACATGGGCGTGTTTTGATGAGTTTAACCGTATTGAGCTGGAGGTGTTGTCCGTGGTGGCCCAACAGATTCTGCGCATCCAGAGAGCCATCCAGACGAAGATGGACATGTTCAACTTCGAAGGAACAGAGCTGAAGCTTAACCCAAATTGCTTCTTAGCCATTACCATGAATCCTGGCTATGCGGGACGTTCTGAGCTGCCGGATAACCTCAAGGTAAAGAGTCCCAGTGCCTTGCATCGGGTCCTTCCACAACATTTCTATAGGATTAAGCTCAGGACTATGACTCGGCCATTCCAAAGCTTTATGTTTATTCAACCATTCTTTTGTAGAACGACTTGTGTCTTTGGGCCATTGTCTTGCTGCATGACCCACGTTTTCTTGAGATTCAGTACATGAACTGATATCCTGATATTTTCCTTTAGCATTTGCTGATAGATTTTAGAATTCATTGTTCCATCAATGATGGCAGCCGTCCTTGGCCAAGTGCAGCAAAACAGGCCCAAAGCATGTTACGATTACCATCTTTGTGTTTCATAGATGATAGGAGGTTCTTATGCTGTAATGCAGTATTTTCTTTCTGCAAACATATAGCTTCTCACTTAAAATCTCTATCTTGGCCTCATCCTTCCACAAAGCATTATTCCAGTTACCTATTGATGTGCCCAGGTGAGTTTTAGCAGTGACATTTTAAATCGCATTGCCTTTCTCCTTGCAATCCTGCCATGCTCGCCATTGTTGTTCATTGTCTTTCTGATGGTGGACTCATGAACAATTACATTAGCTAATGTGAGGAGAGGCCTTTAGTTGCTTAGCGGTTACCTTGAGTTACTTTGTGACCTCACAGACTGATGTAGCTTTAAGTCAAATTTATGCAGTAATACAGAAATTTTTGAGGGGTTCACAAACTTTCAAGTAAATACTAGGTTTACAAAAGAAACATAAGATTTCATCAAAGGGATTATTCTCCCCCAAACCTATATGAGATTGCACATTTCCTATGTATAATCACCACACCTGATGCCCTCATTTCTGCAAGCTCCTTAATATTGATGTCCCATTCTCCTATTTTCCAAAATGGACACAGTAGAGGTGTGGAGAGAGATTTGGAAAGTGTTAAAGGAGTATTCCCATCTCCAAGATTCTATCCCAATATGTAATAGGTGTAATAATAATATTAATAGCAAATACCTCCAATTGGAAATGTAGTATAGTTCTTCTGATTAGCTATGTCGCTTACCCCATGTGCAGGACATAGCAGTAGCTTAGGTATCCATGGTTACGACCACTAGCAAGTAACTAACTGTTACTATGAGTGGTCGTAACCATGGAAACCTAAGCTACTGCAATGTCCTGCACATGGGGGTAAGCAACATAGCTAATCAGAAGAACTATACTACATTTCTAATTGGAGATATTTGCAAACATTATTATTATTACCCCTATTACATATTGGGACTGGATCTTGGAGATGGGAATACCCCTTTAACCACACTTTGACTGACTTTCCTCTGATGTGGAATAGACACATCACTTTTAGGTCTGGGGTGGAGGATAGTGTAAATGGACATAATGGGTTCCCCGGCTCTCTGCCTAGTTTACAGTAATTTAGTTTCATTTGTTGACTGACCCATCTGGTTTGCGCATTTCTGGTTCTTTTCCGGACTGTAGCAATGATGGTCCCCAACTATGCTCTGATTGCGGAGATCGGCCTTTATTCTTACGCTTTTCTGCACGCTAAACCTCTCTCGGTGAAGATGGTAATGACTTACCGGCTGTGCTCGGAGCCGCTCTCGTCCCAGTTCCATTATGATTATGGGATGCGTGCAGTAAAGGCTGTGCTGACCGCTGCTGGCAATCTGAAGCTGAAATTCCCCCATGAAAATGAAGAGATTCTTGTAAGTTCTGAACTGTTGGTCGCTTTACATCTCGTATAGGATAGCATTACCATCTTACCGAGAAGCATTTGGATCACAAAAATTACAGCTGTCTGATTTTATAATAGCAGACAGAGACTTGCAAATAATGTCTGCACATTACTGTTCCTGGCTTGTTAGATCTCATCTGTGCAAAAGTGTCAAAACTATAGTTTTAAACTTTTTGACAGTTAGGGTGATTAATGAGTGGAACAGGCTGCCACGAGAGGTGGTGAGTTCCCCTTCAATGGACGTCTTCAAACAGAGGCTGGACAGACATCTGTCTGAGATGATTTAGTGAAACCTGCTTTGAGCAGGGGGTTGGACCAGATGACCCAGGAGGTCCCTTCCAACTCTGCCATTCTATGATTCTATGATAGTTGTTAAACACGTAGCTTGTTCATCTTATGGGACAGTTTGATTTTTAACTTAAACGCATGTATTTTAGGCTAAAAATCATCTTAACAATTGTTTTTTATTAAAAATTTTGCATCGCTTGGCTTTCACCGGCTTTTTGATTCCCTGCACATTCAATTTTGATAAGGTCTGTGGTCATAAATAAACTGAGAGGAGCTCAGAAAAAGACAGATAAAACATTTACAAACTCCCCGTCAGCCAGCAAAAACGAGTTCACTGACAGTATCTCACTTAACTCATTCTGCAGCCGGCAATTAACAGTGCAACACAGAGGCCACATCTATTCCCCATGGAGAAACAATTCTGCAGCATAATTTACTGCAACTCAGCAGCGTTCCGTTCCTCTTTTATCATTCCTGGAAATGTAGGAATTAATTGAAATCTGGCAATACCGAGTACCCTACACAGTCTGACAATGTCACCACTGTTTGGGCACAGTCAGATTGTATAGGGTTGTCCCCTATATAGATTATATATACATTATATGTCATTTACACATACATTTCCAGGAGGTATAACAGAGGGACGATACAATGTAGAGTTTTAGGAAAAGGGGTTTCATCCTTATTTTTTGGAGAATACTATTCTTTACTAATACAGACATACCACAAGAGCTGACTGCTCCTTTGTAATGGGGTTCCTCACTTTTAATATTGTTTCATGTCATATTGTATATGAATTATTTTATCATTTAATCCTTTTTCATTCTATTTAGCTCTTGCCGTCAATTAAGGATGTAAACAAACCCAAATTTTTGTCTCATGATATTCCTCTGTTCAATGGGATTACCAGCGACCTGTTCCCTGGCATTCAACTTCCGGAAGCCGACTATAAGGTATTAAAATATAATAGTGTCTTAAAGGGGTTTTCCAAGACTTAAAGAGGACTTGTCCTTCGCCATAAATATGTAAATGCCGCTGTTCTCCTGACTCCGGCATTGTTTTCCTTTTCTTCCTGCCCCCCTCCGTTCCTGACATCTGTCACTCTCCTCTAGCCCTTTAAGCCAACTGGGCAAGGCCTTCCTGAAGACTCCCACAGAGAGGACTTGATGACCACGCCCACTTGGCTATTAAAAATTATGAACTAGATTTCTATAAAGAGGCTATATCTCAGGAATGGAGAGGTGCAGGAGCAAAAGAAAAACACCGGATTCAGGAGAACAGCGGCATTTACACCAGGTAATAAAATTGCATATTAATGGCAACTGATAGCTCCTATATAGCTGGCCTGCTATCATTTGGATGATAGTTATCTTTCAGCAGCAGAAGGGAAGGAAGGGAGACACAGATCCATTACTAGTGGGTTGGCGGAGCCCCACAGGGATAGATCACCTCAGATTTATAAAAAGTGACGACCGGCCCCTCCAACTTAAGCTCCTCCTACTCCCATGTTCTCCAGTCTGAAATTTGAGGTCGCAGAGGATAGTCGCTGCCTTTGCAGCTCCTCAGAAGATTTTTTATTTTTACCACAGGAGACCTGGACCCCCCGTGGTCTAGAGGTCTCAGGGGGTCTCGGCGCTGCCGGGACCCCTGCCCTCCCCTGGCAGACCTGCGTACCCCTTAAGGAGGTCCCCGCAGTAACCTGCCGGCCCCGGGGTACATAGGGCGCTTCCTGGCGGAGACGCACACCGCCTGTGGGGTCCCTGCGCGCTCCGCCGTGGGGGGAGCAAGGGCCACAGCGCCACACATCCCTGGGGGTCCCTGTGGCGCACAGCGGGGTAAGTGCTCTGTGTATGAGTGCGGCCGCCGCCGTTATTTCATGTGGTGATTTTCTGCTTTTCTGTATTTGCAGACGGTGTATGAGGATCACCGCTGCATTCCCTGACCCTGGGGGCTGGGGAGCAGGGACGGAGGAGCACGGCTCCGTTGGAACGGGGGGCGTGGCTTTATTATCTTGGCTTCCTGCCGTCACTTTTAGGCAGGAAGCCTTCAGGAGAGCGCGCGCTTTCTCTCTGAGCGCGGGCTCTGTGAGTGAGCTCGGGGGGCCGGGCTTCGCGTCGTTCGGCTTCCTGTCATTGTAGTTCTGACAGGAAGCTCCTGGCTTAGCGCGCGCTGAGCTCTCCGCCCCTCTCCCTCCTTCCGGCTTCCCTCCACGTGCACCTCCGGCTCTCTGCTCCCCGTTCACCGCCCTCACAGCTCAGAAGGAGCAGTCACCGCGGCACTGGTGAGTCGTTTCTGCCTGTAGGCAGAGGCTCCCTTTTTGTTCTTTCCATTGCAGAGCACCTTGGCTGACCTGCTAAGGCAGGCAAGGTGCTATTTGCCGCTACCGCTTTTCTGGACACTCTCACTTCTCTGACCTCTTAAGGCAGTGAGGTATTTAGCGTGTCAGCAGCATTAACCCCTTCTGAAGGGGTCTGCTCAACAGGGCTGTTAACTCTTTCTGGGGGTGCACACTTCTGTTTCAGAGGGCGCTTCTCCCCAGTTTGTTAGGTTAACTTTTGCTCTGCAGGGCTGGGGTAACTCTCTCTAGAGGAGAGTTTTAACCCTTCAGTGCCTTAAAAGTAAAAAAAAAAAAAAAAAAAAGGGGGAATTTTTTTTTTGTGGAAGCAGGCTGTGTTAGCTATTTTCGCACACCCTAGGTTACCATACTCATTCTAACATGCTGGCATCTGATGTGGGAGGCATGACGGATCAGGGACCAGGGGGCGCGGACCTCTCTCCCGATCCTTTTCAGGATCGGTCTCGCATTTCTGATACACCCAGGTCTTCGACGGCGTCAAGTTCGACCCTTAGTGATGTTAAAGTGGAGGCTCTCACCCGCTCCATTGACAGTCTTTCTAACCTCCTGGGTCATTGGGTGTCAGCTAAGTCGCAACCGACACCACGAGGCAAGAAGCGCCACAGGGTGGCGCTGTCTCCTCCGTGCGGTGCATCGGAGGCTCCAGATTCACCAACAAGCTCGGTTGGTGAAATCTCTGATTCTGAGGATGAGGATCGGCAGAGTCGTCCTGCTTCGCTTTCGGGCCGCGTGGATGCTCTTATTGGAGCCATGCGGGAAGCGTTACAGCTGTCTGAAGAGCTGACAAAGCCTGGCAAGTCGGCCCGGCTGTATCAGGAGTCGCGTCGGGCTCGTTCAACATTACCGGCGCATGATGAACTTAACGAGGCAGTGGAGAAAGAACGCCGGTGTCCGGATAAATGCTTCCAGGGGATGCGTTTTTTTTATGCCTTGTATCCCTGCGCCACGGAGACGATCGCTAATTGGGTTCCCTCCCCTGAAGTGGACCTTCCTCTGTCTCAGCTTAGCAAATCTTCCTTGCTTCCTGTTAAAGGGAAGGCCAGTCTTCAGGAGCCTCTGGACAGAAGAACGGAGTTAGCGGCGAAGTCCATCTACGAGGCCGCGGGTCATGGATTCCGTGCAGTCTTGGGGGCCATGTGGGCCGGTGAGGCTTCTCTGCGGTGGTTGGACCAGCTGCGGACGGCATGGCAGGATGGAACTCCGCTGTCGGAAGTGGAAAGGCTTTTCCAGCTGTTGGAAGAGGCGACACATTATGGCAGGGACGCAGTACTGGATACTACTTCCATTCTGTCCAGGTCTCAATCTTCGGCCGTCACAGTCAGGAGAGCTCTGTGGCATAAACAGTGGACTGGAGACGCAGTATCCAAACAAGGTTTGCTTAGTCTAGCGTACAAAGGCGGTCATCTTTTTGGTTCGGACCTCACGGAGCTGATTGCTAAGGCCAAGGCTAAGGATGCTGCCTTGCCTCAGCGGAAGGCGGCGGCTTCCACGTCTGGCAGGTCAAGTGCCAGTGGTGGTCGTCGGTCCTTTCGGACCAGGGGGCGGTTCGGTCAGCCTTCTTGGGGATCGGGTCGTCCCTCGGCTTCCGGTAAGAAGTCCACCCAGAAATCCCGTATTTCCTGGAAGCAACATTTCCGTCAGGACAAACGGGAGGTTGACAAGAAGCCCGCTAAGGCGGACTGACGCCAGGATTCCGCTCGAGGGCTCTCGGGTGGGAGGTCGTCTGCTACAATTCGGGTCGATTTGGGCGTCCCACATTTCAGATGCCTGGGTGACGCGAGTTATGTTGGCAGGCTATTTCATAGAGTTTCACTCTCGTCCCCCTGACAGGTTTTGTCAGTCACGCACCCCGTCCGAGCCCAAGCTGGCTGCAGCACTGCTGCGGGAGGTAGACACTCTTCTGCAGCAGGGTGTGGTGGTCCCGGTTCCGCCAGAGGACCGGGGAAGGGGGTTTTACTCCAACCTTTTTGTGGTCACCAAAAAGGAGGACAAGTTTCGCCCCATTCTGGATCTCAAAGATTTGAATCTGCATGTCCGGACCCGGAAATTCCGCATGGAGTCTCTCCGCTCTGTCGTAGCGGCCCTGTCGCAGTACGATTTCTTGGTGTCGATCGACATCCGCGACACCTATTTGCATGTCCCTATCGGCAGAGCTCACCAGCGTTTCCTGCGTTTCGCCATAGGTCAGGCCCATTACCAGTTTGTGGCCCTACCATTCGGGTTGGCCTCGGCACCCAGGGTTTTTACAAAGATTCTGGCGCCACTCATGGCGCTTCTTGGAAAACAAGGAGTTATGATTCTACCCAACCTGGACGACCTGTTGATTGTGTCGCCCACAGCGGAGGAGGCGATGACTGCTCGCGATCTCTCCCTCCAGCACCTGGAGGACTTCGGGTGGCTGGTCAATTGGAAGAAGTCGTCATTAAAACCGACGCAGTCAATCCTGTTCTTGGGGATGCATTTCGACACAGTACGGGCAGTGGTGTCCCTGCCTCCGGACAAACAAACGAACCTTCGTCGCCATGTCCAGGCTATGAGGTCGGCGATGGCAATGTCCCTTCGGGAATGCATGCGCCTTCTGGGTCTGATGGTGGCGACAATAGAAGCCGTACCGTTTGCACAATTTCATTCCCGGGATCTCCAAAATCTTATTCTGACCAGTTGGGATCGATCGCCGACTTCACTGGATCGCTCGGTCGTTATCTCCCGCAGGGTGCGAGAGTCTCTTGGATGGTGGTTACGTCCAGAAACTCTATCCCTGGGGAAATCCTTTCTTCTCCCAAGGTGGTCGGTGATTTCCACCGATGCCAGCCTGACTGGCTGGGGGGGGGTTTGGAACGACCTCTGGGTTCAGGGGGTCTGGTCGTCAGAGGAGTCGTCTCTACCGATCAACATTCTGGAGTTGAGAGCAATTTTTCTCTGCCTCCGACATTGGACGGTCCTTTTGAGCGGTCTGCCGGTCCGGATTCAGTCGGACAATGCGACGGCTGTCGCGTATATCAACCATCAGGGCGGGACGAGGAGTTCCAGACTCATGATGGAGGTCTCTCGGATCCTGGTTTGGGCCGAGTCCAGGGTTCCAGCCATCTCCGCGATTCATATCCCAGGTGTGCTGAATATCTCGGCGGACTTCCTCAGTCGCGAGCAGGTGGATCCCGGAGAATGGAGTCTTCATCCGGAAGTGTTTGCACTGCTGTGCTCCCGGTGGGGGACTCCTCAGGTGGATTTGATGGCATCCAGGCTGAACGCCAGGGTTCCGACATTCATGTCCAGGTACAGGGACCCGGAGGCTGTGGCGGTAGATGCTCTAGTGGCCCCGTGGGACCAGTTCGAGCTGATCTATGTGTTTCCGCCAGTATCCTTACTTCCTTTGGTGATTCGGCGGATCAAACTGGAAAGAGTATCAGCAATTTTGGTAGCGCCGGATTGGCCACGGAGGACGTGGTGTTCGACGCTGGTGTCTCTTCTGGCGGCGCCTCCGTTTCCACTGCCTCTTCGCCCGGACCTGTTAATCCAAGAGCCCATTCGTCATCCGGACCTGAAGTCACTTTGTTTGACGGCGTGGCACTTGAGACCGAGATCTTGAACCGTCGTGGTTTTTCGTCCGAGGTTATTTCTGCCAGAGGTCCAGCTACGACTAGGATTTATCACAGAACTTGGGAGTCTTTTTATTCTTGGTGTTCTGGATCGTCAAGGAACCCGAGGGTTTTTTCCATCCCCAACTTCTTGGCTTTTCTGCAATATGGTTTGGCCAAGGGTCTAGCAGTTGGTACCTTACGAGGTCAGGTATCTGCACTATCCGCGCTTTTTTGAAGGCCTATTGCTTCACGTAGGGACGTGCGTTCTTTTTTTCATGGGGTTGCTCATCAGTTTCCGCCTCGGGAGGCGGTTGTGGCTCCTTGGCGGCTTAATCTATTCCTGGAAGCTCTTCAGCATGAGCCTTTTGAGCGTATGGATTCGGCTACGCTTTACTTGCTTTCTTGGAAGGTGGCCTTCCTGGTAGCGGTCACCTCTTTGAGAAGGGTTTCGGAGTTGGCGGCACTGTCTTGCTCGCCACCTTTTCTGGAATTTCTTCCGGATCGTGTGGTGCTTCGTACCCGTGGAGATTTTTTACTTAAAGTGGTGTCGCATTTCCACGTCAATCAGGACATCGTGTTACCTTCTCTCTGTCTGAAGCCGAAGAGTCCAAAGGAGTGGGCCTTGCACTCGTTGGATTTGGTGCGGGCATTGAAGTTCTATCTTACAATCATGCAAGGTTTTCGGAAATTGGACTCTCTTTTTGTGATTCCTGCTGGTCGTCGACGTGGTCAGCGTGCTTCCAAGGACACTATAGCTCGGTGGATACGTTCGGCTATCCTGGAAGCGTACCGGCTCAAGGGCGAGCCTTGTCCGGTTAAAGTTCGAGCTCATTCCACGAGGGCTGTTGGTTCGTCATTGGCTTTTCGTCAGGGGGCCTCGGCAGCGCAGCTCTGCCGGGCGGCTACCTGGCGCTCCGTTCACACCTTTACTAAATTTTATAAAGTGGACGTGAGTGCTTCCGCCGATGCGGCCTTGGGACGCAGGGTCCTGCAGGCGGCGGTGGTTTAAGTTACCTCTTTATTTTATTTTATTTTTTATTCGGCGCTGGTTGCGCACTTACCTAAGTTGTTGGGGTGTTGGAGATTCTGCCACTATTTCCCACCCTAGAATTTTGGACTGCTTTGGGACGTCCCACTAGTAATGGATCTGTGTCTCCCTTCCTTCCCTTCTGCTGCTGAAAGACGGATTTTGGTAAGAACTTACCTGTAAAATCCTTTTCAGCGAAGGAAGGAAGGGAGACACAGCACCCTCCCATGGCAGAAGTATTTTTTTGTTTCTAGATGCGGCGCGACCCTTTCCTGATGGCGGTCATCTGGTCTGGGGTTGGCGCACTAGGGCTCTTTTCCAGCATCGCCAGCTCATCGCAGTTGTCAGGTCCAGTGAGTTGTACCTAGGACTGTGTGTTTTTTTGCTGTTATTTGCATAACCTGTTTTCTCACATTTCTGAATTTTTCAGAATGGGTTGTACTGTTCTGCTGGTGTTGTCTGCTCTTCCTTAGCTTGTGTACGGACTGGAGAACATGGGAGTAGGAGGAGCTTAAGCTGGAGGGGCCGGTCGTCACTTTTTTATAAATCTGAGGTGAACTATTCCTGTGGGGTTCCACCAACCCACTAGTAATGGATCTGTGTCTCCCTTCCTTCCTTCCTTCCGTCTTTCCCGGCTCCCCCATATTCAGGAATGCTCGTTCCTGTTTTCTCTATGACAGAGTCGCTGCCAGAATCTTATGGCAGCTGCTAATTTCACGGTCAGAAAGTAAGGATCGGGTGATTAAATTCCAACCGGCCGATTTTTATGTCCCCCAACATAATCTGTCATGAGGCCCCCATACACAGTAGATGGTAGACCAATCCCATTGAAATCACCCGATCCTGATCCACTGCTTTGGAATTGGGTTACATGACCTTGTCACTCATCGTCCGGTCCCATTAGTGCAACCTGGGCAGCTGCACAGGGGCACCAGCGGTAAGGGGGCTCACTTATACCTCCAATGCAAGATGATCTGATGTAGAAAAAAAATGGTTGAAACATCTGTGAGTGATTTATCGCTAGTTTAGTTGTAGATTATGGAGACATTTTTTTTTAGATGAATGAATCAATTTGCAGGAGACTGATCCAATGGCCAGGTGTCATGGGTGCGTCAGATGTGACAGTCGCCCTGCAGTTGGTTGCAGGAGATCCCTTCGTTTGGCATTACAGACATCTTCTTAGCGGTCTCACTGTAGGACCCAGCGGCTACCTCCCTCCTGCTCTAATTGACAATCAGGCCTGGGTGTTTAAATACTTCCTGGTTGCTACACAGAGGTGCCAGTGATATTCACATGACCCCTTGTGAAGGCTTGGAGCAAGTACAGTTCTTACTTCCTCTCTGGTGCTAAGAGGATGTGTGTTCCATCTCTCTGAAGTCGACTCAAGCTAAGCTACTTCCCCCGTGTCTGTCTCCCGTTGCTGTCTTTAGTTGTCAGTGGGGATCGACTAGTGCTCACCCCCCCCTTCCCTATCCAGGGCCAAACGCTAAGGAAATACAGGGATAGGTTCCTGTACGGCAATTGGTGAGGAACCAATATAGAGTCGGTAGGGGAGACAGGGTGATTGCAGATCAGCCTAGGAGGTCTCCATTTCCCCCTTTCCCTAGTGTCGGGGCTCCCTTCCCCTCATCCCTTTGTGTCGCACTTTGTCTTTCCTACACTGTGTGTGACATCAGGTCAGTAGTGGGCACTGAATGAGACCCCTGAGAGCCACCTTATTTCTTCCTGCCCCCCGGCTCTTCTTCAGATTAGCCGGCCTGGCATGATGTTATGGTTGCAGCATGATGTACACCAGGCCATATAATCAGAAGAGGAGCCGGGGATGCCGGCAGCTAAGAGGCGGCTCTCAGGGGTCCCGTCCAGCGGCCACAGAATACTGATCTGGGTCCTGGAAATGTATTCTCCCACCTCTAATTGGATCCACTGTAAACAGACTGATGAAATATTTTACCTTCCTTTTGCTCAGGATTTCCTTGAATGCGCACAGGAGAGCTGTGCTGGACACAACATCCAGCCCGAGAAGGTCTTCCTGGAGGACATGATCCAGACGTATGAGATGATGATTGTCAGACACGGGTAAGCTGGAACTACAGAAGTCCATGGGACGGGGGATTTATTCTTCGCGGTTTCCATTTTATACAATGGACCATGCTGCGTTTTGTTTATCCCGTGCAGTTTTATGTTGGTTGGAGAGCCGTTCTCTGGAAAAACGAAGGTCCTCCACGTCCTCACTGATACGCTGTCTCTTATGAATGAGCGAGGGTGCGAAGAAGAAAAAGTGATTTACCGGACAGTGAACCCTAAAGCCATCACCATGGGGCAGCTGTTCGGGCAGTTTGATCCAGTGTCACATGAGGTTCGTCTATGATTGGAATTATTGTTTATAATACTAATATCTTTGCTGAAAATGGGAAAATCTCCCCTTTTATGGCTTATGGACGTGGTAGAAGGGGTTCCTTCAGAGACATAGATCCCAGCCATACATTGCCGGGCAATCATTTTATTATTGCTTACCCCCTGTTTGCACAAAAATTGGAAACTGTTTTATTTTCCCCATCAGACATGGAAGTGACGCACCCCTGGGCCTGTGTCGCGCAGCGTTGCGCACGCGGGAGCTTACCCGGAGCCGGATCTGTTGAGGGTTGTAGTCTCGTGGCGGTGACCCGGTCCGTGCCCAGGGAGTCAGACTAAGTGGCGCTGTATTAGCGGTAGATGTTGGACGACTACGCCACCCGTTGAATGCAGCGAAGGAGCTGCCGCTGCAGGGCAGACCGCTGAGGCCGGTGGTAGGATTGTGCAGCGTGATAGTATCACCCCCAACGGGAGGGGTATGGCCTCAGGGCAGCCGACGTAGATGATGGGGGTAGCAGGAACCACTCGGAGACGGTACGGTGTAGTTCAGGGTCTTTACTGGTGACAAAGATAAACCCTCCCGGAGTACTGGCTAGCGATTGGGGCCTGGTCAGTCCTTGAGCAGATGGGATCTCCCCTGGCCAGGCGGAGTTGTAGGCCTCCCAAACTAACTGTACTCTTCTGGCTACCTTGCTAGAGGCGGGTATAAGTAGCCCACATCCCTGAGTGTACCGTGTGGTGCTCACCCGTATGGCCGGTGACTCGGGGCCTTCTAGTAGCTTCCGCTCCACGACGGCGGTGCTGGTCCCACGCGTGTGACAGTGCCTTCGGGTTTCTTGGCCAGAGGACCTGAAATCCCCTGCCGGTCGGTTTCTGCTGCTGGATAGGAGTTAGTCCCCACAGCCTCGGACTCCGGGTCCGGTGATAGCTTCTCAGTCAGGGCGAGCTCTGCAGCTGCCAGCCCCTGACTCCTTGTAGCACTGCTCCCACAGAGCTCCTGATGTTCTTTTCCTATATCTGCTTCTCTGTCTCTACTTCTTCTCTACTCACTAACCCTGCCTCAGCCCTAGGTTTATATAGGGGAAGTTCTTCCCCTCCCAGGACTGGGCAGGAGGTGTGGCATGCATAGGATTCCTGACCAAGAGACCTCCCACCTGCTCTCAGACATAACATTGCTGTTACTGTGGAAACCAGACCCCTGGGGTGCCACATTCCCCCCTAGTGAAATTTAGTACTCCGGGACTAAACATATTTTTTTTTTTTAGAAAAACATAACAAGGTATAAACAATAATAGTACAATAAGAAAAACACATAAAGATGGTCACGGCGTGTCCGCAACCGGGTGCAGTTTTTGAAGAAAAGCAAGGTGTCCATTTCACCAAAACAGGGAGACGTAACCAGGTAGGGGTCTGTCCTGCCCCGAGTCCTTAACAGTCTTTAGTCCATTCCTAGGTTACGCTCCAACCATGTACAAAGGATTCCCGGTAAATCCACCAAGGACTCCTATAAATAACTAGAAACACATAATTATACACAAGCAACAAGAAAAACAGGTAACCACAAATAAAACAATTTATACACTTCAAATCCTCCAACGTGCGGGTAACTGGCCTCTAGTGGCCCTAGTGGACCTACGGAGCTGACTGTCTGGCCCTAGACTACAGGGTGTAGGAGCTGTCAAGGGTAAACTGGGCAGCTGTCTACGGGCCCTTTGGCTCACTAGGGGCATGGCAGGCTCACTATAAGCAGAGGGTTGATCCTCCTGGTCTGCTGGTATGGGGTCTTCCGCCTCCTGGACCGGCTGTTCTTCCAGCTCTACCTGTTGCTCCGTAGGTGCTTGGGATGCTGGTTGGAGGAAGGTGAGTACGGGTACCACAACTGCACCATTGACTTGAGTCCAAGACCGAGGGAAGTCTCCGAGCACAGTACTAACCATATCTTCCCTTTCCTCTACGGGTCGATGGTCTTCTTGTTCCTCTTCAGGGTTCCGTAGCTGTTCAGGACACTTCTTCAGGTGATCCCGGGATACAACGGCTATGGTCTCCCCTCCGTCTTTACTGATGGTACAGACTTTCGGGTTCTCGTGGCTTGAGGGCAGTACGGTGTACGGGTCCTTCTCCCACTGGTCGTCTAACTTGTGGAGCCGTCTTTTCCTCTTCAAGACCTGCTCTCCGGGTACCAGGGGAACAGCGGGAGCATACTGGTTGTAAGTTTTCTCTTGTCTTTCCCTAGCCTGACAGAGACTTCGCTCCACGCTCTCCTGTACTTTCCGGTACTGCTGCTGCCTCTCTGTGTCCCAGTCTGCTTCTGGTGAAGTGTCCTCGGGTGTCAGGACTCCCATTTCCAGGTCAACAGGTAACTTAACAGGTCTCGCCCTCATTAGGTAAGCCGGGGTACAGTTGGTGGAACCTACCAGGATGTGGTTGTATAGGTCCACCAGATCGGGCAGCTTCTCAGGCCACAGACTGCGTTCTTCCAGGGGCAACGTTTTCAGAAGATCCATTACCACCTGGTTCATTTTCTCACAAAGTCCATTAGTTTGCGGATGATAGGGTGTCGTCCTTATCTTCCGGCAGCCATACAGATTGCAGAATTCCTGGAAGACCTCCGCTTCAAAGGCAGGTCCCTGGTCCGTCAGCACTTGGTCCGGGTACCCGTGTGGACGGCAGAAGTGCTGCTGGAAGGCTCTAGCTGCTGTTTGAGCCGTTAAGTCCTTAACGGGGACGACAACCAAGAACCGGGAGTAATGATCCACAATGGTTAACGCGTAGACGTAGCCACTTCTGCTTGGGGTCAGTTTTACATGATCCAAGGCTACCAGTTCCAACGGCTGCCGGGTGACGATGGACTGCAGGGGAGTCTTCTGGCTGGCACGGTCCTTCCTTCTTAGGTTGCACGGGCCACAGTCTCTGCACCACCTCTCGATGGTTCCCCTCATGCCTACCCAGTGGAACCGCCCGCGCAGCAGGAACTCCAGCTTCTTCCATCCGAAGTGTCCAACCCCATCGTGGTATGCCTCCATCACCATGGCTGCGTCTCTTCGTGGCACCACTACTTGCCAGATTAGTTCATGCGTCCGGGAGTTAACCATTCTGCGGCACAACTTCCCCTTGTAAAGGAACAGTCGACTCTTCTCAGCCCACAGTTGCTTGGCTTCTTCCGGAGCGTCTGGGTCAAGGCGAGCCTCTGGCCGAGTCAGCATCTCCTTCACCAGTCGGACGGCAGGGTCACTGTCTTGCGTTTCCTCCCAGTTGTAGTGAGGCAAGGGGTTAAACGTAGCGGCTTGCTTACTCCTTACCCGATGGGAATACTGGATAGTCCCATGACGGTGGAACGCGGGGAGTTCGACTTCTTCCAGTCCCTCTGGATCTTCTCCTACGTCCGGTAGGTTTGGCATCCTGGACAGGGCGTCCGCGTTGGTATTGGAGCGTCCTGCCCGGTATTTGATTGTGAACTCGTAGTTGGACAGACGGGCCATCCATCTCTGCTCTAGGGCACCGAGTCTTGCCGTGTCCAGGTGTGTCAATGGGTTGTTATCCGTGTACACGGTGAACCGGGAAGAAGCGAGGTAGTGCTTAAAGCGTTCGGTGACTGCCCACACCACTGCCAGGAACTCTAGCTTAAATGAGCTGTAATTCTCAGGGTTTCTTTCGGTGGGTCGCAGTTTTCGGCTGGCGTAAGCAATTACTCGTTCTTTCCCCTGCTGGATCTGGGACAGTACGGCTCCTAGCCCGATGTTACTTGCGTCGGTGTAGAGGATAAAGGGCTGGCTGTAATCAGGGTACGCCAGGATTTCATCCCCCGTGAGGGCCATCTTCAGCTGGCGGAAGGACTCTTCTTCTAACTTCTCCCATTTGAAGGGCGGCTTCTGGTTCTTGGCCTTCCGGGACTGGTCTATCAGGAGGTCCTGCATAGGAGCTGCCTTTTTGGTGAAAACGGGGATGAATCTTCGGTAATAGCCTACCAACCCGAGGAACTGCCGCACTTCCTTTACACTGGAGGGACTTGGCCATTCCTTAATTGCGGTGATCTTATCAGGGTCGGGAGCCACTCCGTCAGCGCTCACCACGTGTCCCAGGTACTGCACCTTTGGTTTCAGGAGGTGACACTTGGAGGGTTTTACCTTTAAGCCGTAGCTTGCCAGAGCTTCGAACACTTCCGCCAGGTGTTTCAGGTGGTCCTCATAAGTCTTGGAATATACGATGACATCGTCCAGGTACAACAGGACCGTCTCGAAGTTTCTGTGGCCCAGACAGCACTCCATTAATCGTTGGAAGGTTCCCGGTGCGTTGCAGAGTCCGAACGGCATGCAGGTAAACTCGCTAAGTCCCATCGGGGTGGTGAATGCGGTCTTCTCCCGGTCCGCCTCTGCTACAGGAACCTGCCAGTACCCGCTAGTGAGATCCAAGGTAGAGAAGAAGTTAGCAGATCTTAAAGCAGCCAAAGACTCCTCTATCCTTGGTAAGGGGTACGCATCCTTGTGTGTGATACGGTTGATTTTCCGGTAATCTACACACATCCTCATGGTGTTGTCTTTCTTTTTGACTAAGACTAGTGGAGCTGCCCAGGGGCTACAGCTATCCCTGATCACCCCAGCCTCCTTCATGTCCCTAAGCATCCCCTTGGCGTGTTGGTAGTGTGCAGGGGGTACGGGTCGATACCTCTCTTTTATGGGAAGATGGTCTCCCGTGGGGATGTGGTGTTCTACCCCCTTGACTCGCCCGAAGTCTAACGGGTGTTTACTAAACACTCTCTCGTACTCTTGAACCACCCGATAGACTCCCTGTTTCTGGTGTGAGGGAGTGGAGTCAGTACCCAAATGTAGTTGCTGACACCAGTCCTCCATTGTTTCCTTAGAGCCGTTACCTTCCTCCGGGGAAGATGGAGGCAAGGGTTCTACGGACTGTATGGAATTTTGATTGATGGTATACAATTTGGCTAGCGTGGCATACTGGGGCAGGTACACTTCCCTCTTCCCGATATTTATTATGCGAACGGGCACCCTCCCATGGCGTACATTGACCACCCCCCGTGCTGTCAAAATGGTGGGCCTACTGTCTGAGTAAACTGGTTCTACCATTGCCTGGTAATCTCTACCTCTCAGTCCAATAGCTGCCCGGCACCAAATCATCATTTCACTTTTCGGGGGCATGGCAATAGGGAAAGGGTCACACATTCTTACGCTACCAATCTCACCACCGGAGAGTTCTATCTGTTGCCGTCGCATCAGTGCCCGGATCTCTTTCTGGAGCACTCGCTGCTGGCCGGAGCTGGCGTTCTTGGCAATCTGCTGTAAAAGGAAAATCACCTCTGCAAGACAATTTTCAATTACATTAGTTCCTAGAGTTATCTTTGGGTGACTCTCGTGTTTGTCAATGTCTACAATGATCAGTCCCTGTGCCGCCAGTTCGACTCTACCGATTTTAATGGTCACCTCTTTAAATCCAATCTGTGGCACGGGCTGACCATTGCTGGCGATGATACTCAAGTCGTCGTCAGGGTAGCGGGTGATATCCGAGTCATTCCAGTACTGCTTGAAGAGCACGTACGGGATAGTGGTAACCTGTGACCTGGTGTCCAGTAGGGCACTCATAGGGATGCCATCCAGTACCACAGGCAAGACTGGACGTCCTCCCACATATTTCTCCCACATATTTGTCGCGCCAGTTCGATGGGCCTGATGATCTTTTTCCTGGGGGTTGGCCCTCTACCCCAGGTTGTGCCAGTTTAAAGGACAGTACCTTGCCATATGTCCGGGTTGATTGCAGCGGCGGCAGATGGGTTGTCCGTCCTCGTTGTATCGGTCGCTGGGTCTTCCTCTGGCCGGTGGGGTCCTCCTTGGTCGACGCCACGGGATGTCCTCCGGTCCGGATGCCAGCTGGATCTTCCCTGGAGTGGAAACCTGTAAAGACTGCACAGTTCGGGTTAGCGCGGCAACGCTTTTAGCTAGCTCTTGGACCTGATGGTGCAGGTCTGGAGCCGGGTCATTGTTCAAAGCCTGCGCATCAGCTCCCACAGGCCCTGCCGACAAGGGCGCCGCCTCCTGGTGGTAAGTGGTAGTGGGGCGTCTGTGGGTCACAACGCCACCTGGTGCCGGTTCTCGGAGCACCCGGATGGCTCTGTCCTTGAACTGTGCAAATCCCAGATGAGGATCCTGTAAGGCCATTGCTCGCAACTGGGTTCGGTGGGTATTGCAATATAAACCCTCTATAAATTGTTCAGTCAACAGCCTGTCCTCGTCTCCCACGCCGTCAGGGTCGGTCTGCTTAATGGCTCTCAGGGCCTCTTGTAGGTTCAGGGCATAGTCCCTTATACTCTCATGTGCCCGCTGTTTGCACCCGTAGAATCTAAGCTTGATCTCGGCTGAGGTGCGGGTATCAAAGGTGTCCCTCAGCCGGGTTAGTATCTCTGCGACAGTCCTCCTCCCAGGTGGCCAGGACTTTACCTCCCTTTGGGCTGCCCCGGTTAATTGGGCCACCAGGATGCTCACTTTTTGCTCCTCTGTGAGGGGATACACCTGGAAGAGGCTATCCAGCTTTTCTCTAAAGTCATGCAGGGTATGTGACTCCCCTGAGTACTGGGGTAGCCAGGCTGCCCCCGGGATATAGGGCATGGTGAAAGGCATGACCGCAACAGCGGTGGCGCTGGCGGGGGTTGAAGCGGTGAAGCTCTCCTCCGTATCCGACATCCTTCTCCCCCCTAGTGGACCGTGGCCTACCTTGCGATGATCCTCTTCCGTAGGCCGCGGCTCCGCAGTGGATCGTCAGGGTTGAGGACCTTCCGTCGCACTCCTGTGACGTCGGCGTCGGCTGGGCTCCTTCCAGGACCTTACGCAACGTCCGGACGTGAGGCGGGGCTTCAGTTCTCGCGCGCTTTCGGAGTCCACGCCCCTCTTCTTCCCGCGCGGCGTCCTCAAGATGGCGTCCAATGGCGGGAAAACTCCACCGATGGCGGGAAGGAAGCGGAAGATGGCGCCGGATGGCGGGAATCTTCACCACAGGTAAGTTTGAACAGTCTTTTTCAGGCACGCAGTACCCGGTGGTTGCGGGCACGAAATCCTGCCGACTACGCCAAAAGTTGACGCACCCCTGGGCCTGTGTCGCGCAGCGTTGCGCACGCGGGAGCTTACCCGGAGCCGGATCTGTTGAGGGTTGTAGTCTCGTGGCGGTGACCCGGTCCGTGCCCAGGGAGTCAGACTAAGTGGCGCTGTATTAGCGGTAGATGTTGGACGACTACGCCACCCGTTGAATGCAGCGAAGGAGCTGCCGCTGCAGGGCAGACCGCTGAGGCCGGTGGTAGGATTGTGCAGCGTGATAGTATCACCCCCAACGGGAGGGGTATGGCCTCAGGGCAGCCGACGTGGATGATGGGGGTAGCAGGAACCACTCGGAGACGGTACGGTGTAGTTCAGGGTCTTTACTGGTGACAAAGATAGACCCTCCCGGAGTACTGGCTAGCGATTGGGTCCTGGTCAGTCCTTGAGCAGATGGGATCTCCCCTGGCCAGGCGGAGTTGTAGGCCTCCCAAACTAACTGTACTCTTCTGGCTACCTTGCTAGAGGCGGGTATAAGTAGCCCACGTCCCTGAGTGTACCGTGTGGTGCTCACCCGTATGGCCGGTGACTCGGGGCCTTCTAGTAGCTTCCGCTCCACGACGGCGGTGCTGGTCCCACGCGTGTGACCGTGCCTTCGGGTTTCTTGGCCAGAGGACCTGAAATCCCCTGCCGGTCGGTTTCTGCTGCTGGATAGGAGTTAGTCCCCACAGCCTCGGACTCCGGGTCCGGTGATAGCTTCTCAGTCAGGGCGAGCTCTGCAGCTGCCAGCCCCTGACTCCTTGTAGCACTGCTCCCACAGAGCTCCTGATGTTCTTTTCCTATATCTGCTTCTCTGTCTCTACTTCTTCTCTACTCACTAACCCTGCCTCAGCCCTAGGTTTATATAGGGGAAGTTCTTCCCCTCCCAGGACTGGGCAGGAGGTGTGGCATGCATAGGATTCCTGACCAAGAGACCTCCCACCTGCTCTCAGACATAACATTGCTGTTACTGTGGAAACCAGACCCCTGGGGTGCCACAGAAGCAACAAATTGTATTATTTATGCCAGAAATTAGCATAAATTTGCATACTTCCAGCCACATTCTGAATAGACTGTGTCTGGCCTCACTCAATACACTTGCTTTGAGTGAGGTCATGCACTTCTAGTTGGCATGTGACCGCGTATATGCAAATCACTTACTTGCGGTCTCTCCCGGTGCCGCCACGTTCACTTCAATAGGGGCCACGTGTAGTCAATACATGTGCATCATCAATATCATAATCCCAGGCATTCCCTTTAATAATCCGTTCAATTGTGGGATTGTACTGGATTTTATGGGAAGAGCAATTTTATTGATGCCTCTCTTCATTTGCAGTGGACCGATGGGATAGTCGCTAATACTTTCCGGGAGTTTGCGTTATCTGAGACCCCGGAAAGAAAATGGGTTATCTTTGATGGACCTATTGATACGCTAGGGATAGAAAGTATGAACACCGTCCTAGATGATAATAAAAAGGTAACTCTCTATTTTACTTTGTGAAAACTTTTTTTTTTTTATTTATATCCTTTTCTGTTTTCATCACCATGTAGCATAACAAAAAGTGATACAAAAAGTTATCCTCCATGTATATCTACAGCCATGATGGAGAATAGAAAACATTAGATTTTATGGCATCTTTATATATCTTTAATTAGCAGTAAATTGCAAAAACTGTTTGTATTTCCTAACACTATCCGACAATATCCATTCATGAAGATGGAAATAAGCCTTTAGTAGAGGACTTATGTATTGTATGTGGAGAGAGACGCTTTAAAAGATATTCATTGCAGGATCATCTTCCAATTATAAATCAGCTACTAGATTTTTGCACTTTTTTCAGATATTAATTTGTGCACATAATGATTGTACTTTCTCCACTAAAGCTTACAATGATCCTTTATGAGGTTACTGATCAGACTCCGTGGATTAAGTTATTATTCATTTGTTCAACATTTAATATTGTTTTAAATATGTCCTGTTATTTTTAGCGTTGCTTGATGAGTGGGGAGATCATTCAGATGTCACCTCAGATGAGTCTGATTTTTGAAACAATGGACCTTTCCCAGGCGTCAGTAGGTTTTCACTCATCGTATAAGAGAGGAGTTCCCATATACTTGTACATCGGGGGATCTAATGCTAACTAATCAGATTTAGTTATAGGGTTGACTTTTAGAGGTATTCTCATCTTTTAAAGCATATCCACAAAATGGCCATAATTGTCTGATAGATGAGGGTCTCTCCTCTGGCACCCACCCAAACTTTTCTCGAATATGAGGCCCCATCTTGTGCCGCTGTGAAAGGAGAGTTTGGCAGCACGAGCAACTCTTCCATTCACCGATTTGGAAGTCCTACATACACAGTCATCAGGGGTGTAATGATCGCGGTTGCAGAGGTCGCGACTGGGCCTGTGCAGGTGAGGGGCCCGCCGACAGCGCAAACTTCAACTGCATGTGCACCCCCGAACGCACATTCAGACGAAGTGTATTGAGGCGCAGAGACCCGTTGGGTCTGTGCACGACAATGCACGCTGCCGGCCAATCAGAAGCCAGCAGCTGATGTCGGCGTGCACGTGACTGAGGGTGCATGACAGTGACATCATATGCTCCCGAAGCTTGCACTCTGAAGTCAGATGCTGGCTTCAGAAGAGGATGGCGCACAGCGGGGGAGCGGAGGAAAAGAGAGCAGAATCATTTATTTTTTTTCTATGCATTAAAGTACAACGGCAGAATGGGGGACATATACCAGGATGGGGGATATATATACTAGGATGGGGATATATATATATACCAGGATGGGGAATATATATACTAGGATGGGGGATATATATACCAGGATGGGGGATATATATACTAGGATGGGGGATATATATACCAGAATGGGGGAAAAATATACCAGGATGGGGGATATATGTATCAAGGTGGGGCCCAGGATAAGGGACATATATACCAGGATGGGGGATATATATATCAAGGTGGGGCCCAGGATAAGGGACATGTACACTAGGATGGGGGATATATATACCAGGATAGGGCCAGAACAGGGGACATATATACCAGGAAGGAGCCCAATATGGGGGATATTACTACATAATGGGGTAGGAGGTGCAACACGTATATCCTTATAGGATTTAGAACACTACAAGGGCCCATACATCTGACCAACATGCAGGGGGTCCAAATGTTGCAATGGGGGCCCATCGGACTCTAGTTACGCTACTGACAGTCATCTCTACATTCACTTTAGTCGCTATAATTAAAGGGATTGTCAGTCCCTTTCATTCTGGTGCTACTACAACAATCATTTAAATGGTGAGGATCCAGTTCCTGACACCAGCACTGAATGTAGGGAAAATGTAATGTTACATAGCTTCTACTCAAATAAATGGATGTCTATGTAATCTATGGATGATGGAAACGTCAGGACACTTGGAAACGACTTTGTAGACTGTTTTTCATCCACCCAGCGAGATAATTAGATAACTGGATGGGCTTGTGTCTTAGGGCAACCCTACTTAGTATATCTCTCTCTCCAGCCCGCCACTGTTAGCCGCTGCGGTATGATTTATCTGGAACCCCAACAACTGGGCTGGGCGCCCCTGGTGAGGTCCTGGCTCAGCACCCTTCCCGATGCACTGAAGACTAAGGACCACCTCGCTCTTCTAGAGGAACTCTTTAAGTGGCTCGTCCAACCTTCCCTTCGATTCCTCCGAAAGCAGTGCAAGGTGGGCGCCATGTGTCCTCTCAATTGTAGGAGCATTGCGCAAGTTTGTAGTCTAGATTTACCCTCAGTGTCCTAATGTCTTTCCTCATAGGATCTGGTGACAACCAGCAATGGCAATGTGGTAATATCACTCACACCATTATTGGAGATGCTGATTTTTGATGTGGTGAGAGAGGATCCGAATAATAAGAACATTCGTATCTGGATCCTGGTAAGTGGAAGATCTGCCGATCCCATACACAGTGTGGCTGATCCACCTGCAGGTATAGACAGTGCTTTCCTATGCTCCTGGAAAACGGGGAAATAATTCCAAGTGGAGAGAAATTGTGAAAATATCACAATTCTGACATTATTTTTTGGGAATTGTTTTTACGGTGTACATTGTGTGGTAAAATTACTTAGCAATATGATTCACTCCTCAGTACGATTACACCGATACCAAACATGTCCAGTTTTTTTATTAGATTGGTAGTGAAAAAAAAAATTAGAGGTTTGGGAAAAAACATTTTTTTGGGTTGTGTCACCATTTTCCGAGACCCGTGACGTTTTCATTTTTTAGTCGATGGAGCTGTTTGAGAGCTTATTTTTTGTGGTACGAGACAATGTTTTTGTTGATACCATATTGCGATAGATATTACATTTTTATCGCTTCTTACAGCATTTTTTGTGATACTGCATCAACCAGAAAAACATAATTTTGTCGTTCTTGATTTTTTTTCTCGTTACGCCGTTTACTGATCGGGTTAATTATTTTTATATTTTGATAGATTGGACTTTTCTGAATGCGGCGATACCACATATGTGTATTTTTTGTAAAACTTATTTTCTCTGTTTTTACTGGGGGAAAAAACCCATTTCAAGTTTTATGGGGTTTTTTTTTGTTTTTTTTCATACTTTTTAAAACATTTTTTGTAACTTTTCTCTGTATTTATTAGCCCCCTTAGGGAACTTAAAGCTGCGATCGTCTGATCGCTTGTGCTATATACAGCAATGCTACACCATTGCTGCATATAGCAAAAATCACGGTCTCCTTTGAAGCCCGGCCACGTCATCCGCGATTGTTAGAGGCAGGTTCCTGACGTCTGCTGAGAATTGCATGTCAATAGTACCTTTAGAAATATATTTACTTAGAAAATTGGTGACGTGTTCAATACTTATTTCGCCCGCTGTATATTGTATCCCTTTTCTTCTCTTTTAGGCCAGTTTTGCTTTCTCCCTGGTTTGGTCCATTGGCGGCTGTTGTGACACCGACAGCCGAGTGAAGTTTGATGCTTTTTTTCAAAGAAATTGTCACAGGAAAGATCGATCAGAGCCCTTTCCTGTCCTCCGTGGGGAAATGGGAATGTCCTTTGGACGATAAAGGCCTGGTCTATGACTACATGTACGAGGTAAAGGGATTTCTTCATGGAAATCAAGCCTAATGCTCAGCAACTTATAACTTTGGCCTTTGGGTTATTATCTTAGGTCTCTTAGGACATGTTCACACTGTGTTTATGCCGTATATCTATGACTCTGCCAGAGGTTCTGATTGAATCCCCGAAAAACTGAATTCAGAAGGAGACATGGAGTCCAATGACCTAAGTGGATTCCGTCAGATCCTCTGGCAAAGTAATAGACATGCTGCATAAACGCAGTGTGAACAGGACCTAAATGTCAAACTTATGTAATGTGTCAGTGCTCTCTTATCCCTACATCAAATGTGTCCGAATATGGTTTATCAAAGTTGTAACTACTTTTTTTTTCTTTGAAGTTAAAAGGCCGAGGGCGCTGGGTTCACTGGAATGAGTTTATTAAAGGCACAGCCACGTGGGACAAAAGCACCAAAATCCAAGATATCATTGTGCCAACTATGGATACTGTCAGATACACCTTCCTCATGGATATGTGCATCAAAAACACCAAGTAAGAGTAACAAAATGACTCTTATTAGGAAACCTTGTTGACAATTATCCATTTTGCCATCACAATTACTTATTGTATGGGAAAACCATTCGGATAGTGGAGTCGAATTAGGAAACCCTATTGGTCTATACACAGAAAACTGGCCGCCATTCACACCTGTCTGTTTTATGTCTGTACCAAACACAGTTTGTATAAATGAAAATAGTTTGCTAGTTACTTAAGGACGGGAAACACATATCACGATGGACGGACGGGCCGCGGGACCCCTGACCTGAAATTGACAGCCTCATAGACATCCATGAGGCTGGCGAGTTTGGGTCCGGAGATCTTGGTCCGTACATGGATGGTGTTTATCGGACATATGAATTCGGGCCTAAATTAGTAGTTTTATTCTCAACACTGTAAAATGTTTGATTTTATGGTTGTCCTACAAACTACTTTCCTTTTTTCGCAGACCACTCTTATTTGTGGGACCGACGGGGACAGGGAAATCTATTTACGTCAAAGACAAACTGATGAACAATCTGGACAAAGAAAAATTCTTTCCCTTCTTCATCAACTTTTCTGCTCGCACCAGTGCCAATCAGATTCAGGTTTGTCTTCTTTTTATCACCCTGCCTTCTGACAAATTAAAGAGGTTGCTTCATTAGGATATATAGATGTCATTGGGGGGGATACGCCACTTAGGACCCCCTGCTATGAGCCACAGAGGAGACCCACAAACAACAGAGGTCTCTCTCGCAGACCCTGAAGATCTGTGTATTAGATGGTCAGACATACATTTAAATGGGTTGATGGACCCATGTGTGTCTTAAAACAAAAAAAATACCCTGTCGCTTCTCCACGCTGCCGCCTGTGTCCCCATCGGTCTCTTCACTTCCTTTTCGACCAGGAGATGTCAATGAAGCCAACCAGTGTCAGATGATCGCCTGCAGTGGTGACTTTCTTTCTGAGCCAGAAAAGAGAGCTAGAAGACTAGTTCTTCTAGGTCGAATGAAACATCAATTCTGCAGCCAATCAATAGTCGCTGATTTGGCTTCAGCGGTCATGTGATGTTTTCTACCTGAAAATGAGACACCGCAGTAGTGGTCAACCTATTGAATCTTCCGACACATAGTTTGCATCTTATTCTAGAATATCATCATGGACAGACTGGACAAAAGACGGAAAGGCGTGTACGACCTCAGATGGGGAAGAAATGCGTCATATTTGTGGATGATATGAACATGCCGGCATTAGAAAAATATGGAGCACAGCCACCTATCGAGCTCCTGCAGCAGTTATTAGACCACGGGAATTGGTAATATTCGCAAAAAAAATTAGTTTTTTATTTGTAAGTTATTTTCTTTTATATTTTCCACTATACGTATATATGCAGCGTGTGTATGTATGTATATATATATACAGTACAGACCAAAAGTTTGGACACCCCTTCTCATTTAAAGATTTTTCTGTATTTTCATGACTATGAAAATTGTACATTCACACTGAAGGCATCAAAACTATGAATTAACACATGTGGAATTATATACTTAACAAAAAAGTGTGAAACAACTGAAAATATGTCTTATATTCTAGGTTCTTCAAAGTAGCCACCTTTTGGTTTGATGACTGCTTTGCACACTCTTATATATATAACTTTTCTCACCTTTTAGGTATGACTTAAAGGACACCTCCAAAATCTCATTGGTTGATGTACTGCTGACTGCAGCAATGGGTCCCCCCGGTGGCGGAAGAAACGCAGTTACACCTCGATTTTTACGTCATTTTAATATCTGCACTATAAACGTCTTCAGTGATGAGACCATGGTCCGCATCTTCTCCGCCGTGGTGGCCTTCTATCTACGAAACAATGAGTTTTCTCCCAAATTTTTTACTGTTGGGAACCAAATAGTTAACGGCACCATGTAGGTGAGAAATACTACATTTTTTATATATCATTTGATTCTGTGACCCATACAGTGCCACTTTAAAAAGAATATTCTTGTGGTGCTGCAGCCCCTCCAACTCTCTACGTTTTGAGGATTTTTAAGTTTTAACATAGCTATGAAGCATTTTATGGATTGCTACATGTGTAAAACATCTGAACCACCATCAGCACGAGTGCAGCACCAGAACCATCATTAGTTCATGAAGGCCGCTCCAGGACCACCGTCAGTACATGAATGCAGTGCCAAAACCACCGTCAGTAGATGAATGCAGCGCCAGAACCACTGTCAGTACATGAATGTACGGAAAGAACCACCGTCAGTACATTAATGCAGTTCCAGAACCACCATCAGTACATGAATGCAGCGCCAGAACCACCGTCAGTACATGAATGCAGCGCTAGAACCACTGTCAGTACATGAATGCAGCGCCAGATCCACCGTCCGTTCAGCTGATTGGTGGGGGTACCTGAATTCAGACCCCAACCAATCTGATTTTGATTGCTTATACAAATTCTTAAGTTTAACTTCACTCATAGTTTTAGATCTAAATTCTAGGTGTACAAGAAAGCCATGGAGAACCTATTACCCACCCCGGCTAAATTCCATTATACATTTAATCTGCAGGATTTCTCTCGAGTGGTGCAGGGATGCTTACTGATCAAGAAAGAGTCAACGAAAAATAAACGTGTCATGGTGCGACTTTGTCCATGAAGTTCTGCAGGTGTTTTATGACCGCTTAGTCGACGACCAGGACCGATCCTGGCTATACAAACTATTGAAAGATGTGGTGAAAGATCATTTCAAAGAAAGTCTTGATTCTGTCTTTGAGAACCTAAAACAAGAAAACAAACCTGTAAGTAGTGAAATACTGACTTGGCTAGAGTCAGACGTCTATATAGCGGACGTATTCTACGGTCGGTCGTGTTATTGGTGCAGGTCCCGGGCCGACTGTCCTAACTTGAACTAGCATAGCCTCATAACCATCTGTGACGCTGTTAGTTTCGGACCGGCAGAATCTTGGTAGGATTGGGAAATGCAATGTAAGATGTAGTGTAAAATATGTTTGCTCTAATTGCGCAAGCTATGATATTTGATGTTCTATAATAATTGGTTATATAATTGTGGAGTTTTTTTTGCAGCTCGAGGAGGAAGATATTAGAAACTTGCTGTTTGGCGACTAGATGAATCCTGATCTCGAAGGCGATGAACGTTTGTATGCCGAGATACCAAGTGTGCAGCAGTTCAACGATGTTGTGGAGAGATGTCTGGATGAATACAACCAGACCCACAAAACCCGTATGAACCTTGTTATATTCAGGTATGCCTGTAATAGGAGCATATAGCTGCCTCTGCACTCTCTCGGTCCAGGGCCATGGCCAGAGCTAGACGGCCAGCTTGGGCACAATTGAGTGAAGGGTGCCACTGTGAACCTCCTTTTTTTCATATACACCCAATTGAAAACTGTGTCTGAGCATTTGATAAGTATATATGACTCGCCCCCTGGGCCGTGGGGCACTCGGAACTGGGCTTCTGCGCGGTGATGGGGGGTAGTAGTGGCAACCCGATCCCGTTGCTCAGGGTGGTCAGACCAGTGGCAGTCTTCTATATGTTTTGCAATGTCCGACTACGCCACCCGTGGATTGCGGTCAGAGTGAACCGCCGCTGCAGAGCATACCGCTGAGGCTGGTGTTGTGGGTGCAGCAGGGAATAGTACAACTCCCCACGGGAGGAGTGTAGCCTCAGGGCAGTGAGCATAGATTGTGGGGGTTGTAGTGCTCACAAAGCAGTCATCAAACCAAAAGGTGGCTACTCTGAAGAACCTAGAATATAAGACATATTTTCAGTTGTTTCACACTTTTTTGTTAAGTATATAATTCCACATGTGTTAATTCATAGTTTTGATGCCTTCAGTGTGAATGTACAATTTTCAAAGTCATGAAAATCCAGAAAAATCTTTAAATGAGAAGGTGTGTCCAAACTTTTTTCTGTACTGTATATACACACACATATATATACTGTATATATACACACACATATATATATATATATATATATATATATATATATATATATACACACACACACACATATATATATATATATATATTGTATATATACACAACACATATATATATTGTGTATATATACACACACACACATATATATATACTGTATATAGACACACACACATATATACTGTATATAGACACACACATATATATATACTGTATATACACACACACATATACAGTATATACTGTATATAGACACACACATATATATATTGTATATAGACACACACATATATATATATATATACTGTATATACACACACATATATATATACTGTATATATACACACACACAAATATATAGCAACAGGGCCCCGCTGCGTCCTCTGTGTCTCTGTACAGATATAAGTGTAACACGTACTGGATCCAGCACAGGTGACAGTCTGCCATAGAGCTGACGTGCAGTACATACACTGTGTTATGGGGGCGCTCACCTGTGCGGACCCCGCTCTCCGGCCGCTACTTCTTTGCTCATATAAGGTCTCATTCTGCCATTAAACAATTCGGTTGTCATGGCAGCAGGGGTGGGGCGTTGGTAGGGGGCGTGTCTGGTATAGGGCAGATTGGGGCGGGGCTGTCATGCAGTGCTTGTCTCATCCCTGTAATTTCCTGCTGATGCCACCTGGTGGACAGCATTGGTCAGTACACGCTGAGAATGCTACATTTGCATTGTACTGTGGGAGCTGCTGGTACTACTGGTGCTTCCTGACTGCTGTCCCTATGAGGTATGCAGTATGTCACATGGTGGGGGAGGAACATTTTATATATGTATATGCACTGCTCAAAAAATAAAGGGAACTGTGCGGCCCTCCAAACAAATGCCACCCCACACCATTACTGACCCACTACCAAACCGGTCATGCTGACGGATGTTGCAGGCAGCAGATCGCTCTCCACGGCGTCTCCAGACTCTGTCACATCTGTTACATGTGCTCAGTGTGAACCTGCTTTCATCTGTGAAGAGCACAGGGCGCCAGTGGCGACTTTGCCAATCCTGGTGTTCTGTGGCATTTCTTTGGATGGCCGCACAGCCCTCCTTGTGCTCGGCAGAGGTAGCCTGACTGCCATTAGGTACCGATATGAGATCCTCAGACCCCTTGTGAGACCATATGCGGGTGCGGTTGGCCCTGGGTTCCTCCTAATGCCGGACAATGCCAGACCTCATGTGGCTGGAGTGTGTCAGCAGTTCCTGCAAGATGAAGGCATTGAAGCTATGGACTGGCCCGCCCGTTCCCCAGACCTGAATCCGGGACACATCTGGGACATCATGTCTCGCTCCATCCATAAAACGGACAAACAACACAAATATTGGTTCTATCTTTTACACATTTGGGGTAGCCCTTAAGAGGGCCATTGGGTCAAAGAGAGAGAGAGAAGAGAGAGGGGAGGGAGAGAAGAGAGAGGGAAGGGAGAGATACCGGGAGATACCAAGAGAGGGAAAAAAGAGAGACCCAACCAGTGCAAGGCTAAGCCGGGCAGGCGGCAGCGGCTATTTATACCCACTGCTGATCTCTGATTGGTGGAAAATCTGGGTATGGCTGCTTTGATTGGTGGAAAAACTGGGTGTGGCTGCTCTGTGATTGGTCAGCATTATGACCTCACAGTGGCGATGACTCATACCTCCTGGGTGGTTGTTTTTAATGTATTTTTTGTTGTAACATTTTGTATGGCTGTTTGGTGCAGGGGGTGGGGTCGGGAGTATTTTAACCCCTGCACACCCCCATGACCATATGCCTCGACCCGTAGAAGCGTGATAGACACGCGAAACGGCCGTCGTCCGCAAAAGGCGCCGCTTCCCTGTATTTTTAATGGAAATGGAATAAAAGAAGATTTTATTAAATCGGTGTGCCACCTCGCTTTCTTCATGTATGAGTAGTATAATAATGATGATTTATCCTGGGGATGGGTTATCAATATCAGATCGGTGGGGCTCCGACACGCGGCACCGGCTCTACCCATCAGCTGATTGCAGCGCTCAAGTGTAAATAGTGTGAAGATTGAACATCACAGCTCCATTCACTGTACTGTGGGTCCTGCAGATCAGCTAATATTCATGTAATAGGAGCTGATCTGCAGCACCAGGGAGCGGCCACTACAGAGTGAACAGATCAGTGATTTTTCAGCTCCTCAACACTGTTTACATCTGACCTCGGCCGAAGCTGCAAACAGCTGATTAGTGGAGGTGCCGTGTGCCGGACCACCACAAATCTGATATTAATGAGCTAACCAGGGGATAAGCCATCAAAATGTTTGTCCTGGAAAATCCCTTTAAGGCCCACCTGCACATAATAAATATATATATATATATATATATATATATATATATATATATATATATATAGCAAAGAGTGGGAAGGGGTTAATCACAGGCTCATAAAACGGACAAACAACACAAATATTGGTTCTATCTTTTACACATTTGGGGTAGCCCTTAAGAGGGCCGTTGGGTCAAAGAGAGAGAGAGAGGGGAGGGATAGATACCGGGAGATACCAAGAGAGAGAAAAAGAGAGAGACCCAACCAGTGCAAGGCTAAGCCGGGCAGGCGGCAGCGGCTATTTATACCCACTGCTGATCTCTGATTGGTGGAAAATCTGGGTGTGGCTGCTATTTATACCCACTGCTTATCTCTGATTGGTGGAAAATCTGGGGGTGCCTGCTCTGTGATTGGTGGAAAATCTGGGCATGGCTGCTCTGTGATTGGTCAGCATTATGACCTCACAGTGGCGATGACTCATACCTCCTGGGTGGTTCTTCTGGGCAATTCTGTTTTCTGATTGGTGGAAATTCTAATCAGCATTATGACCTCACAGTGGCCGTGACTCATGTTTCATGGACTGTTCTATCTGGGTGACCTGAAACATGCTGATCTCTGATTGGTGGAAATTCAAGTCATCTTCATGACATCACAATCAAGAAGAATGAATATCCAATTTACTTAATATAAATGACCAGCAATGCTGATCTCTTAATGGTGGAAATTCAAGTCATCTTCATGACATCACAATCAGCATGTTATTACTGCCGATATGTCCAATTTTTTTCCTAAATTTCCTACGTTTGTCCTAATTTATTAGCACATATATACCACTCATTCCTACAATCAAAGGATCAGGAAACCCCTCTGAAATCAATATCCTACAATTTACCCCAACAGCAAAAAAACAACTATACACAAAATACCAAAAGGTATATCAGATTATTAATGAGCAAATAAAAGACACATAAAAATAATTTTTAGAAATGTGTAGAAAAAATGCTGTAAAGTAAGAATGCTTCAAAAATAGAAATGTTAATGATCTATTTAATCAATTAACAAAATACAAGTGAATGAACAAACAAAAAATCTAGATCCAATCAATATTTGGTGTGACCAACTTTTCACTTTAAAACAGCGTCAATTCTTCTAGGTACATATGCGCAAAGTCAGGGATTTTGTAATAATGCAGTCAGGTGTCTGGTCATACACCATGGCAAGGCTGAGCAAGAATACACAAGGAAGTTATACTACATCAGCAAGGTCTCTAAGGCACAAATTTCAAAGCAGATTGAGGGTTCAAGATGTGTCATTCAAGCACTAGTGAAGAAGCACAAGAAAATGTGCAAGGTTGAGGTCAATAGATGCAGTGGTCGGCCAAGGAAACTTAGTGCAGCAGATGTATGACACATTATGGTTACTTTCCTTCAAAAGCGGAAGATGTCCAGCAGTGCCATCAGCTCAGAACTGGCAGCAACCAGTGGGACTCAGCTTCACTCATCTACTGTTCCGAGAAGACTGGCCAGAAGTGGTCTTCATAGCAGAATTATGGTGAAAAAGCCATATCTTCCACATCAAAACAAGGCCAAGTGACGCTGAGTCACTGCATTAAAACAGAGAAAACGGGGAAGGAGGGGGGGGGGATTGGCAAGATGTGCGCGGTTGAGCCAAAATATGAAAAATGTGGTTGTTACTGTAGGGAGTTTGTTCACTGAAGGGCTGGAGAGCAGAACAATAATGAGTGTCTGTGGTCAATAGTGATGCATAACCACGGTGAAGGGTCCTGTAAGTTTGGGGCTGCATTTCAGCAAATGGAGTTGGGAATTGGGTCAGACCTCATGCTATAACATTTTCCCCCATCATGGGCCCCTCTCTGGCATATTGTCCCCATTCTGGCATAATTTCCCTCATTCTGGTTTAAGACATCTCTGTTTGCTCCGCTGCACCTTCTGCATTCTTCAATATCCAGATCCATATTCCAGTTTGTCTTCTCTTCTGCACTACGTGAGTCCACAATCAACTGAGGAATACCTACGTCTGCTTACTATCCTTATTTCTGTTTGCATATTACTGTACCTAAGTAAACTTGGACTATCGTTAACGTTTACATACCCTAATAGTAATGAAGGCCGTGCCTTACAGATTAGGTTCTAAGAAGTATTGTTTGGAATGAACTTACCTTCATAAACTGTTTGCTGTGATCTTTTGCACTTGAGTTTAAAATAGACTTTCACACTACTCTTGTCTCAGTCTCTGCTTTTGGCCCACGCCATTGGACTTCAGGGTATCTACTAACATCGTAACAGGCAGTTCCTTTGAGCTCATGATTCTCATTTGGTCTGACATGCACTGTGAGCTGTGAGGTCTTATATAGACAGGTGTGTGCCTTTCCAAATCAAGTCCTATCAGTTTAATTAAACACAGCTGGACTCCAATGAAAGAGTAGAACCATCTCAAGGAGGATCACAAGGAAATGGACAGCATGTGACTTAAATATGAGCAAAGGGTCTGAATACTTATGACCATGTGATATTTCAGTTTTCCTTTTTTAATAAATTTGCAAAAATTTCTACATTTCTGTTTTTTTTCAGTCAAGATGGGGTGCACAGTGTACTTTAATGAGAAAAAAAATGAACTTTTTAGAATTTACCAAATGGCTGCAATGAAACAAGAAGTGAAAGATGTAAAGGGGTCTGAATGCTTTCCGTACCCACTGTATATAGTACTCAATGGGTGTGGCCTGCCTCTGATTGAGAAGTGCCTCTTCCGGCAGTCTGAATAAGGGTCTATCGTTAGGGGTGTGACTAATTTGTTTTCACTTAGGGTGATATATGTCCCGCTTTTAATGAGATTTAATAACATTTGTATTTTAGGGTTTCTATTATAATTCTGGGATTTCCTAATTTGTTTATAGAATTTTTGAATTGCATAACACATAGGATAAGGATAATAGGTTTAGTATATGAGATAGGAAATAGTTATTGATAGAACTAGTGCAGTGGATGGGCACTAGTGTTAATAAAAAGAGGGGCACTTCCTGATAGTGTGCGCCATGTCCCATGATTTGGGAATCTTACAGACCATATTGCACTATCATTAAGTTGCTGTTTTGTTGCTATGCAGTTAGGTTTTCCTTTCTTATAAGTTTGTCCTTTGTCTCTCCCTGTCTCTCTCAGATGTAGCTGTGATGTCAGTAACCCCTCCCTTCTTCTCCATTCTTCTTCCTCATTCACCATCTTCAGCCATGTTAGAAGCTTATGTGCTTCCAACCCGTTTCTAAAAAAGTCTTTTTACCTGCTGTGCATTTGCACATCATCGAGTATTCTGCTAGAAAATAAATCTTCTTCTGAATCTTCAACAATGTGCTTCTTGCAGTCGAGTTAAACTATCTGAAGACATCACTATGTGTGAGTACGGTAAAGAGACAGCCTAGAAACGGTGTCTCACAGCGCCCTATGCTTGCAGCTTAGTCATGGAGTCAGAATAGTGTGAGTTCAGTGAGAGTTAGTGAAGTGCATAGTGAAGGTGAAGTTCAGGTGCGGTGGGCTGCTAGGGGCAGCATGTGTCACTTGTTCCAGGCAGTGGGAGGCATTACTGGGATCCAGAGCAGTCGCTCCAGTCACGTCCAGAGCCTTAGGTCTGGTATAGGAGCTGCCGGACACTTTGTGTACTCTGAAGTACAAAGGAAGATGGACAGGGACCTGCATAGATGGAAGTTGAAGGCCAGTCCCGGGTGCACTGCAGAGGTGGACAAGAAATACAGGATGAGCTAGCAACAGGGCTGAAGAGGAGTTATGCTAAGAAGGAGGATAATGTGAATTGCTGTGCCTTATCCTGTCTGTACCCACCTGATGAACTAGAACTGTCAAGTATATGTTTGACTGTTACAAAGAACATTGTGTCCCCTAAATTGTGTGCGGCGGCTTCTGAGGAAAGAAGCCTGAAGGCAGTGGAGGCCTGCGGCCTACAAGAGAATGTGCTGCACCCCACACCCTAGAGCACACTGGGACTGGGACACCCATTGTCTGTAAAGTGCCAGAGCGAAATCAGACAGACGTTCAGTCACGACTACCGCTCTGTGCCACTTTACAAGATGAGTGATAAGAAGAGAAGAGGAAATAATGGTCGCTGCCCAAACTGTGACAAGAACAGGACCACAATGTGTGTCACCCTGGCCTGGATGCCACAAATGTATAATAAAGCTGTGTCTGAGAGCAAAGGGGAGGTCCTCTAGTCAAGGGCCATTAGCATGCAATACCTCCTGTCACAGGCCAGTAGGGGGAGCAGGCTGCCCCTATAAAAGCTGGAACTGGGGGCAGGGTTAGAGAGAACTGGACAACCTGTCTCTGGATTGAGAGGTGTCCCAGAGCCGGGACAGACAGTTGTGTTGCAGCCTAAGAGGACGTGTGGCAGTAGGAGAGCCACGAGCCAGGGACAAAAGGCGAAGTGAGTCTGTCCTGGCAGATAAAGAAACTAATCTTCCAGACTTTGGTGTCTGAGGCTGTGAGGATTCCACATCCTACAGCAGATAACCAGTCCGCAGGGGACTGTATGTTCCTTGGCCTAAGAAGCCCGGAGGCTCCGCCACAGCAGAAGGGACCAACAGAGCCGTACCAGGCCGGGAGTAGCAAGGGACCCAAGTTGCAAGCCATACGGGCGAGAGGACACGGTGAGCTCAGGAACGTGGGCTGTTACATTACCAGAAGGGAAATAGCCAGAAGGAGCACAGAGAGCACGGTAGGCCGACACCCTCATCTTGACCAGGGCCAGCTTCCCACTTGCTCTCAGACATCCAGGCCCCCTCCTAGCTGGGCCTGTTTCTGGGTCGTTTTACCTGTTCTAATAAAGACCCTGAACTGTTTAAGAGGCCTCCGTTTCCTGGCTAACGCGGTTGGAATCATCCCCTCCATCATCCATCATACACTGCCCTGGGGCCCTACTCTTCCCGTGGGGAGTTGTACTATTCGGAGCTGCACATTTACATCTGCCCCAGAGGTCTGCACTGCAGCGGCGGTTAGCACTGACCGCAATCCACGGGTGGCGTAGTCGGACATTACTTAAAACTTATAAAGGACTGCCACTGGCCTGACCACCCTAAGCCACGGACCGGGTTGCCACCACTACCCCCATCGTCTCCCTATTGCCCGGCTCCGAGTGCCCCACGGCCCAGGGGGCGAGTCAGCTTTGGCGTAGTCGGCAGGATTGTAACCAACCCGCCACAAACGGGTATTGCGTGCCTGAAAAAGACTGTACACGTACCTGAAGAAGAGTTTTTCCACCACCCGGAGCCGTTTCCCGCCATTTTCAACCGTCTCCCGCCATCTTCCGTCGGTTCCCGCCATCTTCAGCCGTTTTCCCGCCAACGGATGCCATATTCAGGACGCTGCGCGGGAAGAGGAGGGGCGTGGACGTCCAAACCGCGCGAGACCCGAATCTCCGCCCCACGCACCGACGCTGCGCAAGGTCCTGGAAGGGAGAGAGAGCGACGCTGACATCATCAGGACGCGACGCAGGTCCTCGTCCGGAGCAGCACCAGCGGAGTCGCGGCCTACAGAAGAGGATCGTCAGAAGGTAGGCCACGCTTAACTAGGGGGGAGAAAGATGTCGGACACTGAGGCGCCCACTACCACCAGCACAGCTGCAGCAGCGGTGATGCCATTTTCCCTGCCCTACGTCAATGGAGCGGCCTGGTTGCCTAAGTATTCAGGGGAGCCCCATGCCCTAACTGACTTTAAGGAAAGGCTGTACAGTTTGTTCCAAGTTTACCCCCTGACAGAGGAACAGAAGATTAGCATACTGACAGGGCAGTTAACTGGCCCAGCCCAGCGGGAGGTAAAGTAATGGCCCGCTGAGGAGAAAAGGACCGTAAAGGACATTCTGGCCCGGCTGCGGGGTACCTTTGATACACGTACCTCCGCTGAAATTAAAATGCGGTTCTACGGATGTAAGCAGCGGGCACAGGACAGCATCAGAGACTATGCCCTAAATTTGCAGGAAGCCTTGAGAGCCATCAAACAAGCTGACCCTGGCAGCGTGCAGGATACGGATAAGCTACTAACAGAACAGTTCATAGAAGGTCTGCTGTCTAGCGCCCACAGGACCCAGCTGCGCCTCATGTTCTTTCAGAACCCTGATCTGACCTTTGCCCAATTCAAGGACAGGGCCATAAGGGTGCTCCGTGAACCCGCAACAAGTGGCGCTATAAATCCCCGGCGCCCTGCTCTCACCTACCACCAGAAGGCGGCGCCCTCCTCTGTGGACTCTGTGGGGGACGATGCACAGGCCCTGAACCAAGCCTCGTCGAAAGATCTGCATCACCAAGTCCAGGAGCTGACCAGGAGCGTTGCGGCATTGACCAGGACCGTCCAGGCGTTACAAGTGGACCCGTCAAGACCCATCGAGTTGGCTTCAAGTCCGGAGGATGTCCCGTGGCGTCGACAGAGGAGGACCCCGTCATTCCGAGGGAGGCCCACAGATCGCTACGCAGAGGATGGACAGCCCATTTGCCGTCGATGCAACCAGCCCGGACACATTTCCAGGTACTGTAATTTAAACGGGTCCAACCTGGGGCAGAGAGCCAACCCCCAGGCATAAGATCACCAGGCCCTTATAATTGGCGTGATAAGTACGTTGGGGGGGCGCCCGGTTTTACCCGTGGTGCTGAACGGTATCCCCATGAGCGCCTTGCTGGATACCGGGTCGCAAGTAACTACTATCCCTTATGTACTTTTTAAGCAGTATTGGACTGATGCTGATATAACACGGTACCCAGACAGTGACTTGAGCATCATCGCCAGTAATGGCTTGCCCATGCCGCAGATGGGGTTCAAGGAAATGACCATTAAAATTGGTAAAGTTGAACTACCGGCACAGGGAGTGATTATTGTGGACATTGACCGTCGTGAAAGTCACCCTAAAATAACTGTGGGTACTATCGTGATTGAAAATTGTCTTTCAGAGGTAATTGTAATTCTACAACAGGTGGCAGTGAATGCTAGTTCCAGCCAACAGAGAGTCCTCAACAAGGAGATAAAAGCCCTGATGAGACGGCAGCAGGTAGAACTGTCTGGTGGTGAGATCGGTAGCGTAAGACTGAGTGACCCATTCCCCATTTCCATGCCTCCCAAAAGTGAAATGATGATCTGGTGTCGGACTGCAATCGGGTTGAGAGGTAGAGACTACCAAGCCATGGTAGAACCCGTGTACTCAGACAGCAGGCCCACCATTTTGACAGCCTGGGGGGTGGTTGATGTCCGTCATGGGAGGGTGCCCGTTCACATTCTCAACATTGGGGAGAGGGAGGTACACTTACCCAGGTACGCTACACTTGCCAAACTGTTTGCTGTTGAGCACAAAGCTATCAGGGCCGTGGAACCTTTGCCTCCCTCTCCACAGGCGGAGAGTAATGGCTCCCAGAAACAAAAGGAGGACTGGTGCCAGAAACTCCATGTGGGTGCTGACTCCACTCCCCTGCACCAAAAACAAGGAGTCTACCGGGTGGTACAGGAGTACGAGAGAGTCTTTAGTAAGCACCCGCTAGACTTCGGCAGAGTAAAAGGGATAGAGCACCACATCCCCACAGGGAGCCACCCACCAATAAAAGAGAGACACAGGCCTGTACCCCCTGCACATTATCAGAACGCCAAAGGTATGCTGCGGGAAATGAAAGAAGCTGGGGACATTAGAGATAGCTGTAGCCCCTGGGCAGCCCCCCTGGTTCTGGTAAAAAAGAAAGACGGCACCATGAGAATGTGCGTGGACTATAGACAAAACAACCGTATCACCCACAAAGACGCATATCCGCTGCCTAGAATAGAAGAGTCTTTAGCCGCACTAAAATCAGCTAACTTCTTTTCTACTTTGGACCTTACTAGCGGGTACTGGCAGGTTCCTGTGGCAGAGGCTGACAAGGAGAAGACCGCCTTCACCACCCCGATGGGACTGAGCGAGTTCAACTGTATGCCCTTCGGGCTCTGGAACGCACCAGGGACCTTCCAGAGGCTGATGGAATGCTGTCTAGGGCACCGAAACTTCGAGACTGTCCTCCTTTACCTGGACGACGTGATCGTCTATTCGAAGACTTACGAGCACCATCTAAAGCACCTGGCCGAGGTGTTCGAAGCCCTGGCAGGCTATGGCCTGAAGGTGAAACCATCAAAGTGTCACCTGTTGAAACCGAAGGTCCAGTACCTAGGGCACGTGGTAAGTGCGGAAGGAGTAGCCCCCGACCCTGACAAGGTCACGGCAATCAAGAGCTGGCCAAGCCCTTCGAACATCAAGGAAGTGAGGCAATTCCTCTGGTTGGTAGGCTACTACCGAAGGTTCATCCCCGGGTTCACTAAGATGGCAGCTCCTATGCAGGACCTCCTGATAGGACAGTCTAAGTCCAGAAGCCAAAAGCCACCCTTCAAGTGGGATAAACCGGAAGAGGAGTCCTTCCGTCAGTTGAAGATGGCCCTCACAGGGGATGAGATCCTGGCCTACCCTGATTATGGCCAGCCTTTTATTCTCCACACAGACGCCAGTAATGTGGGACTGGGAGCCGTACTGTCACAAAACCAACAGGGCAGAGAAAGAGTGATCGCGTACGCCAGTCGGAAGCTGAGGCCCACCGAGAGGAACCCGAAAAATTACAGCTCCTTCAAGCTAGAATTCTTGGCGGTGGTGTGGGACCTAACGGAACGCTTCAAGCATTACCTGACCTCCGCAAAGTTCACTGTGTACACGGACAATAACCCGTTAACACACCTAGACAGTGCAAGACTTGGTGCCCTGGAACAGCGGTGGATGGCCCGTCTCTCCAATTATGACTTCGTGATCAAGTACCGGGCAGGCAAAATCAATGCCAACGCTGATGCCCTATCGAGAATGCCTCACTTACCTGAAGGTGACGAAGACCCAGAAGAGCTGGAGGAGGTAGAACTCCCCGCGTTTCACCGGTATGGGGCCGCTCAATACTCCCACCGCGTGAAGGAGGAAGATTTAACAACCGTTATGATCAATCCCCTACCTCACCACAGCTGGGCCGAGACCCAAGATAGTGACCCTGCAATCCGCCTGGTGAAAGATCTGCTGACCCAGGAAGATGCCCGCTTAGATCCGGATGCTCCAGAGGAAGCCAAGCAGCTATGGAAAGAGAAGAGCAAGCTGTTCCTCTATGAAGGCAAGCTGTACAGAAGACTTGTCAACCACCGGACACAAGAGCTGACCTGGCAAGTCGTGGTCCCAAGGCGGGATGCAGCTATGGTCCTGGGGGCTTACCATGACAGAGCGGGGCACTTCGGTTGGAAGAAACTGGAGTTCCTGCTAAGAGGACGGCTTTTTTGGGTCGGCATGAGAGGGGCTGTAGAGAAGTGGTGCAGGGACTGTGGCCCTTGTAACTTAAGGAGAAAAGACCGCACCAGCCAGAAGACACCCTTGAAGCCCATCGTCACCCAGCAGCCTCTTGAGCTGGTAGCTCTGGACCACGTCAAATTGGCTCCAAGCCGGTCAGGATACATCTACGCCCTGACAATCGTGGACCACTATTCCCGTTTTCTAGTGGTGGTCCCGGTAAAAGACTTGACAGCCCAAACGGCGGCCAGAGCCTTCCAGCAATACTTCTGCCGTCTACACGGGTATCCGGAACAGGTCCTGACGGACCAGGGTCCAGCGTTCGGAGCTGAAATCTTGCAAGAGTTCTGCAACCTCTATGGCTGTAAGAAGATTCGGACAACGCCTTACCGCCCACAAACCAACGGGATGTGTGATTAAATGAACAATATAGTCATTGATCTCCTGAAGACGTTGCCCCTGGAGGAATGCAGCCTGTGGCCAGAAAAACTGCCGGACCTGATAGACTTATACAACCATATCCCGGTGAACGCTACAAACTGCACCCCGGCTTACCTGATGCGAGCCAGACCAGGTAAGCTGCCCCTAGATCTGGAGATGGGAGTCCTAACACCTGAGGACACTTCCCTGGATGCGGACTGGGATACGGAGAGGCGACTGCAGTACAAGAATGTACAGGAGAGTGTGGAGAAGAGCCTGGCCCAGGTGAGAGAAAGGCAAGAAAGACTCTTCAACCAACACGCGCCTGCTGGTCCCCTAGAACCTGGTGAGCAGGTCCTGAAGCGAAAAAGAAGGCTACATAAGATGGACGACCAGTGGGAAAGGGAACCCTACACCGTACTGCAGTCTGATCATGACAACTCGAAGGTGTGCGTGATCACCAAGGATGGAGGAGAAACCACTAGTACCATCTCCAGAGACCACCTAAAAAGGTGCCCCGAACAACTCCGTAGTGCAGAAGAGGATCAAAGTGACCTTGAACCCGCAGAGGACAAGGAAGAAATGATCAGCACCGTTCTCTGAGAGTTCCCTCAGTCCTGGACTCGAATAAACGATGCCATAGTGGTACCCGTCCTGCATTTCCTGCAACCGGCTCAGCAACAACCTACACCAGAGCCGGAAGGTGAAGAAGAGCAAGCAGTTCCAGAGGCAGAAGAGCCTGTACCAGCAGCCCAGGAGAATCAACCCTCTGCTGACAGTGAGCCTGCCATGCCTGCGATGAGCCAAAGGACCCGTAGACAGCTGCCTGCCCTACCTGTACACCAAGCTGGTAGCTCTACCCCTAACGCTAGTGAAGAAAACCAGGTTGGTCCACCACCAGACAGTGGGTTACGCAGGTCAACCAGAAGCACAAAGGGGCAGATACCCGCTCGCTGGAGAATATAGGGTGCACTAATACTGTAAATAACCCTGTTGCCAAGTGTTGAAATGTTTGCAAATTTACATGCATGATTAGTAATTGTGTATTTCAGTTTCTTACAGTTACCGTACGGACTCAAAGGTTATGGACTTTTAATAACCGGGACTTTGTATGGACTGCGTTCGGAGCCTGACCAAGGAATGAACTAAGACTGTAAAGGACTTGGGGCTAGGACAGACCCCCACCTGGTTAAGGCTCCCCGTTGTGTTGGTGAAAATGGACACCCGGTCACAGACCACACTGTGACCTTAAGAACTCAATCTGTGCGTCACTTGCCTGATAATGTTTTATGGTCATGCATATGATCTTTGTTTATTGTTTAGTCCCGGAGTACTAAATTTTACTAGGGGGGAATGTGTCACCCTGGCCTGGATAACACAAATGTATAATAAAGCTGTGTCTGAGAGCAAGGGGGAGGTCCTCTAGTCAAGGGCCATTAGCATGCAATACCTCCTGTCACAGGCCAGTAGGGGGAGCAGGCTGCCCCTATAAAAGCTGGAACTGGGGGCAGGGTTAGAGAGAACTGGACAACCTGTCTCTGGATTGAGAGGTGTCCCAGAGCCGGGACAGACAGTTGTGTTGCAGCCTAAGAGGACGTGTGGCAGTAGGAGAGCCACGAGCCAGGGACAAAAGGCGAAGTGAGTCTGTCCTGGCAGATAAAGAAACTAATCTTCCAGACTTTGGTGTCTGAGGCTGTGAGGATTCCACATCCTACAGCAGATAACCAGTCCGCAGGGGACTGTATGTTCCTTGGCCTAAGAAGCCCGGAGGCTCCGCCACAGCAGAAGGGACCAACAGAGCCGTACCAGGCCGGGAGTAGCAAGGGACCCAAGTTGCAAGCCATACGGGCGAGAGGACACGGTGAGCTCAGGAACGTGGGCTGTTACATTACCAGAAGGGAAATAGCCAGAAGGAGCACAGAGAGCACGGTAGGCCGACACCCTCATCTTGACCAGGGCCAGCTTCCCACTTGCTCTCAGACATCCAGGCCCCCTCCTAGCTGGGCCTGTTTCTGGGTCGTTTTACCTGTTCTAATAAAGACCCTGAACTGTTTAAGAGGCCTCCGTTTCCTGGCTAACGCGGTTGGAATCATCCCCTCCATCATCCATCATACACTGCCCTGGGGCCCTACTCTTCCCGTGGGGAGTTGTACTATTCGGAGCTGCACATTTACATCTGCCCCAGAGGTCTGCACTGCAGCGGCGGTTAGCACTGACCGCAATCCACGGGTGGCGTAGTCGGACATTACTTAAAACTTATAAAGGACTGCCACTGGCCTGACCACCCTAAGCCACGGACCGGGTTGCCACCACTACCCCCATCGTCTCCCTATTGCCCGGCTCCGAGTGCCCCACGGCCCAGGGGGCGAGTCAGCTTTGGCGTAGTCGGCAGGATTGTAACCAACCCGCCACAAACGGGTATTGCGTGCCTGAAAAAGACTGTACACGTACCTGAAGAAGAGTTTTTCCACCACCCGGAGCCGTTTCCCGCCATTTTCAACCGTCTCCCGCCATCTTCCGTCGGTTCCCGCCATCTTCAGCCGTTTTCCCGCCAACGGATGCCATATTCAGGACGCTGCGCGGGAAGAGGAGGGGCGTGGACGTCCAAACCGCGCGAGACCCGAATCTCCACCCCACGCACCGACGCTGCGCAAGGTCCTGGAAGGGAGAGAGAGCGACGCTGACGTCATCAGGACGCGACGCAGGTCCTCGTCCGGAGCAGCACCAGCGGAGTCGCGGCCTACAGAAGAGGATCGTCAGAAGGTAGGCCACGCTTAACTAGGGGGGAGAAAGATGTCGGACACTGAGGCGCCCACTACCACCAGCACAGCTGCAGCAGCGGTGATGCCATTTTCCCTGCCCTACGTCAATGGAGCGGCCTGGTTGCCTAAGTATTCAGGGGAGCCCCATGCCCTAACTGACTTTAAGGAAAGGCTGTACAGTTTGTTCCAAGTTTACCCCCTGACAGAGGAACAGAAGATTAGCATACTGACAGGGCAGTTAACTGGCCCAGCCCAGCGGGAGGTAAAGTAATGGCCCGCTGAGGAGAAAAGGACCGTAAAGGACATTCTGGCCCGGCTGCGGGGTACCTTTGATACACGTACCTCCGCTGAAATTAAAATGCGGTTCTACGGATGTAAGCAGCGGGCACAGGACAGCATCAGAGACTATGCCCTAAATTTGCAGGAAGCCTTGAGAGCCATCAAACAAGCTGACCCTGGCAGCGTGCAGGATACGGATAAGCTACTAACAGAACAGTTCATAGAAGGTCTGCTGTCTAGCGCCCACAAGCTGCGCCTCATGTTCTTTCAGAACCCTGATCTGACCTTTGCCCAATTCAAGGACAGGGCCATAAGGGTGCTCCGTGAACCCGCAACAAGTGGCGCTATAAATCCCCGGCGCCCTGCTCTCACCTACCACCAGAAGGCGGCGCCCTCCTCTGTGGACTCTGTGGGGGACGATGCACAGGCCCTGAACCAAGCCTCGTCGAAAGATCTGCATCACCAAGTCCAGGAGCTGACCAGGAGCGTTGCGGCATTGACCAGGACCGTCCAGGCGTTACAAGTGGACCCGTCAAGACCCATCGAGTTGGCTTCAAGTCCGGAGGATGTCCCGTGGCGTCGACAGAGGAGGACCCCGTCATTCCGAGGGAGGCCCACAGATCGCTACGCAGAGGATGGACAGCCCATTTGCCGTCGATGCAACCAGCCCGGACACATTTCCAGGTACTGTAATTTAAACGGGTCCAACCTGGGGCAGAGAGCCAACCCCCAGGCATAAGATCACCAGGCCCTTATAATTGGCGTGATAAGTACGTTGGGGGGGCGCCCGGTTTTACCCGTGGTGCTGAACGGTATCCCCATGAGCGCCTTGCTGGATACCGGGTCGCAAGTAACTACTATCCCTTATGTACTTTTTAAGCAGTATTGGACTGATGCTGATATAACACGGTACCCAGACAGTGACTTGAGCATCATCGCCAGTAATGGCTTGCCCATGCCGCAGATGGGGTTCAAGGAAATGACCATTAAAATTGGTAAAGTTGAACTACCGGCACAGGGAGTGATTATTGTGGACATTGACCGTCGTGAAAGTCACCCTAAAATAACTGTGGGTACTATCGTGATTGAAAATTGTCTTTCAGAGGTAATTGTAATTCTACAACAGGTGGCAGTGAATGCTAGTTCCAGCCAACAGAGAGTCCTCAACAAGGAGATAAAAGCCCTGATGAGACGGCAGCAGGTAGAACTGTCTGGTGGTGAGATCGGTAGCGTAAGACTGAGTGACCCATTCCCCATTTCCATGCCTCCCAAAAGTGAAATGATGATCTGGTGTCGGACTGCAATCGGGTTGAGAGGTAGAGACTACCAAGCCATGGTAGAACCCGTGTACTCAGACAGCAGGCCCACCATTTTGACAGCCTGGGGGGTGGTTGATGTCCGTCATGGGAGGGTGCCCGTTCACATTCTCAACATTGGGGAGAGGGAGGTACACTTACCCAGGTACGCTACACTTGCCAAACTGTTTGCTGTTGAGCACAAAGCTATCAGGGCCGTGGAACCTTTGCCTCCCTCTCCACAGGCGGAGAGTAATGGCTCCCAGAAACAAAAGGAGGACTGGTGCCAGAAACTCCATGTGGGTGCTGACTCCACTCCCCTGCACCAAAAACAAGGAGTCTACCGGGTGGTACAGGAGTACGAGAGAGTCTTTAGTAAGCACCCGCTAGACTTCGGCAGAGTAAAAGGGATAGAGCACCACATCCCCACAGGGAGCCACCCACCAATAAAAGAGAGACACAGGCCTGTACCCCCTGCACATTATCAGAACGCCAAAGGTATGCTGCGGGAAATGAAAGAAGCTGGGGACATTAGAGATAGCTGTAGCCCCTGGGCAGCCCCCCTGGTTCTGGTAAAAAAGAAAGACGGCACCATGAGAATGTGCGTGGACTATAGACAAATCAACCGTATCACCCACAAAGACGCATATCCGCTGCCTAGAATAGAAGAGTCTTTAGCCGCACTAAAATCAGCTAACTTCTTTTCTACTTTGGACCTTACTAGCGGGTACTGGCAGGTTCCTGTGGCAGAGGCTGACAAGGAGAAGACCGCCTTCACCACCCCGATGGGACTGAGCGAGTTCAACTGTATGCCCTTCGGGCTCTGGAACGCACCAGGGACCTTCCAGAGGCTGATGGAATGCTGTCTAGGGCACCGAAACTTCGAGACTGTCCTCTTTTACCTGGACGACGTGATCGTCTATTCGAAGACTTACGAGCACCATCTAAAGCACCTGGCCGAGGTGTTCGAAGCCCTGGCAGGCTATGGCCTGAAGGTGAAACCATCAAAGTGTCACCTGTTGAAACCGAAGGTCCAGTACCTAGGGCACGTGGTAAGTGCGGAAGGAGTAGCCCCCGACCCTGACAAGGTCACGGCAATCAAGAGCTGGCCAAGCCCTTCGAACATCAAGGAAGTGAGGCAATTCCTCTGGTTGGTAGGCTACTACCGAAGGTTCATCCCCGGGTTCACTAAGATGGCAGCTCCTATGCAGGACCTCCTGATAGGACAGTCTAAGTCCAGAAGCCAAAAGCCACCCTTCAAGTGGGATAAACCGGAAGAGGAGTCCTTCCGTCAGTTGAAGATGGCCCTCACAGGGGATGAGATCCTGGCCTACCCTGATTATGGCCAGCCTTTTATTCTCCACACAGACGCCAGTAATGTGGGACTGGGAGCCGTACTGTCACAAAACCAACAGGGCAGAGAAAGAGTGATCGCGTACGCCAGTCGGAAGCTGAGGCCCACCGAGAGGAACCCGAAAAATTACAGCTCCTTCAAGCTAGAATTCTTGGCGGTGGTGTGGGACCTAACGGAACGCTTCAAGCATTACCTGACCTCCGCAAAGTTCACTGTGTACACGGACAACAACCCGTTAACACACCTAGACAGTGCAAGACTTGGTGCCCTGGAACAGCGGTGGATGGCCCGTCTCTCCAATTATGACTTCGTGATCAAGTACCGGGCAGGCAAAACCAATGCCAACGCTGATGCCCTATCGAGAATGCCTCACTTACCTGAAGGTGACGAAGACCCAGAAGAGCTGGAGGAGGTAGAACTCCCCGCGTTTCACCGGTATGGGGCCGCTCAATACTCCCACCGTGTGAAGGAGGAAGATTTAACAACCGTTATGATCAATCCCCTACCTCACCACAGCTGGGCCGAGACCCAAGATAGTGACCCTGCAATCCGCCTGGTGAAAGATCTGCTGACCCAGGAAGATGCCCGCTTAGATCCGGATGCTCCAGAGGAAGCCAAGCAGCTATGGAAAGAGAAGAGCAAGCTGTTCCTCTATGAAGGCAAGCTGTACAGAAGACTTGTCAACCACCGGACACAAGAGCTGACCTGGCAAGTCGTGGTCCCAAGGCGGGATGCAGCTATGGTCCTGGGGGCTTACCATGACAGAGCGGGGCACTTCGGTTGGAAGAAACTGGAGTTCCTGCTAAGAGGACGGCTCTTTTGGGTCGGCATGAGAGGGGCTGTAGAGAAGTGGTGCAGGGACTGTGGCCCTTGTAACTTAAGGAGAAAAGACCGCACCAGCCAGAAGACACCCTTGAAGCCCATCGTCACCCAGCAGCCTCTTGAGCTGGTAGCTCTGGACCACGTCAAATTGGCTCCAAGCCGGTCAGGATACATCTACGCCCTGACAATCGTGGACCACTATTCCCGTTTTCTAGTGGTGGTCCCGGTAAAAGACTTGACAGCCCAAACGGCGGCCAGAGCCTTCCAGCAATACTTCTGCCGTCTACACGGGTATCCGGAACAGGTCCTGACGGACCAGGGTCCAGCGTTCGGAGCTGAAATCTTGCAAGAGTTCTGCAACCTCTATGGCTGTAAGAAGATTCGGACAACGCCTTACCGCCCACAAACCAACGGGATGTGTGATTAAATGAACAATATAGTCATTGATCTCCTGAAGACGTTGCCCCTGGAGGAATGCAGCCTGTGGCCAGAAAAACTGCCGGACCTGATAGACTTATACAACCATATCCCGGTGAACGCTACAAACTGCACCCCGGCTTACCTGATGCGAGCCAGACCAGGTAAGCTGCCCCTAGATCTGGAGATGGGAGTCCTAACACCTGAGGACACCTCCCTGGATGCGGACTGGGATACGGAGAGGCGACTGCAGTACAAGAATGTACAGGAGAGTGTGGAGAAGAGCCTGGCCCAGGTGAGAGAAAGGCAAGAAAGACTCTTCAACCAACACGCGCCTGCTGGTCCCCTAGAACCTGGTGAGCAGGTCCTGAAGCGAAAGAGAAGGCTACATAAGATGGACGACCAGTGGGAAAGGGAACCCTACACCGTACTGCAGTCTGATCATGACAACTCGAAGGTGTGCGTGATCACCAAGGATGGAGGAGAAACCACTAGTACCGTCTCCAGAGACCACCTAAAAAGGTGCCCCGAACAACTCCGTAGTGCAGAAGAGGATCAAAGTGACCTTGAACCCGCAGAGGACAAGGAAGAAATGATCAGCACCGTTCTCTGAGAGTTCCCTCAGTCCTGGACTCGAATAAACGATGCCATAGTGGTACCCGTCCTGCATTTCCTGCAACCGGCTCAGCAACAACCTACACCAGAGCCGGAAGGTGAAGAAGAGCAAGCAGTTCCAGAGGCAGAAGAGCCTGTACCAGCAGCCCAGGAGAATCAACCCTCTGCTGACAGTGAGCCTGCCATGCCTGCGATGAGCCAAAGGACCCGTAGACAGCTGCCTGCCCTACCTGTACACCAAGCTGGTAGCTCTACCCCTAACGCTAGTGAAGAAAACCAGGTTGGTCCACCACCAGACAGTGGGTTACGCAGGTCAACCAGAAGCACAAAGGGGCAGATACCCGCTCGCTGGAGAATATAGGGTGCACTAAAACTGTAAATAACCCTGTTGCCAAGTGTTGAAATGTTTGCAAATTTACATGCATGATTAGTAATTGTGTATTTCAGTTTCTTACAGTTACCGTACGGACTCAAAGGTTATGGACTTTTAATAACCGGGACTTTGTATGGACTGCGTTCGGAGCCTGACCAAGGAATGAACTAAGACTGTAAAGGACTTGGGGCTAGGACAGACCCCCACCTGGTTAAGGCTCCCCGTTGTGTTGGTGAAAATGGACACCCGGTCACAGACCACACTGTGACCTTAAGAACTCAATCTGTGCGTCACTTGCCTGATAATGTTTTATGGTCATGCATATGATCTTTGTTTATTGTTTAGTCCCGGAGTACTAAATTTTACTAGGGGGGAATGTGTCACCCTGGCCTGGATAACACAAATGTATAATAAAGCTGTGTCTGAGAGCAAGGGGGAGGTCCTCTAGTCAAGGGCCATTAGCATGCAATACCTCCTGTCACAGGCCAGTAGGGGGAGCAGGCTGCCCCTATAAAAGCTGGAACTGGGGGCAGGGTTAGAGAGAACTGGACAACCTGTCTCTGGATTGAGAGGTGTCCCAGATCAGGGACAGACAGTTGTGTTGCAGCCTAAGAGGACGTGTGGCAGTAGGAGAGCCATGAGCCAGCGACAAAAGGCGAAGTGAGTCTGTCCTGGCAGATAAAGAAACTAATCTTCCAGACTTTGGTGTCTGAGGCTGTGAGGATTCCACATCCTACAGCAGATAACCAGTCCGCAGGGGACTGTATGTTCCTTGGCCTAAGAAGCCCGGAGGCTCCGCCACAGCAGAAGGGACCAGCAGAGCCGTACCAGGCCGGGAGTAGCAAGGGACCCAAGTTGCAAGCCATAAGGGCGAGAGGACACGGTGAGCTCAGGAATGTGGGCTGTTAAATTACCAGAAGGGAAATAGCCAGAAGGAGCACAGAGCGCACGGTAGGCCGACACCCTCACTCTGACCAGGGCCAGCTTCCCACTTGCTCTCAGACATCCAGGCCCCCTCCTAGCCGGGCCTGTTTCTGGGTCGTTTTACCTGTTCTAATAAAGACCCTGAACTGTTTAAGAGGCCTCCGTTTCCTGGCTAATGCGGTTGGAATCATCTCCTCCATCATCCATCATACACTACCCTGGGGCCCTACTCTTCCCGTGGGGAGTTGTACTATTCGCAGCTGCACATTTACATCTGCCCCAGAGGTCTGCACTGCAGCGGCGGTTAGCACTGACCGCAATCCACGGGTGGCGTAGTCGGACATTACTTAAAACTTATAAAGGACTGCCACTGGCCTGATCACCCTGAGCCACGGACCGGGTTGCCACCACTACCCCCATCTTCTCCCTATTGCCCGGCTCCGAGTGCCCGAGAGCAAATACATTAAATCACTAGCAGACAGTGCAGTTATCAAACAATAAAAAATAGACAGGATTCAAATGCAAGCAACATAATGTCAGAACTGATATACACATTAAGTGACTAGATTCCCTGGATAGCTAAATTCGCTGCTGAGGCCAGAACATGGGCTGCCCAGCACTATTTAAGTGCAACCCATGAAGATAGACACTCTAATTTACAAGGCCATAACATATAGGTGCATCTCACAAAATTAGAATATCATCAAAAAGTTAATTATTTCAGTTCTTCAATGCAAAAAGTGAACCTCATATATTATATAGAGTCATTGCAAACACAGTGATCTATTTCAAGTGTTTATTTCTGTTAATGTCGATGATTATGGCTTACAGCCAATGAAAACACAAAAGTCATTAACTCAGTAAATTAAAATAATTAACAAAAAACACCTGCAAAGACTTCCTAAGCATTTAAAAAGGTCCCTTAGTCTGTTTCAGTAGGCTCCACAATCATGGTGAAGACTGCTGACTTGACAGATGTCCAGAAGGCAGTCATTGACACACTCCACAAGGTCCCAGAGTTCCAATTTTCATTTGAAATCAAGGTCCCAGAGTCTGGAAGAAGAGTGGAGAGGCCACGATCCAAGCTGCTTGAGGTCTAGTGTGAAGTTTCCACAATCAGTGATGGTTTGGGGAGCCATGTCATGTGCTGGTGTAGGTCCACTGTGTTTTTTCAACACCAAAGTCAGCGCAGCCGTCTACCAGGAAATTTTAGAGCATTTCATGCTTCCCTCCGCCACAGTATCATAGCTACCAGGGGGGCAAAGGGGCGGTGGCCCCGGGCCCCTCGCTCTTAGGGGGCCCATCCAGGGCTACGCCAGTGTAACTGTATCTGGCATGCCCCTGGTGCCAGCATCGGGCCCCACCGCCCGTCACCGCCGCAAGTTTACTGATGAGAGAGGGAGCGCGGATCTCTCTCCCATTAGTCCCTTCTGTGACTGACGTCCCTGGCATCATCACTTGGCGCCCGGCCCGCTGTGCTGAAGATGTGTGCGGGCTGGGTGCTCTGAGCAGCGAGGGAACCAGGAGGAGAGGTGAGTACCGTTTATTTATTTTTTGCCGGGTGGGGGGCGGCATTATATTACAGACTCTGCCTATGGGAAGGGGGAGGTGCATTATACTACAGACTCTGCCTATGGGGGGCATTATACTACAGACTCTGTTTATGAGCAGGGGAGGGCATTATACTACAGACTCTGCCTATGGGGGGGACATTGTACTACAGACTCTGCCTATAAGAGGGGGAGCATTATACTACAGACTCTGCCTATGGGGGGTGCATTTTACTACAGACTCTGCCTATAGGTGGGGCATTATACTACAGACGCTGCCTATGAGATGGGGGGGCATTATACCACAGACTCTGCCTATGAGATGGGGGGGGCATTATACTACAGATTCTGCCTATGAGGAAGGGGGGGGCATTATACTACAGACTCTGCCTATGAGGAGGGGGGAGCATTATACTACAGACTCTGCCTATGGGGGGGGGATTATACTGCAGACTCTGCCTATGGGGGGGCATTATACCACAGACTCTGCCTATGATGAGGGGGGGAGCATTATACTACAGACTCTGCCTATGGGGGGGAGCTTTATACTACAGACTCTGTCAATGGGGGGAGCATTTTACTACAGACTCTGCCTATAGGGGCGCATTATACTATACGAAGGACTATGGGGAGTGCATTATACTATATTGAGGACTATCTGGTGCATTATACTATGGGGGGGCATTATACTACAGACTCTGCCTATGGGGGTGCATTATACTATATGAAGGACTATGGGGAGTGCATTATACTATATTGAGGACTATCTGGTGCATTATACTATATGTAGGCTATTTATACAGTGTGGGAGATAATGTGGGTTCTTTGAACAGTGTGGGGGCCATCATACAGTGTGGGAGATAATGTGTGATCTTTGTATGGTGTGGAGGCCATCATACAGTGTTGGAGCCATCAGCTTGGGGGCTACTAAGGGGTCAGTATACTGTGTGGGGGTACTATACAGAGAGGGGGAATTATATCGTGAATAGGAGAACATCATACTGGTTAGAGCGGAGCTCTACATGGGGGGAGACTCAGGACATTATTAAATCTTAGGTGGGCACTTATTGTTATAGGGGAACTCAGGTTATCGTGACTGTCGAAGGGGCAGTATTACTTTCTAGGGGGCACAATGTGGGCACTGTTTTCTAGGACACTTGCACACGGCATTACTTTATTTTAGAGGTTTGTTTTACCATCTAGAGGGCACACAGTAGGTGCAGTAATAGGGACACATTTTGCAGCAGAGGCTCAGTATTGGGGTATCAGCAGGATGAGAAGTTTGTGCAGGTTGGGGATAGATGTGGTCAGTGCCTGAAATGTAAGGAGTCAAATGTGTCTTTGTTGTGATCTCTGCAGACCTGAGACTCTGAGCCCTGGCTGGAGAAGTTGTTGTGTCGGTCTGGGCCAGAAGGAAAAGACGGGAAAAGTGAACAATTTAATCAGAAAGAACGTCAGCTGTAAGGTACTATATAAAACTGAGCTGTGATCTCTTATATGTTCTGCAGGACTGGCATCAATCAATATATGTCACCATATGGCGGTAATATCAGTGCTGGTCTTTGTATAGAGATTATTTTTAGTAACAGCGCGGTCATCTGCTGAGGTTTTCCTACATCCACTATCTGGGTGCGCCGCTATAGTTGTAATCAGGGTTACCTGGTTAGAGGCCCACTCAGAAGTTTCGGCCCCCTGAACCAAAACCTAAGCTACGCCAAGCTTTTTGGAGATGGAAATGTCATTTTCCAGCAGGACTTGGCCCCTGTCCACACTGACAAAAGTACTAATACCTCGTTTACACACAACAGTATCACTGTGCTTGATTTGCAGCAAACTCGCCTGACCTTAACCCCATAAAGAATCTATGGGGTATTGTCAAGAGGAAAATGAGAGACACCAGACCCAACAATGCAGACGAGCTGAAGGCTTCTATCAAAGCCACCTGGGCTTCCATAACCCCTCAGCAGTGCCACAGGCTGATCCCTCCATGCCACATTGCCTCATTGATGCAGTAATTGATGTAAAAGGAGCCCCGACCAAGTATTGAGGGCATTTATTGAACATACATTTCAGTAGGATAACATTTTGGATTTTAAAAACATTTTTCAAGCTGTTATAAGGTATTCTAATTAATTGAAATAATGACTTTTGAGTTTTCATTGGCTGTAAGCCATAATCATCAACATTAACAGAAATAAACACTTGAAATAGATCACTCTGTTTGTAATGGCTGTATATAATATAGGAGTTTCACTTTTTGTATTGAAGAACTGAATTAAATTAACTTTTATGGTGATATTCTAATTTTGTGAGATGCACCTGTAGATGGGCTTGGCTGCACCCTGAATAAAAATAGCATGTAAAAAATATATATGATATATATGAGGTATTGGTCGATATTTTGGCCAAAATATACAAGCTCGCAACCTGCTCAAGGGTCCTCATAGTTGCGAGTCCCTACACTAACATTAAAAGCAAAGTCACAAAAACAAGGAATTAAAGTTCCCACCAAAATTCAAGAATTAACACCGCAAATACAGCAACAATAATTACAAGGATGCAGCAAACCCATATAATGAAGAAGTCAGCAACACAGGTGCAAAATATTGATGAGACAACCACTCACAACCTACCAATTCATGGAGGGGGTGATTGCTTAGTATTAAAACTGCACACAAATAAGCCTTGTATAGGGCACTGGTCACACATAGGTAGTGCACAATGTCTGGCTTACAGCCTATTAGTGAAGCCCAAACTATTAGATTAGGCGGGCTGCCCAGCACTTTTTAAGTGCACCCCATGAAGACAGACACCCTAGTTTACAAGGCCAACATTGATGGGTCTGGCTGCACCCTGAATAAAAATAACATGCAGAAAATATATATGATATATATGAGGTATTAGTAAATATTTTGGCCAAAATACACAAGCTCGCAACCCGCGTCAAGGGTCCTCATACTTGCGAGTCCCTACACTAACATTAAAAGCAAAGACAAATTTAAATTCCCACCAAAATTCAAGAATTATCACAGCAAAAAAAGGGTAACAGTGTTTACCTGCCTAGGTCTCAGTACTAATCATACCATATAATAACGATGACAGCAACACAGGTGCAAAATACTGATGTGACAACCACTCACATATTACCAATTAATGGAGGGGGGTGATTACATAGTATTAAAACTTTACCCAAAAATTATATGGGATTGCTACATCCTAATAGTGCATTAGTTCTGAGATCTGGGCAGGTAAATGCTATATTAATAATTGATTTTTGGGGGAAAGTTAAATTCTCTTTTGTTGGCTTTACTTTTAATCTAACTGAAATAAACAAAAGCTTTTTTCCTAAACATTAGGATCTGTGTAGAGCCATCAGCTCAAAACGGCTTCCTCGGACAGACTTGGCATAAGCAGGTCAAAAGGAACCCTGACCTTTACCATTACACCCCTGTACAGGAATGGAGACTTACCACATGCTCATGGTTGCATCTACAGAGTAGCTGCTGGCCAGAGGAGCGAGCTTGAGGCTATAACTCTAACTAAAGCCTTTTTTATTACTAAATGATGGGTTCTGTCTAAGGCCATTGGCTCAAAAAGGCTTCCTCGGACAGACTTGGCGCAAGCTACTCCATTCTGCAGATCCCAAGGGAACCCTGGCCTTTACCATTACACCCCTGTATAGGGATAGATACTTACCATAGGCCCAGGGCTGCATCTACAGAGTAGCTGCTGGCCGGAGGAGCGAGCTTGAGGCTATAGTGGTTGATTCAACTCTAACTAAAGCTCTTTTTTCCTTAAATACTGGGATCTGTTTAAGGCTGTTGGCTCAAACAGACTTCCTCGGACAGACTTGGCGCAAGCTACTCCATTCTGCAGATCCCAAGGGAACCCTGGTTTTTAACATTACACCCCTGTACAAGGATAGATACTTACCATAGGCCCAGGGTTGCATCTACAGAGTAGCTGCTGGCCGGAGGAGTGCGCTTGAGGCTTGAGTAGTTGAATCAATCCTAACTAAAGATAATCCTATCTAATGACACTTTCTTGTTAGGACCTGTCTGAGGCCTATGGCTCAAAAAAGCTTATTTGGAAAGACTTGGCAAAAGCCAGTCTATCCTACAGGTTCCAAAGGAACTCTGGCCTTCACTCTTACAGCCCTGTACAGCGATAAAGACTTATTACATGGCCTTGAATGCATCTACATAGTAGATGCTGACTGGAGGGGCAAACTTAAGGCTAGAATGGTTCAGCCAACCCTAACTATTGCTACTTTCTTAAATGTTAAGATATTTCTGAGGCCGTTGGCTCAAACAGGTTTCCTTGGACAGACTGGGCGCAAAACACACCATTTCTGATGGTTCCAAATGAACCCTGGGCTTCACCCTTGAACCTCAATACAGGGACAGTTTCATAGTTTTAAGGTTGAAAGACACAAGTCCATCAAGTTCAACCTAAAAGCTAATGTGTTGATCCAGAGGAAGGCAAAAACCCCATGAGGCAGATGCTAATTGCCCCATATTAGGGGAAAAATTCCTTCCCGACTCCACATATGGCAATCAGACTAGTTCCCTGGATCAACATCCCATAACAAAATCTAGTACGGATAACCTGCAATTTTATATTATTCAAGAAAGGCACACACATGCCCTCCTTGAATTTTGTTTTAGAAAATTAAGTATTTCAAGTTCATGTGGTAGACAGTTTCATAACCTCATTGCTCACACAATAAAAATTTGCCAACTAACTTCCTTTAGGCTGAGTTCACACGATGCATATTTAATGCGTTTCCGCGGCGTTTTTGCAGTTGCGGAAACGCATGAAAAACGCATGGTAGAAGGGCAGCAATGTTCCCCAATTGAAATCCGCATGTGCTGTGCCCATGATGCGGATTTTTCCGCAGCGTAAACGCTGCGCTCAAAAATCCGCAGCATGTCAATTAATTTTGCGTAAACGCAGCGTTTTCGCCGCCATTGACTTGCATTAGAACGCGCCAATTCCGCAAGACAGCATCTGTACTTGCGTAATTGGCGCGTTCTAATGTGCGGATGGTACCCGAGTGTGGAGAAGAGGAGAGTCTCCTCCACACCCAGGTACCATTAAAAAAGCTGTAAAACAAGAATAAAATAAAAAAAATATATATATATACTTACCATCTGTCGGCCCGCGCAGCGCTCCTGCTTGGTTCCCGGCACTTGCAGTGAGTTGAAGGACCTGCGCTGACGTCAGAGTCATGTGACGGGTCACGTGACGCTGACGTCGGCAGGTCTTTCAATTCAAAGTTGCCGGTAGCCGGGAGAACGGAGTGTAAAGCAGGACAGCGCGGGCCATCGGAGGTAAGTATATACACTCTCTCGGGTCACGCTATATAAATCCATGCTGTTTGCATGGATTTATATAGTGTGACCTAGTTGTCAAGCACTTTCCAGGTGATGCTAAAATCGCCTGGAAAGCGCTTGTCAATCTGCATGCGGAAATGCATGTGGATCCGCATGTATTCTGCAGGAAAAACGCAAGCACAATCTGCATGCGTTTTTTCTGCCAGGGAGATGCAGAAATGATGCAGAAATTTTCTGCTTCATTTCTGCATCGTGTGCACATACCCTTAGACAAAGTGAATTAGAATCTTTATGCTAGAGTAATTGAATTAACTCTAACTGAAATAGATTAATGCTTTTTTCCTAAATGTTGAAATTTGTTTAAATCCATCAGCTCAAAAAGGCTTTCTCGGACAGACTTGGCGCAAGCTACTCCATTCTGCAGATCCCAAGGGAACCCTGGCCTTTACCATTACACCCCTGTACAGGGATAGATACTTACCATAGGCCCAGGGCTGCATCTAAAGAGTAGCTGCTGGCCGGAGGAGCGAGCTTGAGGCTATAGTGGTTGATTCAACTCTAACTAAAGCTTTTTTTTTTCCTAAATACTGGGATCTGTTTAAGGCTGTTGGCTCAAACAGACTTCCTCGGACAGACTTGACGCAAGCTACTCCATTCTGCAGATCCCAAGGGAACCCTGGTTTTTACCATTACACCCCTGTACAGGGATAGATACTTACCATAGGCCCAGGGTTGCATCTACAGAGTATCTGCTGGCCGGAGGAGTGCGCTTCAGGCTTGAGTAGTTGAATCAAGCCTAACTAAAGAAAAACCTATCTAATGACACTTTCTTGTTAGGACCTGTCTGAGGCCTATGGCTCAAAAAAGCTTCTTTGGAAAGACTTGGCAAAAGCCAGTCTATCCTACAGGTTCCAAAGGAACTCTGGCCTTCACTCTTACAGCCCTGTACAGCGATAAAGACTTAATACAGGGCCTTGATTGCATCTACATAGTAGATGCTGACTGGAGGGGCAAACTTAAGGCTAGAATGGTTCAGCCAACCCTAACTATGGCTACTTTCTTAAATGTTAAGATATTTCTGAGGCCGTTGGCTCAAACAGGCTTCCTCGGACAGACTGGGCGCAAAACACACCATTTCTGATGGTTCCAAATGAACCCCGGGCTTCACCCTTGAACCTCAATACAGGGACAGTTTCATAGTTTTAAGGTTGAAAAACACAATTCCATCAAGTTCAACCTAAAAGCTAATGTGTTGATCCAGAGGAAGGCAAAAATCCCATGAGGCAGATGCTAATTGCCCCATATTAGGGGAAAAATTCCTTCCCAACTCCACATATGGCAATCAGACTAGTTCCCTGTATCAACATCCCATAACAAAATCTAGTACGAATAACCTGCAATTCTATATTATTCAAGAAAGGCACACACATGCCCTCCTTGAATTTTTTTTAGAAAATTAAGTATTTCAAGTTCATGTGGTAGAGAGTTCCATAACCTCATTGCTCACACAATAAAAATTTGCCAACTAACTTCCTTTAGACAAAGTGAATGAGGATCTTTATGCTACAGTAATTGAACTAACTCTAACTGAAATAAATGAATGCTTTTTTCCTAAATGTTGAAATTTGTTTAAATCCATCAGCTCAAAAAGGCTTTCTCGGACAGACTTGGCGCAAGCTACTCCATTCTGCAGATCCCAAGGGAACCCTGGCCTTTACCATTACACCCCTGTACAGGGATAGATACTTACCATAGGCACAGGGCTGCATCTACAGAGTAGCTGCTGGCCGGAGGAGCGAGCTTGAGGCTATAGTGGTTGATTCAACTCTAACTAAAGCTTTTTTTTTCCTAAATACTGGGATCTGTTTAAGGCTGTTGGCTCAAACAGACTTCCTCGGACAGACTTGGCGCAAGCTACTCCATTCTGCAGATCCCAAGGGAACTCTGGATTTTACCATTACACCCCTGTACAGGGATAGATACTTACCATAGGCCCAGGGTTGCATCTACAGAGTAGCTGCTGGCCGGAGGAGTGCGCTTGAGGCTTGAGTAGGTGAATCAAGCCTAACTAAAGAAAAACCTATCTAATAACACTTTCTTGTTAGGACCTGTCTGAGGCCTATGGCTCAAAAAAGCTTCTTTGGAAAGGCTTGGCAAAAGCCAGTCTATCCTACAGGTTCCAAAGGAACTCTGGCCTTCACTCTTACAGCCCTGTACAGCGATAAAGACTTATTACAGGGCCTTGATTGCATCTACATAGTAGATGCTGACTGGAGGGGCAAACTTAAGGCTAGAATGGTTCAGCCAACCCTAACTATTGCTACTTTCTTAAATGTTAGGATATTTCTGAGGCCGTTGGCTCAAACAGGCTTCCTCGGACAAACTGGGTGCAAAACACACCATTTCTGATGGTTCCAAATGAACCCTGGGCTTCACCCTTGAACCTCAATACAGGGACAGTTTCATAGTTTTAAGGTTGAAAGACACAAGTCCATCAAGTTCAACCTAAAAGCTAATGTGTTGATCCAGAGGAAGGAAAAAACCCATGAGGCAGATGCTAATTGCCCCATATTAGGGGAAAAATTCCTTCCCGACTTCACATATGGCAATCAGACTAGTTCCCTGGATCAATGTCCCATATCAAAATCTAGTACGAATAACCTGCAATTTTATATTATTCAAGAAAGGCACACACATGCCCTCCTTGAATTTTTTTTAGAAAATTAAGTATTTCAAGTTCATGTGGTAGACAGTTTCATAACCTCATTGCTCACACAATAAGAATTTGCCAACTAACTTCCTTTAGACAAAGTGAATTAAGATCTTTATGCCAGAGTAATTGAATTAACTCTAACTGAAATAGATTAATGCTTTTTTCCTAAATGTTGAAATTTGTTTAAATCCATCAGCTCAAAAAGGCTTTCTCGGACAGACTTGGCGCAAGCTACTCCATTCTGCAGATCCCAAGGGAACCCTGGCCTTTACCATTACACCCCTGTACAGGGATAGATACTTACCATAGGCCCAGGGCTGCATCTACAGAGTAGCTGCTGGCCGGAGGAGCGAGCTTGAGGCTATAGTGGTTGATTCAACTCTAACTAAAGCTTTTTTTTTTCCTAAATACTGGGATCTGTTTAAGGCTGTTCGCTCAAACAGACTTCCTCGGACAGACTTGGCGCAAGCTACTCCATTGTGCAGATCCCAAGGGAACCCTGGTTTTTACCATTACACCCCTGCACTGGGATAGATAGTTACCATAGGCCCAGGGTTGCATCTACAGAGTAGCTGCTGGCCGGAGGAGTGCGCTTCAGGCTTGAGTAGTTGAATCAATCCTAACTAAAGAAAAACCTATGTAATGCCACTTTCTTGTTAGGACCTGTCTAAGACCTATGGCTCAAAAAAGCTTCTTTGGAAAGACTTGGCAAAAGCCAGTCTATCCTACAGGTTCCAAAGGAACTCTGACCTTCACTCTTACAGCCCTGTACAGTGATAAAGACTTATTACAGGGCCTTAGATTGCATCTACATAGTAGATGCTGACTGGAGGGGCGAACTTAAGGCTAGAATGGATCACCCACCCTAACTATTGCTACTTTCTTAAATGTTAGGATATTTCTGAGGCCGTTGGCTCAAACAGGCTTTCTTGGACAGACTGGGCGCAAAACCCACCATTTCTGATGGTTCCAAATGAACCCTGGGCTTCACCCTTGAACCTCAATACAGGGACAGTTTCATAGTTTTAAGGTTGAAAGACACAAGTCCATCAAGTTCAACCTAAAAGCTAATGTGTTGATCCAGAGGAAGGCAAAAACCCCATGAGGCAGATGCTAATTGCCCCATATTAGGGGAAAAATTCCTTCCCGACTCCACATATGGCAGTCAGACTAGTTCCCTGGATCAACGTAACATAACAAAATCTATTACCACTAACCTGAAATGTTATATTATTCAAGGAACATTTTTCATCAAGCAGTTTTCACCGGAAATGTGTTGCACAACTGTTTGAATCTCAGTAAATTCCTGCACAACTTACATTTGAAAACTCTGACCTTTTTACACCCACTCTTTTAACTTCTTAAATAGTGAACAGAGCTTATCTGGACCGCTTGTGGCTTAGCTTTACCTGAAAACTTATTACAAATTAGGCTGGAAAAGTGGTGTAAATTAGGACTGAAATTGACTCCATCTTTTGACTGGAGTACATTTCTTGAGGTGTAGTACGTTAGCTTTAAGGGGATATTTCAATAAATGAATGACCCTGGCTGCAGGTATAAAGAATCAAACTGTGCTGTCCTGACCCATTCCTGGGATTGTGTATGGCACTGACATCACCTCAATACTGCCGCAGCCAACAAATGTAATCAGACGGACTGCCCAGCTGAGCGCACTGAGCTGCTGCAGCTCTGAGATGGTGGAACCTCTTTTTTTTAATTAAATGACCTGCATCTAGGGACATTCATTTATTGAAAGGGAACAACCCCTTTAAGGATGAGTCAAATTCATTAAGAGGTTTAGTCTTTTTAATGAATTTGGTGCACGTTCCTCCAATAGGCGCTTCATGAATGCTGGTATAGAAATCCACCAGCCTTGATGAATCGGCCACCATAGGTTTACATGGCATGAGCATATACAGAACAGTTGTGTAGTATACGTTACCAGGCCCTCATGATGCTCTTGGTCCTGGATGGCCTTCCACAGTCTGCTTTCTTGCTTCATCATCTTGAAGGGCTCCACTTTCTTTTCTTCTGGCTGGCATGGTGCGGCTCTATCATCCTGCTCCTTTAACACGAAGGGACGACTGTAAAGCTGCCAGGAGCGTTTTTTTATCCCCTTAGATCATTGTGACACCACAAAGTGATGACATAGACAAGTGGGTGAGGCGCCTTTATTCAGTCATCGGGTGAGGTCAGAAGAAATTAGCATATTCCGTGATGTTACTACAATGAGAACAGACATGAACATTCTATTCGGAACCCGACCGCCATTATCAGCGGAACCTTCACTGCTGTCAGATTGGCACTAAAAACAAAAAGAGACCGCGGTGAACCTGGACAGTAACAATCTACAGGGACAGTGACTGCTAAGCGGACTTCATGTCAGATGTTATGCAGTTTTGTCAGAAAAAAAAACAATAAAATATATAAAAGACAGGCTCCAATAAACCTTAAACACTGGGCTGTAGTCACAGATTCTCCTTCCACCTGCAGCACATTGCTCCCCTGCCTAACCCTCCCCGTCCTGCAGCATGTTTCTCACCGCTTAATTCTCCCACTCCTGCAGCACATCGCTCCCCTGTCTAAACCTCCCCCTCTTGCGGCACATTGCTCCCGTCTAATCCTCCCCTCCTTGCAGCACATTGTGCCCTTTCTAAATCTCCCCCTTCCTGCACCACATCACCCACTGCCAAATCCCCTCTTGCACCACATCGCCCACTGCCAAATCCTGCACTTCCTGCAGCATATCGCTCCCTGCCTAATCCTCCCTCTCCTGCGGCACATCGCTCACCAGCCTAATCCTCCCCCTCCTGCAGCACATCGCTCACTGCCTAATCCTCCACCTCCTGCAGCTCATCTCTCTCCTGCCTAAGCCTTCTCCTCATGGAGCACATCGCTCTCCTGTCTACTCCCCTCCAGCAACATTTCGCTGTCTGCCTATACAGCCACTGACTGCAGTATATCACTCCTCTCAGCACCGTGCTGCAGTACATCGCTCCACTCATCTATATACTGGTTATTTCTGCAGCACATCTCTAACTGCTTAATCCTCCTCCTGCATCACATTGCTACCCTGCCTAATTCTCCCTCTCCTGTAGCACATCGCTTCCTGCCTAATCCTCTCTCTCCTGCATTTCATCAGTCCCCTGCCTAATCCTCCTTTTCTTGCAGCACATCGCTCCCCTGCCTAAGCCTCCCCCTCCTGCAGCACATTGCACCCCTGCCTAATCCCCTCCCCTTCCTGCAGCACATCGCACCCCTGCCTAATCCCCTCACCTTTCTGCAGCACATTGCACCCCTGCCTAATCCCCTCCCCTTCCTGCAGCACATCGCACCCCTGCCTAATCCCCTCCCCTTCCTGCAGCACACCACTCCTCTGGCTAATCTTCCCCCTCCTGCAGCACATCGCTCCCCTGACCCCCTCTTACGTGACATCTTTTCTATCAGTTACATTTGTGAAGTAACTGCTGTCTCCTGTGAGCAGTGGAGAGCGAAGCTGAGAGCCAGGAGGCTCTGCCCCTCTGCCCCTTCTTGCCACATCATCATCCATCTACATCAGGGCTGTCAAACTCAAATATATAGAGGGCCAAAAGGAAGAGTTTAACCCAGAAAAATAAGTCAACACTTTATCAGATGTTTCTGTGAAAACTTGAGTACAACAAATAAGATTTTGTTATTTTCCCTCAGTTATAAAAAAAATAGTTATGAGAAAAGTGTGACAAAAAGGAGTCATAAAATGCACCAAAATGAAATATCACAATTTATGGCTCAAATTGAGGTGAAGCAAGGAAGAGGTTGAGCTTAGCTAATGAGATGCACCAAACATACAGGTGCTTCTCACAAAATTAGAATATCATCAAAAAGTTAATTTACTTCAGTTCTTCAATCCAAAAAGTGAAACTCATATATTATACAGAGTCATTACAGAGTGATCTATTTCAAGTGTTTATTTCTGTTAATGTTGATAATGATGGCTTACAGCCAATGAAAACACAAAAGTCATTATCTCAGTAAATTAGAATAATTAACAAAAAACACCTGCAAAGGCTTCTTACGCATTTAAAAAGGTCCCTTTGTCTGTTTCAGTAGGCTCCACAATCATGGGGAAGACTGCTGACTTGACAGATGTCCAGAAGGCAGTCATTGACGCACTCCACAAGGAGTGTAAACCACAAAAGGTCATTGCTAAAGAAGCTGGCTGTTAACAGAGTGCTGTATCCAAGCATATTTATGGAAAGTTGAGTGGAAAGAAAAAGTGTGGTAGGAAGAGGTGCACAAGCAACCGGGATAACCGCAGCCTTGAAAAGATTGTTAAGGAAAGGCCATTCAAACATTTGGGGAAGATTCACAAGGAGTGGACTGCTGCTGGAGTCATTGCTTCAAGAGCCACCACACACAGACGTATCCAGGACATGGGCTACAAGTGTCACATTCCTTGTGTCGAGCCACTCATGACCAATAGACAACGCCAGAAGCATCTTACCTGGGCCAAGGAGAAAAACACCTGGACTGTTGCTCAGTGGTCCAAGGTGTTGTTTTCCGATGAAAGTAAATGTTGCATTTAATTTGGAAATCAAGGTCCCAGAGTCTGGAGGAAGAGTGGAGAGGCCACAATCCAAGCTGCTGGAGGTCTCGTGTGAAGTTTCCACAATCGGTGATGGTTTGGGGAGCCATGTCATCTGCTGGTGTAGGTCCACTGTGTTTTATCAAGACCAAAGTCAGCGCACCCGTCTACCAGGACATTGTAGAGCACTTCATGCTTCCCTCTGCCGACAAGCTTTATGGAGATGGAAATGTCATTTTCCAGCAGGACTTGGCCCCTGTCCACACGGCCAAAAGTACCAATACCTGGTTTACACAACAGTATCACTGTGCTTGATTGGCAGCAAACTCACCTGACCTTAACCCCATAGAGAATCTATTATAGAGAATCTATGGGGTATTGTCAAGAGAAAGATGAGAGACACCAGACCCAACAATGCAGACGAGCTGAAGGCTTCTATCAAAGCCACCTGGGCTTCCATAACACCTCAGCAGTGTCACAGGCTGATCGCCTCCATGCCACATTGCCGCATTGATGCAGTAATTGATGCAAAAGGAGCCTGGCCAAGTATTGAGGGCATTTACTGAACATATATTTCAGTAGGACAACATTTCAGATTTTAAAAACATTTTTCAAGCTGGTGTTATAAAGTATTCTAATTTACTGAGATAATAGCATTAACAGAAATAAACACTTGAAATAGATCACTCTGTCTGTAATGACTCTATATAATATGAGTTTTACTATTTGTATTGAAGAACTGAAATAAATTAACTTTTTGATGATATTCTAATTTTGTGAGAAGCACCTATAGTATGCTATATGCCCAATTTTAACAAATGTACTGCAATTTTTGCTGAATGTGTTCAGAAATGTACAGATGTGTAAGCAGACAAATGCAGAGACTTAGGCTATGTGCCCACGATGCAGAAATGCTCCGGATTTTTCCTGAGCGTTTCTGCATCTCCCTGGCAGAAAAAACGCATGCGGATTGTACATGCGGATTGTACATGCGGATTGTATATGCGGATTGTACATGCGGATTGTACATGCGGATTGTACATGCGGATTGTACACGCGGATTGTACACGCGGATTGTATATGCGGATTGTACATGCGGATTATACATGCGGATTGTACATGCGGATTGTACATGCGGATTGTACACGCGGATTGTACACGCGGATTGTACATGCGGATTGTACATGCGGATTGTACATGCGGATTGTACATGCGGATTGTACATGCGGATTGTACACGCGGATTGTACATGCGGATTGTATATGCGGATTGTACATGCGGATTGTACATGCGGATTGTACATGCGGATTGTACACGCGGATTGTACACGCAGATTGTACATGCGGATTGTACACGCGGATTGTACACGCGGATTGTACATGCGGATTGTACATGCGGATTGTACATGCGGATTGTACACGCGGATTGTACACGCGGATTGTATATGCGGATTGTACATGTGGATTGTACATGCGGATTGTACATGCGGATTGTACACGCGGATTGTACACGCGGATTGTACATGCGGATTGTACACGCGGATTGTACATGCGGATTGTATATGCGGATTGTACACGCGGATTGTACATGTGGATTGTATATGCGGATTGTACACGCGGATTGTACATGCGGATTGTATATGCGGATTGTACACGCGGATTGTACACGCGGATTGTACACGCGGATTGTACATGCGAATTGTATATTCGGATTGTACACGCGGATTGTACACGCGGATTGTACATGCGGATTGTACATGCGGATTGTATATGCGGATTGTACACGCGGATTGTACATGCGGATTGTATATGCGGATTGTACATGCGGATTGTACATGCGGATTGTATATGCGGATTGTACATGCGGATTGTATATGCGGATTGTACATGCGTTTTTCCTGCCAGGGATATGCAGAAGTGAAGCGTTCTTCACATGCATTTCCACATGCGGGTTGACAAGCGCTTTACAAGCGATTTTAGCATCACTTGGAAAGTGCTTGTCAACTTGGTCACACTATAGAAATCCATGAAAACGGCATGGATTTATATAGTGTGACCCCAAAGACTGGTTAAAAATAAAAAAATAAATCTATACTTACCTTCCGATGGCCCCCGCAGTCTCGCTTCGCTCCGTCCTGGCTGCCGGCAGATCGCGGTACACTGAAGGACCTGCTGTCACATGACTATGACGTCAGCGCTGGTCCTTCAGTCCATCGCGAGCTGCCGACATGGGAGGACGAGCGCAGCGGGGGCCGTCAGAAGGTAAATATAACATTTATTTTTTATTTTATTCTTTATTTTGACAGGTTCTATGGTACCCGGGTCCGGAGGAGAGTCTCCCATCCTCCACACGCGGGTACCATCCGCACATTGAACGCATGTATTCCGCATGTGCTTATCTAGTGAAGCGGAATCCATGCGTTCCAATGCAAGTCAATGGCCAGGAAAACGCTGCGCTTCCGCAAAATAATTGGTAGTGCTGCGTTTTTTTCCGCAATGATAATCCGCAGCGGAAATTTCCGCAGCATGTGCACAGCACATGCGGACTATCATTGGGGAACATGGCAGACTTTCTAACATGCGTCTTTAAGCGTTTCTGCAGCGTTTTTGCCATGCGGAAACGCTTAAAATACGCGTCGTGGGCACACAGCCTTAGGCCATGTGCCCACGTAGCGTTTTTGTAGCGTTTTTGCGGCGTTTTTACGGCCGCGAAAACGTTTGTAAAACAGTCTGCCATGCAAAGCCATGTGAATTCGGATGTGCTGTGCACATGATGCGCTAATTTGCGCGCCGAATTCGCATTACTTTGCAAAACGCAGCATGACCATTTCTACTGCGATTACGCTGAAGCTTATTCGCGATGCGTGTGGTATCTGGGAGGAAGACGAGACTACAACTCCTCTTCATCCCGGCTACCACGCGGTGAAAAAAAGAAATAAAAAAGTTAAAAACAAACAAAACCTGTATATTCACCTCTCCGGCGGCCCCCGGTCTGCTCTCCGGTCTCCTCCGGTCTGCTGTCTGTACTGTCAGGACCTGCGCTGACGTCATTTAGTCAGGTGATGGTCGCATGACCGCTGACGTCGGCATCAGGTGATGGTCGCGTGGCCATCAGCTGACTAAATGACGTCACCGCAGGTCCTGACCGTACACTGCAGGACGCTGAAGAGAGAAGACGCGGCCGGGAGCAGACCGGAGAAGACCGGAGAGCAGACCGGGGGCCGCCGGAGAGGTGAATATACAGTTGTTTTTTTTTATTTATTAACGTTTTCTTTTTTTTACTATAGATGCTGCATTTAAAGCATCTAAGTTGTTCACACATTATAGATCCATGTCGGTTGCATGGATTTATATTGTGTGATCAACTTGTCAAGCACTTTTCCAAGTGATGCTCAAAATTGCTTGGAAAAGTGCTTGAAAAAACGCATGTGAAAACGCTTCTCTCTAGCAGAAAAAATGCATGTAAATCTGCATCAAATCTGCTAGGTGTGCACACAGCCTTATAGCTGGTTTTGCTCTGAGCTGAGATGTCCGGGCTGAATAATGCTCTGGGATCAGAACCCATCAGCAGAATCTGTTTCCTGCCTTGTAGCAGTGGATCCCGGCTATTTAGCTCACAGAGCATTGTCTACACAAGATACAATTGTATCCAATTTTCAGCTGGGAACAGGACTATGGACAAGTTTTGCAGCAACTGCATTTGTGATAGGAAATGTTGATCAATCTAGATTTTCTTCAGTGTTCTTATTCATTGCAGAAAATCTTAAAAAAGCCGAGGAATGTGGGCAACATGGTGGGTCAATGATTAACGCTGTAGGGCTGGGTTCATATAATAGCAAGGACAACATCTGCAAGGAGTTTGTATGTTCTCCCCGTGTTTGTATGGGTTTCCTCCGGGTTCTCGGGTTTCCTCCCACACTCCAAAGACATACTGATAGGGAATTCATATTGTGAGCCCCAATGGGGACAGTGATGATAATGTCTGTAAGGTGCTACAAAATCTAACGGCGCTATATAAGAGAGTAAAATAAATATATAACTAAATAAAATGAATGTATTAAAAGGCTAAGATTGCAAAGAGCTTGTAAAAACAAGAAACTTTGCAATTTCCTTCTTATTCAAAATCTTCTCTGTTCTCATGAAGGAAAAGATTTTTAATTCTGCAGTGTACAGCTCATTGCTATGGTTACTGACCACCTGAGAAGTGGCTGGTCTCCTTGGCAAGAAGCGCTCACTTGCAGACTGGTGGACTTCAGTGCCCCTGTGCCTGTCCCATTCTGCAGAGGCAAAGCCGCCTCTGCCCGCAGAATGCAAGAGGGCACAATTCAGACAAGCGGCTCAGCCAAGCCACCGGCCAGAACTGTAAATCTTCAGCTTCTGATGAGAGGAACACAAGACCACCCCTTTAATAAAGGAGTAGAGCAGAACTCATACAGTGATTAGTGGGGGTCTGACACCTGAAATCCCCAGACATCAGCTACTTCTGCAAGATGATGTACACAGTGTTAAGAGCTGGAATAGCACAGCTCCGCACACTGTGCAATGGCTGGTTTCAGGTACTACAGCTCAGATCACAATCATTTCAATAGGAGCTGCAGTACCAAGATCGGCCACTACACAGTGTACAGCGCTGTGCTGTTTGGGCTCTACGCTGAGTATTTCCAGCTGCTGTCTTATTGGTGAGGGGGCCGTGTGTTGGAACCTCACTGATCTGATATTGATGACCAGGGTCGGACTGCGGTGTCTGGGGCCCACAGGGGAAATTAACTCTAGGGGCCCACCTACAGCAAGATGCAAATATCTGTTATGCGCTCTCGCTGTTATAGTGGAGCATTGACTGGCGGCTCCTGCACATCTACTGGGCGACACTCTAACTGGGATGGACATGTTTGCATTAAAGGGCTTCTTTGGTTAAAACTAGTGTTGAGCGAGTATGTTCTGTTAACCCTTTCGGCGAGTATGCTCGGGCCGAGCTCCGAGTATTTATAGCTGCTCGGTGATATGGTTGAATCGCTCCCGTGTGCATGATTTGCGACTGTTTGACGGTTTTAATACATGTGAGGAATGTGTAAGAAATAGACATTCCTCACATGTATTAACCCCTTAAGCCGCGGAGCATTTTCCGTTTTTGCATTTTCGCTTTTTGCTCCACTTGTTCCCAGAGCCATAGCGTTTTTATTTTTTGGTCAATATGGCCATGTTAGGGCTTATTTTTTGCGGGACGAGTTGTACTTTTCAACGCCATTACTAGTTTTACCATGCCGTGTACGGGAAAACGGGAAAAAAATTCCAAGCGCCGTGAAATTGCAAAAAAAGTGCAATACCACTGAGGTTTTTTTTTATTTTTTTTACCACGTTCACTGAATGCTAAAACTGACCTGCCATTATTATTCTCCATGTCATTAAGAGCTCGTAGACACCAAACATGTATAGGTTCTTTTTTATTTAAGTGATGAAAAAAAAATCCAAAGTTTGGTAAAAAAAAAAAAAAACAGTGCCATTTTCCGAGACCCGTAGCGTCTCCATTTTTCGGGATCTGGGGCAGGGTGAGGGCTTATTTTTTGTGAACCGAGCTGAAGTTTTTATAGATGCTATTTTGGGGTAGATCCGATGTTTTGATCGTCCGTTATTGCATTTTATTGCAATTTTACGGTGACCAAAAAACGTAATTCTGGCGTTTAGAATTTTTTTCTCATTACGCCATTTACCGATCGCATTAATTCTATTTTTATATTGATAGATCAGGCGATTCTGAACGCGGCAATACCAAATATGTGTATGTGGGGTTTATTTTATGATTTTATTTTGAATGGGGCGAAAGGGGGGTGATTTAAACTTTTAAATTTTTTTATTTTTTTTCATATTTTTTAAAACTTTTTTTTTCACTTTTTGCTTGCTTCTGTACTCTACATAGGAGACTTGAAGCAGCAACTGTCCGATCACCTCTGCTACATACAGGGAACCAGCAGATCCCCTGTATGCAGCAGAAATGGTCCTGTCCTATGAGCACCGACCACTAGATGGCGCTCATAGCAATTCCACCCGCGCCTGTTGCGGGCACATGTCAGCTGTAAGAATCAGCTGACATGTGCTTGGTTCAGTGCGGGCTCAGCGCCGGAGCCCTCACTGAACCGGAGGATAACGACATGCGCGTACTAATACGTGACATGTCGTTAAGGGGTTAAAGCTGTCAAACAGTTGCAAATCATGCACACGGGAGCGATTCAACCATATCACCGAGCAGCTGTAAATACTCGGAGCTCGGCCCGAGCATACTCGGACAGAACATACTCGCTCAACACTAGTTAAAACAAGTTATCACCGATCCATGGGCTCTACAGGATAGGTGATCACTTATTGAGCATTTGTGTCCGAACATTGGAAAACGCACCTATCGGAAGAATGGGGAAGTTTTATCCCTGACAGAACACTTATCCCTATTTTAAAATGCTGCGGCAGGTGGGACGTCTGACCGCAGCTCTATTCATTCTCTTAGAGACTTGCAAAAAAGAGCAGCGCTCACAGCCACTGAGAGAATGAATGGATCAGTGGTCGCATCTCACATGCCGCTCCAGTCTAATGGGGAGAAAAGCTCCACATTCTGCCGGTGTGTGCAAGCAGTCAGACCCCCACCAATCAATATTATCACTGATCCTGTGGAGAGGTGATTACTTGTTTTCACCGGAGAACCCCTGTAAGTGCATCTCTGCCGCTCTGGTCCAAGTATTTAATCGCTAAGGCCACGGCCCTACTATCAGTATTCGGTCAGTATCCAGTCAGTATTTTTTCTCAGGAGTGGGAGCCAAAACAGGTGATGAACAATCAGAGAAAAGGTATAATAGAAACAAGTCACCAATTCTGCATTTATCAACCATTCCTGGTTTCGGCAGCCACTCCTGAGAAAAATACTGACCAAATACTGATGGTGGGGCTGTGGCCTAATGGAAAAAAATCTTTTCCTAGTTAAGATCAGCGAGAACAAAATGACCGCCATACACAGCACAGTCCACTATATCAACACCAATAATACCACATACAAAAGGGACAAATATCGCCACACCTTGACTAGATCACATATTACCACTACATAGTGACTGAATAATACCACATACAAGGAACAAATATGGCCAAACTATGACCAGACCATATATTACCACCCCAAGGTGACCAAATACTACAATACTGATCATGAATACAAAACCACAAAACTAACAACACTGTTATTACCACCAGCAACATTATACACAGGAGCTCTGTATATAGTGCCAGTGTACAGGTAACACAGTGATCACCAGTGACATTATAGACAGGAGCTCTGTATATAGTGTATAGGTAATACAGTGATCACCAGTGACATACACAGGAGCTCTGTATATACTATATACACACGTGGTCAAAATTGTTGGTACCCCTCGTTTAATGAAAGAAAAACCCACAATGGTCACAGAAAAAACTTGAATCTGACAAAAGTAATAATAAATTAAAAATCGATGAAAATGAACAAATGAAAGACAGACATTGCTTTTCAACCCTGCTTCCACAGAATTTAAAAAAAATTAAACTCTTGAAATAGGCCTGGACAGAAATGATGGTACCCCTGAAAATAATGTGACAAAAGGGACATGTTAAATCAAGTTGTGTCCACTAATTAGCATCACAGGTGTCTACAATCTTGTAATCAGTCAGTGGGCCTGTATATAGGGCTACAGATACTCACTGTGCTGTTTGGTGACATGGTGTGTACCACACTCAACATGGACCAAAGGAAGCAAAGGAAAGAGTTGTCTCAGGAGATTAGAAAGAAAATTATAGACAAGCATGTTAAAGGTAAAGGTTATAAGACCATCTCCAAGCAGCTTGATGTTCCTGTAACTACGGTTGCACATATTATTCAGAAATTTAAGATCCATGGGACTGTAGCCAACCTCCCTGGACGTGGCCGCAGGAGGAAAATTGATAACAAATCAAAGAGACGAATAATATGAATGGTAACAAAAGAGCCCAGGAAAACTTCTAAAGAGATTAAAGGTGAACTTCAAGCTCAAGGAACATCAGTGTCAGATCGCACCATCCGTCGTTGTTTGATCTAAAGTGGACTTCATGGGAGACGACCAAGGAGTACACCATTGTTGAAAAAAAATCATAAAAAAGCCAGACTGGAATTTGCCAAACTACATGTTCACAAGTCACAAAGCTTTTAGGAGAATGCCCTATGGACAGATGAGACAAAAATGGAAGTTTTTGGCAAGGCACATCAGACCTATGTTCACAGATGGAAAAATGAAGCATATCAAGATAAGAACACTGTCCCTACTGTGAAACATGGAGGAGTCTCTTTTATGTTTTGGGGCTGGTCTGCCGCATCTGGCACATGGTGTCTAGAATCTGTGCAGGGTACAATGAAATCTCAAGACTATCAAGGGATTCTAGAGAGAAATGTGCTGCCCAGTGTCAGAAAGCGTGGTCTCAGTCGCAGGTCATGGGTCTTGCAACAGTATTATGACCCAAAACACACAGCTAAAAACACCCAACAATGGCTAAGAGGAAAACATTGGACTATTCTGAAGTGACCTTCTATGAGCCCTGACCTAAATCCTATTGAGCATCTTTGGAAAGAGCTGAAACATGACGTCTGGAAAAGGCAACCTTCAACCATGAGACAACTGGAGCAGTTTGCTCATGAGGAGTGGCCAAAATACCTGTGGAGAGGTGCAGAAGTCTCATTGACAGTTACAGGAGTCGTTTGATTGCAGTGATTGCGTCAAAAGGTTGTTCAGCAAAATATAAAGTTAAGAAGAACCATCATTTCTGTCCAGGCCTGTTTTATCAGTTTATTTTATTTTTTTTATTCTGTGGAAGCAGAAAAGCAATGTCTGACTTTCATTTGTTCATTTTCATAGATTTTTAATTTATTATTACTTTTGTCAGATTCAAGTTATTTCTGTGACCATTGTGGGTTTTTCTTTCATTAAACGAGGGGTACCAACAGTTTTGACCACGTGTGTAGTGTAAGTGTACATGTGTGTCACCCTGGCCTGGATGCCACAAGTGTAATTAAAGCTGTGTCTGAGAGCAGGGGGGAGGTTCTCTAGTCAGGGGAACATTAGCATGCAATGCCTCCTGTCTCAGGCCAGTAGGGGGAGCAGGCTGCCCCTATAAAAGCTGGTGCTGAGGGCAGGGTTAGAGAGAACCCAGATGACCTGTCTCAGGACTGAGACGTGTCTCAGCAGAGCAGGGACAGACAGTTGCACTGCACCTAAGAGGAAGTGTGGCAGGAGGAGAGCCACAAGCCAGAGACAAGAGGCGAAGAGAGCCTGTCTTGGCAGATAACAGACTTAATCTACCAGAGTTTGGTGTCTGAGGCTGGAAGGATTCCACATCCCCCAGCAGAGAACCAGTCCGCAAGGGACTGTATATTCCTTGGCCTAAGAAGCCTGGAGGCTCTGCAACAACAGAAGGGACCAGTAAAGCCATACAAGGCTGGGAGCAGAAAGGAACCCACGTCGCAGGCCATACAGGCGAGAAAACACGGAAAGCTCGGAAACGTGGGCTGTTACCCTATCAGGAGGAGATAGCCAGAAGGAGCGCAGAAAGCACGGTAGGCCTACACCCTCACCCTGACCAGGGCCAATTTCCCCGTTGCTCTCAGACATCCAGGTCCCCTCCTAGCCGGGACTGTTTGTGGGTCAGTTTACCTGTTTAGTAAAGACCCTGGACTGCAACCTGTTGTCTGTGTGCTCCTTGCTCCTCCAGCACTATCAGCACTGGGACTCCCACTACCATCACTCCCAACATCCATTATACTGCCCTGGGGCCGCACTCTTCCCGTGGAGAGTCACACTACCCTAGATGCACACCTCATCAGCCCCAGCGGTCTGCATGCAGCGGCGGTTCCTAATAACCGCAATCCACGGGTGGCGTAGTCGGACATTATCAGCAGAACATAGCAGACTACCACTGGCCTGACCACCCTGAGCCACGGAACCGGGTCGCCACTACTACCCCCATCGTCTCCCTATTGCCCGGATCCGAGTGCCCCACGGCCCAGGTGGCGAGTCAGCTTTGGCGTAGTCGGCAGGATTTCGTGCCCGCAACCACCGGGTACTGAGTGCCTGAAAAAGACTTTTGTAACTTACCTGTGGCAAAGTTTCCCGCCGTCCGGAGTCGTTTCCCGCCATCCGGAGCCGATTCCCGCCATCGGACGCCATCTTGGACCGTTTCCCGCCGTCTTCTGCCACCTTCCCACCATCCGCAGCTGCTTCCCGCCATCGGACGCCATCTTCAGGACGCCGCGCGGGAAGAAGATGGGCGTGGACGTCAAAACCGCGCGAGATCCGAAGCTCCGCCCCACGCACCGACGCTGCGCAAGGTCCTGGAAGGGAGAGAGAGCGACGCTGACGTCATCAGGACGCGACGCCAGGTCCTCGTCCATAGCAGCAGCAGCGGAGCTGCGGCCTACAGAAGAGGATCGTCGGAAGGTAGGCCACGCGTAACTAGGGGGGGAGGAAGATGATGGACACAGAGGCGCCCACTACCACCAACGCAGCTGCAGCAGCGGTGATGCCCTTTTCCTTGCCCTACATCCCTGGAGCGGCCTGGCTGCCCAAATACTCAGGGGAGCCCCATGCCCTAACTGACTTCAAGGAAAGGCTATACAGTTTCTTCCACGTTTACCCCCTGACAGAGGAACAGAAGGTCAGCATATTAACAGGGCAGTTAACTGGCGCAGCCCAGCGGGAGGTAAAATCATGGCCCACTGAGGAGAAAAGGACTGTGAAGGGTATTCTGGCCCAGCTGCGGGGTACCTTTGACACACGTACCTCCGCTGAGATTAAAATGAGGTTCTATGGATGTAAGCAGCGGGCACAGGACAGCATCAGAGACTATGCCCTAAATCTGCAGGAAGCCTTGAGGGCTATTCAACAAACTGACCCTGGCAGTGTGCAGGAAACGGATAAGCTGCTAACAGAACAATTCATAGAAGGTCTGCTGTCTAGCGCCCACAGGGCCCAACTGCGCCTCATGTTCTTTCAGAACCCCGACCTGACCTTTGCCCAATTTAAGGACAGGGCCATAAGGGTGCTCCGTGAATCTGCAACCAGTAGCGCTATAAACCCCCGGCGCCCTGCTATCACTTACCACCAGGAGGCGGCGCCCTCCTCTATGGACTCCGTGGAGGCTGATGCACAGGCCCTGAACCAAGCCCCGTCGAAAGATCTGCACCACCAAGTCCAGGAGCTGACCAGGAGCGTCGCGGCGTTGACCAGGACCGTCCAGGCGTTGCAAGTGCACCCGTCAAGACCCATCGAGCTGGCTTCAAGTCCGGAGAATGTCCCATGGCGTCGACAGAGGAGGATCCCGTCGTTCCGAGGGAGGCCCACAGACCGCTACGCAGAGGATGGACAGCCCATTTGCCGTCGATGCAACCAGCCCGGACACATTTCCAGGTACTGTAATTTAAACGGGTCCAACCTGGGGCAGAGGGCCAACCCCCAGGCATAAGATCACCAGGCCCTTACAATTGGCGTAATAAGTACGTTGGGGGGCGCCCGGTTTTACCCGTGGTGCTGGACGGTATCCCCATGAGCGCCTTGCTGGATACTGGGTCACAAGTAACCACTATCCCTTATGTACTTTTTAAGCAGTATTGGACTGATGCTGATATCACACGGTATCCAGACGGTAACTTGAGCATCATCGCCAGTAATGGCTTACCCGTGCCGCAGATGGGGTTCAAGGAGATGACCATTAAGATTGGTAAAATTGAACTACCGGCACAGGGAGTGATTATTGTGGACATTGACCGTCATGAAAGTCACCCTAAAATAACTGTGGGTACTAACGTGATTGAAAATTGTCTTTCAGAGGTAATTGTAATCTTACAACAGGTGGCGGTGAATGCTAGTTCCAGCCAACAGAGAATCCTCAACAAGGAGATAAAGGCCCTGATGAGACGGCAGCAGGTAGAACTGTCTGGTGGTGAGATCAGTAGCGTAAGACTGAGTGACCCATTCCCCATTTCCATGCCTCCCAAAAGTGAAATGATGATCTGGTGTCGGACTGCAATCGGGTTGAGAGGTAGAGACTACCAAGACATGGTAGAACCCGTGTACTCAGACAGCAGGCCCACCATTTTGACAGCCCGGGGGGTGGTTGATGTCCGTCATGGGAGGGTGCCCGTCCGCATCCTCAACATTGGGGAGAGGGAGGTACACTTACCCAGGTACGCTACACTTGCCAAGCTGTTTGTGGTCGAACACAAAGCTATCAGGGCCGTGGAACCTTTGCCTCCATCTCCACAGGCGGAGAGTAATGGCTCCCAGAAACAAAAGGAGGACTGGTGCCAGAAACTCCACGTGGGTGCTGACTCCACTCCCCTGCACCAAAAACAAGGAGTCTACTGGGTGGTACAGGAGTACGAGAGAGTCTTTAGTAAGCACCAGCTAGACTTCGGCAGAGTAAAGGGGATAGAACACCACATCCCCACAGGGAGCCACCCACCGATAAAAGAGAGGCACAGACCTGTACCCCCTGCACATTATCAGAACGCAAGGGGCATGCTAAGAGAGATGAAAGAAGCTGGGGTTATTAGAGACAGCTGTAGCCCCTGGGCAGCCCCCTTGGTTCTGGTCAAAAAGAAAGACGGCACCATGAGAATGTGCGTCGACTATAGACAAATCAACCGTATCACTCACAAAGACGCATATCCGCTGCCTAGAATAGAGGAGTCTTTAGCCGCACTAAAATCAGCTAACTTCTTTTCTACTTTGGACCTTACTAGCGGGTACTGGCAGGTTCCTGTGGCAGAGGCTGACAAGGAGAAGACCGCCTTCACCACCCCGATGGGACTGAGCGAATTCAACTGCATGCCTTTCGGGCTCTGCAACGCACCAGGGACCTTCCAGCGGCTGATGGAATGCTGTCTAGGGCACCGAAACTTCGAGACGGTCCTCCTTTACCTGGACGACGTGATCGTCTATTCGAAGACCTACGAGGACCATCTGAAGCACCTGGCCGAGGTGTTCGAAGCCCTGGCAGGCTATGGCCTGAAGGTGAAACCATCGAAGTGTCACCTGCTGAAACCAAAGGTCCAGTACCTAGGGCACGTGGTAAGCGCGGAAGGAGTGGCCCCCGACCCTGACAAGGTCACGGCAATCAAGAGCTGGCCAAGCCCCTCGAACATCAAAGAGGTGAGACAGTTTCTCGGGTTGGTAGGCTACTACCGAAGATTCATCCCCGGGTTCACCAAGATGGCAGCTCCTATGCAGGACCTCCTGATCGGACAGTCTAAGTCCAGGAGCCAAAAGCCGCCCTTCAAGTGGGATAAACCGGAAGAGGAGTCCTTCCGCCAGCTAAAGATGGCCCTCACAGGGGATGAGATCCTGGCCTACCCTGATTATGGCCAGCCTTTCATTCTCCACACAGATGCCAGTAATGTGGGACTGGGAGCCGTATTGTCCCAAAACCAACAGGGCAGATAACAGGTGATCGCATACGCCAGCCGGAAGCTGAGGCCCACCGAAAGGAACCCGGAGAATTACAGCTCCTTCAAGCTAGAATTCTTGGCGGTGGTGTGGGCCGTGACGGAACGCTTCAAGCATTACCTGGCCTCCGCAAAGTTCACCGTGTACACGGACAACAACCCGTTGACACACCTGGACAATGCAAGACTGGGTGCCCTGGAACAGCGGTGGATGGCCCGTCTCTCCAACTATGACTTCGTGATCAAGTACCGGGCAGGCAAAACCAACGCCAACGCGGACGCCCTATCAAGGGTGCCTCACTTACCTGAAGGTGACGAAGACCCAGAAGAGCTGGAGGAGGTAGAACTCCCTGCGTTTCACCGGTATGGAGCCGCTCAACACTCTCACCGCGTGAAGGAGGAGGATCTAACAACTGTGATGATGAATCCCCTACCTCACCACAGCTGGGCCGAGACCCAAGATAGTGACCCTGCAGTCCGCCTGGTGAAAGATCTGCTGACCCGGGAAGACGCCCGCTTAGATCCAGATGCCCCAGAGGAAGCCAAGCAGCTATGGAAGGAGAAGAGCAAGCTGTTCCTCTACGAAGGCAAGTTGTGCAGAAGGATTGTCAACCACCGGACGCACGAGCTGACCTAGCAAGTCGTGGTCCCAAGGAGGGATGCAGCTATGGTCCTGGGGGCTTACCATGACAGAGCGGGACACTTCGGTTGGAAGAAACTGGAGTTCCTACTAAGAGGAAGATTCTTTTGGGTCGGCATGAGAGGAGCTGTAGAAAAATGGTGCAGAGACTGTGGCCCTTGTCACCTAAGGAGGAAGGACCGTGCCAGCCAGAAGACACCCTTGAGGCCCATCGTCACCACGCAGCCTCTTGAGCTGGTAGCTCTGGACCACGTCAAATTGGCTCCCAGCCGGTCAGGATACATCTATGCCCTGACAATCGTGGACCACTATTCCCGTTTTCTAGTGGTGGTCCCGGTAAAGGACTTGACAGCCCAAACAGCGGCCAGAGCCTTCCAGCAATATTTCTGCCGTCCACACGGGTATCCGGAACAGGTCCTGACAGACCAGGGTCCAGCGTTCGAGGCTGAAATCTTCCAGGAGTTCTGCAACCTCTATGGCTGTAAGAAGATTCGTACAACGCCTTACCACCCCCAAACCAACGGGATGTGTGAGAAGATGAACAATATAGTCATTGATCTCCTGAAGACGTTGCCCCTGGAGGAACGCAGCCTGTGGCCAGAAAAACTGCCGGACCTGATAGACCTATACAACAATATCCCGGTGAATGCTACAAACTGCACCCCGGCTTACCTGATGCGAGCTAGACCAGGAAAGCTGCCCGTAGACCTGGAGATGGGAGTCCTAATACCTGAGGACACCTCCCCGGATGCGGACTGGGATACGGAAAGGCAACTGCAGTACAAGAAGGTACAGGAGAGTGTGGAGAAGAGCCTGGCCCAGGTGAGAGAGAAGCAAGAAAGACTCTTCAATCAACATGCCCCTGCTAGTCCCCTAGAACCTGGTGAGCAAGTCCTAAAGCGAAAAAGAAGGCTACATAAGTTGGACGACCAGTGGGAAAGGGAACCCTACACCGTACTGCAGTCTGACCACGACAACCCAAAGGTGTGCGTAATCACCAAGGACGGAGGAGAAACCACTAGTGTCGTCTCCAGAGACCATCTCAAAGGGTGCCCTGAGCAACTCCGTAGTGCAGAAGAGGATCAGAGTGACCTTGAACCCGCAGAGGACAAAGAAGAAATGATCAGCACCGTTCTCGGAGAGTTCCCTCAGTCCTGGACTCGCATAAATGATGCCATAGTGGTACCTGTCCTGCATTTCCTGCAACCGGCACAGCAACAACCAACACCAGAGCCGGAAGGTGAAGAGGAGCAAGCAGTTCCAGAGGCAGAAGAGCCTGTACCAGCAGCCCAGGAGAGTCAACCCTCTGCTGACAGTGAGCCTGCCATGCCTGCGGTAAGCCAAAGGACCCGCAGACAGCTGCCTGCCCTACCTGTACACCCAGCTGGTAGCTGCACCCCTAACGCTAGTGGGGAAAGCCAAGTCAGTCCACCACCAGACAGTGGGCTACGTAGGTCAACCAGGAGCACAAAGGGACAGATACCCGCTCGCTGGAGAATATAGAGTGTACTAAAATTGTAAATAACCCTGTTGCCAAATGTTGAATTGTTTGCAAAGTTACATGCATGTTTGGTAATACTCTGTTTCAGTTTCTTGCAGCTACCGTAAGGACTCACAGGTTATGGACTTTTTATAACCGGGACCTTGTATGGACTGCGTTCAGAGCCTAACCCAGGAATGAACTAAGACTGTGAAGGACTTGGGGTAGGACAGACCCCCACCTGGTTAAGGCTCCCCGTTGTGCTGGTGATATGGACACCCGGTCACAGGCCACACTGTGACCTTAAGAACTCAATTTGTGCGTCGTCTGTCTATTAATGTTTTATTGTTATGCATATTGTCTTTGTTTACTGTTTAGTCCCGGAGTACTAAATTTCACTAGGGGGGAATGTGTCACCCTGGCCGGGATGCCACAAGTGTAATTAAAGCTGTGTCTGAGAGCAGGGGGGAGGTTCACTAGTCAGGGGAACATTAGCATGCAATGCCTCCTGTCTCAGGCCAGTAGGGGGAGCAGGCTGCCCCTAGAAAAGCTGGTGCTGGGGGCAGGGTTAGAGAGAACCCAGATGACCTGTCTCAGGACTGAGACGTGTCTCAGCAGAGCAGGGACAGACAGTTGCACTGCACCTAAGAGGAAGTGTGGCAGGAGGAGAGCCACAAGCCAGAGACAAGCCTGTCTTGGCAGATAACAGACTTAATCTACCAGACTTTGGTGTCTGAGGCTGGAAGGATTCCACATCCCCCAGCAGAGAACCAGTCCGCAAGGGACTGTATATTCCTTGGCCTAAGAAGCCTGGAGGCCCTGCCACAACAGAAGGGACCAGTAAAGCCATACAAGGCTGGGAGCAGAAAGGAACCCACGTCGCAGGCCATACAGGCGAGAAAACACGGAAAGCTCGGAAACGTGGGCTGTTACCCTATCAGGAGGAGATAGCCAGAAGGAGTGCAGAAAGCACGGTAGGCCTACACCCTCACCCTGACCAGGGCCAATTTCCCCGTTGCTCTCAGACATCCAGGTCCCCTCCTAGCCGGGACTGTTTGTGGGTCAGTTTACCTGTTTAGTAAAGACCCTGGACTGCAACCTGTTGTCTGTGTGCTCCTTGCTCCTCCAGCACAATCAGCACTGGGACTCCCACTACCATCACTCCCAACATCCATTATACTGCCCTGGGGCCGCACTCTTCCCGTGGAGAGTCACACTACCCTAGCTGCACACCTCATCAGCCCCAGCGGTCTGCATGCAGCGGCGGTTCCTAATAACCGCAATCCACGGGTGGCGTAGTCGGACATTATCAGCAGAACATAGCAGACTACCATTGGCCTGACCACCCTGAGCCACAGAACCGGGTCGCCACTACTACCCCCATCGTCTCCCTATTGCACGGATCCGAGTGCCCCACGGCCCAGGGGGCGAGTCACATGTAATACACTGACTCACCAGTGACGTCTCTAGGTGAAGTCCTTCATCTTCGCTTTTCTTCTTCATCTGGCACAGACGGCCATCACTTCTTCCAGCCAGGAATCATCTCTGCAGAAAATAACACACAGTTATCAATAACTGATCTCTTCTAGGGAATATTCCCACTCCACCCCCCGACTTCTACACTACACCAGTTGAAGAAAAAAAGCGATATAGTGCCGCCCTGCACAGTAACAGGAGCCCGCTTTTGTCCTATCCCATGGAAAACAATTTCCTAAAAAGTAAATTATATTACAGAAGTAATAATGTCTCTAATTGGACTCTAAAATAATAATGTTCCTCACTGGCCACCATAAACTAATAAAGTATGTTCCTCAATCTGGCACCAAACAGTAATTAAGTCCCTTGTTCAGCCTGGCACCCCCATATATCCATCCTGGCCCCCCCTTCCCTGCATATATCCATCCTGACACCCCCCATATATCCCTTCTGGCCCCCATATGTCCAGTGTGACCCCTCCATATATTTATCCTAGCCCACGTGTATTGAGCCTGCCCCCTCCCATATACCCATCCTAGTCCCCCATGTGGCCCTCCTGTTCCCGCCATATATCCATCCTGGCCTCCATGTGTCCAGCCTGCCCCCCCACATATCCATCCTGGCCTCCATGTTTCCAGCCTGCCCCCCCATATATCTGTCCTGGCCTCCATGTGTCCAGCCTGCCCCCTCCCATATATCTGTCCTAAAGCCCCATGTGTCAAGCCTGCCCCCCCATATATCCATCCTGGCCTCCATGTGTCCAGCATGCCCCCCCTACATATCCATCCTGGCCTCCATGTGTCCAGCCTGCCCCCCCCAATATATCCATCCTGGCCTCCATGTTTCCAGCCTGTCCCCCATATATCCATCCTGACCTCCATGTGTCCAGCCTGCCCCCTCATATATCCATCCTGCCCTTCCCCCCTGCATATATCCATCCTGACACCCCCCCATATATCCATACTGGCCCCCATATGTCCAGCGTGGCCCCTCCATATATTTATCCTAGCCCACGTGTATCGAGCCTGCCCCCCCACATACCTATCCTAGCCCCCCATGTGTCCAGCCTGCCCCCCACATATCCATCCTGGCCATCATGTGTCCAGCCTGCCCCGCCCCCCATATATCCGGCCCCCCATATATCCATCCCCCTCACATATCCATCCTGGCCTCCATGTGTCCAGCCTGCCCCACCATATAGCCATCCTGCCCACCCTTTCCCATGTGTCCAGCCAGGCTCCCCCTTATGTGTCCAGCCAGGCTCCCCCCCTTGTGTGTCCAGCCAGGGTTACCCCTTGTGTGTCCAGCCAGGCTCTCACCCTTGTGTGTCCAGCCAGTGTTCCCCCTTGTGTGTCCAGCCAGGGTTCCCCCTTGTGTGTCCAGCCAGGGTTCCCTCTTGTGTGTCCAGTCAGGGCTTCCCCTTGTGTGTCCAGCCAGGGCTCCCCCTTGTGGGTCCAGCCAGGGTTCCCCCTTGTGTGTCCATCCAGCTCCCCCCTTGTGTGTCCAGCCAGGGCTCCCCCTTGTGTGTCCAGTCAGGGCTCCCCCTTGTGTGTCCAGCCAGGGCTTCTCCTTGTGTGTCCAGCCAGGGCTCCCCCTTGTGTGTCCAGCCAGGGTTCCCCCTTGTGTGTCCAGCCAGGGCTTCCCCTTGTGTGTCCAGCAAGGCCCCCCTTGTGTGTCCATCCGGTCCCCCCCTTGTGTGTCCAGCCAGGGTCCCCCCTTGTGTGTCTAGCCGGGCCCCCCCTTGTGTGTCCAGCCAGGGGCCCATCCCATTCTGCATCCACTCATATACACACAGACACACACACAGACACCTCTTACCTTCCTGCTCTCCCGTGCGGTGTCCTCCTTCTCCGGCGGCTGAGTTGCGCGCCTCCTTCACTGCAGGCGCATGACGATGACGTCATGCGCCGGCCGGGGAAGGGAGACGCGCAGCTTCAGCTGCTTCACTGGGACGTGTGTCGCGGCGGTTCAGGTAATGAACGCCGCGTGCGCGCGTCCCTGCATACACTGTGCCTGCGCTTTTAAAGGGCCCGTGCCCCTTAAAACCGCAGGTTTTTTTATTTTTTCATTCTCTTCTCCCCCTCTCCTCTGCAGAAGGGTACCCCGCCAGCCCAGTCCCTCCCTGTTGATGACTTATCCTAAAATCGGTCATTAATATATAAGTCCTGGACAGTCCCGTTAAGCTTGTTTTACCTAGTTATAAAAGCCCTTTAAGTCCTCATTATAAGGTAAGGTATGAATGGATCTAATTAAATTCTCCAAAGAGAACTATTTATACATTTTAGTCACTGTGAGCTTTCTACAAGATATTGCGGGCAGTATATAGCGAATATATGGAGACAGAGCCATTCGCCGGCTCAGATTGCCAATAAGCACCTTGTAAATATGAGACCTTGACATCATAGGTTACTTGGCTTAATATGAAATTGTCCCTCATGTGTACCGCATTGTGGGCAGGGACTATATGTACATCACTGCAGAATATGTTGGCAATAAAAAGTCAACAGAAATGAATATCATGCAGATCCTCACCAGGACTCCAGCAGTGTCACCATCCTGCCACCATACAGCTATAGAAGGACAATAAACCTGCAGGGTTCTCCCCTCAGTTATTTTTTCCTTTAATTTTATTATCTGTTTATTACTCACAGTGAAAGAACAGTCATCAGATATTTTATTGTTCACTTTTTATTTTACAGTCTCAGCTCTGAAGAATAGAACGTCTTATGAATAAATGACAGCTCACTTATTACAGTGGTGGCCAAAAGTATTGGCACCCCTGCAATTCTATCAGATAATACTCAGTTTCTTCCTGAAAATGATTGCAATCACAAATTCTTTGGTATTATTATCTTCATTTAATTTGCTTGCAAGGAAAAAATACAAAAGAGAATGAAGCAAAAATCAAAACCTTGATCATTTCATACAAAACTCCAAAAATGGGCCAGACAAAAGTATTGGCACCCTCAGCCTAATACTTGGTTGCACAACCTTTAGCCAAAATAACTGCGAACAACCGCTTCCGGTAACCATCAATGAGTTTCTTACAATGCTCTGCTGGAATCGTAGACCATTCTTCTTTGGCAAACTGCTCCAGGTCCCTGATATTTGAAGGGTGCCTTCTCCAAACTGCCATTTTGTGATCTCTCCACAGGTGTTCTATGGGACTCAGGTCTGGACTCATTGCTGGCCACCTTAGAAGTCTCCAGTGCTTTCTCTAAAACCATTTTATAGTGCTTTTGGAAGTGTGTTTTGGGTCATTGTCCTGCTGGAAGACCCATGACCTCTAAGGGCGACCCAGCTTTCTCACACTGGGCCCTACATTATGCTGCAAAATTTGTTGGTAGTCTTCAGACTTCATAATGCCATGCACACGGGCAAGCAGTCCAGTGCCAGAGGCAGCAAAGCAACCCCAAAACATCAGGGAACCTCCGCCATGTTTGACTGTAGGGACCATGTTCTTTTCTTTGAATGCCTCTTTTTTTTTCCTGTACACTCTATGTTGATGGTTTTTCCCAAAAAGCTCGACTTTTGTCTCATCTGACCAGAGAACATTCTTCCAAAACATAGTAACATAGTTTGTAAACATAGTTAGTAAAAGCCGAATAAAGACTTGCGTCCATCAAGTTCGACCTGTTAGTTCTGTAATTGCTAAAGTTGATCCAGAGGAGGGCAAAAACCCCAAATGATTTGGCCAATCTTCACCTGAGGAAAAATTCCCTCCTGACTCTGAAACCAGCAGTCAGAATAAATCCCTGTATCAACCTACTATTTTATTTTATTTTTAAGTATACGCTGAAATCTGCCTGGTATCTAGAAATGCATCCAGTCCCCGCTTGAACTGGTGTAGTGAATCCGACATTACCGTCTCCTCACTCAGTGAATTCCATATTCTCACTGCTCTTACCGTAAAGAACCCCTTCCTATGCTGGTGCTGAAACCTTTTCTCTTCCAGTCTTAGTGAGTGCCCTCTTGTTACCGTAATATCCCTCCTTTTGAACAAATCCCGGGCAAGGTCTCTATACTGTCCCCTAACATATTTGTACACATTTATTATGTCCCCCCTCAACCTTCTCTTTTCCAGGCTGAATAGTTCTAGTTTTGCCAACCTCTCTGGGTATTGCAGTCCCTCCATTCCCTTTATTAATTTTGTTGCCCTCCTTTGTACCTTTTCAAGCTCATTTATATCCTTTCTATATATTGGGGCCCATAACTGAGCACAGTATTCCAAGTGTGGTCTGACCAGTGCTTTGTACAGTGGAAGAACAATGTTCTCCTCCTTTGCAGCTATACCTCTTCTGATACATCCCATTACCCTGTTTGCCCTTACAGCAGCGGCCTGACTTTGGGCACTCCAATTTAGTTTGCCATCAATCAAGATGCCCAAGTCCTTCTCCATCTCTGAATTCCCCAATGATTTCCCATTCAGTGAGTACTGGTGACTTCCATTTTTCCTTCCCATATGTATGACCTTACATTTCTCCTCGTTAAACCTCATTTGCCATTTAATGCTCCACCTACCCAGCTTATCCAAATCCCTCTGTAGGTCTGCACTGTCCTCTTTTGTATTAATTGTTTTACATAACTTTGTGTCATCTGCAAATATTGATATTTTACTATTTATCCCGTTGACTATGTCGTTAATAAAGATATTAAATAACATTGGGCCTAGTACAGACCCCTGTGGTACCCCACTAGTGACGCTTACCCAATCTGAGTATATTCCATTTATAACCACCCTCTGCCTTCTATCCTTTAGCCAGTTAGCTACCCACTTGCAGACATTTTCCCCCAGCCCCATCATTCTCATTTTGTATACCAACCTATTATGTGGCACGCTATCGAACGCTTTTGAGAAGTCGAGATACACGACATCCACTGGTTCCCCCTGATCTACTCGAGAGCTAACCTCCTCGTAGAAGTCAATCAGGTTTGTTTGGCAGGAGCGATTCCTCATGAATCCATGTTGGTTAGGGGTTAATAGATTATTAGCATCAAGATGCTCCGTAATTGCCTCTTTAATGAAGCTTTCAAAAATTTTGCCCACAACGGACGTCAGACTCACCGGCCGATAGTTTCCGGCGTCACTTTTCGCTCCCTTTTTGAATATTGGCACTACATTCGCCTGTCGCCAATCAAGTGGCACAGACCCAGTCTCAACAGAGTCCTTAAATATAAAATATAACGGTCTGTCTATCACATTACTTAGTTCCCTTAGTACCAGTGGGTGTATGCCATCAGGTCCTGGTGATTTGTTTATTTTAATGTTACTGAGGCGTTTCTGTACCCCAGCTTGGGTTAGATTTGTCATACTTAGTGGAGGATTAAGCTTGTCACTTCTCATTTCTCCTGTTAGTTCGATTTCCTTTGTGAAAGTTGTTGAAAAAAAATTATTTAATAGATTAGCTTTATCCTCATCTTTCTCTATGATTTTGCCTTCCTCACTTTTTATCGGTCCAATATTATCCGATTTAATCCTTTTACTATTTATATACGTAAAGAACAGTTTGGGATTTGATCTACTTTCCCTAGCAATACGTCTCTCTGTTTCCTCCTTCGCTATTTTTATTTGTTTTTTACAGGTTCTCGTTTTTTCCTTGTAACACATTAGTGCCTCCTTACTGTTTTCCTGTTTTAATCTCTTGAATGCCTCTTTTTTGCTATTTAACGCGCCTTTTACGTTCTTGTTCAACCATATTGGTTTCCTCTTATTTCTGGCCCTTTTATTCCCATACGGTATATACCTCTCGCACTGAGTATTCAGAATTCTTTTGAAGGTTTCCCATTTACTATTCGTATTCCTTTGATTAAGAACTTTGTCCCAGTCAATAAGTTGAAGGCTTTCTTTCAGCTGATCAAACTTCGCCCTCCTAAAGTTTAATGTTTTTGTTGTTCCCTTATTGATAACCCTACTGAAGGGCATTTTGAAGTCGATAATATTATGGTCGCTATTACCTAGGTGCCCCCCTATCTGTACCTCAGTTATTCTATCAGGCCTATTAGTCAATATTAAGTCCAACACGGCCTTCCCTCTCGTTGGTTCCTGCACTAGTTGGGAGAGATAATTATCCTTAATATTTGTCAAGAACCTTTTTCCTTTCTGAGATCTACAGGTTTCTGTTTCCCAGTCAATATCCGGGTAGTTGAATTCCCCCATTACAATCACTTCATTATGTTTTGCTACTTTGTCTATTTGTCCTAATAGCAGTTTCTCATTCTCCTCTGTTATATTGGGTGGCTTATAGCAGACCCCCAGTAATATTTTATTATTATTTTTAGTTCCCTCTATCTCTACCCACATGGACTCGACCCCCTCTTCTCCCTCTCCTATATCTTCCCTTAGTCTGGGTTTTAGACATGACTTTACATATAAGCAGACTCCTCCGCCTTTCCCCTGTTTCCGGTCCCTTCTAAATAAACTATAAGCTAATAAATTTACCACCCAGTCGTAGCTATCGTCTAGCCAAGTCTCTGTTATACCTACGATGTCATACCACTCCTCCTATATAAGCGCCTGCAGCTCATCCGCCTTATTGGTCAGGCTTCTTGCGTTGGTCAGCATGCAAGATAAAACTTTGGGGTTATTTAGCATCCTATTCTTCTCTAACGATCTAACTGTACTATCCCCACCCCCCTCTCCACCCTCATTATATTCACTTCTCCCCTTCCCCCTTGCTTGCCTCACATCCCACCTATTTCCTTGGTCCCCCCCCCGTCTCTAGTTTAAAAACTCCTCCAACCTATTAGCCATCTTCTTCCCCAGCACCGCTGCACCCTCCCCATTGAGGTGCAGCCCGTCCCTACGGTAGAGCCTGTAGCCGACCGCGAAGTCGGCCCAGTTCTCCATGAACCCAAACCCTTCTGCCTTGCACCAACTCTTTAGCCACTTATTCACCTCCCTAACTTCCCGTTGGCGCTCCTGTGTGGCTCGCGGGATTGGTAGTATTTCTGAGAAAACTACCTTGGAGGTCCTTGCCCTAAGCTTCCTACCTAGGTCCCTGAAATCATTTTTAAGGACCCTCCATCTACCACTCACTTTGTCATTGGTGCCGATGTGGACCATGACTGCTGGGTCTTCGCCAGCCCCACCCAGTAACCTGTCAACCCGATCCGCGATGTGCCGGACTCGAGCGCCAGGGAGGCAGCACACCGTTCGGCGATCCCGGTCTTTGTGACAGATTGCCCTGTCTGTCCCCCTAATAATAGAGTCACCCACTACCAGAACCTGTCTTGCCTGCCCTACACTTCCCCCCTCCCCCTCATTACTGGAGCATACACTCCCCCGGCGGTCAGAGGATCTGTCGTGCTCCAATAATGCCGGTTCTGAACCAGCCTTCCTATACTTCTTCCCTCTATCCCTCCTAACTGTTATCCAGCTCCCTGCCTGTTCAGCCTGCACTTCCCCTCTATGCTCCACCCCCAGTATTGACCCATTGAGTGTCTGCTCGGTGAGCAGCAAACTCCGTTCCATGTTGTCGATGCTCCTCAGTACCGCTATTTCAGCACTTAGATCCAGAATTTGGGCTTCCAAGTGCACGATATGCTCACATCTCTCGCAGCAGTATGGATCCTCGAGCGGTTGCTCACGGAATGCATACATTGCGCAAGATGTACACTGCACGGCTCCGGCCAAAATGGACGTCATTCTAAATATGGGGATACAGTCAGTATATATATACAAGCACAAAACACAATTATTTATATATAGGTGTATGGATGGGGATCAATTAGGGATGTGCAAGTGTATCAATTAGATATCGGCGGGGGATCAGTTAAGTATGGACGGGGGATCAATTAAGTATCAAGTATGGACGGGGGAATCAGATAAGTAGGTCAGGTGGATTAATTAAGTAAAAAGTAAAGTAAAGAAAGAATGAAATACAGTCAGCAATTCAGTCCTAAGTCCTCCCTTCCAAACTCCCTGAATCCAAAGTCACTGAAAAACAAGTCACACACTTACTTTCGTTCGCACTTACGCTCCAGACACACGCAGCTCGTTCACACTCGCAAACTAAGAGATTTAAAGAGTTTTTTTTTTTTTCTTCCTTTTCCAGCAATGTACCCTTCACCTCAATGCACTTCCAAAGGGAAGGAGAAGCTTCTCAATTTATGGATTTATTTTGCATACAAGAAAAGCTGATGAAACGCTGAAGATAAAAACTGACCACTTTCAGACATTTTTTGCATATACGATAAGTCACTGACATCTGATTAAGGCCTAAGGCCCCGTTCACATGTCAGGTTTTAATCAGTGTTTTTTTCTAATTTTCATCTGATTTCAGTCAGTGTGGCAGTTTTTCTTCTCAGTGGGGCATATTTTTTTATATGTAAAGTAAAAAGCTAAAGGTTTCCTAGCCTCGCTTGCCCGGCCTATAGACACTGGAAAACAGGCAGTACAGGCAACATGGTTGGTTCTGGCCATTTTTTCTGACAGACTCATTGACTTCAATAGATGATCTTTATCTACAAATCAGATGAAAATCGGACCGGTCTCAGTTCTGATTTACAGATCAATCGTCCACAAAAAATAGAGATGTAAACCTGTCCCCGGTCTATAACGGAGCATATTCTACCTGTTAGAGAAATAACCAGACGTGAAAAGAGCCATGTGCTATTCTTACAGGGAAGGGGCCACCATTTTATGTTTTGTATTAATAATTATGTAATCAATTATTTTTAATACAAAATTAAGTGTCCCACTTTATTAGTTTTTTATGTATTTATTTTTACATTGGCCACTGGGGGCTGCCATTTTTATTTGGGGGGTGTGTAAGAAGCGCTCTTACACACCTCATTTACGGCAGCCCTGGCCATAAGAGACAGTAGTCTGTCACCAACCCTATCTCTAACATTAGAGGCCGCTCCTCCTGCCTCTAGCTGTGACCTGGGCACGCCCCCTTGGCTGTCCAGGTCGCAGCCGTGGGAGGAGATTGCAGCCATCTTTGTGGAGCCTGCAGTGTAAGCTGTACATTCCCCCTGTTGTCGCACGCACTGCTCAGTCAGAGCGTGCCATGACAGGAACTGCCGGGGAGGAAATGCCTAGGAGTGGAGGTCCCGAGTGAGTATCTGCGGCGGCGTCGTGCGGTGATCTCAGCTTCTCTGCTGTTATCACCGCCGACATCTTCAGGCACCACAGACACAGCGCTGCGTGGGAACGTGGAAGGTGAGTAGAAGCGTTTATTGTTTTTGTTTTTTTTCCTTTGCATTGAATATATGGGGGCATAAACCCACCAGGATGGAGGAGGAGGCATAAACCCACCAGGATGGAGGAGGAGGCATAAACCCACCAGGATGGAGGAGGAGGCATAAACCCACCAGGATGGAGGAGGAGGCATATACCCACCAGGATGGAGGGGGCATATACCCACCAGGAAGGAGGGGGGGCATATACCCACCAGAATGGATGGAGGGGGGTCATATACCCACCATGATGGATGTAGGGGGGGCACATACCCACCAGGATGGATGGAGGAGGGCATATACCCACCAGGATGGAGGGGGGATATACCCACCAGGATGGATGGATGGAGGGGGGCATGTACTGACTGGGATGGATGGAGAGGCATATACACCTAACCAGGATGGATGGAGGTACATATACACTTACCCAGTATGGATGGATGGAGGGGCATATACACCTACCCAGAAAGGATGGATGGAGAGGCATATACATCTAACCAGGATGGATTGAGGGGCATATACACATAGCCAGGATGGATGGATGGAGGGGCATATACACCTACTCAGGATGGATGGATGGATGGAGGGGCATTTACACCTACCCAGGATGGATGGAGAGGCATTTACACCTACCCAGGATGGATGGATGGGCATTTACACCTACCCAGGATGGATGGATGGATGGAGGGGCATATACACCTACCCAGGAAAGATGGAGGGGCAGATACTCCTACCCAGGATGGATGGAGGGGCATATACACCTACCCAGGATGGATGGAGGGGCATATACACCTACTCAGAATGGATGGATGGAGAGGCATATACACCTACCCAGAATGGATGGATGGATGGAGGGGCATGTACACCTACCCAGGACGGATGGAGGGGCATATACACCTACCCAGGATGGATGGATGGAGGGGCATTTACACCTACCCAGGATGGATGGATGGAGGGGCATTTACACCTACCCAGGATGGATGGATGGAGGGGCATTTACACCTACCCAGGATTGATGGATGGATGGAGGGGCATTTACACCTACCATGGATGGATGAATGCATGGAGGGGCATGTACACCTACCCAGGATAGATGGATGGATGGAAGGGCATGTACACCTACCCAGGATGGATGGATGGATGGAGGGGCATTTACACCTACCCAGGATGGATGGATGGAGGGGCATTTACACCTACCCAGGATGGATGGAGGAGCATGTACACCTACCCAGGATAGATGGATGGATGGAGGGGCATGTACACCTACCCAGGAGGGATGGATGGATGGAGGGGCATTCACACCTACCCAGGATGGATGGATGGAGGGGCATTTACACCTACCCAGGATGGATGCATGGAGGAGCATTTACACCTTCCCTGGATGGAGGGGCATTTACTCCTACCATGGATGGATGGATGGATTTAGAGGCATGTACACCTACCCAGGACGGATGGATGGATGGAGGGGCATTTACACCTACCCAGGATGGATGGATGGAGGGGCATTTACACCTACCCAGGATGGGTGGATGGATGGAGGGACATTTACACCTACCCAGGATGGATGGATGGATGGAGGGGCATTTACACCTACCCAGGATGGATGGATGGATGGATGGATGGAGGGGCATTTACACCTACCCAGGATGGATGTAGGGGCATTTACACCTACCCAGGAGGGATGGATAGATGAAGGGGCATTTACACCTACCCAGGATAGATGGATGGGCATTTACACCTAGCCAGGATGGATGGATGAAGGGGCATATACATTTACCCAGGATGGATGGATGGATGGATGAAGGGGCATATACACCTACCCAGGAAAGATGGAGGGGCAGATACTCCTACCCAGGATGGATGGAGGGGCATATACACCTACCCAGGATGGATGGATGGAGGGGCATATACACCTACCCAGGATGGATGGCTGGAGGGACATATACACCTACTCAGAATGGATGGATGGAGAGGCATATACACCTACCCAGGATGGATGGATGGATGGAGGGGCATGTACACCTACCTAGGATGGATGGATGGATGGGCATTTAAACCTACCCAGGATGTATGGATGGAGGGGCATTTACACCTACCCAGGATGGATGGAGGGGCATGTACACCTACCCAGGATAGATGGATGGATGGAGGGGCATGTACACCTACCCAGGAGGGATGGATGGATGGAGGGGCATTTACACCTACCCAGGAGGGATGGATGGATGGAGGGGCATTTACACCTACCCAGGATGGATGGATGGAGGGGCATTCACACCTACCCAGGATGGATGGATGGAGGGGCATTTACACCTGCCCAGGATGGATGGATGGAGGAGCAATTACACCTTCCCTGGATGGACTGGCATTTACACCTACCATGGATGGATAAATGGATTTAGAGGCATGTACACCAACCCAGGATGGATGGATGGAGGGGTATTTACACCTACCCAGGATGGATGGATGGATGGTGGGACATTTACACCTACCCAGGATGGATGAATGGATGGGGGGGGGCATTTACACCTACCCAGGATGGATGTAGGGGCATTTACACCTACCCAGGAGGGATGGATGGATGGAGGGGCATTTACACCTACCCAGGATGGATGAATGGATGGATGGGCATTTACACCTAGCCAGGATGGATGGATGAAGGGGCATATACATTTACCCAGGATGGATGGATGGATGGATGGAGGGGCATATACACCTACCCAGGATTGATGAAGGGGCATCTACACCTGCCCAGCATGGATGGATGGAGGGGCATTTACACCTACCCAGGATGGATGGATCGATGGAGGGGCATATACATCTACCCAGGATGGACGGATGGGGGGGCATATAAACCTACCCAGCATGGATGGATGGAGGGGCATTTCCACCTACCCAGGATGGATGGATGGAGGGGCATTTACACCTACCCAGGATGGATGGATGGAGGGGCATCTACGCCTACCCAGAATGGATGGATCGATGGAGGGTCATATATATCTACCCAGGATGGATGGATGGGTGGGCATATAAACCTACCCAGCATGGATGGATGGATGGAGGGGCATATACACCTACCCAGGATGGATGGATGGAAGGGCATATATACCTACCCAGAATGGATGGATGGAGGGGCATATACACCTAACCAGGATGGGGACCATATACCATATACGAAGATGTGGTCATATACAAGTATGGGGAGGGCATATACTGTGGGGCATATATGGGACCATTACGCTGTAGAGCACTCTATGGGGACATGACGCTGTGGCTCACCATATGGGGCCATTACGCCTTTGGCTCACAATATGTGGCCATTACGCTGTGGCTCACCATATGTGGCCATTACGCTGTGGCTCACCATATGGGGCCATTACGTTGTGGCTCACCATATAGGGCCATTACGCTGTGGGTCACCATATGGGGCCACTGAAGTTCTCCACCGAGGGGGTTAGAAACTCCTATTACAGTTACTGATGATTACTGCACGCCTCCTGTCACACAATTATGTTATAGCCTACTGACTTTGTACTTATATATAAAGATGATAATCATAGTGTCGTTTCAGCAGGGACAGATGTTACAGACTTTGCAGTAACTAATAAAAATGATGCCTTAAAACATTCTCTCATTATTCTGGCATTTAGCAAATATTAAAAATGATGGTAATCCTAATTGACCTAAAACGGGAAAGATTTATTCTGATTTCATGTCAGATATTGAGAAAAACATGCATATGTGTCTATTTATATAGTGTATGGAAACTTCTGGTTTCAACTCTGTGTGTGTGTATATGTATATATATATATATATATATATATATACGGTATATACTCGCTATTGGCGAGCATTTTTATTGGTATATCGTCTCCCATGCTGATATGTGCTGCCCCCCTCCTTGTATTTGTGCTGCCCCCATACTGTACCCACCATCCAATCCTGGTATGCGTGGTACCCCTCATCCCCAATCCTGATATGCGTGGCACCCCTCACCCCCAATCCTGGTATGCATGGCACCCCTCACCCCCAATCCTGGTATGCGTGGCATCCCTCACCCCCAATCCTGGTATGCGTGGCACCCCTCATCCCTATCCTGGTGTGTATGGTATCCCTCATCCTGGTATGCATGGCACCCTATCCCTCACTCCCAATCCCGGTATGAGTGGTACCCCTCACCCCCAATCCCGGTATGCGTGGCACCACTCATCCCGGTATGCGTGGCACCCCTCACCCCCAATCCCGGTATGCGTGGCAACCCTCACCCCCAATCCCGGTATGTGTGGCACCCCTCATCCTTATCCTGGTATGTATGGTATCCCTCATCCTGGTATGCATGGTACCCCATCCCTCATCCCTATCCTGGTGTGTATGGTATCCCTCATCCTGGTATGCATGGCACCCCATCCCTCATTCCCAATCCCGGTATGCGTGGCACCCCTCATCCCCAATCCCAGTATGCCTGGCACCCCTCATCCCCAATCCCGGTATGCCTGGCACCCCTCACCCCCAATCCCGGTATGCGTGGCACCCCTCACCCCCAATCCCGGTATGCGTGGCACTCCTCACCCCCAATCCCGGTATGCGTGGCACCCCTCATCCCCAATCCCGTTATGCTTGGCACCCCTCATCACGGTATACGTGGCACCCCTTATCCCTATCCTGGTATCTATGGCACCCCTCATCACTATCCTGGTGTGTATGGTATCCCTCATCCTGGTATGCATGGTACCCCATCCCTCATCCCGGTATGAATGGCACTCCATCCCTAATCCCGGCATGCGTGGCACCCCTCATCCCCAATCCCGGTATGCGTGGCACCCATCATCCCCAATCCCGGCATGCGTGGCACCCCTCATCCCCAATCCCGTCATGCGTGGCACCACTCATCCCCAATCCCGGCATGCGTGGCACCCCTCATCCCCAATCCTTGTATGTGTGGCACCCATCATCCCCAATCCCGGTATGCGTGGCACCCCTCATCCCCAATCCCGGTATGCGTGGCACCCCTCACCCCCAATCCCGGTATGCGTGGCACCCCTCACCCCCAATCCCGGTATGCATGGCACCCCTCACCCTCAATCCTGGTATGCATGGTCCCCTCACCCCCCAATCCTGGTATGCGTGTTACCCCTCACCCCCCAATCCTGGTATGCGTGGTACCCCTCACCCCCTCCAATCCTGGTATGTGTGGTACCCCTCACACCCCAATCCTGGTATGCGTGGTACCCCTCACCCCCCAATCCTGTTATGCGTGGTACCCCTCACCCCCTAATCCTGGTATGTATGGCACCCCTCACCCCCAATCCTGGTATGTGTGGCACCCCTCACCCCCCAATCCTGGTATGTGTGGCACCCCTCACCGCCCAATCCTTGTATGCGTGGTACCCCTCACCCCCCAATCCTGGTATGCGTGGTACCCTTCACCCCCAATCCTGGTATGCGTGGTACCCCTCATCCCCAATCCTGGTATGCGTGGCACCCCTCACCCCCAATCCTGGTATGCATGGCACCCCTCACCCCCAATCCTGGTATGCGTGGCACCCCTCACCCCCAATCCTGGTATGCGTGGCACCCCTCATCCCTATCCTGGTGTGTATGGTATCCCTCATCCTGGTATGCATGGCACCCTATCCCTCACTCCCAATCCCGGTATGAGTGGCACCCCTCACCCCCAATCCCGGTATGCGTGGCACCACTCATCCCGGTATGCGTGGCACCCCTCACCCCCAATCCCGGTATGCGTGGCAACCCTCACCCCCAATCCCGGTATGTGTGGCACCCCTCATCCTTATCCTGGTATGTATGGTATCCCTCATCCTGGTATGCATGGTACCCCATCCCTCATCCATATCCTGGTGTGTATGGTATCCCTCATCCTGGTATGCATGGCACCCCATCCCTCATTCCCAATCCCGGTATGCGTGGCACCCCTCATCCCCAATCCCAGTATGCCTGGCACCCCTCATCCCCAATCCCGGTATGCCTGGCACCCCTCACCCCCAATCCCGGTATGCGTGGCACCCCTCACCCCCAATCCCGGTATGCGTGGCACTCCTCACCCCCAATCCCGGTATGCGTGGCACCCCTCATCCCCAATCCCGTTATGCTTGGCACCCCTCATCACGGTATACGTGGCACCCCTTATCCCTATCCTGGTATCTATGGCACCCCTCATCACTATCCTGGTGTGTATGGTATCCCTCATCCTGGTATGCATGGTACCCCATCCCTCATCCCGGTATGAATGGCACTCCATCCCTAATCCCGGCATGCGTGGCACCCCTCATCCCCAATCCCGGTATGCGTGGCACCCATCATCCCCAATCCCGGCATGCGTGGCACCCCTCATCCCCAACCCCATCATGCGTGGCACCCCTCATCCCCAATCCCGGCATGCGTGGCACCCCTCATCCCCAATCCTTGTATGTGTGGCACCCATCATCCCCAATCCCGGTATGCGGGGCACCCCTCATCCCCAATCCCGGTATGCGTGGCACCCCTCACCCCCAATCCCGGTATGCGTGGCACCCCTCACCCCCAATCCCGGTATGCATGGCACCCCTCACCCTCAATCCTGGTATGCATGGTCCCCTCACCCCCCAATCCTGGTATGCGTGTTACCCCTCACCCCCCAATCCTGGTATGCGTGATACCCCTCACCCCCTCCAATCCTGGTATGTGTGGTACCCCTCACACCCCAATCCTGGTATGCGTGGTACCCCTCACCCCCCAATCCTGTTATGCGTGGTACCCCTCACCCCCTAATCCTGGTATGTATGGCACCCCTCACCCCCTAATCCTGGTATGTGTGGCACCCCTCACCCCCCAATCCTGGTATGTGTGGCACCCCTCACCGCCCAATCCTTGTATGCGTGGTACCCCTCACCCCCCAATCCTGGTATGCGTGGTACCCTTCACCCCCAATCCTGGTATGTGTGGTACCCCTCTCCCCCAATCCTGGTATGCGTGGCACCCCTCACCCCCAATCCCGGTATGCGTGGCACTCCTCACCCCCAATCCCGGTATGCGTGGCACCCCTCATCCCCAATCCCGGTATGCGTGGCACCCCTTACCCCCAATCCCGGTATGCGTGGCACCCCTCACCCCTAATCCCGTTATGCTTTGCACCCCTCATCCCGGTATGCGTGGCACCCCTCATCCCTATCCTGGTATGTATGGCACCCCTCATCACTATCCTGGTGTGTATGGTATCCCTCATCCTGGTATGCATGGTACCCCATCCCTCATCCCGGTATGCATGGCATTCCATCCCTCATCCCCAATCCCGGTATGCGTGGCACCCCTCATCCCCAATCCCGGCATGCGTGGCACCCCTCATCCCCAATCCTGGTATGTGTGGTACCCCTCACCCCCCAATCCTGATATATGCATGGTCCCCTCACCCCACAATCCTGTTATGTGTGGCCCCCTCATCCCTTTCACACTGTACACACATACAAAAAAAAAAACAGTTATACTCACCTTTCTTCTCTGTACTCCAGCGCTGCTGCGTCCTCTTCTGCCGGAGGCCGGGGGAGGAGTGCGGCGCCGGAGCACCACGCTGTCCGGTGCCATTTTGCTGAAGACACGCTGTAAATGTGTCTTCAGTAAAATGGCGCCGGATAGCGCAATGCGCACGCGCCGGTCCGACGCCTTCACTCCGCCCCTGGTCTCCAGCGGAGAGAGGCGCCGCGGCAGCGCTCCTCCCGGTCAGGTAAGTATCTAAGTATGGCGCCGGAGATCGCGGTATACGTTCAATGTCTACGCATGCCGCGAACTCCGGCGCCATACACCTCCCCTTACCTGTAACGGCTGGATGCGTGCTTCTCTCTGGAGCCAGACTGCGCGTCACGCATGCGCAGTCTATCGAGGCTTCAGACAGAGACACGCATCCCGCCTTATATTATAGATATATGTATATATATATATATATATATATATATATATATATACAGTACAGACCAAAAGTTTGGACACACCTTCTCATTTAAAGATTTTTCTGTATTTTTGTGACTATAAAAATTCTACATTCACACTGAAGGCATCAAAACTATGAATTAACACATGTGGAATTATATAGTTAACAAAAAAGTGTGAAACAACTGAAAATATGTCTTATATTCTAGTTTCTTCAAGGTAGCCACCTTTTGTTTTGATGAATGCTTTGCGCACACTTGGCATTCTCTTGATGAGCTGCAAGAGATAGTCACAGGAAATGATCTTCCAACAATATTGAAGGAGCTCCCAGAGATGCTTAGCACTTGTTGGCCCTTTTGCCTTCACTCTGCGGTCCAGCTCACCCCAAACCATCTCGATTGTGTTCAGGTCTGGTGACTGTGGAGGCCAGGTCATCTGGCGTAGCACCCCATCACTCTCCTTCTTGGTCAAATAGCCCTTACACAGCCTGGAGGTGTGCTTGGGGTCATTGTCCTGTTGAAAAATAAATGATGGTCCAACTAAACGCAAACCAGATGGAATACCATGCCGCTGCAAGATGCTGTGGTACCCATGCTGGTTCAGTATGCTTTCAATTTTGAATAAATCCCCAACAGTGTCACCAGTAAAGCACCCCCACACCATCACACCTCCTCCTCCATGCTTCACGGTGGGAACCAGGCATGTAGAGTCCATCCGTTCACCTTTTCTGCGTCGCCCAAAGACACTGTGGTTGGAACCAAAGATCTCAAATTTGGACTCATCAGACCAAAGCACAGATTTCCACTGGTCTAATGTCCATTCCTTGTGTTCTTTAGCCCAAACAAGTCTCTTCTGCTTGTTGCCTGTCCTTAGCAGTGGTTACCTAGAAGCTATTTTACCATGAAGGCCTGCTGCACAAAGTTTCCTCTTAACAGTTGTTGAAGAGATGTGTCTGCTGCTAGAACTCTGTGTGGCATTGACCTGGTCTCTAATCTGAGCTGCTGTTAACCTGCGATTTCTGAGACTGGTGACTCGGATAAACTTAGCCTCAGAAGCAGAGGTGACTCTTGGTCTTCCTTTCCTGGGGCGGTCCTCATGTGAGCCAGTTTCTTTGTAGCGCTTGATGGTTTTTGCAGCTTCACTTGGGGACACTTTCAAAGTTTTCCCAATTTTTCGCACTGGCTGACCTTCATTTCTTAAAGTAATGATGACCACTCGTTTTTCTTTCTTTTAAAAAAGCAGCTAACAGTCTATTCAGTAGGACTATCAGCTGTGTTTCCACCAGACTTATGCACAACACAACTGATGGTCCCAACCCCATTTATAAGGCAAGAAATCCCATTTATTAAACCTGACAGGGCACACCTGTGAAGTGAAAACCATTTCCGGTGACTACCTCTTGAAGCTCATCAAGAGAATGCCAAGAGTGTGCAAAGCAGTCATCAAAGCAAAAGGTGGCTACTTTGAAGAATCTAGAATATAAGACATATTTTCAGTTGTTTCACACTTTTTTGTTAAGTATATAATTCTACATGTGTTAATTCATAGTTTTGATGCCTTCAGTGTGAATGTACAATTTTCATAGTCATGAAAATGCAGAAAAATCTTTAAATAAGAAGGTGTGTCCAAACTTTTGGTCTGTACTGTATATATATACAGTACAGACCAAAAGTTTGGACGCACATTCTCATTTAAAGATTTTTCTGTATTTTCATGACTATGAAAATTATACATTCACACTAAAGGCATCAAAACTATGAATTAACACATGTGGAATTATATACTTAACAAAAAAGTGTGAAACAACTGAAAATATGTCTTATATTCTAGGTTCTTCAAAGAAGCCACCTTTTGCTTTGATGACTGCTTTGCACACTTTTGGCATTCTCTTGATGAGCTTCAAGAGGTAGTCACTGGAAATGGTCTTCCAACAATCTTGAAGGCATTCCCAGAAATGCTTAGCACTTGTTGGCCCTTTTGCCCTCACTCTGCTTTCCAGCTCACCCCAAACCATCTCGATTGGGTTCAGGTCTGGTGACTGTGGAGGCCAGGTCATCTGGCGTAGCACCCCATCACTCTCCTTGTTGGTCAAATAGCCCTTACACAGCCTGGAGGTGTGTTTGGGGTCATTGTCCTGTTGAAAAATAAATGATGGTCCAACTAAACGCAAACTGGATGGAATAGCATGTCGCCGCAAGATGCTGTGGTAGCCATGCTGGTTCAGTATGCCTTCAATTTTGAATAAATCCCCAACAGTGTCACCAGCAAAGCACCCCTACACCATCACACCTCCTCCTCCATGCTTCACGTTGGGAACCAGGCATGTACAGTCCATCCGTTCACCTTTTCTGCGTCGCACAAAGACACAGTGGTTGGAACAAAAGATCTCAAATTTGGACTCATCAGACCAAAGCACAGATTTCCACTGGTCTAATGTCTATTCCTTGTGTTCTTTAGCCCAAACAAGTCTCTTCTGCTTGTTGCCTGTCCTTAGCAGTGGTTTCCTAGCATCTATTTTACCATGAAAGCCTGCTGCACAAAGTCTCCTCTTAACAGTTGTTGAAGAGATGTGTCTGCTGCTAGAACTCTGTGTGGCATTGACCTGGTCTCTAATCTGAGCTGCTGTTAACCTGCGATTTCTGAGGCTGGTGACTCGGATAAACTTATCCTCAGAAGCAGAGGTGACTCTTGGTCTTCCTTTCCTGGGGCGGTCCTCATGTGAGCCAGTTTCTTTGTAGCGCTTGATGGTTTTTGCAACTGCACTTGGGGACACTTTCAAAGTTTTCCCAATTTTTCAGACTGACTGACCTTCATTTCTTAAAGTAATGATGGGCACTCTTTTTTCTTTACTTAGCTGCTTTTTTCTTGCCATAATACAAATTCTAACAGTCTATTCAGTAGGACTATCAGCTGTGTATCCACCAGACTTCTGCACAACACAACTGATGGTCCCAACCCCATTTATAAGGCAAGAAATCCCACTTATTAAACCTGACAGGGCACACCTGTGAAGTGAAAACCATTTCCGGTGACTACCTCTTGAAGCTCATCAAGGGAATGCCAAGAGTGTGCAAAGCAGTCATCAAAGCAAAAGGTGGCTACTTTGAAGAACCTAGAATATTAGACATATTTTCAGTTGTTTCACACGTTTTTGTTAAGTATATAATTCCAGATGTGTTAATTCATAGTTTTGATGCCTTCAGTGTGAATGTACAATTTTCATAGTCATGAAAATACAGAAAAATCTTTAAATGAGAAGGTGTGTCCAAACTTTTGGTCTGTACTGTATATATGTAATTTTGCATGTGAGCTTCCCTATCATAATGTTTTTAAATAGCAGACCATATTACGATATCATTGTGATACAAATGTTTCTGTTGCGATCCTCAGCTCTAATTGAGAACACAATCTGCGTGGGACTTGGCCGAGTGGGGGCATCTGACCAACATTTAGCGGCAGGCCACGTGACTGCTATGGGGCCCGTGAGCTGGGGGTGCCCCATAGCAGTCGCCCCCCTCCTGCACCCCCCACTCCGCTGCTTGATTGCCTCCGTCGCCCGCCAGCACTGTCTTCAGGCATGACTGTGAGCTGTGCGCTGTGTGGCTGTGTCTTGTAGTAATGACACAGCAGAGGCGACGCTATACCTTTAATTGTGCTTGTGTCGCCCCTGCTGTCATTACTAGCAGACCAGCCGCACTGCATGCGGCCATGCCTGAAGACAGAGCTGGTGGGCGACTGCGGCATTCAAGCAGCGGAGCGGGGGTGCAGGAGGGGGGCCCCGATGAAGGGAGGCCCCGAGGGGGGCCCCGATGAAGGGAGGCCTCGAGAGGGGGCCCCGATGAAGGGAGGCCTCGAGGGGGGCCCTGATGAAGGGGGGCCCCGATGAAGGGAAGCCCCGAGGGGGGCCCGATGAAGGGAGGCCCCGAGGGGGGCCCCAATGAAGGGAGGCCCTGAGGGGGGCCCTGATAAAGCGCCGGTAATTAAGCAGCGCTGGCAGAGCGGGGGGGGGGGGCAAAAGGGGGGTCCTGATGAAGTGCCGGCAATCAAACACCGCCGGAGGTTCTCCCTGTGGAGATGCTTGGGGAGCAGTCCAGGCCCCGACGGCGAGTGGGTTCCTCTGATGGTCTATGGCCTGTGATGCCATCAGACAAGCCAGTGGCCCTGCACAGTTGGACTGGACACAGGACAAGGGGCAGGTGAGTGAGGCTTGTCGCCAGATTCCCCAATCCCCATATTAACCCCTTAACGCCCAATGACAGACACTGCACGGCATGAGCGGGTGTATGTTAACGTTCCTTGCCGTTCAGTGTCCGTCATGGCTTTAAACTCACTGTGTGTAGACACGCAGTGACAGTTAAGTAGTTAAGTACCGACAGCTGTCTGTGACAGCTGAGTGGCACGAGAAGGGGTGCAGGGATCCATGCTGTTGGTCCCCGCACCCAGATCGCTGAGATCGGTCAGTCAATCTGACTGACCGATCTCGGCATGATCGCCCAGGAGAGGCTGTAATATCAGCACCTCCTGCATGTTCAGTGCCAAAGCTCAGCGCTGCTGGTGGCTGAGCTCCGCCACTAAACAGCCAGGAGCAGTGTCAGCACCGCCCCTGGCTGTTAACCCCCTGAATGCTGCAATTGAGCGTGATCGCAGTGTTCAGGAGGCAGGCAGAGGGACGGCAGCTCCCTCTGCCTTCAGATCGGCGCCCCTGCGATGTAATCGCGGGGCCCAATCGTTGCCATGGTGACCCAGGTCACCAAGCTACAGAAAGCTGCTGAAACCATGTTCACAGCATGGTCTCAGGAGCTTTCACTACAGATATAATGTACTGCAATGCATTATACCTGTGATCATAGGCGGATTATAATGAGGGCAATTTGGGCTACCTCCCGGGGCTCTGGGGTGCCCGGGACCCCGGGGGGTCTATGGCCAGATTGCCCTCATTATAATATGTGCGGTGTCGCGGCACATACCGGCAGTCATAGGCGGGGGGCCCCCGGATCGCTCCCCCAGCAGCGGCGCATGGCCACTGCTTCTTCTTCGGCCGGGCCAGCACTGCACCTGTTAACTTCCCCGTGTTTTCCCGGCCGCGTCACAGATAGGAGACACGGCCCTGTGTGCGGCCGTGTCTGCTAGTGTGACGTCACGCAGTGCGCGCCCTGCACTGCTACTTACCACCGGAGAGGAGCTGGACGACAGGAGCCGGGGGATGGTGAGTGTGTGTGTGTGAGTGTGCAGATATGTGTTTATGCGTGTATGTATATGTCTGTATATGTTTGTGTGACTGCGTGCGGCCTCCCGCTGTCTCTGGGGGGGGCGCCGTGCGGCCTCCCGCTGTGTATAGATGGTGCCGTGCGGCCTCCCACTGTGTATAGATGGCGCCATGTGGCCTCCAGCTGTGTATAGCTGGCACCGTGCGGCCTCCCGCTGTGTATAGATGGCTATGTGCGGCCTCCCGCTGTATATAGATGGCTATGTGCGGCCTTCTGCTGTGTATAGATGGCACCGTGCGGCCTTCCGCTGTGTATAGATGGCTACGTGTGGCCCCCTGCTGTGTATAGATGGCTACGTGCGGCCTCCTGCTGTGTATAGATGGCTACCTGCGGCCTCCCGCTGTGTATAGATGGCTACCTGCGGCCTCCCGCTGTGTATAGATGGCTTAGTGCGGCCTCCTGCTGTGTATAGATGGTGCCGTGTGGCCTACCGCTCTGTATAGATGGCACCGTGCGGCCTCTTGCTGTGTATAGATGGCACCGTGCGGCCTCCCGCTGTGTATAGATGGCACCGTGCGGCCTCCCGCTGTGTATAGATGACACCATGCGGCCTCCCGCTGTGTATAGATGGCACAGTCCGGCCTCCTGCTGTGTATAGATGGCACCGTGTGGCCTCCTGATGTGTATAGGAGGATTGTGGCAGCTCATATTGTGTATAGGGTCTCATACTGTACATAGGGGATGTCAGCATACTTAAATGTGCTCAATATTAAGTCATACAATTAATGTAAAAAAAATATTATAATTAATATATTAATATTGTGCCAAATTAATTTCACGTGAACTATCACATGATCTATCACAGGGGATCATGTGACATGTCACATGATACATCAGGTGTGTGTGTGTGTGTGTGGGGGTGCCACACCTTCTAAACTGCCCAGGGCCCTTGCTACTCTTAATCCACCCCTGCCTGTGATCAAAGAGAAAAAAAGTGAAAGTCCCATAAAGGGACTAAGTAAAAAAGTTTAAAAAAATTGTAAAAAAAAATATTACAAAATAATAATAATAAAAATATTCACTAAGAAATACACATTTTTATGTAAAAAAAATAAATAAAAAAGTACACATATTTGGTATTTCCGTATCCGGAACAACCCAACCTATAAAAGTGCCACACTAGTTAACCCCTTCAGTGAATGCCGTAACCCCCCCAAAAAAACGAGGCAAACAATGCTTTATCATCACTGGAAAAAAGCTATCACCGCTGGAAAAAAGTGGAATAAAACGTGATAAAAAAAACAAATATAAATAAAATTGGCACCGTGAAAACGTCATCTTGTCCCGCAAAAAACAAGTCGCCATACAGCCCCAACAGCGGACAAATAAAAAAGTTATAGCTCTCAGAATAAAGCGATGCAAAAAGATATATTTTTTCTATAAAAGTTTTTACTGTGTAAAAGCGCCAAAGCATAAAAAAACGCTATGTGGTACCACTGTAATCGCACTGACCTGAAGCATAACGCTGCCTTATCAATTTTACCACATGCAGAACAGCATAAAAAAAAAACAATTCCTGAATTGCCGGTTTTTGTTCATTCTCCCTCCCCGAAAATTGGAATAGAAAGCGATCAAAAAATGTCATGTGCCCGAAAATGGTACAAATAAAAACGTCAGCCCGTCCCGCAAAAAAACAGCCCTTACACGACTGTCCTGGAGGAAGATTCCCTATAATGAGGCAGATGGAGGCATTGTGGACGCTGTCTGACCTGTGATCCGGCGGTGTCCGTCTTTTTAGGTCGTCACAGTTTTGTACAGATGGAGCCCAGAGTAACTCTGCTGCCTCATTATAGTGAATGGATCCCCTGGAAGATGTCACCTGAATCACGTCACTCAGAGATTTAGATGGAAACACCAAAGCAATTGCTCAGCGTACAGCGCCGGATAAATGTGATCCCAAATGCTGTGTAAAATGTTCCCAATAAAAGCTTCAAATCAATCCATAAAAAAAACCTCACTCAGGTCCGTCATCTGTCAATGAAAATATAGGGGGGCTTCCACGTTACTGGTAAAACAAAGGCATCCGAAATTCTAATACCCCCCCCCGCCCTTCTGAGCCCCACAGTGTGCCTAAACCACATATAGCATCCACATGTTTGGCAGGGGTATAATTTCCAAAATGGGGTAATTTGAGGGGGGATTCTGCTCTTCTAGCACTTAGGGGCTCTGTATAAGGAGTCCACAAAGTATTCTAGGAAAATCTGCGCTCCAGGAGGCAAATAGCGCTCCGTCCTTCCTGAGTGTCGCCGTGTGGCTAAGCAGTACTGTACAGCCACATATGAGGTATTGCCACATTCAGCAGAAATTGTGGGACAAATTTTGGTGCCAGTTTTATCCATTATCCCCATTTGAAAATGAGAAATTTGGGGCTAAAACAAAATTTTTGCGGTAAAAATGTAATTATTTTTTCTTCACTGCCCAATGGTATAAAATTCTGTGACACACCTGTGGTGTCAATATGATCACTGCACCCCTAGATGAATTCATTGAGAGGTGTAGTTTGTAAAATGGGGTCACTTACGAGGAATTGTGCTGTTATGGCACCTCAGGGGCTCTCCCAGTGGGTGATGGCACCCTCAAACCATAACAGTAAAATCTGCACTATAATATAGTGCTCCTTCCCTTCTGACCTTTGCACCAGGGTCGGCCTGGCCTGGCGGGAAATTGGGAAATTTTCCGGTGGGCCCCGATATGAGAGTGAGAAAATTGGTGGCGGGGGCCCTTTAAAAGTGCGGACTCTTTAATAGCGTGGCTGAAGCAAATGTAGCGTCGCGCGCATGGCACATTCATTGGTGACAGCGGGACTGCAATGACGTGCATGCAGCATACTTACCACGTGAGTCCGTGACACTAAGAGGATGGAAGTTCTTTCAGGGCGGTGACACGCACCGCGCTCTGCTTTCCCGCTGGCTGGCAGACTGTGGTGTGGTGTCAGGTGACACTGACGCCGCTCTCTTCTGGCCTCTGATACGCCGCGGCAGCGCTCTGCAGTGCTCTCTCTCTGTTCCAGGGCCGGCCTCTGATACGCCGGCGCCACCGAAGCCGACGTCTCGCTCTGCTCTCCCTGCTCCCGGGCTTCTTATATGGTACCATCCCGGCTCCTTATCTGCCCTGGCCCCTTGTAGTAACTCCGGCTCCCCTCCGGACCGGGTGGTGGCACCGGCATCGGAGCACCGCCCTCTTCTCTCCTGCTCTGACTCTGGGCTTTTTCATACCTGCTCCGGGGCTGGATATGTGGACGGTGACCTGCAGCACTCTACAGTTCAACTCTCCAACCTGGCCTGGCCTGGAATTGGAAACAAGGCTGCAGGCCTACAGCTCTCACTGCTTCAATTTCAAGTCAAGAGCACTGTGCCAAATATTCAATAAAGTTTTTATGGGAGAGTGTTCCTAGCATTGTCCAACAATAATATACTGTAATTTATTTTATACATTATGCCTTGCACTCTCGGCCTCCTATATGAAATGTAGATCATACTCTTGGCCTCTTTATGACATATACAGTCTATATGTCATATAGGAGGCCAAGAGTGCGGTATACATTTTATATGAGGCCTAAAGTGCGGGCCTACATGATGTACAACACACTCGGACTCCTATATAAAGTAAAATATAGGCTATAGGAGGCAGAGAGTGCAGTATAAGTCATATATGGGGTCACCGCCTATATGATCTATATATCGCACTCTCTGCCTCCTATATGAAATATAGATCACACTCTCAGCCTCTTATAAGACATATATAGTCTATAAAGGGTCTTTAGCACATCTGTGTTTCTAGTTCATGTGGTGACAGTTTCCACACGTACCGGAGACACATACACACGTAGACACATTCAAATGAATGCGTCTGTGCACATGTCAGTGTTTCCACGGACCGTGTGTCCGTGGGCAAAACACGCTGACATGTCAGTTTTTTTATACACTGCACTGGCCGAAAAACGTCCCACACACGTGCACACTGATGACACACAGATGACATGCGTGTGTTATCCGTGTGACACATACCGGCGCCTGTGAATCAGCGGTACAGTTCATGCTGTTACCAGGTGCTTAAGCAATCACTCATCCTTGTCCCCTGCCGGCGCTGCCATCAGCACTAGCAAGGGACAATGTTGAGAGTAGTAGGTTCACCTCCCGATGTCGCCAAAACCAGTAAATATAAGAAAATAAAAACATATTCACCTGGCTTGAGACGACCACACATGCTGAGGAGAATGACTCCCTGCAGCGACCGGGCCCCTACGCTGAGCTCACTGAGTGACAGGGCATCGCTCACTGAGCTCAGCACAGGTCGGGGGCCCGCTCACTGCAACAAGACTAGAAGCAATGGGATGAAACTAAGTGGGAGGAGACACAGATTAGATATTAGAAAAAACTTTTTGACAGTTAGGGTGATTAATGAGTGGAACAGGCTGCCACGAGAGGTGGTGAGTTCCCCTTCAATGGATGTCTTCAAACAGAGGCTGGACAGACATCTGTCTGAGATGATTTAGTGAATCCTGCTTTGAGCAGGGGGTTGGACCAGATGACCCAGGAGGTCCCCTCCAACTCTACCATTCTATGATTCTATGATTCTATGAAGGCTTGGCTAGACGATAGCTACGACTGGGCGGTAAATTTATTAGATTATAGTTTATTTAGAAGGGACCGGAAACAGGGGAAAGGCGGAGGAGTCTGCTTATATGTAAAGTCACGTCTAAAGCCCAGACTAAGGGAAGATATAGGAGAGGGAGAAGAGGGGGTCGAGTACATGTGGGTAGAGATAGAGGGGGCAAAAAATAATAATAAAATATTACTGGGGGTCTGCTATAAGCCACCAAATATAACAGAGGAGAATGAGAATCTGCTATTAGGACAAATAGACAAAGTAGCAAAACATAATGAAGTGATTGTAATGGGGGATTTCAACTACCCTGATATTGACTGGGAAACAGAAACCTGTAGATCTCAGAAAGGAAAAAGGTTCTTGACAAATATTAAGGATAATTATCTCTCCCAACTAGTGCAGGAACCAACGAGAGGGAAGGCCGTGTTGGACTTAATATTGACTAATAGGCCTGATAGAATAACTGAGGTACAGATAGGGGGGCACCTAGGTAATAGCGACCATAATATTATCGACTTCAAAATGCCCTTCAGTAGGGTTATCAATAAGGGAACAACAAAAACATTAAACTTTAGGAGGGCGAAGTTTGATCAGCTGAAAGAAAGCCTTCAACTTATTGACTGGGACAAAGTTCTTAATCAAGGAAATACGAATAGTAAATGGGAAACCTTCAAAAGAATTCTGAATACTCAGTGCGAGAGGTATATACCGTATGGGAATAAAAGGGCCAGAAATAAGAGGAAACCAATATGGTTGAACAAGAACGTAAAAGGGGCGTTAAATAGCAAAAAAGAGGCATTCAAGAGATTAAAACAGGAAAACAGCAAGGAGGCACTAATGTGATACAAGGAAAAAACGAGAACCTGTAAAAAACAAATAAAAATAGCGAAGGAGGAAACAGAGAGACGTATTGCTAGGGAAAGTAGATCAAATCCCAAACTGTTCTTTACGTATATAAATAGTAAAAGGATTAAATCGGATAATATTGGACCGATAAAAAGTGATGAAGGCAAAATCATAGAGAAAGATGAGGATAAAGCTAATCTATTAAATAATTTTTTTTCGACAACTTTCACAAAGGAAATCGAACTAACAGGAGAAATGAGAAGTGACAAACTCAATCCTCCACTAAGTATGACAAATCTAACCCAAGCTGGGGTACAGAAACGCCTCAGTAACATTAAAATAAACAAATCACCAGGACCTGATGGCATACACCCACGGGTACTAAGGGAACTAAGTAATGTGATAGACAGACCGTTATATCTTATATTTAAGGACTCTGTTGAGACTGGGTCTGTGCCACTTGATTGGCGACAGGCGAATGTAGTGCCAATATTCAAAAAGGGAGCGAAAAGTGACGCCGGAAACTATCGGCCGGTGAGTCTGACGTCCGTTGTGGGCAAAATTTTTGAAAGCTTCATTAAAGAGGCAATTACGGAGCATCTTGATGCTAATAATCTATTAACCCCGAATCAACATGGATTCATGAGGAATCGCTCCTGCCAAACAAACCTGATTGACTTCTACGAGGAGGTTAGCTCTCGAGTAGATCAGGGGGAACCAGTGGATGTCGTGTATCTCGACTTCTCAAAAGCTTTCGATAGCGTGCCACATAATAGGTTGGTATACAAAATGAGAATGATGGGGCTGGGGGAAAATGTCTGCAAGTGGGTAGCTAACTGGCTAAAGGATAGAAGGCAGAGGGTGGTTATAAATGGAATATACTCAGATTGGGTAAGCGTCACTAGTGGGGTACCACAGGGGTCTGTACTAGGCCCAATGTTATTTAATATCTTTATTAACGACATAGTCAACGGGATAAATAGTAAAATATCAATATTTGCAGATGACACAAAGTTATGTAAAACAATTAATACAAAAGAGGACAGTGCAGACCTACAGAGGGATTTGGATAAGCTGGGTAGGTGGAGCATTAAATGGCAAATGAGGTTTAACGAGGAGAAATGTAAGGTCATACATATGGGAAGGAAAAATGGAAGTCACCAGTACTCACTGAATGGGAAATCATTGGGGAATTCAGAGATGGAGAAGGACTTGGGCATCTTGATTGATAGCAAACTAAATTGGAGTGCCCAAAGTCAGGCCGCTGCTGTAAGGGCAAACAGGGTAATGGGATGTATCAGAAGAGGTATAGCTGCAAAGGAGGAGAACATTGTTCTTCCACTGTACAAAGCACTGGTCAGACCACACTTGGAATACTGTGCTCAGTTATGGGCCCCAATATATAGAAAGGATATAAATGAGCTTGAAAAGGTACAAAGGAGGGCAACAAAATTAATAAAGGGAATGGAGGGACTGCAATACCCAGAGAGGTTGGCAAAACTAGGACTATTCAGCCTGGAAAAGAGAAGGTTGAGGGGGGACATAATAAATGTGTACAAATATGTTAGGGGACAGTATAGAGACCTTGCCCGGGATTTGTTCAAAAGGAGGGATATTACGGTAACAAGAGGGCACTCACTAAGACTGGAAGAGAAAAGGTTTCAGCACCAGCATAGGAAGGGGTTCTTTACGGTAAGAGCAGTGAGAATATGGAATTCACTGAGTGAGGAGACGGTAATGTCGGATTCACTACACCAGTTCAAGCGGGGACTGGATGCATTTCTAGATACCAGGCAGATTTCAGCGTATACTTAAAAATAAAATAAAATAGTAGGTTGATACAGGGATTTATTCTGACTGCTGGTTTCAGAGTCGGGAGAGAATTTTTCCTCAGGTGAAGATTGGCCAAATCATTTGGGGTTTTTGCCCTCCTCTGGATTAACTTTAGCAATTACAGAACTAACAGGTCGAACTTGATGGACGCAAGTCTTTATTCGGCTTTACAAATTATGTTACTATGTTACTATGTATTTCTCCTGGAAATGTAAGAACTTTATTTTATGCACTTCCTCTGTAATCCCTCCTGGAAATGTAAGAACTTTACTTTATGCACTTCCTCTGTAATCCCTCCTGGAAATGTAAGAACTTTACTTTATGCACTTCCTCTGTAATCCCTCCTGGAAATGTAAGAACTCTACTTTGTGCATTTCCTCTATAATTCCTCCTGGAAATGTAAGAACTCTACTTTGTGCATTTCCTCTGTAATCCCTCCTGGAAATGTAAGAACTTTATGCACTTCCTCTGTAATCCCTCCTGGAAATGTTAGAACTCTACTTTGTGCACTTCCTCTTTAATCCCTCCAGGAAATGTAAAAACTCTACTTTGTGCACTTTCTCTGTATTTCCTCCTGGAAATGTAAGAACTCTACTATATGCACTTCCTCTGTAATTCCTCCTGGAAATGTAAGAACTTTACTTTATGCACTTCCTCTGTAATTCCTCCTGTAAATGTAAGAAATCTACTTTGTGCACTACCTCTATAATCCCTCATGGAAATGTAAGAACGTTGTGCATTTCCTCTGTAATCCCTCCTGGAAATGTAAGGACTTTACTTTCTGCACTTCCTCTTTAATTCCCCCTGGAAATGTAAGAATTTTACTTTATGCACTTCCTCTGTAATCCCTCCTGGAAATGTAAGAACTTTACTTTATGCACTTCCTCTGTAAATCCTCCTGGAAATGTAAGAAATTTACTTTATGCACTTCTTCTGTAATCCCTCCTGGAAATGTAAGAACTTTATGCACTTCCTCTGTAATCCCTCCTGGAAATGTTAGAACTCTACTTTGTGCACTTCCTCTTTAATCCCTCCTGGAACTGTAAAAACTCTACTTTGTGCACTTCCTCTGTAATTCCTCCTGGAAATGTAAGAACTCTACTTTATGCACTTCCTCTGTAATTCCTCCTGTAAATGTAAGAAATTTACTTTGTGCACTACCTCTGTAATCCCTCATGGAAATGTAAGAACGTTGTGCATTTCCTCTGTAATCCCTCCTGGAAATATAAGGACTCTACTTTCTGCACTTCCTCTTTAATTCCCCCTGGAAATGTAAGAATTTTACTTTATGCCCTTCCTCTGTAATCCCTCCTGGAAATGTAAGAACTTTACTTTACTTTATGCACTTCCTCTGTAAATCCTCCTGGAAATGTAAGAACTTTACTTTATGCACTTCTTCTGTAATCCCTCCTGGAAATGTAAGAACTTTATGCACTTCCTCTGTAATCCCTCCTGGAAATGTTAGAACTCTACTTTGTGCACTTCCTCTTTAATCCCTCCTGGAAATGTAAAAACTCTACTTTGTGCACTTCCTCTGTAATTCCTCCTGGAAATGTAAGAACTCTACTTTATGGACTTCCTCTGTAATATCTCCTGTAAATGTAAGAAATTTACTTTGTGCACTACCTCTGTAATCCCTCATGGAAATGTAAGAACGTTGTGCATTTCCTCTGTAATCTCTCATGGAAATGTAAGGACTCTACTTTATGCACTTCCTCTGTAATTCCCCCTGGAAATGTAAGAACTTTACGTTATGCACTTCCTCTGTAAATCCTCCTGGAAATGTAAGAACTTTACTTTATGAACTTCTTCTGTAATCCCTCCTGGAAATGTAAGAACTTTATGCACTTCCTCTGTAATCCCTCCTGGAAATGTTAGAACTCTACTTTGTACACTTCCTCTTTAATCCCTCCTGGAAATGTAAAAACTCTACTTTGTGCACTTCCTCTGTAATTCCTCCTGGAAATGTAAGAACTCTGCTTTATGCACTTCCTCTGTAATCCCTCCTGGAAATGTAAGAACTCTACTTTATGCACTTCCTCTGTAAATCCTCCTGGAAATGTAAGAACTTTACTTTATGCACTTCTTCTGTAATCCCTCCTGGAAATGTAAGAACTTTATGCACTTCCTCTGTAATCCCTCCTGGAAATGTTAGAACTCTACTTTGTGCACTTCCTCTTTAATCCCTCCTGGAAATGTAAAAACTCTACTTTGTGCACTTCCTCTGTAATTCCTCCTGGAAATGTAAGAACTCTACTTTATGCACTTCCTCTGTAATTCATCCTGAAAATGTAAGAACTTTACTTTATGCACTTCCTCTGTAATTCCTCCTAGAAATGTAAGAAATCTAATTTGTGCACTTCCTCTGTAATCCCTCCTGGAAATGTAAGAACGTTGTGCATTTCCTCTGTAATTCCTCCTGGAAAGGTAAGAACTTTACTTTATGCACTTCCTCTGTAAATCCTCCTGCAAATGTTAGAACTCTACTTTGTGCACTTCCCCTTTAATCCCTCCTGGAAATGTAAAAACTCTACTTTGTGCACTTCCTCTGTAATCCCTCCTGGAAATGTAAGAACTTTACTTTATGCACTTCCTCTGTAATCCCTCCTGGAAATGTAAGAACTCTACTTTATGCACTTCCTCTGTAATTCCCCCTGGAAATGTAAGAACTTTACTTTATGCCCTTCCTCTGTAAATCCTCCTGGAAATGTAAGAACTTTACTTTATGCACTTCTTCTGTAATTCCTCCTGGAAATGTAAGAACTTTATGCACTTCCTCTGTAATCCCTCCTGGAAATGTTAGAACTCTACTTTGTGCACTTCCTCTTTAATCCCTCCTGGAAATGTAAAAACTCTACTTTGTGCACTTCCTCTGTAATTCCTCCTGGAAATGTAAGAACTCTACTTTGTGCACTTCCTCTGTAATTCCTCCTGAAAATGTAAGAACTTTACTTTATGCACTTCCTCTGTAATTCCTCCTAGAAATGTAAGAAATCTACTTTGTGCACTTCCTCTGTAATCCCTCCTGGAAATGTAAGAACGTTGTGCATTTCCTCTGTAATTCCTCCTGGAAAGGTAAGAACTTTACTTTATGCACTTCCTCTGTAAATCCTCCTGCAAATGTTAGAACTCTACTTTGTGCACTTCCTCTTTAATCCCTCCTGGAAATGTAAAAACTCTACTTTGTGCACTTCCTCTGTAATCCCTCCTGGAAATGTAAGAACTTTGTGCACTTTCTCTGTAATTCCTCCTGGAAATGTAAGAACTTTACTTTATGCACTTCCTCTGTAATTCCTTCTGTAAATGTAAGAAATCTACTTTGTGCACTACCTCTGTAATCCCTCCTGGAAATGTAAGAACGTTGTGCATTTCCTCTGTAATCCGTCCTGGAAATGTAAGTAGTCTACTTTCTGCACTTCCTCTTTAATTCCCCCTGGAAATGTAAGAATTTTACTTTATGCACTTCCTCTGTAATCCCTCCTGGAAATGTAAGAACTTTACTTTACTTTATTCACTTCCTCTGTAAATCCTCCTGGAAATGTAAGAACTTTACTTTATGCTCTTCGTCTGTAATTCCTCATGGAAATGTAAGAAATCTACTTTGTGCACTTCCTCTGTAATCCCTCCTAGAAATGTAAGAACGTTGTGCATTTCCTCTGTAATCCTTCCTGGAAATGTAAGTACTCTACTTTGTGCACTTCCTCTGTAATTCCTCCTGGAAATGTAAGTACTTTACTTTATGCAAGTCCTCTGTAAATCCTCCTGGAAATGTAAGGACTCTACTTTGTGTACTTCCTCTTTAATTACTCCTGGAAATGTAAGAACTTTACTTTATGCACTTCCTCTGTAATCCCTCCAAGAAATGTTTGAACGTTGTGCATTTCCTCTGTAATTCCTCCTGGAAATGTAAGAACTCTACTTTATGCACATCTTCTGTAATCCCTCCTGGAAATGTAAGAATTTTACTTTATGCAGTTCCTCTGTAAATCCTCCTGGAAATGTATGGACTCTACTTTGTGCATTTCCTCTAGAATTCTTCCTGGAAATATAAGAACTTTACTTTATGCACTTCCTCTGTAATCCCTCCTAGAAATGTTTGAACGTTGTGCATTTCCTCTGTAATTCCTCCTGGAAATGTTAGAACTCTACTTTCTGCACTTCCTCTTTAATCCCTCCTGGAAATGTAAAAACTCTACTTTGTGCACTTCCTCTGTAATCCCTCCTGGAAATGTAAGAACTCTACTTCATGCACTTCCTCAGTAAGCCCTCCTGGAAATGTAAGAACTCTACTTTCTGCTCATCCCCTGTATTCCCTCCTGGAAATGTAAGGACTCTATTTTCTATACTTCCTCTGTAATTCCTCCTGGAAATGTAAGAACTTTACTTTATGCACTTCCTCTGTAATTCTTCCTGGAAATGTATGAAAACTACTTTGTGCACTTCCTCTACAATCCCTCCTAGAAATGTAAGAACTTTGCGCATTTCCTCTGTAATTTCTCCTGGAAATGTAAGAACTCTACTTTGTGCACATCCCCTGTAATCCCTCCTGGAAATGTAAGAACTCAACTTTGTGCACATACCCTGTAATCCCTCCTGGAAATGTAAGGACTCTATTTTCTGCACTTCCTCTGTAATTCCTCCTGGAAATGTAAGAACTTTACTATATACACTTCCTCTGTAAATACTCCTGGAAATGTAAGAACTTTACTTTATGCAGTTCCTCTGTAATCCCTCCTAGAAATATTTGAACGTTGTGCATTTCCTCTGTAATTCCTCCTGGAAATGTAAGAACTCTACTTTATGCACTTTCTCTGTAATCCCTCCTGGAAATGTAAGAACTTTACTTTATGCACTTCCTCTGTAATCCCTCCAGGAAATGTAAGGTCTCTACTTTCTGCACTTCCTCTTTAATTCCACCTGGAAATGTAAGAACTATACTTAATTCACTTCCTCTGTAATCCCTCTTGGAAATGTAAGAACTTTACTTGATGCACTTCCTCTGTAAATCCTCCTGAAAATGTAAGAACTCTACTTTGTTCACTTCCTCTGTAATCCCTCCTGGAAATGTAAGAACTCTACTTTGTGCATTTCCTCTATAATTCCTCCTGGAAATGTAAGAACTTTACTTCATGCACTTCCTATGTAATCCCTCCTGGAAATGTAAGAATTTTATTTTATTCACTTCCTCTGTAAATCCTACTGGAAATGTAAGAACTCTACTTTGTTCACACCCCTGTAATCACTCCTGGAAATGTAAGGACTTTACTTTATGCACTTCCTCTGTAATCCCTCCGGGAAATGTAAGAACTCTACTTTGTGCATTTCCTCTATAATTCCTCCTGGAAATGTAAGAACTTAACTTTATCCACTTCTTCTGTAATCCCTCCTGGAAATGTAAGAACTTTACTTTATGCACTTCCGCTGTAACCCCTACTGGAAATGTTAGAACTCTACTTTGTGCACTTCCTCTTTAATCCCTCCTGGAAATGTAAAAACTCTACTTTGTACACTTCCTCTATAATCCCTCCTGGAAATGTAAGGACTCTATTTTCTGCACTTCCTCTGTAATTCCTCCTGGAAATGTAAGAACTTTACTATATACACTTCCTCTGTAAATACTCCTGGAAATGTAAGAACTTTGCTTTATGCACTTCCTCTGTAATCCCTCCTAGAAATATTTGAACGTTGTGCATTTCCTCTGCAATTCCTCCTGGAAATGTAAGAACTCTACTTTATGCACTTCCTCTGTAATCCCTCCTGGAAATGTAAGAACTTTACTTTATGCACTTCCTCTGTAATCCCTCCAGGAAATGTAAGGTCTCTACTTTCTGCACTTCCTCTATAATTCCACCTGGAAATGTAAGAACTATACTTAATTCACTTCCTCTGTAATCCCTCTTGGAAATGTAAGAACTTTACTTGATGCACTTCCTCTGTAAATCCTCCTGAAAATGTAAGAACTCTACTTTGTACACTTCCTCTGTAATCCCTCCTGGAAATGTAAGAACTCTACTTTGTGCATTTCCTCTATAATTCCTCCTGGAAATGTAAGAACTTTACTTCATGCACTTCCTCTGTAATCCCTCCTGGAAATGTAAGAATTTTATTTTATTCACTTCCTCTGTAAATCCTACTGGAAATGTAAGAACTCTACTTTGTGCACACCCCTGTAATCACTCCTGGAAATGTAAGGACTTTACTTTATGCACTTCCTCTGTAATCCCTCCGGGAAATGTAAGAACTCTACTTTGTACACTTCCTCTGTAATCCCTCCTGGAAATGTAAGAACTCTACTTTGTGCATTTCCTCTATAATTCCTCCTGGAAATGTAAGAACTTTACTTCATGCACTTCCTCTGTAATCCCTCCTGGAAATGTAAGAATTTTATTTTATTCACTTCCTCTGTAAATCCTACTGGAAATGTAAGAACTCTACTTTGTGCACACCCCTGTAATCACTCCTGGAAATGTAAGGACTTTACTTTATGCACTTCCTCTGTAATCCCTCCGGGAAATGTAAGAACTCTACTTTGTGCATTTCCTCTATAATTCCTCCTGGAAATGTAAGAACTTAACTTTATCCACTTCTTCTGTAATCCCTCCTGGAAATGTAAGAACTTTACTTTATGCACTTCCGCTGTAACCCCTCCTGGAAATGTTAGAACTCTACTTTGTGCACTTCCTCTTTAATCCCTCCTGGAAATGTAAAAACTCTACTTTGTACACTTCCTCTGTAATTCCTCCTGGAAATGTAAGAACTCTACTTTATGCACTTCCTCTGAATTCCTCCTGGAAATGTAAGAACTTTACTTTATGCACTTCCTCTGTAATTCCTCCTAGAAATGTAAGAAATCTACTTTGTGCACTTCCTCTGTAATCCCTCCTGGAAATGTAAGAACGTTGTGCATTTCCTCTGTAATTCCACCTGGAAATGTAAGAACTCTACTTTGTGCATTTCCTCTATAATTCCTCCTGGAAATGTAAGAACTTTACTTCATGCACTTCCTCTGTAATCCCTCCTGGAAATGTAAGAATTTTATTTTATGCACTTCCTTTGTAAATCCTACTGGAAATGTAAGAACTCTACTTTGTGCACACCCCTGTAATCCCTCCTGGAAATGTAAGAACTCAACTTTGTGCACATACCCTGTAATCCCTCCTGGAAATGTAAGGACTCTATTTTCTGCACTTCCTCTGTAATTCCTCCTGGAAATGTAAGAACTTTACTATATACACTTCCTCTGTAAATACTCCTGGAAATGTAAGAACTTTACTTTATGCACTTCCTCTGTAATCCCTCCTAGAAATATTTGAACGTTGTGCATTTCCTCTGTAATTCCTCCTGGAAATGTAAGAACTCTACTTTATGCACTTCCTCTGTAATCCCTCCTGGAAATGTAAGAACTTTACTTTATGCACTTCCTCTGTAATCCCTCCAGGAAATGTAAGGTCTCTACTTTCTGCACTTCCTCTTTAATTCCACCTGGAAATGTAAGAACTATACTTAATTCACTTCCTCTGTAATCCCTCCTGGAAATGTAAGAACTTTACTTGATGTACTTCCTCTGTAAATCCTCCTGAAAATGTAAGAACTCTACTTTGTACACTTCCTCTGTAATCCCTCCTGGAAATGTAAGAACTCTACTTTGTGCATTTCCTCTATAATTCCTCCTGGAAATGTAAGAACTTTACTTCATGCACTTCCTCTGTAATCCCTCCTGGAAATGTAAGAATTTTATTTTATTCACTTCCTCTGTAAATCCTACTGGAAATGTAAGAACTCTACTTTGTGCACACCCCTGTAATCCCTCCTGGAAATGTAAGGACTTTACTTTATGCACTTCCTCTGTAATCCCTCCGGGAAATGTAAGAACTCTACTTTGTGCATTTCCTCTATAATTCCTCCTGGAAATGTAAGAACTTTACTTTATCCACTTCTTCTGTAATCCCTCCTGGAAATGTAAGAACTTTACTTTATGCACTTCCGCTGTAACCCCTCCTGGAAATGTTAGAACTCTACTTTGTGCACTTCCTCTTTAATCCCTCCTGGAAATGTAAAAACTCTACTTTGTACACTTCCTCTGTAATTCCTCCTGGAAATGTAAGAACTCTACTTTATGCACTTCCTCTGTAATTCCTCCTGGAAATGTAAGAACTTTACTTTATGCAGTTCCTCTGTAATTCCTCCTAGGAATGTAAGAAATCTACTTTGTGCACTTCCTCTGTAATCCCTCCTGGAAATGTAAGAACGTTGTGCATTTCCTCTGTAATTCCACATGGAAATGTAAGAACTCTACTTTGTGCATTTCCTCTATAATTCCTCCTGGAAATGTAAGAACTTTACTTCATGCACTTCCTCTGTAATCCCTCCTGGAAATGTAAGAATTTTATTTTATTCACTTCCTCTGTAAATCCTACTGGAAATGTAAGAACTCTACTTTGTGCACACCCCTGTAATCCCTCCTGGAAATGTAAGGACTTTACTTTATGCACTTCCTCTGTAATCCCTCCGGGAAATGTAAGAACTCTACTTTGTGCATTTCCTCTATAATTCCTCCTGGAAATGTAAGAACTTTACTTTATCCACTTCTTCTGTAATCCCTCCTGGAAATGTAAGAACTTTACTTTATGCACTTCCGCTGTAACCCCTCCTGGAAATGTTAGAACTCTACTTTGTGCACTTCCTCTTTAGTCCCTCCAGGAAATGTAAAAACTCTACTTTGTGCAATTTCTCTGTATTTCCTCCTGGAAATGTAAGAACTCTACTATATACACTTCCTCTGTAATTCCTCCTGGAAATGTAAGAACTTTACTTTATGCACTTCCTCTGTAATTCCTCCTGTAAATGTAAGAAATCTACTTTGTGCACTACCTCTATAATCCCTCATGGAAATGTAAGAACGTTGTGCATTTCCTCTGTAATCCCTCCTGGAAATGTAAGGACTCTACTTTCTGCGCTTCCTCTTTAATTCCCCCTGGAAATGTAAGAATTTTACTTTATGCACTTCCTCTGTAATCCCTCCTGGAAATGTAAAAACTCTACTTTGTGCACTTTCTCTGTATTTCCTCCTGGAAATGTAAGAACTCTACTATATGCACTTCCTCTGTAATTCCTCCTGGAAATGTAAGAACTTTACTTTATGCACTTCCTCTGTAATTCCTCCTGTAAATGTAAGAAATCTACTTTGTGCACTACCTCTATAATCCCTCATGGAAATGTAAGAACGTTGTGCATTTCCTCTGTAATCCCTCCTGGAAATGTAAGGACTCTACTTTCTGCACTTCCTCTTTAATTCCCCCTGGAAATGTAAGAATTTTACTTTATGCACTTCCTCTGTAATCCCTCCTGGAAATGTAAGAACTTTACTTTATGCACTTCCTCTGTAAATCCTCCTGGAAATGTAAGAATTTACTGTATGCACTTCTTCTGTAATCCCTCCTGGAAATGTAAGAACTTTATGCACTTCCTCTGTAATCCCTCCTGGAAATGTTAGAACTCTACTTTTTGCACTTCCTCTTTAATCCCTCCTGGAACTGTAAAAACTCTACTTTGTGCACTTCCTCTGTAATTCCTCCTGGAAATGTAAGAACTCTACTTTATGCACTTCCTCTGTAATTCCTCCTGTAAATGTAAGAAATTTACTTTGTGCACTACCTCTGTAATCCCTCATGGAAATGTAAGAACGTTGTGCATTTCCTCTGTAATCCCTCCTGGAAATGTAAGGACTCTACTTTCTGCGCTTCCTCTTTAATTCCCCCTGGAAATGTAAGAATTTTACTTTATGCACTTCCTCTGTAATCCCTCCTGGAAATGTAAAAACTCTACTTTGTGCACTTTCTCTGTATTTCCTCCTGGAAATGTAAGAACTCTACTATATGCACTTCCTCTGTAATTCCTCCTGGAAATGTAAGAACTTTACTTTATGCACTTCCTCTGTAATTCCTCCTGTAAATGTAAGAAATCTACTTTGTGCACTACCTCTATAATCCCTCATGGAAATGTAAGAACGTTGTGCATTTCCTCTGTAATCCCTCCTGGAAATGTAAGGACTCTACTTTCTGCACTTCCTCTTTAATTCCCCCTGGAAATGTAAGAATTTTACTTTATGCACTTCCTCTGTAATCCCTCCTGGAAATGTAAGAACTTTACTTTATGCACTTCCTCTGTAAATCCTCCTGGAAATGTAAGAAATTTACTGTATGCACTTCTTCTGTAATCCCTCCTGGAAATGTAAGAACTTTATGCACTTCCTCTCTAATCCCTCCTGGAAATGTTAGAACTCTACTTTGTGCACTTCCTCTTTAATCCCTCCTGGAACTGTAAAAACTCTACTTTGTGCACTTCCTCTGTAATTCCTCCTTGGAAATGTAAGAACTCTACTTTATGCACTTCCTCTGTAATTCCTCCTGTAAATGTAAGAAATTTACTTTGTGCACTACCTCTGTAATCCCTCATGGAAATGTAAGAAAGTTGTGCATTTCCTCTGTAATCCCTCCTGGAAATATAAGGACTCTACTTTCTGCACTTCCTCTTTAATTCCCCCTGGAAATGTAAGAACTTTACGTTATGCACTTCCTCTGTAAATCCTCCTGGAAATGTAAGAACTTTACTTTATGAACTTCTTCTGTAATCCCTCCTGGAAATGTAAGAACTTTATGCACTTCCTCTGTAATCCCTCCTGGAAATGTTAGAACTCTACTTTGTACACTTCCTCTTTAATCCCTCCTGGAAATGTAAAAACTCTACTTTGTGCACTTCCTCTGTAATTCCTACTGGAAATGTAAGAACTCTGCTTTATGCACTTCCTCTGTAATCCCTCCTGGAAATGTAAGAACTCTACTTTATGCACTTCCTCTGTAAATCCTCCTGGAAATGTAAGAACTTTACTTTATGCACTTCTTCTGTAATCCCTCCTGGAAATGTAAGAACTTTATGCACTTCCTCTGTAATCCCTCCTGGAAATGTTAGAACTCTACTTTGTGCACTTCCTCTTTAATCCCTCCTGGAAATGTAAAAACTCTACTTTGTGCACTTCCTCTGTAATTCCTCCTGGAAATGTAAGAACTCTACTTTATGCACTTCCTCTGTAATTCATCCTGAAAATGTAAGAACTTTACTTTATGCACTTCCTCTGTAATTCCTCCTAGAAATGTAAGAAATCTACTTTGTGCACTTCCTCTGTAATCCCTCCTGGAAATGTAAGAACGTTGTGCATTTCCTCTGTAATTCCTCCTGGAAAGGTAAGAACTTTACTTTATGCACTTCCTCTGTAAATCCTCCTGCAAATGTTAGAACTCTACTTTGTGCACTTCCCCTTTAATCCCTCCTGGAAATGTAAAAACTCTACTTTGTGCACTTCCTCTGTAATCCCTCCTGGAAATGTAAGAACTTTACTTTATGCACTTCCTCTGTAATCCCTCCTGGAAATGTAAGAACTCTACTTTATGCACTTCCTCTGTAATTCCCCCTGGAAATGTAAGAACTTTACTTTATGCCCTTCCTCTGTAAATCCTCCTGGAAATGTAAGAACTTTACTTTATGCACTTCTTCTGTAATCCCTCCTGGAAATGTAAGAACTTTATGCACTTCCTCTGTAATCCCTCCTGGAAATGTTAGAACTCTACTTTGTGCACTTCCTCTTTAATCCCTCCTGGAAATGTAAAAACTCTACTTTGTGCACTTCCTCTGTAATTCCTCCTGGAAATGTAAGAACTCTACTTTGTGCACTTCCTCTGTAATTCCTCCTGAAAATGTAAGAACTTTACTTTATGCACTTCCTCTGTAATTCCTCCTAGAAATGTAAGAAATCTACTTTGTGCACTTCCTCTGTAATCCCTCCTGGAAATGTAAGAACGTTGTGCATTTCCTCTGTAATTCCTCCTGGAAAGGTAAGAACTTTACTTTATGCACTTCCTCTGTAAATCCTCCTGCAAATGTTAGAACTCTACTTTGTGCACTTCCTCTTTAATCCCTCCTGGAAATGTAAAAACTCTACTTTGTGCACTTCCTCTGTAATCCCTCCTGGAAATGTAAGAACTTTGTGCACTTTCTCTGTAATTCCTCCTGGAAATGTAAGAACTTTACTTTATGCACTTCCTCTGTAATTCCTTCTGTAAATGTAAGAAATCTACTTTGTGCACTACCTCTGTAATCCCTCCTGGAAATGTAAGAACGTTGTGCATTTCCTCTGTAATCCCTCCTGGAAATGTAAGTAGTCTACTTTCTGCACTTCCTCTTTAATTCCCCCTGGAAATGTAAGAATTTTACTTTATGCACTTCCTCTGTAATCCCTCCTGGAAATGTAAGAACTTTACTTTACTTTATGCACTTCCTCTGTAAATCCTCCTGGAAATGTAAGAACTTTACTTTATGCTCTTCCTCTGTAATTCCTCATGGAAATGTAAGAAATCTACTTTGTGCACTTCCTCTGTAATCCCTCCTAGAAATGTAAGAACGTTGTGCATTTCCTCTGTAATCCTTCCTGGAAATGTAAGTACTCTACTTTGTGCACTTCCTCTGTAATTCCTCCTGGAAATGTAAGTACTTTACTTTATGCACGTCCTCTGTAAATCCTCCTGGAAATGTAAGGACTCTACTTTGTGTACTTCCTCTTTAATTACTCCTGGAAATGTAAGAACTTTACTTTATGCACTTCCTCTGTAATCCCTCCAAGAAATGTTTGAACGTTGTGCATTTCCTCTGTAATTCCTCCTGGAAATGTAAGAACTCTACTTTATGCACATCTTCTGTAATCCCTCCTGGAAATGTAAGAATTTTACTTTATGCACTTCCTCTGTAAATCCTCCTGGAAATGTAAGGACTCTACTTTGTGCATTTCCTCTAGAATTCTTCCTGGAAATGTAAGAACTTTACTTTATGCACTTCCTCTGTAATCCCTCCTAGAAATGTTTGAACGTTGTGCATTTCCTCTGTAATTCCTCCTGGAAATGTTAGAACTCTACTTTCTGCACTTCCTCTTTAATCCCTCCTGGAAATGTAAAAACTCTACTTTGTGCACTTCCTCTGTAATCCCTCCTGGAAATGTAAGAACTCTACTTCATGCACTTCCTCAGTAATCCCTCCTGGAAATGTAAGAACTCTACTTTCTGCTCATCCCCTGTAATCCCTCCTGGAAATGTAAGGACTCTATTTTCTATACTTCCTCTGTAATTCCTCCTGGAAATGTAAGAACTTTACTTTATGCACTTCCTCTGTAATTCTTCCTGGAAATGTATGAAAACTACTTTGTGCACTTCCTCTACAATCCCTCCTAGAAATGTAAGAACTTTGCGCATTTCCTCTGTAATTTCTCCTGGAAATGTAAGAACTCTACTTTGTGCACATCCCCTGTAATCCCTCCTGGAAATGTAAGAACTCAACTTTGTGCACATACCCTGTAATCCCTCCTGGAAATGTAAGGACTCTATTTTCTGCACTTCCTCTGTAATTCCTCCTGGAAATGTAAGAACTTTACTATATACACTTCCTCTGTAAATACTCCTAGAAATATTTGAACGTTGTGCATTTCCTCTGTAATTCCTCCTGGAAATGTAAGAACTCTACTTTATGCACTTTCTCTGTAATCCCTCCTGGAAATGTAAGAACTTTACTTTATGCACTTCCTCTGTAATCCCTCCAGGAAATGTAAGGTCTCTACTTTCTGCACTTCCTCTTTAATCCCTCCTGGAAATGTAAAAACTCTACTTTGTGCACTTCCTCTGTAATTCCTCCTGGAAATGTAAGAACTCTACTTTGTGCACTTCCTCTGTAATTCCTCCTGAAAATGTAAGAACTTTACTTTATGCACTTCCTCTGTAATTCCTCCTAGAAATGTAAGAAATCTACTTTGTGCACTTCCTCTGTAATCCCTCCTGGAAATGTAAGAACGTTGTGCATTTCCTCTGTAATTCCTCCTGGAAAGGTAAGAACTTTACTTTATGCACTTCCTCTGTAAATCCTCCTGCAAATGTTAGAACTCTACTTTGTGCACTTCCTCTTTAATCCCTCCTGGAAATGTAAAAACTCTACTTTGTGCACTTCCTCTGTAATCCCTCCTGGAAATGTAAGAACTTTGTGCACTTTCTCTGTAATTCCTCCTGGAAATGTAAGAACTTTACTTTATGCACTTCCTCTGTAATTCCTTCTGTAAATGTAAGAAATCTACTTTGTGCACTACCTCTGTAATCCCTCCTGGAAATGTAAGAACGTTGTGCATTTCCTCTGTAATCCCTCCTGGAAATGTAAGTAGTCTACTTTCTGCACTTCCTCTTTAATTCCCCCTGGAAATGTAAGAATTTTACTTTATGCACTTCCTCTGTAATCCCTCCTGGAAATGTAAGAACTTGACTTTACTTTATGCACTTCCTCTGTAAATCCTCCTGGAAATGTAAGAACTTTACTTTATGCTCTTCCTCTGTAATTCCTCATGGAAATGTAAGAAATCTACTTTGTGCACTTCCTCTGTAATCCCTCCTAGAAATGTAAGAACGTTGTGCATTTCCTCTGTAATCCTTCCTGGAAATGTAAGTACTCTACTTTGTGCACTTCCTCTGTAATTCCTCCTGGAAATGTAAGTACTTTACTTTATGCACGTCCTCTGTAAATCCTCCTGGAAATGTAAGGACTCTACTTTGTGTACTTCCTCTTTAATTACTCCTGGAAATGTAAGAACTTTACTTTATGCACTTCCTCTGTAATCCCTCCAAGAAATGTTTGAACGTTGTGCATTTCCTCTGTAATTCCTCCTGGAAATGTTAGAACTCTACTTTATGCACATCTTCTGTAATCCCTCCTGAAAATGTAAGAATTTTACTTTATGCACTTCCTCTGTAAATCCTCCTGGAAATGTAAGGACTCTACTTTGTGCATTTCCTCTAGAATTCTTCCTGGAAATGTAAGAACTTTACTTTATGCACTTCCTCTGTAATCCCTCCTAGAAATGTTTGAACGTTGTGCATTTCCTCTGTAATTCCTCCTGGAAATGTTAGAACTCTACTTTCTGCACTTCCTCTTTAATCCCTCCTGGAAATGTAAAAACTCTACTTTGTGCACTTCCTCTGTCATCCCTCCTGGAAATGTAAGAACTCTACTTCATGCACTTCCTCAGTAATCCCTCCTGGAAATGTAAGAACTCTACTTTCTGCTCATCCCCTGTAATCCCTCCTGGAAATGTAAGGACTCTATTTTCTATACTTCCTCTGTAATTCCTCCTGGAAATGTAAGAACTTTACTTTATGCACTTCCTCTGTAATTCTTCCTGGAAATGTATGAAAACTACTTTGTGCACTTCCTCTACAATCCCTCCTAGAAATGTAAGAACTTTGCGCATTTCCTCTGTAATTTCTCCTGGAAATGTAAGAACTCTACTTTGTGCACATCCCCTGTAATCCCTCCTGGAAATGTAAGAACTCAACTTTGTGCACATACCCTGTAATCCCTCCTGGAAATGTAAGGACTCTATTTTCTGCACTTCCTCTGTAATTCCTCCTGGAAATGTAAGAACTTTACTATATACACTTCCTCTGTAAATACTCCTGGAAATGTAAGAACTTTACTTTATGCAGTTCCTCTGTAATCCCTCCTAGAAATATTTGAACGTTGTGCATTTCCTCTGTAATTCCTCCTGGAAATGTAAGAACTCTACTTCATGCACTTTCTCTGTAATCCCTCCTGGAAATGTAAGAACTTTACTTTATGCACTTCCTCTGTAATCCCTCCAGGAAATGTAAGGTCTCTACTTTCTGCACTTCCTCTTTAATTCCACCTGGAAATGTAAGAACTATACTTAATTCACTTCCTCTGTAATCCCTCTTGGAAATGTAAGAACTCTACTTTGTACACTTCCTCTGTAATCCCTCCTGGAAATGTAAGAACTCTACTTTGTGCATTTCCTCTATAATTCCTCCTGGAAATGTAAGAACTTTACTTCATGCACTTCCTATGTAATCCCTCCTGGAAATGTAAGAATTTTATTTTATTCACTTCCTCTGTAAATCCTACTGGAAATGTAAGAACTCTACTTTGTGCACACTCCTGTAATCACTCCTGGAAATGTAAGGACTTTACTTTATGCACTTCCTCTGTAATCCCTCCGGGAAATGTAAGAACTCTACTTCGTGCATTTCCTCTATAATTCCTCCTGGAAATGTAAGAACTTAACTTTATCCACTTCTTCTGTAATCCCTCCTGGAAATGTAAGAACTTTACTTTATGCACTTCCGCTGTAACCCCTCCTGGAAACGTTAGAACTCTACTTTGTGCACTTCCTCTTTAATCCCTCCTGGAAATGTAAAAACTCTACTTTGTACACTTCCTCTGTAATCCCTCCTGGAAATGTAAGAACTCTACTTTATGCACTTCCTCTGAATTCCTCCTGGAAATGTAAGAACTTTACTTTATGCACTTCCTCTGTAATTCCTCCTAGAAATGTAAGAAATCTACTTTGTGCACTTCCTCTGTAATCCCTCCTGGAAATGTAAGAACGTTGTGCATTTCCTCTGTAATTCCACCTGGAAATGTAAGGACTCTATCTTCTGCAATTCCTCTTTAATTCCTCCTGGAAATGTAAGAACTTTACTATATGCACTTCCTCTGTCAATTCTACTGGAAATGTAAGAACTCTACTTTGTTCACATCCCCTGTAATCCCTCCTGGAAATGTAAGGACTCTTTTTCTGCACTTCCTCTTTAATCCCTCCTGGAAATGTAAGAACTTTACTTTATGCACTTCCTCTGTAATTCCTCCTGGAAATGTAAGAATTTTACTTTATGCACTTCCTCTGTAAATCCTCCTGGAAATGTAAGAACTCTACTTTGTGCTCTTCCTCTGTAATCCCTCCTGGAAATGTAAGGACTCTATTTTCTGCACTTCCTCTTTAATCCCTCCTGGAAATGTAAGAACTTTACTTTATGCACTTTCTCTGTAATTCCTCCTGTAAATGTAAGAAATTTACTTTGTGCACTACCTCTGTAATCCCTCATGGAAATGTAAGAACGTTGTGCATTTCCTCTGTAATCCCTCCTGGAAATATAAGGACTCTACTTTCTGCACTTCCTCTTTAATTCCCCCTGGAAATGTAAGAATTTTAGTTTATGCACTTCCTCTGTAATCCCTCCTGGAAATGTAAGAACTTTACTTTACTTTATGCACTTCCTCTGTAAATCCTCCTGGAAATGTAAGAACTTTACTTTATGCACTTCTTCTGTAATCCCTCCTGGAAATGTAAGAACTTTATGCACTTCCTCTGTAATCCCTCCTGGAAATGTTAGAACTCTACTTTGTGCACTTCCTCTTTAATCCCTCCTGGAAATGTAAAAACTCTACTTTGTGCACTTCCTCTGTAATTCCTCCTGGAAATGTAAGAACTCTACTTTATGGACTTCCTCTGTAATATCTCCTGTAAATGTAAAAAATTTACTTTGTGCACTACCTCTGTAATCCCTCATGGAAATGTAAGAACGTTGTGCATTTCCTCTGTAATCTCTCATGGAAATGTAAGGACTCTACTTTATGCACTTCCTCTGTAATTCCCCCTGGAAATGTAAGAACTTTACGTTATGCACTTCCTCTGTAAATCCTCCTGGAAATGTAAGAACTTTACTTTATGAACTTCTTCTGTAATCCCTCCTGGAAATGTAAGAACTTTATGCACTTCCTCTGTAATCCCTCCTGGAAATGTTAGAACTCTACTTTGTACACTTCCTCTTTAATCCCTCCTGGAAATGTAAAAACTCTACTTTGTGCACTTCCTCTGTAATTCCTCTTGGAAATGTAAGAACTCTGCTTTATGCACTTCCTCTGTAATCCCTCCTGGAAATGTAAGAACTTTACTTTATGCACTTCCTCTGTAATCCCTCCTGGAAATGTAAGAACTCTACTTTGTGCATTTCCTCTATAATTCCTCCTGGAAATGTAAGAACTCTACTTTATGCACTTCTTCTGTAATCCCTCCTGGAAATGTAAGAACTTTATGCACTTCCTCTGTAATCCCTCCTGGAAATGTTAGAACTCTACTTTGTGCACTTCCTCTTTAATCCCTCCAGGAAATGTAAAAACTCTACTTTGTGCACTTTCTCTGTATTTCCTCCTGGAAATGTAAGAACTCTACTATATACACTTCCTCTGTAATTCCTCCTGGAAATGTAAGAACTTTACTTTATGCACTTCCTCTGTAATTCCTCCTGTAAATGTAAGAAATCTACTTTGTGCACTACCTCTATAATCCCTCATGGAAATGTAAGAACGTTGTGCATTTCCTCTGTAATCCCTCCTGGAAATGTAAGGACTCTACTTTCTGCGCTTCCTCTTTAATTCCCCCTGGAAATGTAAGAATTTAACTTTATGCACTTCCTCTGTAATCCCTCCTGGAAATGTAAAAACTCTACTTTGTGCACTTTCTCTGTATTTCCTCCTGGAAATGTAAGAACTCTACTATATGCACTTCCTCTGTAATTCCTCCTGGAAATGTAAGAACTTTACTTTATGCACTTCCTCTGTAATTCCTCCTGTAAATGTAAGAAATCTACTTTGTGCACTACCTCTATAATCCCTCATGGAAATGTAAGAACGTTGTGCATTTCCTCTGTAATCCCTCCTGGAAATGTAAGGACTCTACTTTCTGCACTTCCTCTTTAATTCCCCCTGGAAATGTAAGAATTTTACTTTATGCACTTCCTCTGTAATCCCTCCTGGAAATGTAAGAACTTTACTTTATGCACTTCCTCTGTAAATCCTCCTGGAAATGTAAGGAATTTACTGTATGCACTTCTTCTGTAATCCCTCCTGGAAATGTAAGAACTTTATGCACTTCCTCTGTAATCCCTCCTGGAAATGTTAGAACTCTACTTTGTGCACTTCCTCTTTAATCCCTCCTGGAACTGTAAAAACTCTACTTTGTGCACTTCCTCTGTAATTCCTCCTGGAAATGTAAGAACTCTACTTTATGCACTTCCTCTGTAATTCCTCCTGTAAATGTAAGAAATTTACTTTGTGCACTACCTCTGTAATCCCTCATGGAAATGTAAGAACGTTGTGCATTTCCTCTGTAATCCCTCCTGGAAATATAAGGACTCTACTTTCTGCACTTCCTCTTTAATTCCCCCTGGAAATGTAAGAATTTTACTTTATGCACTTCCTCTGTAATCCCTCCTGGAAATGTAAGAACTTTACTTTACTTTATGCACTTCCTCTGTAAATCCTCCTGGAAATGTAAGAACTTTACTTTATGCACTTCTTCTGTAATCCCTCCTGGAAATGTAAGAACTTTATGCACTTCCTCTGTAATCCCTCCTGGAAATGTTAGAACTCTACTCTGTGCACTTCCTCTTTAATCCCTCCTGGAAATGTAAAAACTCTACTTTGTGCACTTCCTCTGTAATTCCTCCTGGAAATGTAAGAACTCTACTTTATGGACTTCCTCTGTAATATCTCCTGTAAATGTAAGAAATTTACTTTGTGCACTACCTCTGTAATCCCTCATGGAAATGTAAGAACGTTGTGCATTTCCTCTGTAATCCCTCCTGGAAATGTAAGGACTCTACTTTCTGCGCTTCCTCTTTAATTCCCCCTGGAAATGTAAGAATTTTACTTTATGCACTTCCTCTGTAATCCCTCCTGGAAATGTAAAAACTCTACTTTGTGCACTTTCTCTGTATTTCCTCCTGGAAATGTAAGAACTCTACTATATGCACTTCCTCTGTAATCCCTTCTGGAAATGTAAGAACTTTACTTTATGCACTTCCTCTGTAAATCCTCCTGGAAATGTAAGAAATTTACTGTATGCACTTCTTCTGTAATCCCTCCTGGAAATGTAAGAACTTTATGCACTTCCTCTGTAATCCCTCCTGGAAATGTTAGAACTCTACTTTGTGCACTTCCTCTTTAATCCCTCCTGGAACTTTAAAAACTCTACTTTGTGCACTTCCTCTGTAATTCCTCCTGGAAATGTAAGAACTCTACTTTATGCACTTCCTCTGTAATTCCTCCTGTAAATGTAAGAAATTTACTTTGTGCACTACCTCTGTAATCCCTCATGGAAATGTAAGAACGTTGTGCATTTCCTCTGTAATCCCTCCTGGAAATATAAGGACTCTACATTCTGCACTTCCTCTTTAATTCCCCCTGGAAATGTAAGAATTTTACTTTATGCACTTCCACTGTAATCCCTACTGGAAATGTAAGAACTTTACTTTACTTTATGCACTTCCTCTGTAAATCCTCCTGGAAATGTAAGAACTTTACTTTATGCACTTCTTCTGTAATCCCTCCTGGAAATGTAAGAACTTTATGCACTTCCTCTGTAATCCCTCCTGGAAATGTTAGAACTCTACTTTGTGCACTTCCTCTTTAATCCCTCCTGGAAATGTAAAAACTCTACTTTGTGCACTTCCTCTGTAATTCCTCCTGGAAATGTAAGAACTCTACTTTATGGACTTCCTCTGTAATATCTCCTGTAAATGTAAGAAATTTACTTTGTGCACTACCTCTGTAATCCCTCATGGAAATGTAAGAACGTTGTGCATTTCCTCTGTAATCTCTCATGGAAATGTAAGGACTCTACTTTATGCACTTCCTCTGTAATTCCCCCTGGAAATGTAAGAACTTTACGTTATGCACTTCCTCTGTAAATCCTCCTGGAAATGTAAGAACTTTTCTTTATGAACTTCTTCTGTAATCCCTCCTGGAAATGTAAGAACTTTATGCACTTCTTCTGTAATCCCTCCTGGAAATGTTAGAACTCTACTTTGTACACTTCCTCTTTAATCCCTCCTGGAAATGTAAAAACTCTACTTTGTGCACTTCCTCTGTAATTCCTCCTGGAAATGTAAGAACTCTGCTTTATGCACTTCCTCTGTAATCCCTCCTGGAAATGTAAGAACTCTACTTTATGCACTTCCTCTGTAATTCCCCCTGGAAATGTAAGAACTTTACTTTATGCACTTCCTCTGTAAATCCTCCTGGAAATGTAAGAACTTTACTTTATGTACTTCTTATGTAATCCCTCCTGGAAATGTAAGAACTTTATGCACTTCCTCTGTAATCCCTCCTGGAAATGTTAGAACTCTACTTTGTGCACTTCCTCTTTAATCCCTCCTGGAAATGTAAAAACTCTACTTTGTGCACTTCCTCTGTAATTCCTCCTGGAAATGTAAGAACTCTACTTTATGCACTTCCTCTGTAATTCATCCTGAAAATGTAAGAACTTTACTTTATGCACTTCCTCTGTAATTCCTCCTAGAAATGAAAGAAATCTACTTTGTGCACTTCCTCTGTAATCCCTCCTGGAAATGTAAGAACGTTGTGCATTTCCTCTGTAATTCCTCCTCGAAAGGTAAGAACTTTACTTTATGCACTTCCTCTGTAAATCCTCCTGCAAATGTTAGAACTCTACTTTGTGCACTTCCCCTTTAATCCCTCCTGGAAATGTAAAAACTCTACTTTGTGCACTTCCTCTGTAATCCCTCCTGGAAATGTAAGAACTTTACTTTATGCACTTCCTCTGTAATCCCTCCTGGAAATGTAAGAACTCTACTTTATGCACTTCCTCTGTAATTCCCCCTGGAAATGTAAGAACTTTACTTTATGCCCTTCCTCTGTAAATCCTCCTGGAAATGTAAGAACTTTACTTTATGCACTTCTTCTGTAATCCCTCCTGGAAATGTAAGAACTTTATGCACTTCCTCTGTAATCCCTCCTGGAAATGTTAGAATTCTACTTTGTGCACTTCCTCTTTAATCCCTCCTGGAAATGTAAAAACTCTACTTTGTGCACTTCCTCTGTAATTCCTCCTGGAAATGTAAGAACTCTACTTTGTGCACTTCCTCTGTAATTCCTCCTGAAAATGTAAGAACTTTACTTTATGCACTTCCTCTGTAATTCCTCCTAGAAATGTAAGAAATCTACTTTGTGCACTTCCTCTGTAATTCCTCCTGGAAATGTAAGAACGTTGTGCATTTCCTCTGTAATTCCTCCTGGAAAGGTAAGAACTTTACTTTATGCACTTCCTCTGTAAATCCTACTGCAAATGTTAGAACTCTACTTTGTGCACTTCCTCTTTAATCCCTCCTGGAAATGTAAAAACTCTACTTTGTGCACTTCCTCTGTAATCTCTCCTGGAAATGTAAGAACTTTGTGCGCTTTCTCTGTAATTCCTCCTGGAAATGTAAGAACTTTACTTTATGCACTTCCTCTGTAATTCCTTCTGTAAATGTAAGAAATCTACTTTGTGCACTACCTCTGTAATCCCTCCTGGAAATGTAAGAACGTTGTGCATTTCCTCTGTAAGACCTCCTGGAAATGTAAGTAGTCTACTTTCTGCACTTCCTCTTTAATTCCCCCTGGAAATGTAAGAATTTTACTTTATGCACTTCCTCTGTAATCCCTCCTGGAAATGTAAGAACTTTACTTTACTTTATGCACTTCCTCTGTAAATCCTCCTGGAAATGTAAGAACTTTACTTTATGCTCTTCCTCTGTAATTCCTCCTGGAAATGTAAGAACTCTACTTTATGCACTTCCTCTGTAATTCCTCCTGGAAATGTAAGAACTTTACTTCATGCACTTCCTCTGTAATTCCTCCTAGAAATGTAAGAAATCTAATTTGTGCACTTCCTCTGTAATCCCTCCTGGAAATGTAAGAACGTTGTGCATTTCCTCTGTAATTCCACCTGGAAATGTAAGAACTCTACTTTGTGCATTTCCTCTATAATTCCTCCTGGAAATGTAAGAACTTTACTTCATGCACTTCCTCTGTAATTCCTCCTGGAAATGTAAGAATTTTATTTTATGCACTTCCTTTGTAAATCCTACTGGAAATGTAAGAACTCTACTTTGTGCACACCCCTGTAATCCCTCCTGGAAATGTAAGAACTCAACTTTGTGCACATACCCTGTAATCCCTCCTGGAAATGTAAGGACTCTATTTTCTGCACTTCCTCTGTAATTCCTCTGGAAATGTAAGAACTTTACTATATCCACTTCTTCTGTAAATACTCCTGGAAATGTAAGAACTTTACTTTATGCACTTCCTCTGTAATCCCTCCTAGAAATATTTGAACGTTGTGCATTTCCTCTGTAATTCCTCCTGGAAATGTAAGAACTCTACTTTATGCACTTCCTCTGTAATCCCTCCTGGAAATGTAAGAACTTTACTTTATGCACTTCCTCTGTAATCCCTCCTGGAAATGTAAGGTCTCTACTTTCTGCACTTCCTCTTTAATTCCACCTGGAAATGTAAGAACTATACTTAATTCACTTCCTCTGTAATCCCTCCTGGAAATGTAAGAACTTTACTTGATGTACTTCCTCTGTAAATGCTCCTGAAAATGTAAGAACTCTACTTTGTACACTTCTTCTGTAATCCCTCCTGGAAATGTAAGAACTCTACTTTGTGCATTTCCTCTATAATTCCTCCTGGAAATGTAAGAACTTTACTTCATGCACTTCCTCTGTAATCCCTCCTGGAAATGTAAGAATTTTATTTTATTCACTTCCTCTGTAAATCCTACTGGAAATGTAAGAACTCTACTTTGTGCACACCCCTGTAATCCCTCCTGGAAATGTAAGGACTTTACTTTATGCACTTCCTCTGTAATCCCTCCGGGAAATGTAAGAACTCTACTTTGTGCATTTCCTCTATAATTCCTCCTGGAAATGTAAGAACTTTACTTTATCCACTTCTTCTGTAATCCCTCCTGGAAATGTAAGAACTTTACTTTATGCACTTCCGCTGTAACCCCTCCTGGAAATGTTAGAACTCTACTTTGTGCACTTCCTCTTTAATCCCTCCTGGAAATGTAAAAACTCTACTTTGTACACTTCCTCTGTAATTCCTCCTGGAAATGTAAGAACTCTACTTCATGCACTTCCTCTGTAATTCCTCCTGGAAATGTAAGAACTTTACTTTATACACTTCCTCTGTAATTCCTCCTAGAAATGTAAGAAATCTACTTTGTGCACTTCCTCTGTAATCCCTCCTGGAAATGTAAGAACGTTGTGCATTTCCTCTGTAATTCCACCTGGAAATGTAAGAACTCTACTTTGTGCATTTACTCTATAATTCCTCCTGGAAATGTAAGAACTTTACTTCATGCACTTCCTCTGTAATCCCTCCTGGAAATGTAAGAATTTTATTTTATGCACTTCCTTTGTAAATCCTACTGGAAATGTAAGAACTCTACTTTGTGCACACCCCTGTAATCCCTCCTGGAAATGTAAGAACTTTACTTTATGCACATCCTCTGTAATCCCTCCTGGAAATGTAAGAATTTTACTTGATGCACTTCCTCTGTAAATCCTCTTGGAAATGTAAGAACTCTACTTTGTGCACTTCCTCTGTAATCCCTCCTGGAAATGTAAGAACTCTACTTTGTGCATTTCCTCTATAATTCCTCCTGGAAATGTAAGAACTTTACTTCATGCACTTCCTCTGTAATCCCTCCTGGAAATGTAAGAATTTTATTTTTTGCACTTACTCTGTAAATCCTACTGGAAATGTAAGAACTCTACTTTGTGCACACCCCTGTAATCCCTCCTGGAAATGTAAGAACTTTACTTTATGCACTTCCTCTGTAATCCCTCCTGGAAATGTAAGAACTCTACTTTGTGCATTTCCTCTATAATTCCTCCTGGAAATGTAAGAACTTTACTTTATTCACTTCCTCTGTAATCCCTCCTGGAAATGTTAGAACTCTACTTTGTGCATTTCCTCTTTAATCCCTTCTGGAAATGTAAAAACTCTACTTTGTGCACTTCCTCTGTAATTCCTCCTGGAAATGTAAGAACTCTACTTTATGCAATTCCTCTGTAATTCCTCCTGGAAATGTAAGAACTTCACTTTATGCACTTCCTCTGTAATTCCTCCTAGAAATGTAAGAAATCCACTTTGTGCACTTCCTCTGTAATCCCTCCTCGAAATGTAAGAACGTTGTGCATTTCCTCTGTAATTCCTCCTGGAAAGGTAAGAACTTTACTTTATGCACTTCCTCTGTAAATCCTCCTCCAAATGTTAGAACTCTACTTTGTGAACTTCCTCTTTAATCCCTCCTGGAAATGTAAAAACTCTACTTTGTGCACTTCCTCTGTAATCCCTCCTGGAAATGTAAGAACTCTACTATATGCACTTCGTCTGTAATTCCTCCTGGAAATGTAAGAACTCTACTTTGTGCACATCCCCTGTAATCCCTCCTGGAAATGTAAGGACTCTATCTTCTGCAATTCCTCTTTAATTCCTCCTGGAAATGTAAGAACTTTACTATATGCACTTCCTCTGTCAATTCTCCTGGAAATGTAAGAACTCTACTTTGTTCACATCCCCTGTAATCCCTCCTGGAAATGTAAGGACTCTTTTTCTGCACTTCCTCTTTAATCCCTCCTGGAAATGTAAGAACTTTACTTTATGCACTTCCTCTGTAATTCCTCCTGGAAATGTAAGAATTTTACTTTATGCACTTCCTCTGTAAATCCTCCTGCAAATGTAAGAACTCTACTTTGTGCTCTTCCTCTGTAATCCCTCCTGGAAATGTAAGGACTCTATTTTCTGCACTTCCTCTTTAATCCCTCCTGGAAATGTAAGAGCTTTACTTTATGCACTTTCTCTGTAATTCCTCCTGTAAATGTAAGAAATTTACTTTGTGCACTACCTCTATAATCCCTCATGGAAATGTAAGAACGTTGTGCATTTCCTCTGTAATCCCTCCTGGAAATATAAGGACTCTACTTTCTGCACTTCCTCTTTAATTCCCCCTGGAAATGTAAGAATTTTACTTTATGCACTTCCTCTTTAATCCCTCCTGGAAATGTAAGAACTTTACTTTACTTTATGCACTTCCTCTGTAAATCCTCCTGGAAATGTAAGAACTTTACTTTATGCACTTCTTCTGTAATCCCTCCTGGAAATGTAAGAACTTTATGCACTTCCTCTGTAATCCCTCCTGGAAATGTTAGAACTCTACTTTGTGCACTTCCTCTTTAATCCCTCCTGGAAATGTAAAAACTCTACTTTGTGCACTTCCTCTGTAATTCCTCCTGGAAATGTAAGAACTCTACTTTATGGACTTCCTCTGCAATATCTCCTGTAAATGTAAAAAATTTACTTTGTGCACTACCTCTGTAATCCCTCATGGAAATGTAAGAACGTTGTGCATTTCCTCTGTAATCTCTCATGGAAATGTAAGGACTCTACTTTATCCACTTCCTCTGTAATTCCCCCTGGAAATGTAAGAACTTTACGTTATGCACTTCCTCTGTAAATCCTCCTGGAAATGTAAGAACTTTACTTTATGAACTTCTTCTGTAATCCCTCCTGGAAATGTAAGAACTTTATGCACTTCCTCTGTAATCCCTCCTGGAAATGTTAGAACTCTACTTTGTACACTTCCTCTTTAATCCCTCCTGGAAATGTAAAAACTCTACTTTGTGCACTTCCTCTGTAATTCCTCCTGGAAATGTAAGAACTCTGCTTTATGCACTTCCTCTGTAATCCCTCCTGGAAATGTAAGAACTTTACTTTATGCACTTCCTCTGTAATCCCTCCTGGAAATGTAAGAACTCTACTTTGTGCATTTCCTCTATAATTCCTCCTGGAAATGTAAGAACTCTACTTTATGCACTTCTTCTGTAATCCCTCCTGGAAATGTAAGAACTTTATGCACTTCCTCTGTAATCCCTCCTGGAAATGTTAGAACTCTACTTTGTGCACTTCCTCTTTAATCCCTCCAGAAAATGTAAAAACTCTACTTTGTGCACTTTCTCTGTATTTCCTCCTGGAAATGTAAGAACTCTACTATATACACTTCCTCTGTAATTCCTCCTGGAAATGTAAGAACTTTACTTTATGCACTTCCTCTGTAATTCCTCCTGTAAATGTAAGAAATCTACTTTGTGCACTACCTCTATAATCCCTCATGGAAATGTAAGAACGTTGTGCATTTCCTCTGTAATCCCTCCTGGAAATGTAAGGACTCTACTTTCTGCGCTTCCTCTTTAATTCCCCCTGGAAATGTAAGAATTTTACTTTATGCACTTCCTCTGTAAATCCTCCTAGAAATGTAAGAAATTTACTGTATGCACTTCCTCTGTAATCCCTCCTGGAAATGTAAGAACTTTACTTTACTTTATGCACTTCCTCTGTAAATCCTCCTGGAAATGTAAGAACTTTACTTCATGCACTTCTTCTGTAATCCCTCCTGGAAATGTAAGAACTTTATGCACTTCCTCTGTAATCCCTCCTGGAAACGTTAGAACTCTACTTTGTGCACTTCCTCTTTAATCCCTCCTGGAAATGTAAAAACTCTACTTTGTGCACTTCCTCTGTAATTCCTCCTGGAAATGTAAGAACTCTACTTTATGGACTTCCTCTGTAATATCTCCTGTAAATGTAAGAAATTTACTTTGTGCACTACCTCTGTAATCCCTCATGGAAATGTAAGAACATTGTGCATTTCCTCTGTAATCTCTCATGGAAATGTAAGGACTCTACTTTATGCACTTCCTCTGTAATTCCCCCTGGAAATGTAAGAACTTTACGTTATGCACTTCCTCTGTAAATCCTCCTGGAAATGTAAGAACTTTACTTTATGAACTTCTTCTGTAATCCCTCCTGGAAATGTAAGAACTTTATGCACTTCCTCTGTAATCCCTCCTGGAAATGTTAGAACTCTACTTTGTACACTTCCTCTTTAATCCCTCCTGGAAATGTAAAAACTCTACTTTGTGCACTTCCTCTGTAATTCCTCCTGGAAATGTAAGAACTCTGCTTTATGCACTTCCTCTGTAATCCCTCCTGGAAATGTAAGAACTCTACTTTATGCACTTCCTCTGTAATTCCCCCTGGAAATGTAAGAACTTTACTTTATGCACTTCCTCTGTAAATCCTCCTGGAAATGTAAGAACTTTACTTTATGCACTTCTTCTGTAATCCCTCCTGGAAATGTAAGAACTTTATGCACTTCCTCTGTAATCCCTCCTGGAAATGTTAGAACTCTACTTTGTGCACTTCCTCTTTAATCCCTCCTGGAAATGTAAAAACTCTACTTTGTGCACTTCCTCTGTAATTCCTCCTGGAAATGTAAGAACTCTACTTTATGCACTTCCTCTGCAATTCATCCTGAAAATGTAAGAACTTTACTTTATGCACTTCCTCTGTAATTCCTCCTAGAAATGTAAGAAATCTACTTTGTGCACTTCCTCTGTAATCCCTCCTGGAAATGTAAGAACGTTGTGCATTTCCTCTGTAATTCCTCCTGGAAAGGTAAGAACTTTACTTTATGCACTTCCTCTGTAAATCCTCCTGCAAATGTTAGAACTCTACTTTGTGCACTTCCCCTTTAATCCCTCCTGGAAATGTAAAAACTCTACTTTGTGCACTTCCTCTGTAATCCCTCCTGGAAATGTAAGAACTTTACTTTATGCACTTCCTCTGTAATCCCTCCTGGAAATGTAAGAACTCTACTTTATGCACTTCCTCTGTAATTCCCCCTGGAAATGTAAAAACTTTACTTTATGCCCTTCCTCTGTAAATCCTCCTGGAAATGTAAGAACTTTACTTTATGCACTTCTTCTGTAATCCCTCCTGGAAATTTAAGAACTTTATGCACTTCCTCTGTAATCCCTCCTGGAAATGTTAGAACTCTACTTTGTGCACTTCCTCTTTAATCCCTCCTGGAAATGTAAAAACTCTACTTTGTGCACTTCCTCTGTAATTCCTCCTGGAAATGTAAGAACTCTACTTTGTGCACTTCCTCTGTAATTCCTCCTGAAAATGTAAGAACTTTACTTAATGCACTTCCTCTGTAATTCCTCCTAGAAATGTAAGAAATCTACTTTGTGCACTTCCTCTGTAATCCCTCCTGGAAATGTAAGAACGTTGTGCATTTCCTCTGTAATTCCTCCTGGAAAGGTAAGAACTTTACTTTATGCACTTCCTCTGTAAATCCTCCTGCAAATGTTAGAACTCTACTTTGTGCACTTCCTCTTTAATTACTCCTGGAAATGTAAAAACTCTACTTTGTGCACTTCCTCTGTAATCTCTCCTGGAAATGTAAGAACTTTGGGCACTTTCTCTGTAATTCCTCCTGGAAATGTAAGAACTTTACTTTATGCACTTCCTCTGTAATTCCTTCTGTAAATGTAAGAAATCTACTTTGTGCACTACCTCTGTAATCCCTCCTGGAAATGTAAGAACGTTGTGCATTTCCTCTGTAATCCCTCCTGGAAATGTAAGTAGTCTACTTTCTGCACTTCCTCTTTAATTCCCCCTGGAAATGTAAGAATTTTACTTTATGCACTTCCTCTGTAATCCCTCCTGGAAATGTAAGAACTTTACTTTACTTTATGCACTTCCTCTGTAAATCCTCCTGGAAATTTAAGAACGTTGTGCATTTCCTCTGTAATCCTTCCTGGAAATATAAGTACTCTACTTTGTGCACTTCCTCTGTAATTCCTCCTGGAAATGTAAGTACTTTACTTTATGCACGTCCTCTGTAAATCCTCCTGGAAATGTAAGGACTCTACTTTGTGTACTTCCTCTTTAATTACTCCTGGAAATGTAAGAACTTTACTTTATGCACTTCCTCTGTAATCCCTCCAAGAAATGTTTGAACGTTGTGCATTTCCTCTGTAATTCCTCCTGGAAATGTAAGAACTCTACTTTATGCACATCTTCTGTAATCCCTCCTGGAAATGTAAGAATTTTACTTTATGCACTTCCTCTGTAAATCCTCCTGGAAATGTAAGGACTCTACTTTGTGCATTTCCTCTAGAATTCTTCCTGGAAATGTAAGAACTTAACTTTATGCACTTCCTCTGTAATCCCTCCTAGAAATGTTTGAACGTTGTGCATTTCCTCTGTAATTCCTCCTGGAAATGTTAGAACTCTACTTTCTGCACTTCCTCTTTAATCCCTCCTGGAAATGTAAAAACTCTACTTTGTGCACTTCCTCTGTAATCCCTCCTGGAAATGTAAGAACTCTACTTCATGCACTTCCTCAGTAATCCCTCCTGGAAATGTAAGAACTCTACTTTCTGCTCATCCCCTGTAATCCCTCCTGGAAATGTAAGGACTCTATTTTCTATACTTCCTCTGTAATTCCTCCTGGAAATGTAAGAACTTTACTTTATGCACTTCCTCTGTAATTCTTCCTGGAAATGTATGAAAACTACTTTGTGCACTTCCTCTACAATCCCTCCTAGAAATGTAAGAACTTTGCGCATTTCCTCTGTAATTTCTCCTGGAAATGTAAGAACTCTACTTTGTGCACATCCCCTGTAATCCCTCCTGGAAATGTAAGAACTCAACTTTGTGCACATACCCTGTAATCCCTCCTGGAAATGTAAGGACTCTATTTTCTGCACTTCCTCTGTAATTCCTCCTGGAAATGTAAGAACTTTACTATATACACTTCCTCTGTAAATACTCCTGGAAATGTAAGAACTTTACTTTATGCACTTACTCTGTAATCCCTCCTAGAAATATTTGAACGTTGTGCATTTCCTCTGTAATTCCTCCTGGAAATGTAAGAACTCTACTTTATGCACTTCCTCTCTAATTCCTCCTGGAAATGTAAGAACTTTACTTTATGCACTTCCTCTGTAATCCCTCCGGGAAATGTAAGAACTCTACTTTGTGCATTTCCTCTATAATTCTTCCTGGAAATGTAAGAACTTAACTTTATCCACTTCTTCTGTAATCCCTCCTGGAAATGTAAGAACTTTACTTTATGCACTTCCGCTGTAACCCCTCCTGGAAATGTTAGAACTCTACTTTGTGCACTTCCTCTTTAATCCCTCCTGGAAATGTAAAAACTCTACTTTGTACACTTCCTCTGTAATCCCTCCTGGAAATGTAAGGACTCTATTTTCTGCACTTCCTCTGTAATTCCTCCTGGAAATGTAAGAACTTTACTATATACACTTCCTCTGTAAATACTCCTGGAAATGTAAGAACGTTACTTTATGCACTTCCTCTGTAATCCCTCCTAGAAATATTTGAACGTTGTGCATTTCCTCTGTAATTCCTCCTGGAAATGTAAGAACTCTACTTTATGCACTTCCTCTGTAATCCCTCCTGGAAATGTAAGAACTTTACTTTATGCACTTCCTCTGTAATCCCTCCAGGAAATGTAAGGTCTCTACTTTCTGCACTTCCTCTATAATTCCACCTGGAAATGTAAGAACTATACTTAATTCACTTCCTCTGTAATCCCTCTTGGAAATGTAAGAACTTTAATTGATGCACTTCCTCTGTAAATCCTCCTGAAAATGTAAGAACTCTACTTTGTACACTTCCTCTGTAATCCCTCCTGGAAATGTAAGAACTCTACTTTGTGCATTTCCTCTATAATTCCTCCTGGAAATGTAAGAACTTTACTTCATGCACTTCCTCTGTAATCCCTCCTGGAAATGTAAGAATTTTATTTTATTCACTTCCTCTGTAAATCCTACTGGAAATGTAAGAACTCTACTTTGTGCACACCCCTGTAATCACTCCTGGAAATGTAAGGACTTTACTTTATGCATTTCCTCTATAATTCCTCCTGGAAATGTAAGAACTCTACTTTGTGCATTTCCTCTACAATTCCTCCTGGAAATGTAAGAACTTAACTTTATCCACTTCTTCTGTAATCCCTCCTGGAAATGTAAGAACTTTACTTTATGCACTTCCGCTGTAACCCCTCCTGGAAATGTTAGAACTCTACTTTGTGCACTTCCTCTTTAATCCCTCCTGGAAATGTAAAAACTCTACTTTGTACACTTCCTCTGTAATTCCTCCTGGAAATGTAAGAACTCTACTTTATGCACTTCCTCTGTAATTCCTCCTGGAAATGTAAGAACATTACTTTATGCACTTCCTCTGTAATTCCTCCTAGAAATGTAAGAAATCTACTTTGTGCACTTCCTCTGTAATCCCTCCTGGAAATGTAAGAACGTTGTGCATTTCCTCTGTAATTCCACCTGGAAATGTAAGAACTCTACTTTGTGCATTTCCTCTATAATTCCTCCTGGAAATGTAAGAACTTTACTTCATGCACTTCCTCTGTAATCCCTCCTGGAAATGTAAGAATTTTATTTTATGCACTTCCTTTGTAAATCCTACTGGAAATGTAAGAACTCTACTTTGTGCACACCCCTGTAATCCCTCCTGGAAATGTAAGAACTCAACTTTGTGCACATACCCTGTAATCCCTCCTGGAAATGTAAGGACTCTATTTTCTGCACTTCCTCTGTAATTCCTCCTGGAAATGTAAGAACTTTACTATATACACTTCCTCTGTAAATACTCCTGGAAATGTAAGAACTTTACTTTATGCACTTCCTCTGTAATCCCTCCTAGAAATATTTGAACGTTGTGCATTTCCTCTGTAATTCCTCCTGGAAATGTAAGAACTCTACTTTATGCACTTCCTCTGTAATCCCTCCTGGAAATGTAAGAACTTTACTTTATGCACTTCCTCTGTAATCCCTCCAGGAAATGTAAGGTCTCTACTTTCTGCACTTCCTCTTTAATTCCACCTGGAAATGTAAGAACTATACTTAATTCACTTCCTCTGTAATCCCTCCTGGAAATGTAAGAACTTTACTTGATGTACTTCCTCTGTAAATCCTCCTGAAAATGTAAGAACTCTACTTTGTACACTTCCTCTGTAATCCCTCCTGGAAATGTAAGAACTCTACTTTGTGCATTTCCTCTATAATTCCTCCTGGAAATGTAAGAACTTTACTTCATGCACTTCCTCTGTAATCCCTCCTGGAAATGTAAGAATTTTATTTTATTCACTTCCTCTGTAAATCCTACTGGAAATGTAAGAACTCTACTTTGTGCACACCCCTGTAATCCCTCCTGGAAATGTAAGGACTTTACTTTATGCACTTCCTCCGTAATCCCTCCGGGAAATGTAAGAACTCTACTTTGTGCATTTCCTCTATAATTCCTCCTGGAAATGTAAGAACTTTACTTTATCCACTTCTTCTGTAATCCCTCCTGGAAATGTAAGAACTTTACTTTATGCACTTCCGCTGTAACCCCTCCTGGAAATGTTAGAACTCTACTTTGTGCACTTCCTCTTTAATCCCTCCTGGAAATGTAAAAACTCTACTTTGTACACTTCCTCTGAAATTCCTCCTGGAAATGTAAGAACTCTACTTTATGCACTTCCTCTGTAATTCCTCCTGGAAAAGTAAGAACTTTACTTTATGCACTTCCTCTGTAATTCCTCCTAGAAATGTAAGAAATCTACTTTGTGCACTTCCTCTGTAATCCCTCCTGGAAATGTAAGAACGTTGTGCATTTCCTCTGTAATTCCACCTGGAAATGTAAGAACTCTACTTTGTGCATTTCCTCTATAATTCCTCCTGGAAATGTAAGAACTTTACTTCATGCACTTCCTCTGTAATCCCTCCTGGAAATGTAAGAATTTTATTTTATGCACTTCCTTTGTAAATCCTACTGGAAATGTAAGAACTCTACTTTGTGTACACCCCTGTAATCCCTCCTGGAAATGTAAGAACTTTACTTGATGCACTTCCTCTGTAAATCCTCCTGGAAATGTAAGAACTCTACTTTGTGCACTTCCTCTGTAATCCCTCCTGGAAATGTAAGAACTCTACTTTGTGCATTTCCTCTATAATTCCTCCTGGAAATGTAAGAACTTTACTTCATGCACTTCCTCTGTAATCCCTCTTGGAAATGTAAGAATTTTATTTTATACACTTCCTCTGTAAATCCTGCTGGAAATGTAAGAACTCTACTTTGTGCACACCCCTGTAATCCCTCCTGGAAATGTAAGAACTTTACTTTATGCACTTCCTCTGTAATCCCTCCTGGAAATGTAAGAACTCTACTTTGTGCATTTCCTCTATAATTCTTCCTGGAAATGTAAGAACTTTACTTTATTCACTTCCTCTGTAATCCCTCCTGGAAATGTTAGAACTCTACTTTGTGCATTTCCTCTTTAATCCCTTCTGGAAATGTAAAAACTCTACTTTGTGCACTTCCTCTGTAATTCCTCCTGGAAATGTAAGAACTCTACTTTATGCAATTCCTCTGTAATTCCTCCTGGAAATGTAAGAACTTCACTTTATGCACTTCCTCTGTAATTCCTCCTAGAAATGTAAGAAATCCACTTTGTGCACTTCCTCTGTAATCCTTCCTCGAAATGTAAGAACGTTGTGCATTTCCTCTGTAATTCCTCCCGGAAAGGTAAGAACTTTACTTTATGCATTTCCTCTGTAAATCCTCCTCCAAATATTAGAACTCTACTTTGTGAACTTCCTCTTTAATCCCTCCTGGAAATGTAAAAACTCTACTTTGTGCACTTCCTCTGTAATCCCTCCTGGAAATGTATGAACTTTGAGCAATTTCTCTGTAATTCCTCCTGGAAATGTAAGAACTCTACTATATGCACTTCCTCTGTAATTCCTCCTGGAAATGTAAGAACTCTACTTTGTGCACATCCCCTGTAATCCCTCCTGGAAATGTAAGGACTCTATCTTCTGCAATTCCTCTTTAATTCCTCCTGGAAATGTAAGAACTTTACTATATGCACTTCCTCTGTCAATTCTCCTGGAAATGTAAGAACTCTACTTTGTTCACATCCCCTGTAATCCCTCCTGGAAATGTAAGGACTCTTTTTCTGCACTTCCTCTTTAATCCCTCCTGGAAATGTAAGAACTTTACTTTATGCACTTCCTCTGTAATTCCTCCTGGAAATGTAAGACTTTTACTTTATGCACTTCCTCTGTAATCCCTCCTGGAAATGTATGAATTTTACTTTATGCCCTTCCTCTGTAATCCCTCCTGGAAATGTAAGAATTTTACTTTATGCACTTCTTCTGTAAATCCTCCTGGAAATGTAAGAACTCTATTTTGTGCACATCCCCTGTAATCCCTCCTGGAAATGTAAGGACTCTACTTTCTGCACTTCCTCTTTAATCCCTCCTGGAAATGTAAGAACTTTACTTTATGCACTTCCTCTGTAATCCCTCCTGGAAATGTAAGAACTTTACTTTTTGCACTTCCTCTGTAAATACTCCTGGAAATGTAAGAAGTCTACTTTGTGCACTTCTTCTGTAATCCCTCCTGGAAATGTAAGAACTTTACTTTATGCACTTCCGCTGTAACCCCTCCTGGAAATGTTAGAACTCTACTTTGTGCACTTCCTCTTTAATCCCTTCTGGAAATGTAAAAACTGTACTTTGTGCACTTCCTCTGTAATTCCTCCTGGAAATGTAAGGACTCTACTTTCTGCACTTCCTCTGTAATTCCTCCTGGAAATGTAAGAACTTTACTTTATGCACTTCCTCTGTTATTCCTCCTAGAAATGTAAGAAATCTACTTTATGCACTTCCTATGTAATACCTCCTGGAAATGTAAGAACGTTGTGCATTTCCTCTGTAATTCCTCCTGGAAAGGTTAGAACTTTACTTTATGCACTTCCTCTGTAAATCCTCCTGCAAATGTTAGAACTCTACTTTGTGCACTTCCTCTTTAATCCCTCCTGGAAATGTAAAAACTCTACTTTGTGCACTTCCTCTGTAATCCCTCCTGGAAATGTAAGAACTTTGTGCAATTTCTCTGTAATTCCTCCTGGAAATGTAAGGACTCTATTTTCTGCAATTCCTCTTTAATTCCTCCTGGAAATGTAACAACTTTACTATATGCACTTCCTCTGTCAATTCTCCTGGAAATGTAAGAACTCTACTTTGTTCACATCCCCTGTAATCCCTCCTGGAAATGTAAGGACTCTACTTTCTGCACTTCCTCTTTAATCCCTCCTGGAAATGTAAGAACTTTACTTTATGCACTTCCTCTGTAATTCCTCCTGGAAATGTAAGACTTTTACTTTATGCACTTCCTATGTAATCCCTCCTGGAAATGTAAGAATTTTACTTTATGCACTTCCTCTGTAAATCCTCCTGGAAATGTAAGAACTCTACTTTGTGCACTTCCTCTGTAATCCCTCCTGGAAATGTAAGGACTCTATTTTCTGCACTTCCTCTTTAATCCCTCCTGGAAATGTAAGAACTTTACTTTATGCACTTCCTCTGTAATCCCTCCTGGAAATGTAAGAACTTTACTTTTTGCACTTCCTCTATAAATACTCCTGGAAATGTAAGAACTCTACTTTGTGCACGTCTTCTGTAATCCCTCCTGGAAATGTAAGAACTTTACTTTATGCACTTCCTCTGTAACCCCTCCTGGAAATGTTAGAACTCTACTTTGTGCACTTCCTCTTTAATCCCTTCTGGAAATGTAAAAACTGTACTTTGTGCACTTCCTCTGTAATTCCTCCTGGAAATGTAAGGACTCTACTTTCTGCACTTCCTCTGTAATTCCTCCTGGAAATGTAAGAACTTTACTTCATGCACTTCCTCTGTAATTCCTCCTAGAAATGTAAGAAATCTACTTTATGCACTTCCTCTGTAATCCCTCCTGGAAATGTAAGAACGTTGTGCATTTCCTCTGTAATTCCTCCTGGAAAGGTTAGAACTTTACTTTATGCACTTCCTCTGTAAATCCTCCTGCAAATGTTAGAACTCTACTTTGTGCACTTCCTCTTTAATCCCTCCTGGAAATGTAAAAACTCTACTTTGTGCACTTCCTCTGTAATCCCTCCTGGAAATGTAAGAACTTTGTGCACTTTCTCTGTAATTCCTCCTGGAAATGTAAGAACTCTACTATATGCACTTCCTCTGTAATTCCTCTTGGAAATGTAAGAACTCTACTTTGTGCACATCCCCTGTAATCCCTCCTGGAAATGTAAGGACTCTATTTTCTGCACTTCCTCTGTAATTCCTCCTGGAAATGTAAGAACTTTACTATATGCACTTCCTCTGTAAATTCTCCTGGAAATGTAAGAACTCTACTTTGTTCACATCCCCTGTAATTCCTCCTGGAAATATAAGGACTCTACTTTCTGCACTTCCTCTTTAATCCCTCCTGGAAATGTAAGAACTTTACTTTATGCACTTCCTCTGTAATTCCTGCTGGAAATGTAAGACTTTTACTTTATGCACTTCCTCTGTAATCCCTCCTGGAAATGTAAGAATTTTACTTTTTGCACTTCCTCTGTAAATCCTCCTGGAAATGTAAAAACTCTACTTTGTGTTCATCCCCTGTAATCCTCCTGGAAATGTAAGGACTCTACTTTCTGCTCTTCCTCTTTAATCCCTCCTGGAAATGTAAGAACTTTACTTTATGCACTTCCTCTGTAATCCCTCCTGGAAATGTAAGAACTTTACTTTTTGCACTTCCTCTGTAAATACTCCTGGAAATGTAAGAACTTTACTTTATGCACTTCCGCTATAATCCCTCCTGGAAATGTAAGAACTTTACTTTATGCACTTCCTCTGTAATCCCTCCTGGAAATGTAAGAACTTTATTTTTGCACTTCCTCTTAAAATACTCCTGGAAATGTAAGAACTTTACTTTATGCACTTCCTCTGTAATCCCTCCTGAAATTGTAAGAACTTTACCTTTTGCACTTCCTCTGTAAATACTCCTGGAAATGTAAGAACTCTACTTTGTGCACTTCCTCTGTAATCCCTCCTGGAAATATAAGAACTCTACTTTCTGCACTTCCTCTTTAATTCCCTCTGGAAATGTAAGAATTTTACTTTATGCAAGTCCTCTGTAATCCCTCCTGGAAATGTAAGAACTTTACTTTATGCACTTCCTCTGTAAATCCTCCTGGAAATGTAAGAACTCTACATTCTGCAATTCCTCTGTAATCCCTCCTGAAAATGTAAGAACTCTACTTTTTGCATTTTCTCTATAATTCCTCCTGGAAATCTAAGAATTTTACTTTATGCACTTCCTCTGTAATCCCTCCTGGAAATGTAACAATTTCATTTTATGCACTTCCTGTGTAAATCCTCCTGGAAATGTAAGAACTCTACTTTATGCATTTCCTCTGTAATCCCACCGTGAAATGTAAGAATTTTACTTCATGCACTTCCTCTGTAAATCCTCCTGGAAATGTAAGAACTCTACTTTGTGCACATCCCCTGTAATGCCTCCTGTAAATGTAAGGACTCTACTTTCTGCACTGACTCTTTAATTCCCCTTGGAAATGTAAGAACTTTACTTTATGCACTTCCTCTGTAATCCCTCCTGGAAATGTAAGAATTTTATTTTATGCACTTCCTCTGTAAATCCTACTGGAAATGTAAGAACTCTCCTTTGTGCATATCCCCTGTAATCCCTCCTGGAAATGTAAGGTCTCTACTTTCTGCACTTCCTCTTTAATTCCCCCTGGAAATGTAAGAACTTTACTTTTTGCACTTTATCTGCAATCACTCCTGGAAATTTAAGAACTTTACTTTTTGCACTATCTCTGTAATCCCTTCTGGAAATGTAAGAACTCTACTTTGTGCACTTCCTCTGTAATCCCTCCTGGAAATGTAAGAACTCTACTTTATGCATTTCCTTTATGATTCCTCCTAGAAATGTAAGAAATTTACTTTATGCACTTCCTCTGTAATCCCACCGTGAAATGTAAGAATTTTACTTCATGCACTTCCTCTGTAAATCCTCCTGGAAATGTAAGAACTCTACTTTGTGCACATCCCCTGTAATCCCTCCTGGAAATGTAAGGACTCTACTTTCTGCACTGACTCTTTAATTCCCCTTGGAAATGTAAGAACTTTACTTTATGCACTTCCTCTGTAATGCCTCCTGGAAATGTAAGAATTTTATTTTATGCACTTCCTCTGTAAATCCTACTGGAAATGTAAGAACTCTCCTTTGTGCACATCCCCTGTAATCCCTCCTGGAAATGTAAGGACTCTGCTTTCCGCAATTCCTCTTTAATTCCCCCTGGAAATGTAAGAAATTTACTTTGTGCACTTCCTCTGTAATCCCTCCTGGGAATGTAAGAACTCTACTTTGTGCATATCCCCTGTAATCCCTCCTGGAAATGTAAGGTCTCTACTTTCTGCACTTCCTCTTTAATTCCCCCTGGAAATGTAAGAACTTTACTTTTTGCACTTTCTCTGTAATCTCTCCTGGAAATGTAAGAACTCTACTTTGCGCATTTCTTCTATAATTCCTCCTGGAAATGTAAGAACTTTACTTTATGCACTTCCTCTGTAATCCCTCCTGGAAATGTTAGAACTCTACTTTGTGCACTTCCTCTTTAATCCCTCCTGGAAATGTAAAAACTCTACTTTGTGCACTTCCTCTGTAATCCCTCCTGGAAATGTAAGAACTCTACTTCATGCACTTCCTCTGTAATCCCTCCTGGAAATGTTAGAACTCTACTTTGTGCACTTCCTCTTTAATCCCTCCTGGAAATGTAAAAACTCTACTTTGTGCACTTCCCCTGTAATCCCTCCTGGAAATGTAAGAAATCTACTTTGTGCACTTCCACTGTAATCCCTCCTAGAAATGTAAGAACGTTGCGTATTTCCTCTGTAATTCCTCCTGGAAATGTAAGAACTCTACTTTGTGCACATCCCCTGTAAACCGTGCTGGAAATGTAAGAACTCTACTTTGTGCACATCCCCTGTAATCCCTCCTGGAAATTTAAGGACTCTATTTTCTGCACTTCCTCGTAATTCCTCCTGGAAATGTTTGAACGTTGTGCACTTCCTCTGTTATTCCTCCTGGAAATGTAAGAACTTTACTTTATGCACTTCCTCTGTAAATCCTCCTGGAAATGTAAGGACTCTACTTTGTGCACTTCCTCTTTAATTACTCCAGGAAATGTAAGAACTTTACTTTATGCACTTCCTCTGTAATCCCTCCTACAAATGTTTGAAAGTTGTGCATTTCCTCTGTAATTCCTCCTGTAAATGTAAGAACTCTACTTTATGCACTTCATCTGTGATCCCTCCTGTAAATGTAAGAACTCTACTTTATGCACTTCCTCTGTAATCCCTCCTGGAAATATAAGGACTCTATTTTCTGCACTTCCTCTGTAATTCCTCATGGAAATGTAAGAACTTTACTATATTCACTTCCTCTGTAAATTCTCCTGGAAATGTAAGAACTCTACGTTGTTCACATCCCCTGTAATCCCTCCTGGAAATGTAAGGACTCTACTTTATGCACTTCCTCTTTAATCCCTCCTGGAAATGCAAGAACTTTATGCACTTCCTCTGTAATTCCTCCTGGAAATGTAAGACTTTTACTTTATGCACTTCCTCTGTAATCCCTCCTGGAAATGTAAGAATTTTACTTTATGAACTTCCTCTGTAAATCCTCCTGGAAATGTAAGAACTCTACTTTGTTCACATCCCCTGTAATCCCTCCTGGAAATGTAAGGACTCCACTTTCTGCACTTCCTCTTTAATCCCTCCTGGAAATGTAAGAACTTTACTTTTTGTACTTCCTCTGTAAACACTCCTGGAAATGTAAGAACTTTACTTTATGCACTTCCTCTGTAATCCCTCCTGGAAATGTAAGAACTCTACTTTATGCACTTCCTCTGTAATCTCTCCTGGAAATGTAAGAACTTTATTTTTGCACTTCCTCTGAAAATACTCATGGAAATGTAAGAACTTTACTTTATGCACTTCCTCTGTAATCCCTCCTGGAAATGTAAGAACTTTACTTTATGTACTTCCTCTGTAATCCCTCCTGGAAATGTAAGAACTTTACTTCATGCACTTCCTCTGTAAATCATCCTGGAAATGTAAGAACTCTACTATCTGCAATTCCTCTGTAATCCCTCCTGGAAATGTAAGAACTCTACTTTGTGCATTTCCTCTATAATTCCTCCTGGAAATGTAAGAATTTTACTTTATGCACTTCCTCTGTAATCCCTCCTGGAAATGTAACAATTTTATTTCATGCACTTCCTCTGTAAATCCTCCTGGAAATGTAAGAACTCTACTTTGTGCATTTCCTCTATAATCCCTCCTGGAAATGTAAGAACTCTACTTTGTGCATTTCCTCTATAATTCCTCCTGGAAATGTAAGAACTTTACTTTATGCACTTCTTCTGTAATCCCTCCTGGAAATGTAAGAATTTTACTTTATGCACTTCCTCTGTATCCCTCCTGGAAATGTAAGAATTTTATATTATGCACTTCCTCTGTAAATCCTCCTGGAAATGTAAGAACTATACTTTATGCACTTCCTCTTTAATTCCCCCTGGAAATGTAAGAACTTTACTTTATGCACTTCCTCTGTAATCCCTCCTGGAAATGTAAGAATTTTACTTTATGCACTTCCTCTGTAAATCATACTGGAAATGTAAGATCTCTACTTTGTGCACATCCCCTGTAATCCCTCCTGGAAATGTAAGGACTCTACTTTCCGCAATTCCTCTTTAATTCCCCCTGAAAATGTAAGAACTTTACTTTGTGCACTTCCTCTGTAATCCCTGCTGGGAATGTAAGAACTCTACTTTGTGCATATCCCCTGTAATCCCTCCTGGAAATGTAAGATCTCTACTTTCTGCACTTCCTCTTTAATTCCCCCTGGAAATGTAAGAACTTTACTTTTTGCACGTCCTCTCTAATCCCTCCTGGAAATGTAAGAACTTTACTTTTTGCACTTCCTCTGTAATCCCTCCTGGAAATGTAAGAACTCTACTTTGTGCACTTCCTCTGTAATCCCTCCTGGAAAAGTAAGAACTCTAATTTGTGCATTTCCTGTATAATTCCTCCTGGACATGTAAGAACTTTACTTCATGCACTTCCTCTGTAATCCCTCCTGGAAATGTAAGAATTTTATTTTATGCACTTCCTCTGTAAATCCTACTGGAAATGTAAGAACTCTACTTTGTGTACACCCCTGTAATCCCTCCTGGAAATGTAAGGACTCTACTTTCCGCAATTCCTCTTTAATTCCCCCTGGAAATGTAAGAACTTTACTTTTTGCACTTACTCTGTAAATACTCCTGGAAATGTAAGAACTCTTCTTTGTGCACATCCCCTGTAATCCCTCCTGGAAATGTAAGGTCTCTACTTTCTGCACTTCCTCTTCAATTCCACCTGGAAATGTAAGAACTTTACTTTATGCACTTCCTCTGTAAACCCTTCTGGAAATGTAAGAACTTTACTTGATGCACTTCCTCTGTAATCCCTCCTGGAAATGTAAGAACTCTACTTTGTGCACATATCCTGTAATCCCTCCTGGAAATGTTAGGACTCTATTTTCTGCACTTTCTCTGTAATTCCTCCTGGAAATGTAAGAACTTTACTTAATTCACTTCCTCTGTAATCCCTTCTGGAAATGTAAGAACTTTACTTGATGCACTTCCTCTGTAATCCCTCCTGGAAATGTAAGAACTCTACTTTGTGCACATATCCTGTAATCCCTCCTGGAAATGTAAGGACTCTATTTTCTGCACTTTCTCTGTAATTCCTCCTGGAAATGTAAGAACTTTACTATATGCACTTCCTCTGTAAATCCTCCTGGAAATGTAAGGACTCTACTTTGTGCACTTCCTCTTTAATTACTCCTGGAAATGTAAGAACTTTACTTTCTGCACTTCCTCTGTAATCCCTCCTGGAAATGTAAGGACTCTATTTTCTCCACTTCCTCTGTAATTCCTCCTGGAAATGTAAGAACTCTACTTTATGCACTTCCTCTGTAATCCCTCCTGGAAATGTAAGCACTCTACTTTGTGCACATCCCCTGTAATCCCTCCTGGAAATGTAAGGACTCTATTTTCTGCACTTCCTTTGTAATCCCTCCTAGAAATGTTTGAACATTGTGCATTTCCTCTGTAATTCCTCCTGGAAATGTAAGAACTCTACTTTGTGCACATACCCTGTAATCCCTCCTGGAAATGTAAGGAATCTATTTTCTGCACTTCCTCTGTAATTCCTCCTGGAAATGTAAGAACTTTACTTTATGCACTTCCTCTGTAATTCCTCATGGAAATGTAAGAAATCTACTTTGTGCACTTCCTCTGTAATCCCTCCTAGAAATGTAAGAACGTTGTGCATTTCCTCTGTAATCCTTCCTGGAAATGTAAGAACTCTACTTTGTGCACATACCCTGTAATCTCTCCTGGAAATGTAAGGACTCTATTTTTTGCATTTCCTCTGTAATTCCTCCTGGAAATGTAAGAACTTTACTTTATGCACTTCCTCTGTAAATCCTCCTGGAAATGTAAGGACTCTACTTTGTGCACTTCCTCTTTAATTACTCCTGGAAATGTAAGAACTTTACTTTATGCACTTCCTTTGTAATCCCTCCTGGAAATGTTTGAACGTTGTGCATTTCCTCTGTAATTCCTCCTGGAAATGTAAGAACTGTACTTTGTGCACATCCCCTGTAATCCCCCCTGAAAATGTAAGGAGTCTATTTTCTGCACTTCCTCTTAGTTACATAGTTTATAAGGCCGAAAAAAGACAAGCGTCCATCCAGTTCAGCCTATTTCTTGTGCACTGCAGCTATTCCGCAGTGTTGATCCAGGGGAAGGCAACAAAAAACCATGCGGTATAGGCCAATTTACATCATTGAGGAAATATTCACTTCCCGACTCCAATCTGGCAGTCAGATTAAATCCCTGGATTAATTAACTATCACTAAGTATAAGATGTAATTTTATTGTTCTCAAGAAAGGCGTCCAGGCCTCTCTTGAACTCATTAAGTGAGTTGGACATCACCACTTCCTCTCCCAGAGAGTTCCAGAGTCTCACTGCTCTAACCGTAAAGAATCCCCTTCTATGCTGGTGCAGGAACCTCCTTTCCTCCAGACGCATAGTGTACCCCCTCGTCTTTGTCACCATCCTTGGTATAAACAGGTCATGGGAGAGATCTCTGTACTGCCCCCTGATGTATTTATACATGTTTATGAGGTCTCCCCTAAGCCTTCTCTTTTCCAACGTAAATAGGCCTAATTTTGACAACCTCTCTGGGTATTCTAGTCCCTCCATTCCCTTTATTACCTTAGTCGCCCTTCTTTGTACCCTCTCTAGCTCCAATATGTCTTTCCTGAGCACCGGAGCCCAGAACTGTGCACAATATTCTAAGTGCGGCCTTACCAGCGCTTTATACAGAGGAAGAACAATGTTCTCATCATATGCCCCTATTCCTCTTCTGATGCATGCCATGACTCTATTTGCCTTCGCAGCTGCTGCCTGACACTGGGCACTCCAATTTAATTTGCTATTAACCAAGACGCCCAGGTCCTTCTCCATGTCAGATTTCCCCAACGGTTTCCCATTTAATATGTATGGGTGACTGCTGTTTTTCTTTCCCATGTGCATGACCTTACATTTATCGTCATGGAACCCCATTTGCCATTTTTTGGCCCAACTCCCCAATTTATCTAAATCCTCCTGTAGCTGTGCCCTATCCTCATCTGTATTAACTACTTTACAAAGTTTAGTATCATCTGCAAATATTGCTATTTTACTATGCAACCCTTCCACTAGATCATTAATAAATATATTAAATAATATAGGGCCCAAGACAGACCCTTGAGGCCCCCCGCTAGTAACCCTGACACACCCTGAGCTTACTCCATTGATAACCACCCTCTGCTTTCTATCACTCAGCCAGCTATTTACCCACTTGCACACATTATCCCCCAGACCAAGCATTCTCATTTTATATACCAACCTTTTGTGTGGCACGGTATCAAACGCTTTGGAGAAGTCAAGGTATACAACATCCACTGACTCTCCCCGGTCCAGCTGTGAGCTCACCTCCTCGTAGAAGGCCATCAGGAGCGATCCCTCATGAATCCATGTTGATATGGAGTTAGACAGTTATTATCATTAAGATATTCTACAATAGCATCTCTAAGAAATCCTTCAAACAATTTACCCACAACAGACGTTAAGCTGACTGGTCTATAGTTCCCAGGGTCACTTTTAGACCCCTTTTTGAATATTGGTACCACATTTGCTTGGCGCCAGTCTAGTGGGACAGTCCCTGTCCATAAAGAGTGCTTGAATATAACATAAAGCGGTCTGTCTATCACATTACTTAATTCTTTTAGTACCCGGGGGTGTATGCCATCTGGGCCTGGTGACTTGTCTATTTTGATATTATTTAGGCGTTTCTGGACTTCCTCCTGGGTTAGGTGGGTGATATTTAGCGGAGGGTTTACTTTATCACTCTGCATTTCCTCCGATAAATTGTTTTCTTTTGTGAAAACAGTGGAGAAGAAGCTGTTGAGTAGGTTTGCTTTACCCTCATCGCCCTCTATGATTTTACTCAGGTTATTTTTCAATGGGCCAACTCCATCAGATTTAATCCTTTTACTGTTTATATAGTTAAAGAACAGTTTGGGATTCGTTTTGCTTTCCTTGGCAATTAGTCTCTCTGTCTCCTCTTTTGCTATTCTTATTTGTTTCTTACAGATTTAGTTTTTTTCCCTATAAGATATTAGCGCTTCCTCGCTGCCTTCTTGTTTAAGTTTACCGAAAGCCCTTTTTTTGTTTTTCATTTCCCTCTTGACTTCCTTATTTAGCCACATTGGCTTCCTCCTATTCCTAGCCCTTTTATTCCCATAAGGTATGTACCTTCTACAGTGACTATGTAGGACTGTTTTGAAAATTGCCCATTTTCTATCCATGCTCCTGTGGCACCTCAGGGGTCTGGTTTTCCACAGTAATGTAATGTTATGTCTGAGAGCAGGTGGGAGGTCCTTTGGTCAGGGATCCTGTGCATGCCACACCTCCTGCCCAGTCTTGGGAGGGGAAGAACTTCCCCTGTATAAACCCTGGGCTGAGGCAGGGTTAGTCAGTCAAGGAGAGTAGAGACAAGAAGCAGCATAGGAAGAAACAGCTGGAGCTCAGTGGGAGCAATACTACTACGAGTCAGGGGCTGGCAGCTGCAGAGCTCGCCCTGACTGAGAAGATTTCTTACCGGACCCGGAGTCCGAGGCTGTGGGGACTAATTCCTACCCAGCAGCAGAATCCGTCAGGCAGGGGATTTCAGGTCCTCTGGCCAAGAAGCCCGAAGGCACGGTCACACGCGTGGGACCAGCACCGCCATCGTGGAGCGGAAGCCATTAGAAGGCCCCGAGTCACCGGCCATACGGGTGAGCACCACACGGTACACTCAGGGACGTGGGCTACTGATATCCGCTTCTAGCAAGGTAGCCAGAAGAGTACAGTCAGTTTGGGAGGCCTACAACTCCGCCTGGCCAGGGGAGATCCCATCTGCTCAAGGACTGACCAGGCCCCGTTCGCTAGCAAGTACTCCGGGAGGGTCTATCGTTGTTACCAGTAAAGACCCTGAATTACACCGCACCGTCTCTGAGTGGTTCCTGCTACCCCCATCATCCACGTCGGCTGCCCTGAGGCCATACCCCTCCCGCTGGGGGTTATACCATCCCCGCTGCACCATCCATCCACCGGCCTCAGCGGACTGTCCTGCAGCGGCAGCTCCATAAGCTGCATTCAACGGGTGGCGTAGTCGTACTACATCTACTGCCGTCCAGTTTGACTCCCTGGGCACGGACCGGGTCACCGCCACGAGACTACAACCCTCAACAGATCCGGCTCCGGGTAAGCTCCCGCGTGCGCAACGCAGCGCGACACAGGCCCAGGGGCGCGTCAACTTTGGCGTAGTCGGCAGGATTTCGTGCCCGCAACCACCGGGTACTGCGTGCCTGAAAAAGAGACTTTTCAAACTTACCTGTGGTGAAGATTCCCGCCATCCGGCGCCATCTTCAGCCTTCTTCCCGCCATCGGTGAAGTTTCCCGCCATCCGGCGCCATCTTCTGCCTTCTTCCCGCCATCCGTGGAGTTTTCCCGCCATTGGACGCCATCTTGAGGACGCCGCGCGGGAAGAAGAGGGGCGTGGACTCCGAAAGCGCGCGAGAACTAAAGCCCCGCCTCACGTCCGGACGTTGCGTAAGGTCCTGGAAGGAGCCCAGCAGACGCCGACGTCACAGGAGCGCGACGGAAGGTCCTCAACCCTGACGATCCACTGCGGAGCCGCGGCCTACGGAACAGGATCATCGCAAGGTAGGCCACGGTCCACTAGGGGGGAGGAAGATGTCGGATACGGAGGAGAGCTTCACTGCCTCAACCCCCGCCAGCGCTACCGCTGCTGCAGTTATGCCCTTCACCATGCCCTATATCCCGGGAGCAGCTTGGCTACCCCAGTACTCAGGGGAGTCACATACCTTGCATGACTTTAGAGAAAAGCTGGATAGCCTCTTCCAGGTGTACCCCCTCACAGAAGAGCAAAAAGTGAGCATCCTGGTGGCCCAACTAACCGGGGCAGCCAAAAGGGAAGCAAAATCCTGGCCACCTGGGAGGAAGACTGTCGCAGGGATACTAACCCGGCTGAAGGACACCTTTGATACCCGCACCTCAGCCGAGATTAAGCTTAGATTCTACAGGTGCAAGCAGCGAGCGCATGAGAGTATAAGGGACTATGCACTAAACCTACAAGAGGCCCTGAGGGCCATTAAGAAGACCGACCCTGATGGAGTGGGAAACGAGGACAGGCTGTTGACCGAACAATTTATAGAGGGACTATATTGTAATGCCCACCGAACCCAGTTGCGGGCGATGGCCTTACAGGATCCCCATCTGGGCTTTGCACAGTTCAAGGACAGAGCCATCCGGGTGCTCCGAGAACCGGCACCGGGTGGCGTTGTGACCCACAGGCGCCCAGCTATCACTTACCACCAGGAGGCGGCGCCCTTGTCGGCAGGGCCTGTGGGAGCTGATGCGCAGGCTTTGGACAATGACCCGGCTCCAAACCTACACCATCAGGTCCAAAAGCTAGCTAAGAGCGTTGCTGCGCTAACCCGAACTGTGCAGTCTTTACAGGTTTCCACCCCAGGGAAGATCCAGCTGGCATCCGGACCGGAGGACATCCCGTGGCGTCGACCAAGGAGGACCCCACCGGCCAGAGGAAGACCCAGTGACCGATACAGCGAAGACGGACGACCCATCTGCCGCCGCTGCAATCAACCCGGACATATGGCAAGGTACTGTTCTTTAAACGGGCACAACCTGGGGTAGAGGGCCAACCCCCAGGAAAAAGATCACCAGGCCCATCGAACTGGCGCGACAGATATGTGGGAGGACGTCCAGTCTTGCCTGTGGTACTGGATGGCATTCCCATGAGTGCCCTACTGGACACCGGGTCACAGGTCACCACCATCCCGTACGTGCTCTTTAAGCAGTACTGGAATGACTCGGATATTACCCGCTACCCTGACGACGACTTGAGTATCATCGCCAGCAATGGCCAGCCCGTGCCACAGATCGGATTTAAAGAGGTGACCATCAAAATCGGTAGAGTCGAACTGGCAGCACAGGGACTGATCATTGTAGATATTGACAAACATGAGAGTCACCCAAAAATAACTCTAGGAACTAATGTAATTGAAAATTGTCTTGCAGAGGTGATTTTCCTTTTACAGCAGGTTGCCAAGAATGCCAGCTCCGGCGAGCAGCGGGTGCTCCAGAAAGAGATCCGGGCACTGATGCGACGGCAACAGGTGGAACTCTCCGGCGGTGAGATTGGTAGCGTAAGAATGTGTGACCCTTTTCCTATTGCCATGCCCCCAAAAAGTGAAATGATGATTTGGTGCCGGGCAGCTATTGGTCTGAGAGGTAGAGATTACCAGGCAATGGTAGAACCAGTTTACTCAGACAGTAGGCCCACCATCTTGACAGCACGGGGGGTGGTTAATGTACGCCATGGGAGGGTGCCCGTTTGCATAATCAATATCGGGAAGAGGGAAGTGTACCTGCCCCGGTATGCCACGCTAGCCAAATTATATACCATTAACCAAAATGCTATACAATCTGTGGAACCCTTGCCTCCATCTCACCCGGAGGAAGGTAACGGCTCTAAGAAAACAATGGAGGACTGGTGTCAGCAACTACATTTGGGTACTGACTCCACTCCCTCACATCAGAAACAGGGAGTCTATCGGGTGGTTCAAGAGTACGAGAGAGTGTTTAGTAAACACCCGTTAGACTTCGGGCGAGTCAAGGGGGTAGAACACCACATCCCCACGGGAGACCATCCTCCCATAAAAGAGAGGTATCGACCCGTACCCCCTGCACACTACCAACACGCCAAGGGGATGCTTAGAGACATGAAGGAGGCTGGGGTGATCAGGGATAGCTGTAGCCCCTGGGCAGCTCCACTAGTCTTAGTCAGAAAAAAAGACAACACCATGAGGATGTGTGTAGATTACCGGAAAATCAACCGTATCACACACAAGGATGCGTACCCCTTACCAAGGATAGAGGAGTCATTGGCTGCTTTAAGATCTGCTAACTTCTTCTCTACCTTGGATCTCACTAGCGGGTACTGGCAGGTTCCTGTAGCAGAGGCGGACCGGGAGAAGACCGCATTCACCACCCCGATGGGACTTAGCGAGTTCACCTGCATGCCGTTCGGACTCTGCAACGCACCAGGAACCTTCCAACGATTAATGGAGTGTTGTCTGGGCCACAGAAACTTCGAGACGGTCCTGTTGTACCTGGACGATGTCACCGTATATTCCAAGACGTATGAGGACCACCTGAAACACCTGGCGGAAGTGTTCGAAGCTCTGGCAAGTTACGGCCTAAAGGTGAAACCCTCCAAGTGTCACCTCCTGAAACCAAAGGTGCAGTACCTGGGACACGTGGTGAGCGCTGACGGAGTGGCTCCCGACCCTGATAAGATCACCGCAATTAAGGAATGGCCAAGCCCCTCCAGCGTAAAAGTAGTGCGGCAGTTCCTCGGGTTGGTAGGCTACTACCGAAGGTTTATTCCCGGTTTCACCAAAAAGGCAGCACCTATGCAGGACCTCCTGATAGGCCAGTCCCGGAAAGCCAAGAACCAGAAGCCGCCCTTCAAATGGGAGGAGCTGGAAGAAGAGTCCTTCCGCCAGCTGAAGATGGCCCTCACGGGGGACGAAATCCTGGCGTACCCGGATTATAGCCAGCCCTTTATCCTCTACACCGACGCCAGTAACATCGGGCTAGGAGCCGTACTGTCCCAGATCCAGCAGGGGAAGGAACGAGTAATCGCCTACGCCAGCCGAAAGCTGCGACCCACCGAAAGGAACCCCGAGAATTACAGCTCATTTAAGCTAGAGTTCCTGGCCGTAGTATGGGCAGTCACCGAGCGCTTTAAGCATTACCTCGCTTCTTCCCGGTTCACCGTGTACACGGATAACAACCCGTTGACACACCTGGACACGGCAAGACTCGGTGCCCTGGAGCAGAGGTGGATGGCCCGTCTGTCCAACTACGAGTTCACAATCAAATACCGGGCCGGACGCTCCAATACCAACGCGGACGCCCTGTCCAGGATGCCCAACCTGCCGGACGGAGAAGATCCGGAGGGACTGGAAGAAGTTGAACTCCCTGCGTTCCACCGTCATGGGACTATCCAGTACTCCCATCGGGTAAGGAGTAAGCAGGCTGCTACGTTGAACCCCTTACCCCACTACAACTGGGCGGAAACGCAAGACAGCGACCCTGCCGTCCAACTGGTGAAGGAGATGCTGACTCGGCCGGAGGCTCGCCTTGAACCAGACGCTCCGGAGGAAGCCAAACAACTATGGGCAGAGAAGAGTCGACTGTTCCTTTACAAAGGGAAGTTGTGCCGCAGAATGGTTAACTCCCGGACACATGAATTACTCTGGCAAGTAGTGGTGCCACGAAGAGACGCAGCCGTAGTGATGGAGGCATACCACGACGGAGCTGGACACTTCGGGTGGAAGAAGCTGGAGTTCCTGCTGCGCGAGCGATTCCACTGGGTAGGCATGAGGGGAACCATTGAGAAGTGGTGCAGAGACTGTGGCCCGTGCAACCTAAGAAGGAAGGATCGTGCCAGCCAGAAGACTCCCCTGCAGTCCATCGTCACCCGGCAGCCGTTGGAACTGGTAGCCTTGGATCATGTAAAACTGACCCCAAGCAGAAGTGGCTACGTCTACGCACTAACCATCGTGGATCACTACTCCCGGTTCTTGGTTGTCGTCCCCGTCAAGGACTTAACAGCTCGAACAGCAGCGAGAGCCTTCCAGCAGCATTTCTGCCGTCCACACGGGTACCCGGACCAAGTGTTGACAGACCAGGGACCTGCCTTTGAAGCGGAGGTCTTCCAGGAATTCTGCAATCTGTATGGCTGCCGGAAGATAAGGACGACACCCTACCATCCGCAAACTAATGGACTTTGTGAGAAAATGAACCAGGTGGTAATGGATCTTCTAAAAACGTTGCCCCTGGAAGAACGCAGTCTGTGGCCTGAGAAGTTGCCCGATCTGGTGGACCTATACAACCACATCCCGGTAGGTTCCACCAACTGTACCCCGGCTTACCTAATGAGGGCAAGACCTGGTAAGTTACCTGTTGACCTGGAAATGGGAGTCCTGACACCCGAGGACACTTCACCAGAAACAGACTGGGACACAGAGAGGCAGCAGCAGTACCGGAGAGTACAGGAGAGCGTGGAGCGAAGTCTCTGTCAGGCTAGGGAAAGACAAGAGAAAACTTACAACCAGTATGCTCCCGCTGTTCCCCTGGTACCCGGAGAGCAGGTCTTGAAGAGGAAGAGACGGCTCCACAAGTTGGATGACCAGTGGGAGAAGGACCCGTACACCGTACTGCCCTCAAGCCACGAGAACCCGAAGGTTTGCACCACCAGTAAAGACGGAGGGGAAACCACAGCCATTGTATCCCGGGACCACCTGAAGAAGTGTCCCGAACAACTGAGGAACCCTGAAGAGGAACAAGAAGACCATCGACCCGTAGAGGAAAGGGAAGATATGGTTAGTACTGTGCTCGGGGACTTCCCTCGGTCTTGGACTCAAGTCAATGGTGCAATTGTGGTACCTGTACTCACCTTCCTCCAACCAGCATCCCAAGCACCTACGGAGCAACAGGTAGAGCTGGAAGAACAGCCGGTCCAGGAGGCAGAAGACTCCACACCCGCAGACCAGGAGGATCAACCCTCTGCTTGCAATGAGCCTGCCATATCCCTAGTGAGCCAAAGAGCCGGTAGCCAGCTGCCCAGTTTACCCTTGACAGCTCCTACACCCTGTAGTTCAGGGCTAGACAGTCAGCTCCGTAGGTCCACTAGGGCCACTAGAGGCCAGTTACCCGCACGCTGGAGGATTTAAAGTGTATAAATTGTTTTATTTATGTTTACCTGTGTATTGTTGCTTGTGTATAATTTTGTGTTTCTAGTTATTTTTAGGAATCCTTGGTGGATCTACCGGGAATCCTTGTACATAGTTGGAGCGTAACCCAGGATGGACTAGAGACTGTTAAGGACTCGGGGTAGGACAGACCCCTACCTGGTTACGTCTCCCTGTTTTGGTGAAATGGACACCTTGCTTTCTTCAAAGACTGCACCCGGTTACGGACACGCCGTGACCAGCTTTATGTGTTTCCTTATTGTAATGTTATTGTTTATACTTTGTTATGTTACAAAAATATGTTTAGTCCCGGAGTACTAAATTTCACTAGGGGGGAATGTGGCACCCCAGGGGTCTGGTTTTCCACAGTAATGTAATGTTATGTCTGAGAGCAGGTGGGAGGTCCTTTGGTCAGGGATCCTGTGCATGCCACACCTCCTGCCCAGTCTTGGGAGGGGAAGAACTTCCCCTGTATAAACCCTGGGCTGAGGCAGGGTTAGTCAGTCAAGGAGAGTAGAGACAAGAAGCAGCATAGGAAGAAACAGCAGAAGCTCAGTGGGAGCAATACTACTACGAGTCAGGGGCTGGCAGCTGCAGAGCTCGCCCTGACTGAGAAGATTTCTTACCGGACCCGGAGTCCGAGGCTGTGGGGACTAATTCCTACCCAGCAGCAGAATCCGTCAGGCAGGGGATTTCAGGTCCTCTGGCCAAGAAGCCCGAAGGCACGGTCACACGCGTGGGACCAGCACCGCCATCGTGGAGCGGAAGCCACTAGAAGGCCCCGAGTCACCGGCCATACGGGTGAGCACCACACGGTACACTCAGGGACGTGGGCTACTGATATCCGCTTCTAGCAAGGTAGCCAGAAGAGTACAGTCAGTTTGGGAGGCCTACAACTCCGCCTGGCCAGGGGAGATCCCATCTGCTCAAGGACTTACCAGGCCCCGTTCGCTAGCAAGTACTCCGGGAGGGTCTATCGTTGTTACCAGTAAAGACCCTGAATTACACCGCACCGTCTCTGAGTGGTTCCTGCTACCCCCATCATCCACGTCGGCTGCCCTGAGGCCATACCCCTCCCGTTGGGGGTTATACCATCCCCGCTGCACCATCCATCCACCGGCCTCAGCGGACTGTCCTGCAGCGGCAGCTCCATAAGCTGCATTCAACGGGTGGCGTAGTCGTACTACATCTACTGCCGTCCAGTTTGACTCCCTGGGCACAGACCGGGTCACCGCCACGAGACTACAACCCTCAACAGATCCGGCTCCGGGTAAGCTCCCGCGTGCGCAACGCAGCGCGACACAGGCCCAGGGGCACGTCACTCCTATTACTGAAGATACTATCCCAGTCTATAAGGTGAAGGGCATCTCTTAGCTGATCAAACTTTGCCCTCCTGAAGTTCAGTGTTTTTGTGACTCCCTTGCTGGGCACCCTACTGAAGCACATGTGGAACTGTATAATGTTGTGGTCACTATTTCCCAGGTGCCCCCCGACCTGCACCTCAGTTATTCTGTCTGGCCTGTTAGTTAATATTAAGTCTAAAAGGGCCGTCCCTCTAGTTGGTTCCTGCACAAGTTGTGACAAATAATTGTCTTTGATAATTGACAGAAACCTGTTTCCTTTCTGAGATCTACAGCTTTCGGTTTCCCAGTCTATATCGGGGTAGATGAAGTCCCCCATAATAATCACCTCGTTATTTTTTGCTACTTCGTCTATTTGTCTCATTAATAGACTTTCCGTGGCTTCTGCTATATTTGGTGGTTTATAACAGACTCCTATGATAATTTTATTATTGTTTTTTGCCCCATGTATCTCCACCCATAAGGACTCGACCTCCTCATTTCCCTCCCATACATCCTCCCGTATTGTAGGCTTTAGACACGTCTTTACATATAGACAGACTCCACCCCCTTTCCGATTTCTTCGATCCCTTCTAAACAGACTGTAACCCTGTAAGTTAACTGCCCAGTCATAGCTTTCATCTAACCATGTCTCGGTTATTCCCACTATGTCATAGTTACCTGTAGATATTTCTGCTTCCAGTTCATCCATCTTGTTTGTCAGGCTTCTGGCATTTGCTAGCACGCAGTTGACACGATTTTGTTTTGTTCCAATCTTCTCCCTGTGGATTGTATTAGAAATTTTCTTACCTCCTTTCCAAGTATCTTGTCTTGGACCTTCTTTGTCGCACTTCATATCTTTCATTAGTATGTTCTCTGGTTGCATGTTCGTGTCCGGCATTTTTCTTCCCATCCCCTCTTCTTCTAGTTTAACGCCCTCTGTAATTCCTCATGGAAATGTAAGAAATCTACTTTGTGCACTTCCTCTGTAATCCCTCCTAGAAATGCAAGAACGTTGTGCATTTCCTCTGTAATCCTTCCTGGAAATGTAAGAACTCTACTTTGTGCACATACCCTGTAATCTCTCCTGGAAATGTAAGGACTCTATTTTCTGCACTTCCTCTGTAAATCCTCCTGGAAATGTAAGGACTCTACTTTGTGCACTTCCTCTTTAATTACTCCAGGAAATGTAAGAACTTTACTTTATGCGCTTTCTCTGTAATCCCTCCTAGAAATGTTTGAACGTTGTGCATTTCCTCTGTAATCTCTCCTGGAAATGTAAGAACTCTACTTTGTGCACATCCCCTGTAATCCCCCCTGGAAATGTAAGGACTCTACTTTCTGCACTTCCTCTTTAATCCCTCCTGGAAATGTAAGAACTTTACTTTATGCACTTCCTCTGTAAATTCTCCTGGAAATGTAAGAACTCTACTTTGTGCACATCCCCTGTAATCCCTCCTGGAAATGTAAGGACTCTACTTTCTGCACTTCCTCTTTAATCCCTCCTGGAAATGTAAGAACTTTACTTTATGCACTTCCTCTGTAAATACTCCTGGAAATGTAAGAACTTTACTTTGTGCACATCCCCTGTAATCCCTGCTGGATATGTAAGGATTCTACTTTCTGCACTTCCTTTTTAATCCCTCCTGGAAATGTAAGAACTTTACTTTATGCACTTCCTCTGTAATCCCTCCTGGAAATATAAGAACTTTACTTATTGCACTTCCTCTGTAAATACTCCTGGAAATGTAAAAACTCTACTTTGTGCACTTCCTCTGTAATCACTCCTGGAAACGTAAGAACTTTACTTTTTGCACTTCCTCTGTAAATACTCCTGGAAATGTAAGAATTTTACTTTATGCACTTCCTCTGTAATCCCTCCTGGAAATGTAAGAACTCTACTTTATGCAATTCCTCTGTAATCCCTCCTGGAAATGTAAGAACTTTACTTTTTGCACTTCCTCTGAAAATACTCCTGGAAAAGTAAGAACTTTACTTTATGCACTTCCTCTGTAATCCCTCCTGGAAATGTAAAAACTCTACTTTGTGCACTTCCTCTGTAATCCCTCCTGGAAATGTAAGAACTTTCTGCACTTCCTCTGTAATTCCTCCTGGAAATGTAAGAACTCTGCTTTATGCACTTCCTCTGTAATTCCTCCTGGAAATGTAAGAACTCTACTTTGTGCATTTCCTCTATAATTCCTCCTGGAAATGTAAGAACTTTACTTTATGCACTTCTTCTGTAATCCCTCCTGGAAATGTAAGAACTTTACTTTATGCACTTCCTCTGTAATCCCTCCTGGAAATGTAAGAAATCTATTTTGTGCACTTCCTCTGTAATCCCTCCAGGAAATGTAAGAACGTTGGGCATTTCCTCTGTAATTCCTCCTGGAAATGTAAGAACTTTACTTCATGCACTTCCTCTGTAATCCCTCCTGGAAATGTAAGAACTTTACTTTGTGCACATCCCCTGTAATCCCTCCTGGAAATGTAAGAACTCTACTTTGTGCATTTCCTCTATAATTCCTCCTGGAAATGTAAGAACTTTAGTTTATGCACTTCCTCTGTAATCCCTCCTGGAAATGTAAGGACTCTACTTTGCGCATTTCCTCTGTAATTCCTCCTGGAAATGTAAGAACTTTACTTTATGCACTTCTTCTGTCATCCCTCCTGGAAATGTAAGAATTTTACTTTTTGCACTTCCTCTGTAATCCCTCCTGGTAATGTAAGAACTTTACTTTATGCACTTCCTCTGTAATCCCTCCTGGAAATGTAAGAACTTTACTTTATGCACTTCCTCTGTAAATCCTCCTGGAAATGTAAGAACTCTATTTTCTGCAATTCCTCTGTAATCCCTCCTGGAAATGTAAGAACTCTACTTTGTGCATTTCCTCTATAATTCCTCCTGGAAATGTAAGAATTTTACTTTCTGCACTTCCTCTGTAATCCCTCCTGGAAATGTAACAATTTTATTTCATGCACTTCCTGTGTAAATCCTCCTGGAAATGTAAGAACTCTACTTTGTGCATTTCCTCTATAATCCCTCCTGGAAATGTAAGAACTCTACTTTGTGCATTTCCTCTATAATTCCTCCTGGAAATGTAAGAACTTTACTTTATGCACTTCTTCTGTAATCCCTCCTGGAAATGTAAGGACTCTATTTTCTGCACTTTCTCTGTAATTCCTCCTGGAAATGTAAGAACTTTAATATATGCACTTCCTCTGTAAATCCTCCTGGAAATGTAAGGACTCTACTTTGTGCACTTCCTCTTTAATTACTCCTGGAAATGTAAGAACTTTACTTTCTGCACTTCCTCTGTAATCCCTCCTGGAAATGTAAGGACTCTATTTTCTCCACTTCCTCTGTAATTCCTTCTGGAAATGTAAGAACTCTACTTTATGCACTTCCTCTGTAATCCCTCCTGGAAATTTAAGCACTCTACTTTGTGCACATCCCCTGTAATCCCTCCTGGAAATGTAAGGACTCTATTTTCTGCACTTCCTCTGTAATTCCTCCTGGAAATGTAAGAACTTTACTTTATGCACTTCCTCTGTAATTCCTCATGGAAATGTAAGAAATCTACTTTGTGCACTTCCTCTGTAATCCCTCCTAGAAATGTAAGAACGTTGTGCATTTCCTCTGTAATCCTTCCTGGAAATGTAAGAACTCTATTTTGTGCACATACCCTGTAATCTCTCCTGGAAATGTAAGGACTCTATTTTCTCCATTTCCTCTGTAATTCCTCCTGGAAGTGTAAGAACTTTACTTTATGCACTTCCTCTGTAAATCCTCCTGGAAATGTAAGGACTCTACTTTGTGCACTTCCTCTTTAATTACTAATGGAAATGTAAGAACTTTACTTTATGCACTTCCTTTGTAATCCCTCCTGGAAATGTTTGAACGTTGTGCATTTCCTCTGTAATTCCTCCTGGAAATGTAAGAACTCTACTTTGTGCACATCCCCTGTAATCCCCCCTGAAAATGTAAGGACTCTATTTTCTGCACTTCCTCTGTAATTCCTCATGGAAATGTAAGAAATCTACTTTGTGCACTTCCTCTGTAATCCCTCCTAGAAATGCAAGAACGTTGTGCATTTCCTCTGTAATCCTTCCTGGAAATGTAAGAACTCTACTTTGTGCACATACCCTGTAATCTCTCCTGGAAATGTAAGGACTCTATTTTCTGCACTTCCTCTGTAATTCCTCCTGGAAATGTAAGAACTTTACTTTATGCACTTCCTCTGTAAATCCTCCTGGAAATGTAAGGACTCTACTTTGTGCACTTCCTCTTTAATTACTCCTGGAAATGTAAGAACTTTACTTTGTGCACATCCCCTGTAATCCCTCCTGGAAATATAAGGACTCTACTTTCTGCACTTCCTCTTTAATCCCTCCTGGAAATGTAAGAACTTTACTTATGCACTTCCTCTGTAAATACTCCTGGAAATGTAAGAACTCTACTTTGTGCACTTCCTCTGTAAATTCTCCTGGAAATGTAAGAACTCTACTTTGTGCACATCACCTGTAATCCCTGCTGGAAATGTAAGGACTCTACTTTCTGCACTTCCTCTTTAATCCCTCCTGGAAATGTAAGAACTTTACTTTATGCACTTCCTCTGTGATCCCTCCTGGAAATATAAGAACTTTACTTTTTGCACTTCCTCTGTAAATACTCCTGGAAATGTAAAAACTCTACTTTGTGCACTTTTTCTGTAATCCCTCCTGGAAACGTAAGAACTTTACTTTTTGCACTTCCTCTGTAAATACTCCTGGAAATGTAAGAACTTTACTTTATGCACTTCCTCTGTAATCCCTCCTGGAAATGTAAGAACTTTACTTTATGCACTTCCTCTGTAATCCCTCCTGGAAATGTAAGAACTTTACTTTTTGCACTTCCTCTGTAATCCCTCCTGAAAATGTTAGAACTTTACTTTATGCACTTCCTCTGTAATCCCTCCTGGAAATGTAAGAACTTTCTGCACTTCCTCTGTAATTCCTCCTGGAAATGTAAGAACTCTGCTTTATGCACTTCCTCTGTAATTCCTCCTGGAAATGTAAGAACTTTATGCACTTCTTCTGTAATCCCTCCTGGAAATGTAAGAACTTTCCTTTATGCACTTCCTCTGTAATCCCTCCTGGAAATGTAAGAAATCTATTTTGTGCACTTCCTCTGTAATCCCTCCTGGAAATGTAAGAACGTTGTGTTTTCCTCTGTAATTCCTCATGGAAATGTAAGAACTTTACTTCATGCACTTCCTCTGTAATCCCTCCTGGAAATGTAAGAACTTTACTTTATGCACTTCCTCTGTAATCCCTCTTGGAAATGTAAGAATTTTACTTTATGCACTTCCTCTGTAAATCCTCCTGGAAACGTAAGAACTTTACTTTGTGCCCATCCCCTGTAATCCCTCCTGGAAATGTAAGAACTCTACTTTGTGCATTTCCTCTATAATTCCTCCTGGAAATGTAAGAACTTTAGTTTATGCACTTCTTCTGTCATCCCTCCTGGAAATGTAAGAATTTTACTTTATGCACTTCCTCTGTAATCCCTCCTGGAAATGTAAGGACTCTACTTTGCGCATTTCCTCTATAATTCCTCCTGGAAATGTAAGAACTTTACTTTATGCACTTATTCTGTCATCCCTCCTGGAAATGTAAGAATTTTACTTCATGCACTTCCTCTGTAATCCCTCCTGGAAATGTAAGAACTCTACTTTGTGCACTTCCTCTTTAATCCCTCCTGAAAATGTAAAAACTCTACTTTGTGCACTTTCTCTGTAATCCCTCCTGGAAATGTAAGAACTTTGTGCACTTCCTCTGTAATTCCTCCTGGAAATGTAAGAACTCTACTTTATGCACTTCCTGTGTAATCCCTCCTGGAAATGTTAGAACTCTACTTTGTGCATTTCCTCGATAATTCCTCCTGGAAATGTAAGAACTTTACTTTATGTACTTCTTCTGTAATCCCTCCTGGAAATGTAAGGACTCTACTTTGCGCATTTCCTCTATAATTCCTCCTGGAAATGTAAGAACTTTACTTTATGCACTTCTTCTGTAATCCCTCCTGGAAATGTAAGAATTTTACTTTATGCACTTCCTCTCTAATCCCTCCTGGAAATGTAAGAACTCTACTTTGTGCACTTCCTCTTTAATCCCTCCTGGAAATGTAAGAACTCTAGTTTGTGCATTTCCTCTATAATTCCTCCTGGAAATGTAAGAACTTTACTTCATGCACTTCCTCTGTAATCCCTCCTGGAAATGTAAGAACTTTACTTTATGCACTTCCTCTGTAATCCCTCGTGGAATTGTAAGAACTTAATTTTATGCACTTCCTGTGTAAATACTCCCGGAAATGTAAGAACTCTACTTTGTGCACTTCCTCTTTAATTCCTCATGGCAATATAAGAACTTTACTTTATGTACTTCCTCTGTAATCCCTCCTGGAAATGTAAGAACTTTACTTTTTGCTTTTCCTCTGTAAATACTCTTGGAAATGTAAGAACTTTACTTTATGCACTACCTCTGTTATCCCTCCTGGAAATGTAAGGACTCTACTTTCTGCACTTCCTCTTTAATTCCTCATGGAAATGTAAGAACTTTACTATATGCACTTCCAATGTGAATACTCCTGGAAATGTAAGAACTCTACTTTGTGCACTTCCTCTTTAATTCCTCATGGAAATGTAAGAACTTTACTTTATGCACTTCCTCTGTAATCCCTCCTGGAAATGTAAGAACTTTACTTAATGCACTTCCTCAGTAATCCCTCCTGGAAATGTAAGAGCTTTACTTTTTGCTTTTTCTCTGTAAATACTCCTGGAAATGTAAGAAGTTTACTTTATGCACTTCCTCTGTAATCCCTCCTGGAAATGTAAGGACTCTACTTTCTGTACTTCCTCTTTAATTCCTCATGGAAATGTAAGAACTTTACTATATGCACTTCCTCTGTAATCCCTCCTGGAAATGTAAGAACTTTACTTTATGCACTTCCTCTGTAAATACTCCTGGAAATGTAAGAAGTCTACTTTGTGCACTTCCTCTGTAATCCCTCCTGGAAATGTAAGAACTCTACTTTGTGCACTTCCTCTGTAATCCCTCCTGGAAATGTAAAAACTTTACTTTATGCACTTCTTCTGTAATCCCTCCTGGAAATGTAAGAACTGTACTTTATGCACTTCCTCTGTAATCCCTCCTGGAAATGTAAGAACTCTACTTTGTGCACTTCCTCTGTAATCCCTCCTGGAAATGTAAGAACGTTGTGCATTTCATCTGTAATTCCTCCTGCAAATGTAAGAACTTTACTTTATGCACTTCTTCTGTAATCCCTCCTGGAAATGTAAGAAATCTATTTTGTGCACTTCCTCTGTAATCCCTCCTGGAAATGTAAGAATGTTGTGCATTTTCTCTGTAATTCCTCCTGGAAATGTAAGAACTTTACTTTATGCACTTCCTCTGTAATCCCTCCTGGAAATGTAAGTACTTTACTTTATGCACTTCCTCTGTAATCCCTCTTGGAAATGTAAGAACTTTACTTTATGCACTTACTCTGTAAATCCTCCTGGAAATGTAAGAACTTTTCTTTGTGCACATCCCCTGTAATCCCTCATGGAAAAGTAAGAACTCTACTTTGTGCATTTCCTCTATAATTCCTCCTGGAAATGTAAGAACTTTAGTTTATGCACTTCCTCTGTAATCCCTCCTGGAAATGTAAGGACCCTACTTTGCGCATTTCCTCTATAATTCCTCCTGGAAATGTAAGAACTTTACTTTATGCACTTCCTCTGTAATCCCTCCTGGAAATGTAAGAACTCTACTTTGTGCACTTCCTCTTTAATCCCTCCTGGAAATGTAAAAAGTCTACTTTGTGCACTTTCTCTGTAATCCCTCCTGGAAATGTAAGAACTTTGTGCACTTCCTCTGTAATTCCTCCTGGAAATGTAAGAACTCTACTTTATGCACTTCCTCTGTAATTCCTCCTGGAAATGTAATAACTCTACTTCATGCACTTCCTGTGTAATCCCTCCTGGAAATGTTAGAACTCTACTTTGTGCATTTCCTCTATAATTCCTCCTGGAAATGTAAGAACTTTACTTTATGCACTTCTTCTGTAATCCCTCCTGGAAATGTAAGGACTCTACTTTGCGCATTTCCTCTATAATTCCTCCTGGAAATGTAAGAACTTTACTTTATGCTCTTCCTCTGTAATCCCTCCTGGAAATGTAAGAACTCTACTTTGTGCACTTCCTCTGTAATCCCTCCTGGAAATGTAAGAACTTTGTGCACTTCCTCTGTAATTCCTCAGGGAAATGTAAGAACTCTACTTTATGCACTTCCTCTGTAATTCCTCCTGGAAATGTAAGAACTCTACTTTGTGCATTTCCTCTATAATTCCTCCTGGAAATGTAAGAACTTTACTTCATGCACTTCCTCTGTAATCCCTCCTGGAAATGTAAGAAATCTACTTTGTGCACTTCCTCTGTAATCCCTCCTGGAAATGTAAGAACTTTACTTTATGCACTTCCTCTGTAATCCCTCCTGGAAATGTAAGAACTTTACTTTTTGCACTTCCTCTGTAATCCCTCCTGAAAATGTTAGAACTTTACTTTATGCACTTCTTCTGTAATCCCTCCTGGAAATGTAAGGACTCTACTTTGTGCACTTCCTCTGTAATCCCTCCTGGAAATGTAAGAACTTTCTGCACTTCCTCTGTAATTCCTCCTGGAAATGTAAGAACTCTGCTTTATGCACTTCCTCTGTAATTCCTCCTGGAAATGTAAGAACTTTATGCACTTCTTCTGTAATCCCTCCTGGAAATGTAAGAACTTTCCTTTATGCACTTCCTCTGTAATCCCTCCTGGAAATGTAAGAAATCTATTTTGTGCACTTCCTCTGTAATCCCTCCTGGAAATGTAAGAACGTTGTGCATTTCCTCTGTAATTCCTCATGGAAATGTAAGAACTTTACTTCATGCACTTCCTCCGTAATCCCTCCTGGAAATGTAAGAACTTTACTTTATGCACTTCCTCTGTAATCCCTCTTGGAAATGTAAGAATTTTACTTTATGCACTTCCTCTGTAAATCCTCCTGGAAACGTAAGAACTTTACTTTGTGCCCATCCCCTGTAATCCCTCCTGGAAATGTAAGAACTCTACTTTGTGCATTTCCTCTATAATTCCTCCTGGAAATGTAAGAACTTTAGTTTATGCACTTCTTCTGTCATCCCTCCTGGAAATGTAAGAATTTTACTTTATGCACTTCCTCTGTAATCCCTCCTGGAAATGTAAGAACTCTACTTTGTACACTTCCTCTGTAATCCCTCCTGGAAATGTAAGGACTCTACTTTGCGCATTTCCTCTATAATTCGTCCTGGAAATGTAAGAACTTTACTTTATGCACTTCTTCTGTCATCCCTCCTGGAAATGTAAGAATTTTACTTCATGCACTTCCTCTGTAATCCCTCCTGGAAATGTAAGAACTCTACTTTGTGCACTTCCTCTTTAATCCCTCCTGAAAATGTAAAAACTCTACTTTGTGCACTTTCTCTGTAATCCCTCCTGGAAATGTAAGAACTTTGTGCACTTCCTCTGTAATTCCTCCTGGAAATGTAAGAACTCTACTTTATGCACTTCCTGTGTAATCCCTCCTGGAAATGTTAGAACTCTACTTTGTGCATTTCCTCGATAATTCCTCCTGGAAATGTAAGAACTTTACTTTATGTACTTCTTCTGTAATCCCTCCTGGAAATGTAAGAATTTTACTTTATGCACTTCCTCTCTAATCCCTCCTGGAAATGTAAGAACTCTACTTTGTGCACTTCCTCTTTAATCCCTCCTGGAAATGTAAGAACTCTAGTTTGTGCATTTCCTCTATAATTCCTCCTGGAAATGTAAGAACTTTACTTCATGCACTTCCTCTGTAATCCCTCCTGGAAATGTAAGAACTTTACTTTATGCACTTCCTCTGTAATCCCTCGTGGAATTGTAAGAACTTAATTTTATGCACTTCCTCTTTAATTCCTCATGGCAATATAAGAACTTTACTTTATGTACTTCCTCTGTAATCCCTCCTGGAAATGTAAGAACTTTACTTTTTGCTTTTCCTCTGTAAATACTCTTGGAAATGTAAGAACTTTACTTTATGCACTACCTCTGTTATCCCTCCTGGAAATGTAAGGACTCTACTTTCTGCACTTCCTCTTTAATTCCTCATGGAAATGTAAGAACTTTACTATATGCACTTCCAATGTGAATACTCCTGGAAATGTAGGAACTCTACTTTGTGCACTTCCTCTTTAATTCCTCATGGAAATGTAAGAACTTTACTTTATGCACTTCCTCTGTAATCCCTCCTGGAAATGTAAGAACTTTACTTAATGCACTTCCTCAGTAATCCCTCCTGGAAATGTAAGAACTTTACTTTTTGCTTTTTCTCTGTAAATACTCCTGGAAATGTAAGAACTTTACTTTATGCACTTCCTCTGTAATCCCTCCTGGAAATGTAAGGACTCTACTTTCTGTACTTCCTCTTTAATTCCTCATGGAAATGTAAGAACTTTGCTATATGCACTTCCTCTGTAATCCCTCCTGGAAATGTAAGAACTTTACTTTATGCACTTCCTCTGTAAATACTCCTGGAAATGTAAGAAGTCTACTTTGTGCACTTCCTCTGTAATCCCTCCTGGAAATGTAAGAACTCTACTTTGTGCACTTCCTCTGTAATCCCTCCTGGAAATGTAAAAACTTTACTTTATGCACTTCTTCTGTAATCCCTCCTGGAAATGTAAGAACTTTACTTTATGCACTTCCTCTGTAATCCCTCCTGGAAATGTAAGAACTCTACTTTGTGCACTTCCTCTGTAATCCCTCCTGGAAATGTAAGAACGTTGTGCATTTCATCTGTAATTCCTCCTGCAAATGTAAGAACTTTACTTTATGCACTTCTTCTGTAATCCCTCCTGGAAATGTAAGAAATCTATTTTGTGCACTTCCTCTGTAATCCCTCCTGGAAATGTAAGAATGTTGTGCATTTTCTCTGTAATTCCTCCTGGAAATGTAAGAACTTTACTTTATGCACTTCCTCTGTAATCCCTCCTGGAAATGTAAGTACTTTACTTTATGCACTTCCTCTGTAATCCCTCTTGGAAATGTAAGAACTTTACTTTATGCACTTGCTCTGTAAATCCTCCTGGAAATGTAAGAACTTTTCTTTGTGCACATCCCCTGTAATCCCTCATGGAAAAGTAAGAACTCTACTTTGTGCATTTCCTCTATAATTCCTCCTGGAAATGTAAGAACTTTAGTTTATGCACTTCCTCTGTAATCCCTCCTGGAAATGTAAGGACCCTACTTTGCGCATTTCCTCTATAATTCCTCCTGGAAATGTAAGAACTTTACTTTATGCACTTCCTCTGTAATCCCTCCTGGAAATGTAAGAACTCTACTTTGTGCACTTCCTCTTTAATCCCTCCTGGAAATGTAAAAAGTCTACTTTGTGCACTTTCTCTGTAATCCCTCCTGGAAATGTAAGAACTTTGTGCACTTCCTCTGTAATTCCTCCTGGAAATGTAAGAACTCTACTTTATGCACTTCCTCTGTAATTCCTCCTGGAAATGTAATAACTCTACTTTATGCACTTCCTGTGTAATCCCTCCTGGAAATGTTAGAACTCTACTTTGTGCATTTCCTCTATAATTCCTCCTGGAAATGTAAGAACTTTACTTTATGCACTTCTTCTGTAATCCCTCCTGGAAATGTAAGGACTCTACTTTGCGCATTTCCTCTATAATTCCTCCTGGAAATGTAAGAACTTTACTTTATGCTCTTCCTCTGTAATCCCTCCTGGAAATGTAAGAACTCTACTTTGTGCACTTCCTCTGTAATCCCTCCTGGAAATGTAAGAACTTTGTGCACTTCCTCTGTAATTCCTCAGGGAAATGTAAGAACTCTACTTTATGCACTTCCTCTGTAATTCCTCCTGGAAATGTAAGAACTCTACTTTGTGCATTTCCTCTATAATTCCTCCTGGAAATGTAAGAACTTTACTTCATGCACTTCCTCTGTAATCCCTCCTGGAAATGTAAGAAATCTACTTTGTGCACTTCCTCTGTAATCCCTCCTGGAAATGTAAGAACGTTGTGCATTTCCTCTGTAATTCCTCCTGGAAATGTAAGAACTTTACTTTATGCACTTCCTCTGTAATCCCTCTTGGAAATGTAAGAACTTTACATTATGCACTTCCTCTGTAAATCCTCCTGGAAATGTAAGAACTTTACTTTGTGCACATTCCCTGTAATCCCTCCTGGAAATGTAAGAACTCTACTTTGTGCATTTCCTCTATAATTCCTCCTGGAAATGTAAGAACTTTACTTTATGCACTTCCTCTGTAATCCCTCCTGGAAATGTAAGGACTCTACTTTGCACATTTCCTCTATGATTCTTCCTGGAAATGTAAGAACTTTACTTTATGCACTTCTTCTGTCATCCCTCCTGGAAATGTAAGAATTTTACTTCATGCACTTCCTCTGTAATCCCTCCTGGAAATGTAAGAACTTTTCTTTGTGCACTTCCTCTGTAAATCCTCCTGGAAATGTAAGGACTCTACTTTGTGCACTTCCTCTTTAATTCCTCCTGGAAATGTAAGAACTTTACTTTATGCACTTCCTCTGTAATCCCTCCTGGAAATGTAAGAACTCTACTTTGTGCATTTCCTCTATAATTCCTCCTGGAAATGTAAGAACTTTACTTTATGCACTTCCTCTGTAATCCCTCCTGGAAATGTAAGAAATCTTCTTTGTGCACTTCCTCTGTAATCCCTCCTGGAAATGTAAGAATGTTGTGCATTTCCTCTGTAATTCCTCCTGGAATTGTAAGAACTTTACTTTATTTACTTCCTCTGTAATTGCTCCTGGAAATGTAAGAACTTTACTTTATGCACTTCCTCTGTAATCCCTCCTGGAAATGTAAGAACTTTACTTTATTCACTTCCTCTGTAAATCCTCCTGGAAATATAAGAACTTTACTTTGTGCACATCCCCTGTAAATCCTCCTGGAAATGTAAGAACTTTATGCACTTTTTCTGTAATCCCTCCTGGAAATGTAAGAACTTTACTTTGTGCACTTCCTCTGTAATCCCTCCTGGAAATGTTAGAACTCTACTTTGTGCACTTCCTCTTTAATCCCTCCTGGAAATGTAAGAACTTTGTGCACTTCCTCTGTAATCCCTCCTGGAAATGTAAGAATTTTATGCACTTCCTCTGTAATTCCTCCTGGAAATGTAAGAAATCTACTTTGTGCACTTCCTCTGTAATCCGTCCTGGAAATGTAAGAACTTTGTGCATTTCCTCTGTAATTCCTCCTGGAAAGGTAAGAACTTTACTGTATGCACTTCCTCTGTAATCCTTCCTGGAAATGTAAAAAAAAAACATAAAAAATTGACAGCTCTCCTGACTGGTTTATTTTAGTCTATTCCTCAATGAAATACCAATTCAGAAACCTCATTTTTTAAGTAAGGTTTATGCAGTTCCTCTGTTATCCCTCCTGGAAATGTGTGATTAATTTGACTGTTGGTGTTTCCATTCTCCTTGTCAATGGGATGTATCCCTATTCCCTAACCATTCTGTCTTGTCTTTAATGGGGAGGTTTTCCAACCAGTTTTTAATTTATTCATACATTTCCAGGATGGATAACTGAGGAACAGCACAAACCAGTGTTTGATAAAAGATGCTATAGATTTCAGCTCTCCTGACAAGTTTGTTTTAGTCTATTCTTTTCTACCCATTGAAATACCGATTCAGAAACCTCATATTTTAGAAGGTTTTTGCAGTTCCTCCGTTATCCCTTCTGGAAATTTATGACTAAATTGACTGTTGGTGTTATCATTCTCTTCGTCAATGGGTTGTATCCATACATATACTGTCTTTCCTTAATGGGGAGGGTTGCACCCAGCTTTCATTTATTCATACATTTCCAGGTGGGCTAACAAGAGGAACAGTAAAAAGCAGAGTTAAATAAAAGATATTACAAAATTCAGCTATCCAGACATGTTTGTTTTTAATAAATTCCCATATTTCTCATGAAATACCTATTCAGAAGCCTCATTTCTAAGAACTAAGCTCTATGCAGTTCCTCTGTTATCTCTCCTGGAAATGTGTGAATAAATTGACAGCCAAAGTCCCCATTCTGTTTGTCAATGGGATGTCCAATCAAGTGTGTTAATGGCAGACTGTGTAGAGACATTTCCATGGGGAAAGGCAAAGCCTAGCTGTCAATTAAAAAAAAAACATTTCCAGGAGGGGTAAAAGAGGAAAAGCACAAAACAGAGTTCAATAAAATATTTTATAGAATTATCCTTTCCTGACATATCTGTTTTAGTACACTCCCATATTCTCCATGAAATGACAATTTTAGAGCATCTCTACTTTGAACCTCTGTTTTCCCTCCTGGGAATGAATGAGTAATCTGAAAACTGGGTGTTGCCATTCCCTTGTCCATACCCACTGTGCAATCAATGATAAAACTGTGTAGAATAACATCCCATGGAGCACGGTAATACTAAGCTGTCAATTTATTTCTACATTTCCAGGAGGGATAACAGAGGAACGGCACAACAGTGAGTTCTAAAATGCTCAGAAGTATCTACTAAAACAGATGGAATTAAGCCCATAGAGATCGTTTGTAAATTGCCGACATCTCGGAGTCATTTCTCTACACCTAAAAATGCAAATTTTCCTTTCGTACAATAAATAAAAAAAAGATTATTATTCGTTTTATGCAGAACGGAGCGAAAGAAATAAGGGATTATTATTACCGATCTCCTCCGCCCTCCGCGTATATAGCAGGAGGAAACATCCAAGGATTGTTTTTTAATATGGTTTCACATAAAAGGTTGGATGACAAACATCTTCAAGGAGTTCAACCCCTATTATGTGTGGCATAAAGCAGGATGGAACAGCCACTCGCTCAGTGAGCTCTGCTCGCTCTGCGGCTGCTGCCAGGGGATTATACACAGTGACATATTATTTTTTAGCCAATAGATTACTCATCTAAATGGCGGTAAATAAAGATTACCCAAAATAAGGTGCACGTAAGCCGTCCAGCATTGTTATGGGTGTTTTCTAAAAAATAGAGTGAGGAAGCACAGGAATGGTGGAGGAGTGAGGAAGCACAGGAATGGTGGAGGGGTGAGGAAGTGACGCGCCCCCTGGGCCTGTGCTGTGGTGCAGCGTTGCGCACGCGGGGAATACCCGGAGCCGGATCTGTTGGGGGTAGTAGTCCTCGTGGCGGTGACCCGGTCCGTGCCCAGGGTGTCAAACTAAATGGCAGTCTTTAGCAGTAGATGTTAGAGTGTTCGACTACGCCACCCGTTGAATGCGGCTATGAAGCCGCCGCTGCAGGGCAGACCGCTGAGGCCGGTGGTACGGATGTGCAGCGTGGATGGTATAACCCCCAACGGGAGGGGTATAGCCTCAGGGCAGCCGACGTGAATGATGGGGTTAGCAGAGTTGCACGCAGGCACCAGGAACCACTCAGAGACGGTGCGGTGTAGTTCAGGGTCTTTACTGGTGGCAAAGGTAGACCCTCCCGGAGTACTGGCTAGCGATCGGGGCCTGGTCAGTCTGTGAGCAGATAGGATCTCCCCTGGCCAGGCGGAGTTGTAGGCCTCCCCAACTAATTGTACTCTTCTGGCTACCTTGCTAGAGGCGGGTAAAAGTAGCCCACGTCCCTGAGTGTACCGTGTGGTGCTCACCCATATGGCCGGTGACTCGGGGCCTTCTGGTAGCTTCCGCTCCACGACGGCGGTGCTGGTCCCTTGCGTGTGACCGTGCCTTCGGGTTTCTGGGCCAGAGGACCTGAAATCCCCTGCCGGTCGGTTTCTGCTGCTGGGTAAGGATTAGTCCCCACAGCCTCGGACTCCGGGTCCGGTGAGAACTCTTCAATCAGGGCGAGCTCTACAGCTTCCAGCCCCTGACTCCTTTTAGCACTGCTCCCACTGAGCTCCTGATCTTTCTTTCCTATAGCTGCTCCTCTCCAGACCAGACTATGTCTCTGTCTGGGACTCCTCTTCTTCTCTCTCTCTTCTCACTCTAACCCTGCCTCAGCCCCAGTTTTATATAGGGGAAGTTCTTCCCCTCCCAGGACTGGGCAGGAGGTGTGGCATGCATAGGATTCCTGACCAGGAGACCTCCCACTTGCTCACAGACGTAATATTGCTATTACTGTGGAAACCAGACCCCTGGGGTGCCACAACTCAACTATGCATTAAAACAGAGGAACCAGGGTGTAGAAAATTGGCAGGATGTGCTCTGGACGGTTGAGTCAAAATATGAAAAATGTTGTTATTACAGAAGAGATTTTGTTCACTGAAGGGCTGGAGAGCAGAACAATAATGAGCGTCTGTGGGCAATAGTGATGCATAAGCACGGTGGAGGCTCCTGTAAGTTTGGGGCTGCATTTCAGCAAATGGAGGTGGAAATTGGGTCAGAATTATTGGTTCCCTCAATGCTGAGATATAGAGGCAGATACTTAGCCATCATGCAATATCATCAGGGAGGTGTCTGATTGGATCCAAATGTTTTCTTCAGCAGAACAACAACCCCAAACATACAGCCAATGTCATTAAGAATTATCTTCAATGTAAAGAACAAGGAGTCCTGGAAATGATCTGGTGCCACCCAGTGGAGTAACTAGAGTCTGATAGGCCCCCACCGCCATGTTGGTCAGATGTATGGGCCCTTGTAGCGTTCTGGATCCTATAAAGAAATATGTGCTCTCTACCTATGTAGTAATGTCCCCCATCCTGGCTCCTTCTTGTAATAATCTCCCACATGCTGGGCCTTATGCTATAACATTTTCCCCCACCTGTGCCCCTGTCTGGTAATGTCCCCATTCTGGCATCATTTCCTTCATTCTGGTTTAATGTCCCCATCCTGGTATAGTGTCCCCATTCTGATATAATGTCCCCATTTTGGTATAATGTCTCTAACCTGGTATAATATTCCCCATGCTGGTGTAATGCTCCCAATTCTGCTATAATGTCCCCAAAGCTGGTATAATGCCCCACATCCTGGTATGGTATCTCCAATTCTGGCATAAGGTCCCCCATGCTGCTATAATATCCCCCATACTGGTATAATATTATCATTGTGATATAATGTCCCCCATCCTGGTGTAACATCATCATTGTGATATAATGTCCCCATTCTGATATAGTGTCACCCATCCGGGTATGGTGTACCCCTTTCTGGTATAGTGTCCCTTATTCTGGTATAATGTCCCCAATTCTGTTATAATTTCCCCATTCTGATATAATGTCCCCATTCTGATATAATGTCCCCATTCCTGGTATATTGTACCCATTCTGATATATTGTCCCCATCCTGGTTTAATGTCCCTCGCCCTGGTTTAATGTCCCCCATCCTGGTACAATGCACTCCATTCTGTTACAGTGTCTCACATTCTGGCATAATGACCTAATTCTGATATAATGTCCCCATTCTGGTATAATGTACCCATTCTGGCATAATGTCCCCCATCCTGGTACGGTATCTACTTAGCTGCCATCCTGGGGATGGGTTATCAATATCAGATCGGTGGACTCCGACACGCGGCACTGGCTCTACCCATCAGTTGTTTGCAACGCTCAGATGTAAATAGTGTGAAGATTGAACATCACTGCTCCATTCACTGTACTGTGGGTCCTGCAAGTCAGCTAATATTCATGTAATAGGAGCTGATCTGCAGCACCAGGTAGCAGCCACTACACAGTGACCAGAGCTGTGATGTTCAGCTCCTCAACAATGTTTACATCTGACCTCTGCCGGAGTTTCAAACAACTGAGTAGTGGAGGTGCCACGTGCCGAACCCCCACAAATCTGATATTAACCCCTTCCTGATGTCAGGTGTAATAATATGTACCTGTGACCTGGGCCTATTGGACCAGGTGCGTATTATTATGCCTTGGCGATCGCACCCACACAGAGGCTGTGCTGGCGCGATCGCTGCCGGGTGTCAGCTGATTCTCACAGCCAACACCCGTTGCTTTGTGCCAGGAGTCGTGCCGCACCGCTCCCTCGAAATGTTGCGAACTAAGTCGATCGCAGCATTCCGGGAGCAGGGGGAGGTAAGCGCGACTCTCTTACCTTGAATCAAAAACCGCACTGTGAGCACGGGGTCCCGATCGTTGCTATGGTGACCCGATGTCGTCATGACAACATCCGGGTCACCAGAAAGTTACTTTGATCATGCGCAGTGCACAATCAAAATAACTTGTGCGTGTGCAGCGCTGACAGGCTGCATAGCATAGAGATGCCGCTGCTGCATCTCTATGCTGTACAAGCGATCGACCTGCAAAAAATGAAAGTCCCATAGTGGGACAAAGTGTAAAAGTAAAAAAAAGTGTAAGAAAGTGAAAAAAAAAAAATATATATATATATATATATATATATATATATATATATATATATACACACATAATCAAAATATTTTTTTTAAATGAAAAAATAATCTACAAAAAATAAAACATATACTGTACCATAAATAAAATTTGGGTAAACGGATAAATCCAACGTCCAGACTTCCTTCTTAAAAACTTGTCTTTATTAAATGCGTTCCATAAAAAAATTCACATTCCAGTTAAAATGCCAGGCATATCTGTTTTGCAGTCCTGCAGCATATTAACCCTTTGTTTGTTCTCCACTATGTCATTAGCCCTGTTCAGCATCCACCTGGGATATTTCCTTTGCATTAGTCTCCCTGCAGCCTGCTCAGCATGATGTTCATAGCAGGAAGGGAGGGTCGAATTCCTCTTAAGGGTATGTGCACACTATCAGGATTTGAAGCAGAAATTTCCTGAGCATTTTTGCCTCTCCCTGGCAGAAAAAAGGAGATTTTTGTGTACTCACTGTAAAATCTCTTTCTCTTAGCCTCTAATTGGGGGACACAGGACCATGGGTGTTATGCTGCTGTCCACTAGGAGGCGACACTATGCATAATCTGAAAAAGATTAAGCGTGGCTCCTCCTCTGCAGTATACACCCCTGGACGGCATAAGCCTTCTCCAGTTTTGTGCAAAAGCATTAGGAGGAACGTAACATGGATAACATAACCATGCCTATAAGAAGGCAACTACAGTTATATGAAAAAGTTTGGGCACCCCTATTAATCTTAAGCTTAATGTTTTATAAAAATTGGTGTTTTTGCAACAGCTATTTCAGTTTGATATATGTAATAACTGTTGGACACAGTAATGTTTCTGCCTTGAAATGAGGTTTATTGTACTAACAGAAAATGTGCAATCTGCATTCAAACAAAATTTGACAGGTGCATAAGTATGGGCACCCTTATCATTTTCTTGTTTTAAATACTCCTACCTACTTTTTACTGACTTACTAAAGCCCTTTTTTTGGTTTTGTAACCTCATTGAGCTTTGAACTTCATAGGCAGGTGTATGCAATCATGAGAAAAGCTACTTAACCCCTTAAGCCCCGAGGGTGGTTTGCACGTTAATGACCAGGCCAATTTTTACAATTCTGACCACTGTCACTTTATGAGGTAATTACTCTGGAACGCTTCAACGGATCCCCCTGATTCTGAGACTGTTTTTTCGTGACATATTGTACTTCATGATTGTGGTGAAATTTCTTCGATATCACTTGCGTTTATTTGTGAAAAAAACGGAAATTTGGCGAAAATTTTGAAAATTTTGCAATTTTCAAAATTTGAATTTTTGAGCCCTGAAATCAGAGAGATATGTCACACAAAAGAGTTAATAAATAACATTTCCCACATGTCTACTTTACATCAGCACAATTTTGGAACCCAAATTTTTTTTTGTTAGGGAGCTATAAGGGTTAAAAGTTCACCAGCGATTTCTCATTTTTCCAACAAAATTTACAAAACCATTTTTTTAGGGACCACATCACATTTGAAGTCACTTTGAGAGGTCTTTATGACAGAAAATACCCAAAGTGACACCATTCTAAAAACTGCACCCCTCAAGGTGCTCAAAACCACATTCAAGAACTTTATTAACCCTTCAGGTGCTTCACAGGAATTTTTTGAATGTGGAAGAAAAAAATGAACATTTAACTTTTTTCACAAAAATGTTACTTTAGACCCAATTTTTTTATTTTCACAGGGGTAACAAGAAGAAATGGACCCCAAAAATTGTTGTGCAATTTCCCCTGGGCACGCAGATACCCAATATTTGGGGAAAAAACACTGTTTGCGCGCACGGCAGGGCTCGGAAGGGAAGGAGCGCCATTTGACTTTTTGATTGTAAAATTTGCTTGAATAATTAGCGGACACCATGTTGCGTTTGGAGAGCCCCTGTGTCCCCAAACATTGGAGCTCCCCCACAAGTGACCCCATTTTGGAAACTAGACCCCCCAAGGCACCTATCTAGATGCATAGTGAGCACTTGGAACCCCCAGGTGCTTCACAAATTGATTCGTAACAATGAAAAAGTGAAAAAAAAAACACTTTTTCATTTTATGAATCAATTTGTGAAGCACCTGAGGGTTCCAAGTGCTCACAATGCATCTAGATAGGTGCCTTGGGGGGTCTAGTTTCCAAAATGGGGTCACTTGTGGGGGAGCTCCAATGTTTGGGCACACAGCGGCTCTCCAAACGCAACATGGTGTCGCTAACAATTTGAGCCGATTTTCCGTTAAATTTGTTAGAGGACACCATGTTGCATTTAGAGAGTCCCTGTGTGCCCAAACATTGGAGCTCCCCCACAAGTGACCCCATTTTGGAAACTAGACCCCCCAAGGCACCTATCTAGATGCATAGTGAGCACTTGGAACCCCAAGGTGCTTCACAAATTGATTCGTAACAATGAAAAAGTGAAAAAAAAACACTTTTTCATTTTTATGAATCAATTTGTGAAGCACCTGAGGGTTCCAAGTGCTCACAATGCATCTAGATAGGTGCCTTGGAGGGTCTAGTTTCCAAAATGGGGTCACTTGTGGGGGAGCTCCAATGTTTGGGCACACAGCGGCTCTCCAAACGCAACATGGTGTCGCTAACAATTTGAGCCGATTTTCCGTTAAATTTGTTAGCGGACACCATGTTGCATTTGGAGAGTCCCTGTGTGCCCAAATATTGGAGCTCCCCCACAAGTGACCCCATTTTGGAAACTAGAACACCCAAGGCACCTATCTAGATGCATAGTGAGCACTTGGAACCCTCAGGTGCTTCACAAATTGATTCATAAAAATGAAAAAGTGTTTTTTTTTTCACTTTTTCATTGTTATGAATCAATTTGTGAAGCACCTGGGGGTTCCAAGTGCTCACTATGCATCTAGATAGGTGCCTTGGGGGGTCTAGTTTCCAAAATGGGGTCACTTGTGGGGGAGCTCCAATGTTTGGGCACACAGCGGCTCTCCAAATGCAACATGGTGTCAATAACAATTTGAGCCGATTTTCCGTTAAATTTGTTAGCGGACACCATGTTGCATTTGGAGAGCCGCTGTGTGCCCAAATATTGGAGCTCCCCCACAAGTGACCCCATTTTGGAAACTAGACCCCCCAAGGCACCTATCGAGATGCATTGTGAGCACTTGGAACCCTCAGGTGCTTCACAAATTGATTCATAAAAATGAAAAAGTGTTTTTTTTTTCACTTTTTCATTGTTACGAATCAATTTGTGAAGCACCTGGGGGTTTCAAGTGCTCACTATGCATCTAGATAGGTGCCTTGGGGGGTCTAGTTTCCAAAATGGGGTCACTTGTGGGGGAGCTCCAATGTTTGGGCACACAGCGGCTCTCCAAACGCAACATGGTGTCGCTAACAATTTGAGCCGATTTTCCGTTAAATTTGTTAGCGGACACCATGTTGCATTTGGAGAGCCGCTGTGTGCCCAAATATTGGAGCTCCCCCACAAGTGACCCCATTTTGGAAACTAGGCCCCCCAAGGCACCTATTGAGATGCATAGTGAGCACTTGGAACCCCCAGGTGCTTCACAAATTGATCCATAAAAATGAAAAAGTGTTTTTTTTTTCACTTATTCAATTTTATGAATCAATTTGTGAAGCACCTGAGGGTTCCAAGTGCTCACAATGCATCTAGATAGGTGCCTTGGGGGGTCTAGTTTCCAAAATGGGGTCACTTGTGGGGGAGCTCCAATGTTTGGGCACACAGCGGCTCTCCAAACGCAACATGGTGTCGCTAACAATTTGAGCCGATTTTCCGTTAAATTTGTTAGAGGACACCATGTTGCATTTAGAGAGTCCCTGTGTGCCCAAACATTGGAGCTCCCCCACAAGTGACCCCATTTTGGAAACTAGACCCCCCAAGGCACCTATCTAGATGCATAGTGAGCACTTGGAACCCCAAGGTGCTTCACAAATTGATTCGTAACAATGAAAAAGTGAAAAAAAAACACTTTTTCATTTTTATGAATCAATTTGTGAAGCACCTGAGGGTTCCAAGTGCTCACAATGCATCTAGATAGGTGCCTTGGAGGGTCTAGTTTCCAAAATGGGGTCACTTGTGGGGGAGCTCCAATGTTTGGGCACACAGCGGCTCTCCAAACGCAACATGGTGTCGCTAACAATTTGAGCCGATTTTCCGTTAAATTTGTTAGCGGACACCATGTTGTATTTGGAGAGCCGCTGTGTGCCCAAATATTGGAGCTCCCCCATAAGTGACCCCATTTTGGAAACTAGACCCCCCAAGGCACCTATCGAGATGCATTGTGAGCACTTGGAACCCTCAGGTGCTTCACAAATTGATTCATAAAAATGAAAAAGTGTTTTTTTTTTCACTTTTTCATTGTTACGAATCAATTTGTGAAGCACCTGGGGGTTTCAAGTGCTCACTATGCATCTAGATAGGTGCCTTGGGGGGTCTAGTTTACAAAATGGGGTCACTTGTGGGGGAGCTCCAATGTTTGGGCACACAGCGGCTCTCCAAACGCAACATGGTGTCGCTAACAATTTGAGCCGATTTTCCGTTAAATTTGTTAGCGGACACCATGTTGCATTTGGAGAGCCGCTGTGTGCCCAAATATTGGAGCTCCCCCACAAGTGACCCCATTTTGGAAACTAGGCCCCCCAAGGCACCTATTGAGATGCATAGTGAGCACTTGGAACCCCCAGGTGCTTCACAAATTGATCCATAAAAATGAAAAAGTGTTTTTTTTTTCACTTATTCAATTTTATGAATCAATTTGTGAAGCACCTGAGGGTTCCAAGTGCTCACAATGCATCTAGATAGGTGCCTTGGAGGGTCTAATTTCCAAAATGGGGTCACTTGTGGGGGAGCTCCAATGTTTGGGCACACAGCGGCTCTCCAAACGCAACATGGTGTCGCTAACAATTTGAGCCGATTTTCCGTTAAATTTGTTAGCGGACACCATGTTGCATTTGGAGAGTCCCTGTGTGCCCAAATATTGGAGCTCCCCCACAAGTGACCCCATTTTGGAAACTAGACCACCCAAGGCACCTATCTAGATGCATAGTGAGCACTTGGAACCCTCAGGTGCTTCACAAATTGATTCATAAAAATGAAAAAGTGTTTTTTTTTTCACTTTTTCATTGTTATGAATCAATTTGTGAAGCACCTGGGGGTTCCAAGTGCTCACTATGCATCTAGATAGGTGCCTTGGGGGGTCTAGTTTCCAAAATGGGGTCACTTGTGGGGGAGCTCCAATGTTTGGGCACACAGTGGCTCTCCAAACGCAACATGGTGTCGATAACAATTTGAGCCGATTTTCCGTTAAATTTGTTAGCGGACACCATGTTGCATTTGGAGAGCCGCTGTGTGCCCAAATATTGGAGCTCCCCCACAAGTGACCCCATTTTGGAAACTAGACCCCCAAAGGCACCTATCGAGATGCATTGTGAGCACTTGGAACCCTCAGGTGCTTCACAAATTGATTCATAAAAATGAAAAAGTGTTTTTTTTTTCACTTTTTCATTGTTACGAATCAATTTGTGAAGCACCTGGGGGTTTCAAGTGCTCACTATGCATCTAGATAGGTGCCTTGGGGGGTCTAGTTTCCAAAATGGGGTCACTTGTGGGGGAGCTCCAATGTTTGGGCACACAGCGGCTCTCCAAACGCAACATGGTGTCGCTAACAATTTGAGCCGATTTTCCGTTAAATTTGTTAGCGGACACCATGTTGCATTTGGAGAGCCGCTGTGTGCCCAAATATTGGAGCTCCCCCACAAGTGACCCCATTTTGGAAACTAGGCCCCCCAAAGCACCTATTGAGATGCATAGTGAGCACTTGGAACCCCCAGGTGCTTCACAAATTGATCCATAAAAATGAAAAAGTGTTTTTTTTTTCACTTATTCAATTTTATGAATCAATTTGTGAAGCACCTGGGGGTTCCAAGTGCTCATTATGCATCTAGATAGGTGCCATGGGGGGTCTAGTTTCCAAAATGGGGTCACTTGTTGGGGAGCTCCAATGTTTGGGCACACAGGGACTCTTCAAATGCCACATGGTATCCGCTAACAATTTGAGCCGACAATTTGTTAGCGGATACCATGTTGCATTTGAAGAGTCCCTGTGTGCCCAAACATTGGAGCTCCCCCACAAGTGACCCCATTTTGGAAACTAGACCCCCCAAGGCACCTATCTAGATGCATAATGAGCACTTGGAACCCCCAGGTGCTTCACAAATTGATTCGTAAAATTGAATAAGTGAAAAAAAAACACTTTTTCATTTTTATGGATCAATTTGTGAAGCACCTGGGGGTTCCAAGTGCTCACTATTCATCTAGATAGGTGCCTTGGGGGGTCTAGTTTCCAAAATGGGGTCACTTGTGGGGGAGCTCCAATATTTAGACACACAGGATCTCTCCAAACGCGACATGGTTCCAATTTGTTAGCGGACACCATGTTGCGTTTGGAGAGCCCCTGTGTGTCTAAACATTGGAGCTCCCCCACAAGTGACCCCATTTTGGAAACTAGACCCCCCAGGGAACTTATATAGATGTGTGGTGAGCCCATTGAACCCCCAGGTGCCTCTCAGAAAATCATAATGTTGACTTGTGAAAATAAAAAAAAACACATTTTTTCCACAAAAATGCAAAAAAAAATATTTTCACAAGGGTACTAGGAGAAATTGCACCCCATAAGTTGTTGTGCAATTTCTCCTGAGTACTCATATACCCCATGTGTTGGAAAAAAACTACTGTTTGGGCGCATGTAAGGGCTCGGAAGGGAAGGAGTGACGCTTTTGAACGCAGACTTTGATGGAATGGTCTGCGGGCGTCATGTCATGTTCTCAGAGCCCTTGATGTGCCTAAACAGTGAAATGCCTAACAAGTGCCCCCTTTTTGGTAGTGTTAGTTGATTTTTGAATTTTGTAATGTAGTGTTATACATCAGTTGTGTAGGACAATCTGACGAACACTACACAACTGATGTATGACAACCTGACGAACACTACGTCAGCTGTGCAGTGTTCGTCAGGTTGTCATACTTCATAAATTAATTCAATAGTCCATCGAAGTATGGTACCTTTTGAAGCAGTCTTTCATACACAGGCCAGGTTTGTCAGGGCAGGTGTCACATTGATAAATGGTGTCCTTGCGTATTCCACTTTTATAACACACTCGGCACCTCTTTTGTGACTTTCCTTTTTTTCCGCTGTGAGGGATCTGCCCTGGGAAATGCTGGCCTGGTACAATTCTTGGTCCTTCAATTCCAGAAGTACTGGGGCCCTCTCTGTCACTGCTGCCAAATATCAGGGCCTTGATAACTGTTTCCTGAAACTGAAGGTACGACGCAGAAGTCTGGCCTGCACATTGTGACAGAAGGAAAGCATTGTGCATTGCCATCTGTACAATGTGCACGGCCAGCTTCTTGTACCACACTCTGGACTTTCTCAAAGCACTGTATGGCTGGAGGACTTGATCAGAGAGATCAACTCCCCCCATGTACTTGTTGTACCCCACTACACAGTCTGGTTTGACGACCTGTGTAGTGGAACCTCGTACAGTGCTGAGTGTGCTGCCATCACCATGTATGGTGGTCAAGAAAAGGACATCCCTTTTGTCCTTGTACTTGACCATCAACAGGTGGTCGCTACATTGGGCTCTGCTCTCACCCATTTTGAGCAGCTGCCCAATTAGCGTCTTTGGGAGGCCTTTCTGAATTTTGCGGACAGTACCGCAGGCTGCGGTACGTCGCGCAGAGAGGGACTGGAAGAGCGGGATACTTGTATAAAAGTTATCCACGTAGAAGTGATAACCTTTATCAAGCAGTGGGTGCACCAAGTCCCACACAATTTTCCCACTCACTCCCAGAACAGGGGGGCATTCAGGGGGTTCAATCCGGGAGTCCTTCCCTTCATAAACTCTAAACTTGTGAGTGTATCCTGAGGTACTCTCACAAAGTTTATACAGCTTGATCCCATACCTTGCCCTCTTACTGGGCAGGTACTGCCGGAATCCAAGCCGCCCCTTAAAAGAAATTAAGGACTCATCCACACAAATGTCCCTTTGGGGCACGTACACTTCACCAAACTTGTTGTTGAAGTGTTCGATGACCGGCCGAACTTTGAAAAGACGATCAAAGTTCGGGTCATCGCATGCAGGACACCTTGCATTATCTTGGTAATGCAAGAACTTGTAGATGGCCTGAAAACGTGTCCGGGGCATGACCATTCGGAACACTGGAGTGTTATACAAAACGTCAACACTCCAGTATTGCCGAAGCTCGGGCTTCTTCAAGTTCCCCATAAGGACCAGGCCCCAAAACTTCATCATTTCTACTGCGTCTACAGGAGACCAGTTAGAAAATGATGAAGAGGGGTTTTGTTCTAAAAATTGATGAGCGTATAAATTAGTTTGGCCCACCATGAGGTTTATAAAATCCTCAGAGAAAAAGACTTTGAAAAAGTCTATTTCTGTGAGGCCGGTGGTGTCAAACTTGATTCCTGATTCCGCTACGAAATCAGGAATCAGCGGCTCATAATTTTCGGGGGGCGAAGTCCATATAGGCTCAGTAGTGGGGGGCGCTGGAACATCTCTCCTGCGACGACGGCGGGGCGGGCCAGCAGAACCTGAGGAAGAGGAGGAAGAAGAGAAGGAGGAAGACGACGAGTAGTCGGAAAAATAAAGAAATGTGGGATCCTCACCCTCACTGTCAGTGTCGGAGGCAAGAATAGCGTATGCCTCCTCCGCTGAATACTGAGTTTGGGATGAGCAGGACATTGTTTGTTATGTATGTGGTGCATGTGTGTCAATACTTTATTGAGAGTGTGTGTGTGTCAGTACTTTATTTAGAGTGTGTGGAAAAAGGAAATACTGTATGTGGTGCAAACAGCGAGCACGAGTGTGGATTGGTGAACTATGCCACCGATCAATACTCGGTGGCTGCTGGATGTGCGCACAAATGTGTGGGGAGTGGGAAGAGGGGAATTGGGTTGGATGAGGGGAGATCAGAGATTACTTACCAAAGTCCTCTCTGTTCTTCTTTCAGGACCGGGAGCCCGGAGCAGGAGCCCGGCGCTGGTGACTGGGAGCCCGGAGCAGGAGACCGGGAGCCCGGAGCAGGAGACCGGGAGCCCGGAGCAGGAGACCGGGAGCAGGAGCCGGGAGCAGGAGACCGGGAGCCCGGAGCAGGAGAACGGGAGCCCGGAGCAGGAGCCCGGAGCAGGAGCCCGGGAGCCTGGAGCAGGAGACCGGGAGCCCGGAGCAGGAGACCGGGAGCAGGAGCCCGGAGCAGGAGACCGGGAGCCCGGAGCAGGAGACCAGAAGCCCGGAGCAGGAGACCGGGAGCCCGGAGCAGGAGCCCGGGAGCCCGGAGCAGGAGACCGGGAGCAGGAGCCCGGAGCAGGAGACCGGGAGCCCGGAGCAGGAGACCGGGAGCAGGAGCCCGGAGCAGGAGACCGGGAGCCCGGAGCAGGAGACCAGAAGTCCGGAGCAGGAGACCGGAGCAGGAGACCGGGAGCCCAGAGCAGGAGCCCGGAGCAGGAGCCCGGAGCAGGAGACCGGGAGCCCGGAGCAGGAGACCGGTACTGGAGCTGGAGATAAGAAGCAAAAGAATTAACAGGGACACTGGGGTGAGGCGGATTGGGGTGGGAAGGGGGGTAAAAAGACAGGGGAGTGGGAAGAGGGGTAAAAAGACAGGGGAGTGGGAAGAGGGGGATTGGGGTGGATGAGGGGAGATCAGAGATGGACTTACCAAAGGGTCAGCAGGACTGGAACAGAAGACCCAGAGCAGGAGCCCGGGAGCCCGGAGCAGGAGCCCGGAGCAGGAGACCAGGAGCCCGGAGCAGGAGACCGGTACTGGAGCTGCAGATCAGAAGCAAAAGAATTAACAGGGACACTGGGGTGAGGCGAATTGGGGTGGGAAGGGGGGTAAAAAGACAGGGGAGTGGGAAGAGGGGTAAAAAGACAGGGGAGTGGGAAGAGGGGGATTGGGGTGGATGAGGGGAGATCAGAGATGGACTTACCAAAGGGTCAGCAGGACTGGAACAGAAGACCCAGAGCAGGAGACCGGGAGCCCGGAGCAGGAGCCCGGAGCAGGAGACCAGGAACCCGGAGCAGGAGACCAGGAGCCCGGAGCAGGAGACCGGTACTGGAGCTGGAGATCAGAAGCAAAAGAATTAACAGGGACACAGGGGTGAGGCAGATTGGGGTGGGAAGGGAGGTAAAAAGACAGGGGAGTGGGAAGAGGGGTAAAAAGACAGGGGAGTGGGAAGAGGGGGATTGGGGTGGATGAGGGGAGATCAGAGACGGACTTACCAAAGGGTCAGCAGGACTGGAACAGAAGACCCAGAGCAGGAGACCGGGAGCCCGGAGCAGGAGACCGGGAGCCCGGCGCTGGTGACCGGGAGCCCGGCGCAGGAGCCCGGAGCAGGAGCCCGGTGCAGGAGACCAGGAGCCCGGCGCTGGTGACCAGGATCCCGAAGCTGGTGACCGGGAGCCCGGCGCAGGAGCCCGGAGCAGGAGACCAGGAGCCCGGTGCAGGAGACCAGGAGCCCGGCGCTGGTGACCAGGAGCCCGAAGCTGGTGACCGGGAGCCCGGCGCAGGAGCCCGGAGCAGGAGACCAGGAGCCCGGTGCAGGAGACCAGTAGCCCGGCGCTGGTGACCAGGAGCCCGAAGCTGGTGACCGGGAGCCCGGCGCAGGAGCCCGGAGCAGGAGCTCGGGAGCCCGGAGCAGGAGACCAGGAGCCCGGCGCTGGTGACCAGGAGCCCGGCGCTGGTGACCGGGAGCGGAGCTGGAAACTGGGACCAGAGCTGGAGACCGCTGCAGGACGCAGAAAAAAAGGTAAGGGGGGGGGGTAAAAAGAGGGGGGAGGGGGGATTGGGGTGGATGAGGGGAGAACAGACTTACCAAAGTCTTCTCTGCAGGATCAGCAGCAGGCTCTGGAGCAGGAACCACAGCAGGTCAGGAGCAGAAGATCCAGGAGCTGGAGCAGAAGATCCAGGACGCTGGAACAGAAGATCCAGGAGCAGCGGCAGCAGCAGCAGCGACTGGAACAGTGAGAAGATGGTCTTGTGGTGTCACAGAATATTCTGTGGCACTACAAGGCCCAGCACAGACACATCAGATGTGATCGCTCTGTAGAAATCCTCACCAAGTGTGAGGGTCTGCAGGGCGGTCACAGGGTGATGATGGGGTGGTGACAGGTGGAGGTAACCTGATTGGAGCAATCATTGATGACATTGATCGCTCCAATCAGAGTACCTGAATACAGGTGACCAGGCGGTCACAGGGAGGTGTCACCCCTCTGTGACCCCCTGTGGTGCATGTTGTGCCCCAGCCATCTGATTGGTGACACTGATTGCACCAATCAGACATGGCTGGAGCAGAGCACGCACCACAGGGGGTCACAGAGAGGTGACACCTCCCTGTGACCGCCTGGTCACCTGTATTCAGGTACTCTGATTGGAGCGATCGATGTCATCATCGATCGCTCCAATCACAGTAGTCTGGGGGCTTGAATCACATTACAGGGGGTCATGGGGCGGTGACAGGCAGGTCACAAGCCGGTCACCGCCCCATGACCGCCCTGTCACCGCGCGGTCGCGCTACGATCGGTGCGATCGATGTGATCGGCGATCGCACTGATCATAGCAGTCTGGGGCCAGGGCTGGGGTGTCCTAGCAACAGCCTAGGATCGGTGCTCTTAGGAGCACCGATCCTAGGCTGCAGATCACTGTTTCCGGCAATCACATTGCCGGAAACAGTGAGAAATGCTGTGATTGGCTGTTCAGATTTGAACAGCCAATCACAGCGATCGCTGGTGCGGGGGGGCGGCGACAGCCCCCGGGATTCTGACTCCATCTACCAAGAGGTAGGATGGCACCGTAACTTTAATGCTGTCACCGCGACTTAAGTCACGGTGCCGCATTATATGACGTACTAATACAGGTCTGGCTCTTAAGTCCCAGGGCACAGATGCGTATTAGTACGTCAGATGTTATTAAGGGGTTAAAGGGGTGGTCCAAAACCAAATTTTATTTTACTCCTAAATCTCTAGCTATTTAATGTCATAATCTGATCTTTTTTTCTAATATACTTTCATTTAAAATTCCCTATCCTTCCCTCACTACTCTGATTTATTTATATTACTTTCTCTTTGATGATGAAACGAATCGTCATCAGGGGGCAGAGGCTACAGTCATTGCCACAGCCTTTGCCCACTCCCTGAAATGAAGCGTCATTAGTGGCCTCCGTTTCGGGGGCTGGGCTAGTCCCTGCTTTACCGAGCATGTGTTGGTTGTCAATTCTGATATATGCTCAGTAGATTCCGGTCACTGTGCACTGTTCTTCTTCTCACCCATTAGTATGGGTGAAATCTGCAGCAAAAACTCTGAAAGAATTGACATGCTGCAGATTTAAATCTGTAAGGAAAAAATAAGCAACATGTGCATGCGACTTCAGGATTCTCTTTCACTCCACTGACATCCAGAAACCCTTCAGGTTTTGTGACAAATCTGTGCAGAAAAATCTGCGACAATCTGCAACGTCTGCACAGGCCCTCACACATACAGGATAATATATGATTTATACGACTGACTGATTTGATATACTGTTATACATTATACACATTGTATGTATATACAGATATATGACAGTGTGTATAATGTATAACAGCTGATGTCTGTATTATTCCTTATACTATAGTGTAAACACTAAGAGAGTACACATATGGATATTAATAAAAGAATTACGTTGTTATGTTAGTATGTATTGTAAGATGGCTGCCGGACAGGTCCTTGAGGGGAGATATGCGTTACCAAGGTTAGTAGCTTCGGTGATATAAACCCAGAGAGAGTTAATTGGGCGTATCAGGGCTGGTTTTTACGAGCAGTCATTAGAGTTGGGAAGGATTGGCTGCTCACATATCCCCACCCAAGGGCCTGTGTATAAAATGGAGACCGAGTGTCTCATTCAGTGGCTGTGGCTGGAGGTGTGGAGACCTCCAGCGTGTCTGTGCTACAGGACACTGACCGTGAGCAGGTGAACCTGCAGTATTGTATGGACTAGTTATTTTCTGTTTTGTTACTTTGTGCCGGACAAGGCTGTCTTTTGTTTACTTTGGAAGTGAGGTTTATGAGGTCTGAATAAACCTGCCTTGGACATTTTTAAAGAAACAGTATCCTGTGCCTACCTCTAACACGGCTGAGTGAGTACAATTCTCTACAGTATATATATGTATTAATATTATCTTTTTAGTTTTTCCTCACGTTCACCTTTTCCCCCTCCCGTCCACACCTCTCCCCTCCTTTTTTTCCTTCCCTTCCCCTTTATTAATTGTTCATATGTCACTGAAATTTTATTTTATAAATTTTTTTTCTTTTATATATATTTTATATATTTTTCACCCTTTATTTATTGTTCACATGTCACTGCATTTTTATATATTTATATAAACATATTCACTATTGATTTTCACGATTTCGATATATGTATTAAAGGGGTTTTCCCACAAACAAAAGTAATTGTAATGAATGGCTGTGTCTGATGGTGTACAGAACATGGTCTGATCATACCACATCTCCTGGGCAGGGGAGGAAGCAAAGGAGTATACAGACATTACAGCAGGGAATAACAGAGGATTCATTTTGTGAGGGAAAATATAGTTTAAATCAGGCAGTGAAATGTTTTACCTCAGAAAATGAATCCTCTGCGATCCCCGGCTGTAATGTCTGTATTGTCTTTTGCTCCCCCCCTGCCCAGGAGCTGTGGTATGTTCCGTACAGGGTCAGACACAGACAATGATTTAAATGAACTTTTGTTTGTGGGAAAACCCCTTTAATAATGACTTAGTATTTATTCCCCCTTTTTCTCCATCTATTATAATGGTTATTTTTAGTCTAATTCATTAATCTTTGTATTGTATATGGGGACTAATATCCGTATAATATACAGTATATATTTAATATTTATTTATCACCTGATCACACAGAATAATTTATGATATTCTTTATATTCTTATATACATGTAACACTCACTACCCCCTATTCCTGTGTATTGCTGTAATATATAACCTATACTCGTTATCCATCATTATAAATGAAGAAGATTTTCCACTTTATCCGATATATCCACACTCAATCAGTAGATTAGAGTCTGCTGAAGAGGCGATACACATGAACGTCTCCACGTCATCCTCCCCGACTGTGTCTATATGTGCCCCGTGACCCCCGATCATGTGCCTCCATCACGTGATCGCAGCGTCACAGGTCACATGTCGCCGTAGTTGCCTCGTAGCGTTGGTGCGCGTTGTGTATCGCGCCGCGCCTCCTCAGCACCCATTGGTTGGTGGAGACATACCTCCATCCTGATTGGCTATAGTTGACCGTTTAACTCTTAGCTCTTTCCGAATGATGCCACCCCCTGACGAAGACAAGAAGCCGAAACATACGTCGGGTGGACGCCATTCAGGAGTGGGATCTGCATCTGCTATAGCGTGAGTACAATGCACATGTGGTCACCTTTTCTAAAAACGCTTAAAGTGGATACAAATACAGATCTGTCAACAGCACATATGCCCAAGTCAGTGCACTACTCTCTACAGGATTCACACCGACCTCCAAATAATAAGGGACCAGCCCTTGTGTATATACATATACAGGTGCATCTCACTAAATTAGAATATCATCAAAAAGTTACTTTATTTCAGTTCTTCAATGCAAAAAAGTGAAACTCGTATAGCCATAATCATCAGCATTAACAGAAATAAACTATAGATCACTCTGTAATGACTCTATATAATATATGAGGTTCACTTTTTGCATTGAAGAGCTGAAATAAATTAACTTTTTGATGATATTCTAATTTAGTGAGAAACACCTGTATTTGTTCACATATGAGATATATAATTTATGTATATTTATACTTTGGAGGCACTTGTGTGGCGCCCCTGAGGGTTCGACCGCCACAGGAATGCTGCACTTCTTTAGTGGAGTGTAGTGTTCCTCCTCCGAGGTAAGGCCAGTGTGATAGTTGTGACCTAACCTTTTGCATCCAACACCACACTTCTCCACCAGAGGGAGCTAGTATGCACTAGGTGCTGCTCCCCTGGTTACAGGGAGACTGGGGAACACAAAGTGGTTGGAACCAGTTAGTGGGTGAGGGTGGAGGACTTACAAGTTAGTTACCCTTGAGATCTAATACTTAATGAAAAGCCATTTTTGATCTTAGTCCTTTTCTGCTAGTTGTTCATTGGACCTAGTTAGTCAAGTCCTAGTGGTCGTACTGTGCTGTCAAACTACTACGTGTTAATGTGACTTCCCTCCGGGAGCGCAGATCCTGTGTGGGCCTGCACCGGTAAGGGACACAGCCCTCGTACCCTGGCCTTGGGACGAGAGGTAGGTTGCAGACAAGGAATGTCTCAACCCGGCCAAGGACCAGGATCAAGAAGGCCCAGGAGCTGTGGAGTGTGGCTCCCCAGCAAATGGGTCCCAGGGAGGATGCAGACGGAGCGGAGTACGCCACCTGTCCTCGCCTACCTGATCTATTCAGAGGGATTCTGGCTGCATGAGGGGTACTGGCCCCCGACACCCGATCTTGTACCTTATGTCTTGGACGGGAAAGCCCGGGCATCGGATGGAGAGGAATTGCCACCCGTGCCTTAGTCCAGAGAGGAGCTCAGAGGGAGACCCGGCCTAGCTACACACGCACAGACGGGAAAGGGTGAAGTCTGTAGTGCAGGAACATTCTGGTGTAGGGTCGCTACAGAACACTGGACTTTCTCGGAGGTAGTCGGACCCCCGTCCCTGGTGGCCGCAGGACTCGGCGGGGAGAAGGGAGTCGCCTTCCCGCTGTCATCTCTAAGTGAGTAAAGCCTTGGAAGTTCACCCCTATGGCCTCCGGACTGTTCATTATGCGCCATACCATGCGACGCGGTGCCCGTACTCCTCGCACTACTACCCCGCTTCCATCCTGTCTGCCTGCCCTGAGGCCCTGCTCCGCCTGTGGGGAGCAGTGAGAACTTTGGCCGCCATGACACCGGGCCTCAGCGGACTGTAGCGGCGCTGGTGACCCTTCACCAGGCACCACAGGTGGCGTAGTCGTTAATCAGCCACTCAACCTGGACAAGCCCACACCATCTCTTTCTAATGTGACGGCCCTGAGCACGGGTCGGGCCCGGGCCACGGCTGCATCCCACCTCTCCATCACAGGGCCCGACACCGAGTCCCCCAACACCCAGGGTAAAACACGGGCTTTACGAGTAGAGGCGTCACAATCTGGCGTAGTCAGCTGGATCGCGTGCCCGCAGCTAAGGAAGAAGTACCCATTGCTACCGGGTACTGTGTGCCTTACACCTTGAACTGTCGTTTACACTTAAAATGGCGCCCGCCCAAGAAGAACAGGCGCCATAATGCTGTGAAAAGACTGCCATTGAACGCCTCCCATCGTGGGCTGGGCTCCCGCTTGGCGCCAAAAAATGTGGACTGCCCCTTCCATCAGAGACTGTCCGCGGGGTAATGCCCGTCAAACTGGATGGGCTGAACGAAGGCGGGCCAGTCAGCATTCCGCCCAGGAACCGCCCCGAAAGAGGAGGAAGAAGAAAAGCAACAAGGTGCAGCCATTGCAGTCGGCGCTTGGCAGTCAACAGAGGCAGACATGGATGCCTCTGGGGAGCAAGACCACGCATCTACTGAACCCGGTTCAGGCCCTTCACCCGGCAGAGGGCAAGGCGGCAGCGTGTTGACCCAGAAAATATCACATTTCTCCAGCAGGAAGCTCCGGGACTCTTAAGAAAGCAAAGAGAGGCCCAGGAGGTGGCGACGGCTGCGTGGCGGGAGGAGATGCTGCTGCGTATCCGGGACCGCCGCCAAGGAGTTGAGGTCCCAGGACAAGTCGACTCGGTGACAGAGGTCGAGGGCGGCCCAGCGGCGGGTGAGTGTGCAACCCCTGCCCCGGCTGCAGAGCCTACCGTGAATATTCTGGACCTCATGACGGAGTATCTAACTCCCCATGTGGTCACTTGGGAGCGTTGGCTCCAGAGCTGCAATCGGCAGCCATCGGTGGGGACCTGCGATGCCGCCCAAACCCTGACACGGAGGTGCTGAAGCTGCGGAGGAAACTACCGGCTCCAACCGGACTGGTTCGCGCCTACAGAGGACTCTCAGCAACCCGTTCTTATTCCGCTACCCGCATCAGCAGTAACCTGGCCCGAGGCTGAGGAGTGGGCCTGGGAAAACCAGGGGGGCGACCTGATGGGCTTCCCCGGGGAGACCAGGGCTGAAGCGCGGAGGAGGAGCCAGTGGTGCAGCGACCAGATATTCTAGCTTGCATGGGAGCAGCGTCGGCGGGAGCAGCGCTGCGAGCGCCTCGAGGTCCGGACCAAAGCTGCCAAATCTCGGGCGCGTCAGGAGGAGGCCACCTGTCCCCGGTACGAAGGCCAAGTCGTCCGTTTTCATCATGAGGCGGGGTGGGGGTTCATCCGGTGTCCCCAGTTCCAGGACAGTGTGTTCGTCAGCCGGCGAGACGTTGAGCCGCACCTCAAGAAGGGACACCCCGGTCGGAACCTCTTCCCGGGCGACACAGTGACTTTCTCTCGCCACCAGGGGGACCATGGGTGGTACGCCCTGGACGTACACAAAGTGTCCGGGAGCGACGCCACCCCGCGATCAGCCTCAGGGGACCGGCTAGCCTCCGTAGGGAGGAATGAGCCCTTTCCAAGAAGACAGCCCGAGGTTTAAAGCAGCCCCCGGCTGTTGTTGCAATTTGTTTACAAGTTTTAGTGTGTGTTGACTTTCTTCTATTATTGTTTGATTTCTACCCGGTTTTTCTAGAGACACGTGTCCCTGCGGACTGGCAGCAGACTCTTTAAAATTGTACATAGTTTGCATTTGTTTAGGTGCTCCATATTGGTTTTATACAAAACCGCGGATATTCTCTACCTCAAAGCCTCAGAAGAAAAACCTGTCGGGGTGGCTCTCCGGCAGGGCCAACCCGGGATCTTCATGCCCTGCAGCCACCCCAGGGCCCACGTTGGGGGTTTAGGACAGGTCCCTCGCACTTCTGAAGTGACTCGGCTACCTTGCACTTTACCTGTGTTTGTACAAAATGTCTCTGGAAAAATGCTAGCACTTTTATAATTTTATACTTTTGTATTTTTATACCTGTTATGCAACGTTTAAGAAATGTGCCTCCCATAAAGGGAAGATAGTTTTGTTATTATAAAAAAAAATTTCCTGGGTGTTACTTCTTTTTCAGCCCGCGGACGTGCTGTGTTTTACCAGGGGGGAATGTGGCGCCCCTGAGGGTTCGACCGCCACAGGAATGCTGCACTTCTTTAGTGGAGTGTAGTGTTCCTCCTCCGAGGTAAGGCCAGTGTGATAGTTGTGACCTAACCTTTTGCATCCAACACCACACTTCTCCACCAGAGGGAGCTAGTATGCACTAGGTGCTGCTCCCCTGGTTACAGGGAGACTGGGGAACACAAAGTGGTAGGAACCAGTTAGTGGGTGAGGGTGGAGACCTTACAAGTTATTGACACTTTTGATCTAATATTTAATGAAAAGCCATTTTTGATCTTAGTCCTTTTCTGCTAGTCGTTCGTTGGTCCTAGTTAGTCAAGTCCTAGTGGTCGTACTGTGCTGTCAAACTACTACGTGTTAATGTGACTTCCCTCCGGGAGCTCAGATCCTGTGTGGGCCTGCACCGGCATGGGACACAGCCCTCGTACCCTGGCCTTGGGACGAGAGGTAGGTTGCAGACAAGGAATGTCTCAACCCGGCCAAGGACCAGGATCAAGAAGGCCCGGGAGCTGTAGAGTGTGGCTCCCCAGCAAATGGGTCCCGGGGAGGATGCAGACGGAGCGGAGTACGCCACCTGTCCTCGCCTACCTGATCTATTCAGAGGGATTCCGGCTGCATGAGGGGTATCGGCCCCCGACACTGTGCTCTATGTCCTGGACGGGAAAGCCCGGTTAGGCCCTGAGGATCCCACCGGATGGAGAGGAATTGCCACCCGTGCCCTAGTCCTGAGAGGAGCTCAGAGGGAGACCCGGCCTAGCTACACACGCACAGACGGGAAAGGGTGAAGTCTGTAGTGCAGGAACACTCTAGTGTAGGGCCGCTACCGAACACTGGACTTTCTCGGAGGTAGTCGGACCCCCGTCCCTGGTGGCCGCAGGACTCCGCGGGGAGCAGGGAGTCACCTTCCCGCTGTCATCTCTAAGTGAGTAAAGCCTTGGAAGTTCACCCCTATGGCCTCCAGACTGTTCATTATGCGCCATACCATGCGACGCGGTGCCCGTACTCCTCGCACTACTACCCCGCTTCCATCCTGTCTGCCTGCCCTGAGGCCCTGCTCCGCCTGTGGGGAGCAGTGAGAACTTTGGCCGCCATAACACCATGCCTCAGCGGACTGTACCGGCGCTGGTGACCCTTCACCAGGCACCACAGGTGGCATAGTCGTTAATCAGCCACTCAAGCCGGACTAGCCCAAACCATCTCTTTCTAATGTGACAGCCCTGAGCACGGGTTGGGCCCGGGCCACGGCTGCATCCCACCTCTCCATCACAGGGCCAGACACCGAGTCCCCCAACACCCAGGGTAAAACACGGGCTTCTCTGAGCAGAGGCGTCACACTTGCACTTTATGTAAAGTTTATGATAATTAAACAATCATATGTACAGATATATCTAACTAATGATATGTATATATATTTTTATATACTGGATTTGTGGCTTGATTCTCTGTATTATCCCTTTGCTGTTCTAATCATGATCCATTCCCACTGGTGTTAATTGTAATTCCTGTCTCGACGTCCCCTTTGCGTATAGTTTTTAATTCCCCCTTTTTTTGCATTTCCTCCTCTTCCACCTGGTTATCAATATAATAATTATTAGCATCACCCACATGCCTGGACTCTTCTGGTCGATGTCTCCTTTCTGCTATATACTAGAGTGGTATACTATGTGCACAGATACATGGAGTGCCATATACTTCTCAGGAGGTGCGCAGCGTCCACCTCCTCACCGCACAGGCCCACAAGCTCCTCTCCGGCAGGAAGAAGATGCATTCAGGCGGCTCCTACCACTGCAGCAGACGGCAGCGCACAAGGATACAGGGTGCAGTGTGGATGTGTCTGCACCACTGGGATGTGGCCGACCTGCATATATACATATGCCCCTCTGCAGGGGCGGACTGGCCCACCGGAGGATCGGGAAAAACCCCGGGTCCCGATGGCCCCGCCCCCTACCCCCTGAACAGAGGGCCCCCCCCGGTTCGCAGCACTGCCGATATGATTAGTGATGGGCCCTCTGCCTCCTCTGCGCAGCGACACTGCCGGCGCGTGCGCAGGAGGTCAGTCTCAGTGTGATGACGTCATCGCCCTGGGACTGCTTCCTGTGCGCGCTGTGGAGTGCGGACCCTGCGTCGCTCCAGGCAGCGGCTGCAGCTCATCTCGACGCGTCAGTATGAAACGGGGAGGTGTGGGGGGAAGGGATAGGGGGGAGGGGTGACTGGGAGGACCCCTGGCCGAGGCTGGCAGTAAATACTACTGGACAATGGGCATGATTATCATCAGGAAAACATGGTCGGCGGCTGGAGGCCAGCTGAGCACTTCTCTGACAACTGGGTTCTAGTGTCATTCTGTGCCTGCTCATCTCTGATATTTGTCTGATGGCAAAGATGTAGCTCAGCTGGAGACAGAAGATCCGTGGATTACGTCAGAGCCAGGATTTTGTTTTTTATTAAAGATGGAGTCCCTACATGTGTTTTGTGTTTTATTTTTATTAAAAAAAAATTCTGTGTAATGTTTTTTTTTTTTTTATCTGTTTACTAGAAATTCATGGTGGCCATGTGTAGTTTGGCGTGACTCCATGAATTTCAGGCTTAGTGCCAGCTGATAATACAAAGCTGGTATTAACCCCATTATTACCCAGCGTGCCAACCCCCACCAGGGCCGTTGGAAGAGCCGGATAAAGTGCCTGGAAATGGCGCTACGATGAATGCGCCAATTCCAGGGGTGGCTGCAGGCTGCCGTTTTCAGCGTGGGGGGCCCAGAATGCTTGGGCCTTACCATGCTGAGAATCCCAGACCCCCCCGATCAAAATATGGCGGGAGCCCACGCATTTTTTTTTTAAATTATTTTTTTAAATAATTTACAAAAAGCATTGGGCTTTCCTGACTTTTGATCGCCAGTCAAGGTAAAACCAGGCAGATAAAGCAGACAGCTACGGGCTGCCACCTCTATCTGCGCTGAGAATCAACATTTCTGCAGAGCGCTATGTCATTTTTGTTTTATTATTTATTTATTTTCACACTTCTATATGTGTGACAGTCCCAACAGCTAATCACAGACGCTGACACAAAGAATGGGCGTCTGTGATTGGCTGCTTGAGTAACCTGAAAGCAGCCCATACATAGTACCATACTAGAATGTATGGGCTGATTGTTCATTACTCAAACAGCCAATCACAGAAGCCCATCCTCTTTGGCAGCATCTGCGATTGACTGTTGGGTCTGTCACATATAGAAGTGTGAAAAGAAAATTTTAAAATGAATTTTTGATTCTCACCGCAGATAAAGCAGACCGCTATGTACTGCCACCCCCAGCTGCCTGGCTTTACCTTGGCTGGCGATCAAAAGACAGAGAAGCCGAATATTTGTTTTAAACTTAACTTTTTTTTTTCCCGCCATATGTTGATCGCCAGCCAGATAAAACCAGGCAGCTGGGGGCTGGTATTCGCAGCATGGTAAGGCCCAAGCGTTCTTGGCCCTCCACACTGAAAATCGCAGCCCACAGCCACCCCTGAAAATGGCGCATTCATCATAGCACCATTTCCTGGTGCTTTACCCGGCTCTTCCAGCGGCCCTGGTGGTGAGTGGCACCCTGGGTAATAATAGGGTTAGTACCAGGCCAGCTTTGCCTTATCAGCCGGTACTAAGCCCGAAATTCATGGTTTCACGCCAAATTAGACATAGCCACCATCAATTTCTAGTAAACAGAAAAAAAAAGACAGAATTTTTTTTTTTTTTATTAAAAATAAAACACATTTAGGGACTCCATCTTTAATAAAGAAAAATCCTCACTTCCAACGTAATCGATAGATCTTCTGTCTTCATCTCTCTTAGATCTTTGCCATCAGACAAATATGTCTGCTGACATGAGCAGGCACAGAATGACACTGGAGCACTGTTACTGTGTAGTGCAGTGCTATGTTTCTTTTTTTGTCATTTCATGCAGTGTAGAAATCTTGGGAAAAGTGTGGATTGTGCTCTGGAAGTGATCAGTTATAGCTAACTATGTTATTTTCTGCAGAGATAAGTCCTGTATAGAAGATGTGATATATCGGTCTGCAGTTAAAGAACTTCACCTAGAGACATCACTGGTGACTATGTGTATTACCTATACACACACACACACACACACACACTGACACTATATACAGAGCTCCTGTGCATAATGTCACTGGTGATCCCTGTATTACCTATACACACACACACTGACACTATATACAGAGCTCCTGTGCATAATGTCACTGGTGATCACTATATTACCTGTACACTGACACTATATACAGAGCTCCTGTGTATAATGTCACTGGTGATCACTATATTACCTGTACACTGACACTATATACAGAGCTCCTATGCATAATGTCACTGGTGATCACTATATTACCTGTACACTGACACTATATACAGAGCTCCTGTGTATAATGTCACTGGTGAACACTGTATTACCTGTACACTGACACTATATACAGAGCTCCTGTGTATAATGTCACTGGTGATCACTGTATTACCTGTACACTCACACCATACACATAGCTCCTGTGTATAATGTCACTGGTGTTCACTATATTACCTGTACACTGACACTATATACAGAGCGCCTGTGTATAATGTCACTGGTGAACACTGTATTACCTGTACACTGACACTATATACAGAGCTCCTGTGTATAATGTCACTGGTGATCACTATATTACCTGTACACTGACACCAAACACAGAGCTCCTGTGTATAATGTCACTGGTGATCCCTGTATTTCCTGTACGCTGACACTATATACAGAGCTCCTATGCATAATGTCACTGGTGATCACTGTATTACCTG